>NC_090929.1:1439829198-1440429198 GCF_040938575.1 Ambystoma mexicanum | reverse complement strand
GCTGGTACTCCCCTTACTTTCTCATTCCTAAGAAAGATGGAGGACTGAGACCCATCTTGGACTTGCGAGAATTGAACAAATTCCTCAGGAAAGACAAATTCAAGATGGTCACTCTTTCTCAGATCCTCCAGGCCCTTCATTTCCAGGACTGGTTGGTATCTCTGGACCTTCAGGACGCTTATTTCCATGTGCCTATCCATCTCAAACACAGGAAATACCTGAGGTTCGCAATTGGCAACTCTCACTATCAATTTCGAGTGCTGCCATTTGGGCTGACCTCCGCCCCGAGGGTCTTCACCAAGTTAATGTCGGTAGTGGCGGCAAGTCTAAGGAGGGAAAGGATTCACGTCTACCCCTACCTGGACGATTGGTTGATCAGGGCTGTTTCTTCGGAACAAGCTCGGATCCAGCTAAATCACGTGTGCCACTCCCTTCACAGACTGGGCTTCTCCGTCAATTTAAAGAAGTCACAAATGATACCATCGCAGAGACTCCAGTTCATAGGAACGATCCTGGACACTTCCCTGGGAAAAGCCTTGCCACCAGAGGTGAGGGCTCAAGATATTCTACAGATGGTTACCAAGTTCCAACATGCCCAACGTCTCCCAGCCTTCGACTTTTTGAGGTTGCTAGACCTCATGGCATCCTGCATTTTCCTAGTGCCAGAGGCTCGCCTGAGAATGAGATCCCTCCAGTGGGCACTGAGGACTCAGTGGTCACAATTCTCAGGGAGAATGACAGATCTTCTTCAGGTTCCCGACAGGGTGGCTCGAGACCTTCAGTGGTGGGCCTGTCAGGAGAACATTCTGAAAGGAGAACAGTTTTGGCAACCCTGGCCGGAGATAACAGTAGCCACGGATGCCTCACTCACGGGGTGGGGAGCCCACGCCAACGACTTGACCATCAGCGGCCGTTGGTCTCCATCGGAGTCCAGACTACATATCAACCTGTTAGAGCTGAGAGCCATCAGACTTGCGCTGAAGGCGTTCCTGCCAGCTGTACAAGGGAAGAACGTCCTGATAATGACGGACAACACAGTGGCCATGCATTACCTCAACAAAAGAGGAGGCGTAGGATCACTACCCCTGTGCAGAGAGGCAATGCAGCTCTGGTTTTGGGCAATCCAAGAAGGAATCTCTCTATCAGCAGTTCACCTAGCCGGAGAGAAGAACTTGACAGCGGACGCTCTGAGCAGGCAGAGCACAGTCTCCCACGAGTGGGAGCTAGCTCAGGAAGTCCTTCAAGAGATCTTCGCCCTTTGGGGAACCCCTCAGGTAGATCTGTTCGCCACCAGCCTCAACAGGAAATGCGACCTGTTCTGCTCAAGGGAATTTCCCCCGAGAGGAGCTCTGGGAGACGCGTTCATAGTGGACTGGGAGTTTCCGCTTCTGTATGCGTTCCCACCGGTCCCTGTCATTCCTCAAATGATCAGGAGGTTGAGAAGATTCCGGAGAACCATGATCCTAATTGCCCCGGATTGGGCCAGGAGAACGTGGTACCCGGACCTTCTAGACTTGTCCATCTGCCCTCCAATTCGACTTCCACTCAGAGAGAACCTACTCTCACAGAAGGGAGGTCAGGTTCTCCATCCAGACATCAAAACCCTCAACCTTCACGCTTGGCTTCTGAAAGGCTGTGGTACAAGGATTGGGACCTCCCTGATGATGTTATGGAGGTGTTGCTTTCGGCAAGGAGGCCAGCAACAAAGTCTTTATACCGCTGCCGTTGGAACAGATTTTGCAGCTGGTGTAGAGAACAGAATATCGACCCTTTTTCATGTGGCACACCAATGGTTTTGTCCTTCCTACTATATTTGGCAAATTCAGGCCTTCAAGTTGGCACCATTAAGGGCTATCTCGCAGCGCTATCCATCTTTAAGCGCACTGCGGAAGAACCATCCTATTTCAAGTTACCCTTGGTAATACAATTTCTTAAGGGGTTAACCAATGTTTATCCCCCAAGACCATTCCAAGTTCCCCTATGGGATTTAAACTTAGTCCTAACCTTCCTGATGGGCACACCTTTCGAACCACTCCATTCTTGTTCGTTAAGATTCCTTACCCTTAAAACTGTTTTATTAATAGCACTTACATCTGATTAAAGGGTGAGCGAATTACAAGCTCTTTCTTGTAAACCCCCTCACACTATCTTTCACAAAGACAAAGTTGTCCTGCAAGTGAAGCCTAATTTCCTCCCAAAGGTGGTTTCTGAATTCCATATCACTCAGAAGATTACCCTACCATCTTTCTATCCTCCTCCTCACCCGGGGAAAGAGGAAGAGAGGTTACACAGGCTAGACCCTAGAAGGGCTTTAAGTTTTTACATCAGTAGACTAGCCAGGATAAGACAGGCAGACCAGCTGTTTGTAGGTTACACAGGTCACAAGCTGGGGTTACCAATAACTAAGCAGACCATTTCCAGATGGATCATCCTAGCCATTCTGGAATGTTATAAATTGGCAGGAAAAGAGCCCCCTCAAAACCTTAGGGCTCATTCGACCAGAGGTATTGCAGCTTCATCGGCCCTCAAAAGAGGTCGTCTGTCCATACCTTTACACGATTTTACAATTTGGATTCCTCCTCCAGTCAAGAGACTAGTTTTGGAAGGGCTGTACTGCATTCTATTCATCAATAGAAGACAGCATGAAGTCAGTACTCCCTCCTCCAATAATAGAATACTGCTATGGGAGCATATCTAAGATGAGGAATACGTCGGAGGACACAATCCCTTCGAAGAACAAATTACTTCTTACCTTGTAACGTTCTTTCGACGGGATGTTCCTACGACGTATTCCTCATCGACCCTCCCATCCATCACCACAGTTCTACTTCCCTTGTTGTTGCAGCTTACGCTCCTTCAGGGTGATTAGTTTAGTCCAGAAAGCATATTTGTGGGCTACAAAACGGAACTGAGCAACGGGCGCTGCGCGCGGCCTTTATAGCCAGGATGACGGCGGCGTCGATACGGCGGCTGTCGAGGGACATCGACTCGAGGGACGTCGACGCGCAGCGCCCTCTAGAGAGAAAAATTTTCCGAGGCCAGCAGAGCTGGAAGGAGATATCTAAGATGAGGAATACGTCGGAGGAACATCCCGTCGAAAGAACGTTACAAGGTAAGAAGTAACTTGTTCTTCTCCTCCATTCATATCGCCAAGAAACATCTGACGAGACTTGCAAGGCTCTACCCGCCAGTCTAGAGGCCGCACCCTGTGTGGGACCTTAACATAGTCTTGGGCGCCCTGGCGCACAAACCGTTCGAGCCAATGGCGTCCGCGGACGTCAGGCTGGTCACCATCAAGACAGCCTTACTAGTTGGCCTCACCTCGGCTCGTAGGGTCAGTGAAATCCAGGCGCTGTTCGCCTCTGGACCATATACTACCTTTCACAACGACAAAGTAGTCCTGCGGACACACCCAGCATTTCTGCCCAAGGTGCTGTCTGCGTTCCACTTGAACGAGGAAATAGTTCTTCCTATGTTTTATCCGATCCCAAGGACGAAGCACAGAGTGCTGCACTGCCTGGATGTCAGGTGTGCCCTGAAAGTTTACTTGGACAGGACCAAGGGCTTCCGCAAATCGGACGCCCCGTTTGTCACTTTCGGAGGCTCAAGACTAGGCTATCAGGCCTCCAAGGCTTCCATATCCCGCTGGATGGTCTCTGCCATCAAAGAAGCGTATGTGGGCCAGCACAAGCCGCTCTCGGCTAACATGCATGCCCACACAGTCAGGGCCAAGACAAGTCATAAGCAGGGCGGCCACTTGGGCCACTCCCTCAGCTTTCTGCAAGCATTACTGTTTGGATGCCGGCTCTAGATCTGATGCAGCTTTCGGACAGGCGGTTCTCCGGAACCTATTTGCTTAAGGAAGCTCTCCTCCCCATCCTGGGGCTACATTCAGTTTTAATCGCCCATGCAGTATGGAGGAAAGGGGACGGGATGTAAGAGTAATTATAAGTTACTCACCGTATTGACTAACATACTCTTAGTCCCCTTTCCTCCATACGTCCCACCAACCCCCCCTAATAATACTGATGTCATTAGGCAATGTTAAATCTATTGTCGACGCGTCAATGGGGACTGATGTGTGGCGCCGGAGGGCGGAGTCTGGGCAGCGCATGCTTCTTGGGCCACACCCCGACGCACCTCTAAATTTAAAGGGAAAGGTTTGTTCTGGTGGAAAGGGTTCTGTTTCCCATCCCTTGGAAGAGACGCCCATGCAGTATGGAGGAAAGGGGACTGGTGAGTAACTTATAATTTTATTCACAATTAGGGACTTAATTTTGCCTAGGGACATCGCGCATAGAAACACTTGTGTACAGGCGTGTTATAAATGCCACATCATAAGATACCTAACGATAAATTTGAAGATTAAGGAGATCTTCAAGCCAAACCACATATAACCAAATTCACGTTAGCAGACGGTAAAGGTCTACCATTTACTTTTCCCCTTTAAGCTAGTTTTCCCGGTGCCCATTACCTTTTTATATGCTCTCTTTGGGCCGTTATGCAACGTCTGAACTTAATCATCTTTATCAGTAAGGATAGAAAACATATTTCTAAGTGTTATCAGGGGTTTAACCTAATCTTCTAAGTCCATTTAGCCTCCCACTAAAATCTTCAATCACATTTGTAGTGTTTGCCTCTATTTCAAGGACCTCAGCCAAAGGTTGTGCTTGTTCCCCATGTGGGTGACATTCAATAATATGGTTTCCAACACTTACTGTACCACCCCCTCCTGTTATCAATTGGATCAAAAATGTTTTTCACCTCAAAGGGATCAAGCAAGTCCTTGCCAAATCTACATACTCATGGTATACAATCAACCTGTTGGTGAGGTTGTTGGTGAGGTCTGGAACTCACCCGTTCACCTCCCAAGGGCCCAACCACCCTTCCCCCAGAACAAACAGAGGACTCAGCCAAGGACAAGTTAGAACTGTCGTTTATTAGAAAAACCGACGGAGATCATACAGGACATTAAAACTTCTCCAGAGTCACCATTCCCAAATCTGTGACTTTGTTTGATACAGAATGTCATCACAACCTGGGCCCTTCCCAAAAAACCTATCCCAGGGGTACTCATTGGGTGCTCAGTGGTATACACTATGGATTACCCTTATAGATCTTACTCAATTGGCCCTCCCATGTCAGGTGGGTGGCCTGCCACTTTCCCATGAAACTATCTATTACATTGTTGCAGGGTCGCATGATTACCATTGGCCCTTGCCCTCTGCCAACCACCGCTGGATTTCTGTCCCCTGATTGACTGGCCTTGCCTCCCCAGGCCTGGGACCCAGCTCTGTTCTCAGCCCTCTGTGCACCTCTTCAAGGTGATGAGAATGTGTACGTGTACCCAATGGATCTGTTAGCAGTACCACTTTTGCCTGTGACTGTGCTCTCCATGTTGCAATGTTGTTTACTTGTTCATGTTTCACTTCATGTCTGTGTTGCTGAGAACTGTTCGTCTTCCCACCGTGGGTGAATGACCATTGTCTAGCTTGGCCGCATCACATGGTTGAGGACCACAAAATCGAGCTCTCCTGGTCTGCAATTATGAGGATTTATTCAGTTTTTCTGCAGATGGCCCCTTGTTGTCTAGTTTGGAATGTGCTGCTTGTCTCTGACCTTGGTTGTGAGCCCTGGCCTTCCTGCTCTGTGCAGCCTGGTTCTGCTTACCCTCGTCTCTTGTCCTGCGCCTTGTGGCCCTATGTAATTCTCGTTGTACTATGAATTCGCACACTTATATTGTGCTAAGTTTCCTATAGGTTAGTCACATTCGTTCCTGGCAGGCTCCTTATATGATCCTGTAGTTCCATAGAGTTACTTACCATAAGCATCTGCAAGCTTGCTCTGCATCTCTTTGTTGCCTTGAATTCAGCATTTCTGCACTTGGCTAATGAGAAAAATAATAAAAGCTTTCAACAGTATATATGTCTGTCCTCTATCTACCGAACTCTGTAAGCATGTTCTTAGTCTACATGAGTGTGGGTTTGTGTAAAGTTGTGCATGGTTGCGAGTGTGCTTCATGACTAATGTGGCTATGTCACTAATGACGTCTTCACAGTGGTTTCTTGGCATTTAGTCAACGTCATCCATCAAGGCATTTGGTTCTAGGACTACTGTTGAAGCACCTGTATTCATAAAGACATTCACTGGATAAGGTTTGAATGGCTGTCTGAGAGAGTACTTTTCTGCATACGTCTCGGTCATTGATGCTCCTGGGGGCTGTCCAAATAGTGAGTGACTTTGTGCGTTCTTGACTCTTTGGCCTGTCATGTTCATGGGGATGAGGAGGGTCATTCCTGGGACGCTCTCTTCAGTCCCCCCTTTGGTCGACATGTTGACCAAACCTCCATACTTTGTCACTCTTGTTTTTGGTAGCCATATCTTCGTTACTCCTCCAAGATGTCCATAGTAATTTGCATGGTCATCGAAACTCCAGGTCGTATAGCTGCAATCTCCTTCTGGGTTGCACCATACTAATTTCCCCCAGTAATTGTTATTGTTGAATGGATTGTCAAATGTTATCTCAGTCTGGACCAGTGGACTGTTACGCTCACCTGGACCCCACAGGTGTGTCGATCGGTCCCGGACAGCTGCGGTCTCCGTCAACGTGATGCGTAGTGCAGAGATGCCTGTCTGGACTGGCCCACCTAGTCTTGTCTGCTGGACCCAAAGAAGTATTTTCCTGCAAGTGGAGACAGGGATTAGCCACCTTTGGGTTTTAGTGATGGCCTCCCAACTGTTCTCGCTCTCCCCCACTAATCGCCTCCGATATCCCCTTAGTAACCTCACCTTATGTTTGTAAAAGATGAGCTCTCCATCCTGCGTGTCTTGCAGGGGCGCGTAGATACCAGTTACTTCACTGGTTTGAAGGCGTTGGGAGAGTTCCAGTAAGCATTGACTCTGAAGTCCCAGGCGGGATTGGTAAGTATCAAGTTCAAAGAGTTCAATGTGCCCGATGTTCACTCTTGTCCCCTTCCTTCCTTAAGTTGCAACTGAGTTTGTGAGAAGGTCTCGTAGCTGCTGCTGGCGTTCAGGTAAGAGTCTGTGTTGCCCAACGCTGTCCGGTAACTATTACATGCGTTAACGTGTTGTTTTTCTCCCTCTTTACAGATGCGGCATATGAAGATATGGAGAATAATACCGCCGGTGGTAAATCGGGCAAGTCTATGGTGGTAAGAGGTATTTGTTGATTCTCTTGGCTCACCTTGTTATTCTTGTGCCCCTAGGTGCCGGAGTACGGCAAAGAAATGATGGAGACAGTGCCGGATCGAAAGATGCTGTGAGAACTGGTGAGTATGGCGCCGTTCTGGAGCTGGCGAAGTGACGCGTGCAGGACTGATGTACTTCCAGGTCGGGAGATGAAATGGATCCGGAATCAGGTGAGGAATTTGAAAGAAGTTTGTTTTCTAACCTTGTCCTTTTCTTCTTCTTTATTCTAGGAGCTCCGGATTCGAGGCGGGCGTGGCAGAAGACTGGATGCTGGCTGCAGGCACAGTGAGAGTCACGCTGCTGGATGCAGAATAACACGAAGCATGTGCTGCTGTTCGGGCGTGGTTTAACTAGCCTCCAAAGTAGTCCCAGGAAAGAAGTTCCCCAGGACCACACCCAAGTAAAAAATAGTCCCATCCAGGCCTCACGTTGGCTTGGATTTATTTGCAGCATGGTCTGCATGAGGTAAGTAATGTCTGAGCCTGGCGCCAGGACTGATTTTTATTATGAGCCTGGTGCCTACGGCGCCAGGACTGAACCCAGACAGCCCCTAGCTTGGGCTGCTGGGTTTTTTGTAAATATCTGGATGCCTGCTCCCGGGGCTGATGGGCTTGATCCGGATGCCCGGGGGTAGGCATCATGACAGCGACATTCCTTTATCCTGGCTCTCAGGCTATTTCTTCCACTATCTTGTCTTTTTGTTCTTCCATGTTCACATCCACTAACACTTTCATCCCTATTGTCTTCTCAGTGGTTTTGCGACATTGTGTAATGCAGATCTTCACCACACACAGTCCCACTAGTATTAGTGCTCCTAGTAATACTTTCAGCCGGTCTGCAAGCCATGATGGCATCCATGACCATATGTATGCTCTTGTCCCTTCCTTTCCCTATGGCTTCCTCTTCCATCTTGGCGTGCATTTTTGATTATCTTGTCACTGCTTCTGTTAGTGTGCCATTCACTCCGTCATTGGCAGACACGAAGGTGCAACAGGAACTCCTGATCTTGTCGCAAACTCCTCCTTCTATTGCTGCGAGAAGGTCTAGAACATATCTGTTTTGGAGTGCCATTAACCTTACTGCTCGGAGCTCTTCTTTTATCTTTCATTTACTGTACAGTTTGTCTGCATCAGCTCCCATCTGGTTATCTGCAACCATTTTGCGTTTGTATATGTATGGACAGCTGGAACTATTGACACGAAAAACATCTGTCCTGCTGAACAGTCGATGGTGGTACATCTTCTAGTGATGCTTCTGATTTTGATGAGAAATAGTTCTTTTCACTGTACTCACTTCTACAGTCAGTTTCATTCTTCCCTTTCTATCAATATCATCTTTCTCTTGTTAGACTACTTCCCTAAAATGGATACTATCTTCAAGCCCTTCTGTGGCACTTCCAGTGCTGGCATATTGATGTGTACCAACAAGCAAACTCCTCCCCAGTTGGGTGGCAGCTTCTCATATGCCTTGGATCCACACGCCCAATAGTCCATTAATACTGTTGTGCCAACCTTCATTGCTGGAGGCTTTTCTGTGTGCCTACACTTTGTTTTATCTCCAACCTTTACTGCACCTTCATTCTGGTAACATAATTCTGGTTTCTTCAGTGGCATTATGGGCATTGGTCCAGCTTCATTGTCTACCCAGTTGAGCAACTTGGTGCTTGCATCCCATTCCTTCAGGTACTTATCATTTTCTCCCTGGACTGTTTATTGGTGCTTGTACTAGGGTGTGTGCTTGGCTTCCTACTACTCTTTCCACCCTTCTGCTGTGTGTACTTGGCCATACATGAGCATCTGTGTTCTTTCCCAGCATCCTGGTTCTCCTCCTATTTCCTTGACCCCCCCTCTTCGAGCAGGGTAATTCCTTCAGTGTTGTTTTTGTCTCTTCTTTCTGTGGATCATCAGTTATGTATTGTATAGCTTGCTCTAACTGCCAGTAATTGTTCATCATGTCAAGAGTCTTTATATAACTGTCTCCATAGGGGAACATTGCCTGAGACATCCATCTCAATGTTGCTGTTTTCCCTTGCATACTTCCGCGTGTTCTACCCATGGATAGGTACATAAGGCATTATGCTCTTGCTGCTGGTATTTCTGTTGGTATAAACGTTCTGGAGGCACTCATGGCATAGGAGATTAGTGACCCGACATGGCCGCTCTCCCCAGTGCTTTCTTTACCTACTTTGGTCATGTGCTTGTACCACATATTGTTATACACTCTAACAGTGTCAGTGAGATATAGGTCCACCCCTACCATGTCTGAATCGGCACTGCGCTTACCTCTCCTTACAGTGCTCCCATGCCCACCTGATCGTACCACCTGCTGAAGTTGGGGTAATGTTAGTAGAGGATACAGCGGCAGCACTAGATACAAGGGATATTCGCCAAAAGGGAAATTCAAAAACGCCACTTGGAAATAAGACAAGATGAGCATTTTTCTAATAACCCCTTCCATTACCTGTGCTGCTTGGATCCTTGTGCAGCATCAACATAGCAGTTGCCCGCCTGAAATGCGCAAAAACTAGCGTTATTGTGTTAGTATTGTAGTAGTTCAAGACCAATTAATCATGTAATCTGTAATGGCAAAAATTCATAGTTGTTCCCACACATACATAATTCTAGGGTCTCTGAGGACTGCAAGGAGAGATGGGTTTCCTCTTTCTAGTTGTGGGTAAACTTGGGCTAAATATGCTATGAAGACATGGAAATACACATTAGGCTGGCGTACTCGAGACCTGTTGGATCTTTTAATAAATTGGACAAATTGACCTTGGAAGGTATCCGGTTGTGGATCAGTGGGCAGCATGGAAGAAATGCAATAAAAGCAGGTGCATTTCACAAGGAATGTGTGCGGAAAGAAAAATAACAGTGTACCCTCACTCTGGATGTGTAGTAAGTGCTTTCCCTAACTGTGCTACCTGTGAACGAGTAACCATTGGGTGTCCTCTGCCTGGCAGTGTGAATTCCAAATTGTACCTTTGCTCTTCTTGATGAGGATTGTTGGCCTTGTCAGTGTCGTTGCCGCCAGGTAAGGCCTCAGCTTTGTAAGGCTTCATGTCAACTAAAGGATTCCAAACGCTCTTTCCAATTAACTTAATGGCTCTCTGTTACTGCTTCAAAGTTGTGGGGACGCGTGAACTTAGGTGCATCCCACCTTCTGGAAAAGTTTGAAGAGAACCTGGTCTACTGGGTATATGGGCGGCTGCTTAAGTAAGTCCTTGTTGCTGTCAACACTGTTGTTTTCTTCTCCGGCTTCCGACCTCTCCTGGTGGTGTTGCAGCTGGTGAGAAAGGAAGTTGTATATTTATACATTTCCTGGCCCAATATTTTTGCTATACTCTAAATCTTTCTCTGCTCTAGTGGGAGGAGCCAGGGAAGTCTCATGTGCCGTCCTGTCACCACCTTGTGTGGGGTTAAATGGTGGTCAGATCCGGGCTTATTGCGCAGTGCGTACAGGGCTAGGGCTAGGCAAGCTTCGACTCTCAATCCTTTGTCACTCTTTTGCTTTAGCCAGTTCTCAGTTGGATACCTTACCAAGACCATCGAATGAACATCCACACGGTGCCGGACCACTCTGTGAAAGGTATCGTATCTTGGTTAGTTCAATCCCTCACCTGTTGTTCAATTTTACTTGCGCTGGTTATCACATCAGTTTCATACTGTTCGCTTCAGCGCTCATCATACAATGTTGCTGCTTGCAGGCTTGGATTCAACACAGACCGGTCTGGTATCGGTCTACCCAAATGACCGGCTGTGTTGCTTTCACTGGCGCTGCTTTGTTGTAGGAGCCAAGGACAGTACCACAGCAGCAGGCGATTCTCTCTGCCTTAATTATCGACGCAGGAGTGCCCCGGGTACCTCTGACACACAATGCAGGATTATTCAGTCTGGTTTTCTTTGTCTTACGCTTTCTGTTATCGAGGTTTCTGGAAGTTAATGGTTCCATGTCGAAATGGTGAATGGAACTTCCCAACTTGTGATTCCCTTCGGTTTCGCCGTCTTTCTCCTTGTGTTAAACTGCCATCTTGGAAGTGCTGTTTCCTCATGTGTTTTGCCTCGATCAGAGTGTACTCTCGTGCTCCACCTTTTATCCGTGTGTGGAAGTGAACAGAGAGTCAGTTGTGCAAGTTGGTCAGTAATTGCCTGACCATTCCTGACCATTGTATTGGGACATGTCAGGTATACAGCTCGGGTGTTGGTCCTTTTTCTTTCATAGCAAGCTGTCCGTGATAAAGTGTTTGTGTTGTGAAAAGGGGGGTTGAGTTCCCAGTATCATACCTGGTAGGATGGGGTAAAGGTGTTACAGGGAAGGGGATACTGTGTCTCGCCATCCGGTGTCCCACTCCCCGAACACCCCTCACTCAGGTGATCCTCCCGCACTGGTCCACCTCCAGGAACTGGATCCAAAAGCATTGGCCGTGTCCTGGCCACCTAGATGACAGATCCCCCGGGGACTAGCGGGTGAGACACCTTCATTTTCTCTAGGGGCACAGATGTGGTTTTGGACATTGATCGGGCCAGGACCAAGTGTTGTTCCGAAATAACAAGGGCTGACAAATGTATTGTGGTAAAACTTCACACACCTCGCCAGGCTGGAGAAAACTGCCTATATGCATACCATTCACATGTCCAAAATAGCAGCAGTACTTCCAGCCAGATCGGCGATGCGAAGCGTGCATGCAGTTGCCGTTCCCATTTGTGCCAGTGGGCACCGTGTCATCGCCCTTAAAACACAGAGAAACATAGGTGTCTGTATCTTAACATGTTTTTCTGGCTCCTTGAGCCATGTCAGATGCTGCAGACAGTTTTGCCACACATTTCCACATTCTTGATTATCCACTGCCACCCCTTCTTCTGAGAATCCCCTCATTCCTCCAGCTCTGGAACTCTTCTTCATCCTTTGCTCACGTTGGTTCTTGGTAAAAATAGCCCCTTCCAAACTCAGTTGGACACTTTGTGTACACCAGACATTCTTCTGCTCTTTACGATCTGTAGTTGAGCATTCGTTGTCGAATGGGAAAAATGGATGCTGTGACTGATTGCCCTTTAAACTGCCCTCGCACTGTGCACAAGGCTAGATGCACTAGACACAGTGCGTCCGCTAACCCTACTTCATTGGGGATAAAGACCCTAGGGACAACTGAAGCGTGGGGGATGAGAGAGCAAATGTAGCAAAATCCTACATATCGCTCTCTCAACTTTCCTCAATGTGGCTGTCCCAAACATTATCTGCTGCGAAACGATGTGTATTTACTATTGGCTCCATTTCTTTGTCCAAGAAATCGATATTTCTTCTTAACCTTAACATTCTCTCAGATTCTGTGAAACTAGATACGCTTAAACCATTCACATTGGTTGCCATCAATGAACATGATGACAAAAGAACCACAAAAGATATATACACAATAATCCTAATGAACATTGTAAATTCAGTTTTATTCTTCTTTCTTTTAAAACACAGAAATGTAGCTCCTGGATCTCTATCCACACCCCTCCTCACTGGAATGAACCACAAATCCTTAGGGCATACTCAACTTTGAGCCTATGGCGGTGGAGGGATACCGGTATCTTTGTGTATCGCTATGGTGAACTCTGCTCTTGTTGCCCTCCACCTTCACAGCAGTTGGAGTTGCACAAATCACCCGTGCAGCCCATGGAAATATTGCTCATTCCAGCATCGAACAAAGGTCTGTATGTAGATCCAGTCGCCCGGGAGCAGTGGTTGCTTGTGCTGATCGTCTATCTCCTTGGTATTTTTTTCTGTAGACTGTTAATAAGACCCAACCTGTGAAGATATAATCTTGACACTTTTGGTTAAACCCCTAAGGTACTCCCTAAACTGGTTTATAGACATAATTTCGAAATCAAAAATTTCGAAAGTCAAAAAGTCGAAAAAAAAATGTCAAAAAATGTCGAATTTATTTTTTGACGTTTTTTTTTTCGAAATGGGGGGGTTCCCCCCCAACCCCCGTTTTTTCTTTTTTGTTTTTGTTTTTACCTATTTTTTTTATATAAACTAGAGCCCAAAAAAAAATATCGAAAAAAAAAAAATAATTCGACTTTTTTTTTTTCGACATTTTTGATTCGACTTTTTTGACATTCGAAATTTTGTATTCGATATTATGACTGGACACCCCCTAAACTCCTCACCTAGGAGCTCTGGGGTCTTGTGTGCGTCTCATGCAGTCCATGCAGGTGAGAGCGTTGTGCGTTGTCTACACCCCGTCACAATCGTGTGACGGCTGGGGGGGTTGCTCTCTCCCTGGTTGGTTTCTCAAAACGGTACCAAAGGCAGGTACTGCAACCATGATTTTCTCTAATAGTTGCACGTCTTGGCTATCCGGGTCTTAAGGACCTTGTTTAATCTTGCCACCATCCCGTTGGCGGCACACCGAGCTCACCCAGTGCTTGATTCCCTAGAGTAAAGGCATTTAAAAAGTGGCTTCCAATGTCGGATTATAAGACCTCACAAATTCCTCACCGTGGAAATACCTCTCACCAGAAATGTTGCTGCAGACTTGGCATCAGGGTGTACGCAGGGACCAACCTCAAACCAACAGGAGAATGGACAAACAACCACAATAAGATACCGGTAATAGTTACATCTCCTGAGCATATCCACAAAGTCAATATGGAGCTCCCCAAAATGGCACAGAGGGTCTCAGCAAAACTCCATTTTCTACTGACCTCATGGTGTTTCCGGGATTGAATTCCTTGCAAACTGTACAGTTTCCTACGAGACTGCGTACCTGTTCCTGGAGGTTTGGTATAAACCAGTCCTCTTGGAGCTCTGCTGCAATTTGTCATCGGTGTGCAACGGGGAATGGTTCCCAGTCATTTGGTCGAAAACATTTGGTCGACAGGACAACTGGTCGACACCATTTGGTCGAATGCAAATGGTCGAATTTTTTTTTTTTTTTTTTTTACCCCTTTTTTGTTTTTTTTGGGGGGGGTCCCCCCCAACCCCCTTTTTTTTTCTTTTTTATTTTTTTTCCCCACACGAAAACCCACAAAACACATATATATAAAAAAAAAAAAAAAAATTCGACCATTTGGCATTCGACCAAATTGCAGTCGACCAGTTTGCTGTCGACCAATTGACTGGACACCACGGGGAATGTTGCTCTAAAGCCACATGAAGCAGTTCTACAGACTTTATTACCTTCCCCATCAGCTTCTGTCTCCAAAGCACATCTGTGGGCGTGAGGGCACATCCTCCTTTTGCCCAAAGCTCCTGTTCCTCTTTAGGTGCTTTCCCTTGCATCTCTATGATTTGAAGCACAGCGACTGCAGTATGTGGGTCTGGCAACTGTACCTGCTGGGACATGGCTTCCATTTTCTGGAAATCTGCAAATGGCAAATACGCGCCTTTCTTCGCTGCCCTGTCTGCAGCATAATTTCCAAGTGCTAGGGGGTTAATATGATTGGTAAGTGCAGCTTATTTTACAAGGCCAACCTCTATGGACAGGGTTAACTTTTCAATTAGTCTGGATAGCAACGCAGCATGCTGAACAGGGGTTCCGTCAGATCTCCTAAACCCTTTTCTCTGCCATCTTGAAAACCCTGAATGTACCGTGGAGGTAACATATGCAGAGTTAGAATAAATGGTGACTGTCTTCCCCGTACTCCTTTCTAGCGCCTCTATAAGTGTCACTAGTTCTGCCGCATGCATGGAGAATGCAAAGGCAACCGTTTCTTCTGTCTGACCTGGTACCCCCATCCACAAAGCCCACAACTGCTGCACCATTATGCCCCTCGCCAGTGTCCCGATTAATTGTTGAAGACCCATCGACAAAAGGTATCCCCCCCCCCCTACAAGGCATCCTTTTTAACACTTGTCCTCTTCTCCCTCATAAGTTGCACAAATATGAACACTTATCGGGTTTCTCTGGTTCGGCTACAAATGTCACAAGATTGACTAGGTGACACCACACAGGATATATCGATGCATTTGATAGAATGACCTCTTATCTCGAAACACTTTGGGCCGGCAAAGTCGACTTGGACTTTTCCAAGATTGCAAAAACCGCATGCTCCACATACAATGTCACTGGGCAACACATGGTAATGGTTTAGGTTTAAGACTTCTGAATTGTAAATGGTGCTGCCGCTAAAGCTTGCTCACAAGGGAACTGTCCCTGCATCACTGTGTCTAGGAGTCTGCTATAATATGCTAAAGGTTTGTGGCCTAGCAGAGTTTGCCGGGTCAGGACCGCTGTCATCACCTGCCCGTTTACATGGGATAACAAATAAAATAGTTTCTTAGAATTCGGGGTCGCCAAGACCGGAGCATTGCTGGTTGCAGCCTTGAGTATCCAGAAACAAGTCACCCTTTCTTCAGACCATGCTATCGGACCTTTCTCCTTCTGTGCTTCCTTAAGTCCCTGCAGTATGTGCCTCGTTTAAATACAGTAGTCAAAGATCCATGATCTACAGTAGTTAGAGCCCTAATAACTGCTGCCTCTATTTCACACTGTGACTGGCTGAAGCGTATTCTGAACTGCAGTGGCTCTCTGACATTATCTTCCTTCATGCAGGTCAGATTAATTGCCCCAAATCTACTTCTGTCTGGCAGTACTGCAATTTTTCTTTGTCCACTTTGTACCCCTTCTCTGCAAGCAGGGTGAGGAGCGCTATTGAATTGCCTTGACACTGATTTTCTGAAATGCTACAGACTAGCAAATACTCCCCGGACTGAATAACTGTACTGGGCACAGGTAAATTCCCCAAATCCATCTGAACCACCCTGTTAAAAATATTGAGATTTACAGTACCCCTGGGTTAACCTTATGTACTCGATTCTCTGACCACGATACGTAAACGCTGTGAGGTACTGAGAATCTGAGTGTAAGGGGACCGAGAAAAATGCATTTTGAAAATGAGGTCATCATGAAGTGAATCGACTCAGTAGGGATATTACAGAGAATGGTGGCAGGATTAGGTACCACCGAAAATTCCACCTCAACAATATTATTGAGGGGGTGTAATTCCTGGGCCATCCTCCTATTGGACCCCTTCACTTTCTTCACAGGGTAGATGGCCTTGTTACATGGGGACATGGAAGGTTGTATTATGCCTTGTTAAATCCCTTTCTTTGCCTCTGTAGACATGGGGTACTGCTTGACCTGTGGTAATATTGCAGCAGGTTTCAATTTTATTTGTACTTCTCCAATACCCTTTAGCAGCCCCACATCATGAGGATTGCTAGTCCATAAATGGTGTGGCACCTTTTCCAAATTCTCCATCCAACATCCAATGTGACGATGTATTTCTAACGATGAGCATGGTCTGTGGTACTTCCCTTTGCTCTATCGCTATCTGGCAAGGCTCCCCAATCTCAAAAACCATCACTACTGTGTCTTCAGTGTCTTTGAACAATTGCTGATCTGACCCATCCCTTAGCAACAAGGTTGGATCGATGCACAGCACTATGCACCATTCTCTGCCTTTCCCATCTATGCCTGAGAACCACCCTGTTCTTCTTTACCACTACTGCCTCTAGGAGAATCGTTACAATGGTACCTGGTGTTACCAGTGTAAGGAGCAGGAGCTCCTAGGACCAGCCCCAACCCTTGCAGGAGCAACGGGCACCCGGCGGGCACTTTGCACCATGTCCACCTCATCACTGCTATTAACAAGGTAAGCGCTAAGCTCGTAGCGCCTCTTCCAAAATCCCTGCTCCAATAATTGCATACGCTATTTACATCAATCCGCGCTATCTATGGAAGGATAGTGTACTGCGCAACCTAAATCAACAGAAACGAAATGGAAATATCACTGCTACATTGAAAACGCCATTTAAGTACACGAGGTACTTGCATTTCCAAAATGGCCGTCCGCTTTTCTACTGCCTAAACCTCGGTGCCTATCGAGGCTCCAGCACTCACCAGTGATAGGCTGCCGAGCCTATTTGATACCCCATTGGCCACTGGCAGGCGAAGTAAGCCCACATCTCACAAGGCCCACTGCAACAAGGCCAGCACCTGTTAATGCCTGTGTCTGCCAGACCCCCTGTCTGTCACACGCCAGGTAACTTTTATTCTTTCATGACAGTAACATTACGGCGCTATGTCGAGTCCCCTGTCTCCACTCTCTTCTTCTACCACGCTCGCTTGTGTTACATCAGAAAACGGCATATAGAGCAACAAAATCTTGTTTTGTTTAATGCTGGACTGTACTTCAAACTGCATTCATATTGCCTGCCTAGCAAATTGCATCTAAATTATTTGAAAATGTCCTGTTTAATTGGTCACATTAGCAAACCGTACTCAGTTTCCTTGATTGTGCTCAGCTGCTTTACAATTGCATTTAGAGTGCTTTCCTAGCAACTGCTCTTACTTGCTCGACTTTTGGCCATGCTAGCAACTGCATTAGCAAATTGCACTCAGCGTTTCCCAGATTCTGCTTGACTATTTTAAAAAACTGCATCTAAACTGCCTTAGTAACTGCGCTTAGATTGCTTTAACTGGCCTGACTATTGCCTCCTTGCTGCTCACTTACTACCTTTTAGCCTTGATTGCTAAAAATCGGATCTAGATGATCCAGTGTTTGTGTATATTGTAATCGGCCCTACTTTTAGCCCTGATTACTAAAAATCGCATCTAGATGGTCAACCACCTACGTATACTCCGCTTTCCCACCTGCATATGCCTAGTATTCAAGCATAGACATAGTAGCACTCTGCCTACTTTGATCCATTAGCATTGTACCTAATCTTCTCTATATACCTTGAAGCATTCCCTTTTATCTGGCCACACTTGCATGCTACAATACTTTGCGTTTAGCCCACCTGATGTGTTACCTGTTTAGCTACTACTGTAGTGCACCAAGTGCCAATGTGCCCTAAATGTGACCGATACCAAAATGTGAATTTCCTTAGACGTTTTAGCCCTAGAATGTTTCTACACCTAGCCTCCACTGTTTAGCATTTTGTCCTTACATTTGCCCTGCATTACACCTATCTTATTATGCACGGACAGCTCCCATACTGTGATTGATTCCTGATCAGTTCCTTGCATGCAATGTATTTCCCAATGCTATACACTGTCCTACTCTGAACTCTCCTATATATTACTAGTCTACATGACCTCACTATGCTCATTAATCCATCCCCACCTGCGATAGCGCAGAATGCCTTGAAACAGGCTGCCATGATTACCATACCATGCACTGTTTCACAGAGGAACCTTAAACTACGTGCCAGATTACCTAGACTCTATGACCCTCCTACCAATCAAGCGCACAGTATTGCTACTTGCAGCCTGCGAAACTCAAGCCATCACCGGCACCCACTCAACTGCAGACTCTTCCGTGAACCTATCCGGCCCCTGAAATGCAAACCTAAAACACAACCAGCAACCCTGAAACCAGCTTAGTCTGGAATAAGAACTGATCTTATAAATGCACGCTCTATGGTAGCCCATGCTACCGACATAGCTGATTTATTACACAACGAAAACCTAGACTTCTTAGCTGTCACTGAATCTTGGCTCCACCCAGCCGCCGGCCCAGCAATTATGCTAGCCGTGTCAGACGATTACACCCTCCTAAGACTCTACCGTACCACCTCTCGAGGTGGTGGCCTTGCTATTATAGCTAAAACGAACCTATCAGTGAATCTCTCACCACCACACAACATAAGCTCTTGTGAATCCTTAACGGCCAAGTTAACTTTATCCAATAAGCAAACTGTATTCATTCACCTAATATACATAACTCCTGGTCCATTAGGTTCTTTTGAAGATGACCTAACAATTATTATATCTCACAATCGCAAGAACTCCTCCCAAAGCATCATACTAGGAGACTTTAACCTTGGTCTTAGCGACCCGTTAGACACCA
This sequence comes from Ambystoma mexicanum, assembly GCF_040938575.1. Taxonomy (NCBI): domain Eukaryota; kingdom Metazoa; phylum Chordata; class Amphibia; order Caudata; family Ambystomatidae; genus Ambystoma; species Ambystoma mexicanum. The sequence continues at coordinate 1,440,410,146 of NC_090929.1, read as the reverse complement.
ATGCTAGTATAATCAACAACACCCTAAAGGAACTAGGTTTCACTCAGAAAATCACTGCTCCTACCCATACCAAAGGTAGAACATTGGACTGGCTAGCTGTGCATAACTGCCCACTCGGTCTCATCTATAATTCCACAGCCATGGTCTGATCATCACAGGATCACATTCTCCCTAGAGCCCACACCATCGCTACAACCCAACAGCATAGCTCCAGCTGTCCCAACTAGAAATGAGAGAAATATCACTCCCGAAAAACCTTATTCCTATGAACCCACCTACTCTCAACGCGATTCCCGACCATATGGATCCCTCTACTATGGTAGATCTGTACAATAAAGCAATGCTATCCTCCCTTGATGCCATAGCACCTCTCAAAGTGAGAAAGAGCAAACCTCGCAAACATGTGAACAACTCGTTCTCTCCTCACCTTAAGGCTATCAGACAGGAGAAACAACGCCACAAAAGATAAAACCGAAGTAATTTGGCTTCCCAGTACAAAAAAGAAATTATCCTTGCAAAACAAACCACCTATAACCTTCAAATCTCTCAAGCGAAATCTAATACTAAAGAGCTCTTCTCAATACTGAAAGAAATTGAAACTCCCGTCCGGCCGCTTGACTCATGCATCAAGGACAAAAACTGGTGCACGGATATTCAAAAAGCTCTTGCTAATAAAATTACTTCTCTGCAACCTAAAATAGTAACAAAAAAGACTCCCTTCTCTCGATCACCAAACCAGGTAACCCTAGCTCTACTCCTCAACCCACTTGGTCACCTCCTGGGCCCACCCCCCCTCTTCAATTTCAGTAAAGTTTCTACTAAAGAGGTTGAAAAAGTTATTCTTGCACTCAAACCTTCGAACTGCCATGGGGACCCATGCCCAGCACAACTGTCAAAAGATGCAGCTCGAGAACTCTCACCATTTATCACTAAACTAATAAATGCATCCTTTACAACCGGTACCATACCCAACAACTTGAAACAATCTTGGGTCCTCCCACTCCTTAAAAAAACAAATTTAGATCCTGCCATCCCTACCAACTACCGCCCCATCACTACAGTGCCGTTTCTTCTCGAAATCCTTGATAAAATAGCATACCAACAAACTCAACAATACCTTGAACTTAACCACCTCCTAGGAGTCCGACAGTCAGACTTCAGCATGGGGCCGAGACTGCGCTTATAGATCTTAAGGCACAGATAGATGAGCTGAGAGATGAGGGCAAAACAGCTCTTCTGTTACTTCTCGATCTCTCAGCTACATTTGATTTGGTCAACCACGAGATCCTCTGCACTCACTTGCAATAGACAGCACATTTCTCCCAGGAGGCAACTGAATGGATCCAGTCCTTCCTCAATAACCGCACTATGCAAGTTTTTTCCCCTTTAGCAGCCACTGACCCCATGCCCATCACCTGTGGTGTGCCACAGGGTTCTTGCGTATCCCCCACTCTGTACAACATCTTCACAAAGCCCCTTTTCGATGATCTAGATGGCCTGGATATCACCTACATGAACTATGCTGATGATACCCAGATCCTCATCCCGTTGACGGGGGGATTATGACAAGGAGTTAGCCTTTGTAAATCATGTGTACCTCATCATCCAGGCATGGATGGCCTCTCATGGTCTATGCCTGAATGATGACAAGACAGAACTCCTCATCCTAGGCACCACACCGAACCTTAATAAACTAGGTCAAAACTACTCCTCTTTTATCATCGACAACAATATCATCACCATAACTAAGGAGGTTAAAACCTTGGGATTCTATTTAGACTCAATGCTCACCTTCAAAAAACAAGTTAATGCCATGGCCTCCGCTACATCTTATACATGTAAACTTATTAGGGCATCTAAACCATTCCTTTCACCAAATAACTGCATCACTATAGCCAGAGCATTGATCCTATCCAAGTTGGATTATTGTAATGCGCTCTACGTGGACAGCAACAAATACATTACAAATAAAATCCTGCAGAACAATGCCTTAAGAGCAGCCCTAATCCTCCCGAGGAAAGCACATATCTCAGAGACTAGAAGATCGCACAACTGGCTCTCTACAAAAGATAAAATCTTCCTTAAATCGGTCTCTCTGACCTATAAATGCCTACACCAAGCGGCCCCGCAATACTTGATAACGAGATTCACCAGACCGACTTCTTGCCGCCCCTCCAGAAAGGCCAACTCAAACCTCCTCCTGGTCCCAAGACTCAAATGCACTATGTCTGGAGGGAACAGCTTTCCTGTCAAAGCAGCACAATTTTGGAATTCTTTACCACCATCTCTCAGGGAAGACCTTCGCTACACACAATTCAGATCCAATACCATCCGTTGGATCAAGGAGCATGATACCTAATGCTAGGACATCCAATCACAACCACTTCCACTGCCGCGCCCATTGTAAATTGTGCATAATTAGTATTTTCTCTCACCTCTATGCTGAGATATATCTACAACCTGCAATCTATGTATATTCACCTATAATTTATACGCTGATGTATTGGACCAAATGATTGATGCTTCCAACACTGTAACCTAGTTGGATTCATTCACTGCGTGCTCTGTAACTTAAATTGTACACTCCTCTTGATGCTTGTGCCCTGCTACCCACGGGTTAGGTGCGCTTTACAAATAAATAAAACAAACAAACCTCCTGCGGTACAACAAGGTGAAACAAAAACTCGGTTCCAGCCATGTCCGATTTCTGATCTCCGGAACCCAACTCAACAAAACCATTACCCCATAAAGAAATAAAGTTGAATGTACAGGAATCACCCTTATCGCACTGTCGATACAATATGCATGCAAACCTGCTGCTTTTCTTACCGGGTACATACCTGGAGTCAAGCATACTGTGCCCTCCTCTGTGAAAGCAATCGACAATCGAAGTGGATATCTTGGCCCAAAAGATTCACAAGGGTATCTGTACAATAAAACAAAGGAGCAGATGCATTTTATTTACCTATCTTGATACGTAGATCTTCAGCATAAGGAACCGACAGGATAGCCCCAGAGAATCCCTGTGTCCATTGTTTTGCCTGACAAGGGGAACTCTCCTTGGATCACCTACCTGCACACCTATCCGGGGTTCCTCTTCCGGGTCACTGGTAACAGACACATCAGAGATTCGGGGACCGAAAAAGGACTCCCTCCAAAAACACTTGCTCCAGTGTAATGAGTAACAGTTCCTTGGGGTAACAGATTTTTCTCCCATGTCTGAACCGATGCTTGTGCTGGCATGGTCGGTGGGATCCCATAGGCCTGTGCAGCCCCAGTTGCTGGGTTCTGTTCAACCCGTACCTGCTGCCATTGCACAGAGCCTGAGGCATATGGCAGGGTCTGAAATTGCATGTGCGGAGCTCCCATGTTAAAATACTGTGACCTGTCTTGACAATCTCGTGACACGTCTCCCATCCTTCCGCATGACCAACACTGAATCCCATACAACCGTCCACAGTTATTTCCCATTGGCCCATTAAACCGTGGCACCATTCCTCTGAACCCACCAAATAACACATTTCCCGGTGGAAATCATCCCTTACCATTTAGAAACCCTCATTTGCCTTGGACCGGGGGCATACCCACCCATCCAGCCAAGCCTGTCTCATACCTGATTCACCATGTCCCTGTTGTCCCAATTGCCCCAGCTGTCCCTCCATGGAGCTAGTAATCGCTGCCCCTTCCAAACAAATCTTTGCAAAAACTTTTTAACATGCCTGGCCTCTGCCGCCTTTGCCTGTGTTAGGGAAAATTCTCTTAAGGCTAATTTCCCAAACCTAGTGAGTCCCCCAGCAGCTTTGCTGGATTTTTGGTTTTTTTTTTCTCCTGCTAAGAGTGAGACTCTTACTCCCACTCTTGGACATGATTTGAGGTATGTCTTTGACTTATGTGCTTATGGGCTATGGGGTTTCTTTTTACTCCATAGGGTCATCTGTTTTTCTGTATGTGTGGTACACAGCACCCTCAGTGCAGTACCACAGGGGTGTCACATTGACCCCCAAACATGGACTCCATACCCTGGGACTGACTGTCTCCCAGGGCATGTAAAGTCACTGTTGGCTTTACTAGTCCAAAATTGTGAACAGAACCAGTACAAACCATCATATTGTGGAAGTACCGGTAAGGGGTAATTCGATTGCCCCTGGGTCTGTTTTTGAGGGGGCACTGTCCCGTCCTCCCTTGTTGAGTTTCTGGCTGGTGGCAGTGGTTACCACGCAAAATATTCCACTGGAATATTCTCTATGGGATTTTCCCATTGATTTTAAACGCACCACTTTTTAGTGCAATGTTAAAGATACCGCCGGTTTATTTATTTAATATTAAATCACCGGTTGTATCTGTTTGCCAGAACTCGATTCTAAAATGGCGTTTGGGTCCGTCTCTGTAACTCTGACCAAGGTCAAGCCCTTTGTTCCACTATTTTGGTGGGCTTCTCCACAGAAGCCCTCCAAATGGTGCCGCTCTGTCTGGGTTCCACAGGAAGGGTGGAGGGGGGGAATTGACACCCTGGACTGCGTTGTCTTAGCAACCCAAGTCGCACTCTACTCTGATTGGCCCAGTGGTGAGCCGCCCGGCTCACCACTTAGCATGTGTGATTGACAGCTAGGCTGATGAATGGGGGTTTTTCTGCATAAAAGCAGGGCCTTTGGGACTGGAACTTCAGAAGTCACCTCAGGACCTAAGAATCCGAAGAGGGAAGAAGCTGAGCCACCTGCAACCGACGACACCACCGGTGAAGCCCTGCTGCAACGAACTCACCACTTTTCCAACGACAAGATAAGATCTTCTGCTGGAGAGTCTTCTCCCTTTGAGCTGGTAGGACCAACCAGTTTGCCCTTTTTCACTTCCAAAGATGTCACCTGGTCGAATCACCCGTACCAAGCACCCCTGCGGCCGGATAGCCAAGCTCACCACTTTTGACCGCGAATAAAAGGACTGCATCTTTTAATCGGGAACTCCGCGGCTGGTTTCATCCCTGTGCAGAGCAACGACTCCACGTCCCCTCCTCGACGAGATCTTCTCTTACCCTGGTCGGAACCACGAACTTCAACCACTGCAAGGAACAACTGCCCCTGCTGGAGCTTCCTTTCTCTTTAAGGTACTGTGTCCTGCCTGGCCTCCCTTTTTACAGATTGCTAAAGGTGACCCTTAAATCCTTGGCGTCTAAACTGGGTTGACTCCAGGCCTTCTAACTATATCTTTTGAATCACCCCAACCTCTTTTGAACTCTCTGCAAAGACTTTCAGTGCACTTTAAACCGTGTGATCCTGGGCACATTTCACTTTGCTCCATTTAAAGTGGGCCTGGCCTCTGCACTTTGGCTCTACAGTATAACCTGCCTTTCTCCCCTTGCTCTGAACTCTTAAGTGTTGGGAACCATTTTATTCTTCTGCTCTGCCTTTTTCTCCCCCTTTAACTACATTATCAGAGTGCCATCTTGGTTAAGCGCTCACCTCTGTTCTAACAAATAGTGTTTTAACCCTGACTTGTCTGATAACTATTAAGGGAGGTGTGGATACTTTACCTGACTGTGTTTTAACTTGCTTTTGATTGAGAGTGCTGGTATATGCCATAAAGTGTTTTTTAAATAAATTATTATATACTTTTTATACAAAGCTCTGGTCAGTGTTTGTTTGCTCTACTGTGTTTTGGCCCTATTGTGTATACTCTGCATACTGCCCTACTCTTCTTGAGAGAAGGCTTACTGCTCAGCCACAGCTACCAGGTAAATCTGGGTGGTGCAGACTGCTACCAATTGGGCTTACTGCTTACTCCTGTAGTCTTAATCTTTTTGCAGTGTTCCCCAAGGGAACTGCACAGGATTCTGCCTAACAGCCTGTTCCTTTTCTTGCCTCCTTTTTTACAAAAATGCAGTGTACACCTGAATTTTCCGCCAACTCTTGGCCTCTATCCTTACTACTTTATCGAGATTGTGCTGGACTTCCTTGGAGAGTCCCTTCTTTAGGATGTGGTAAAAAATCACCACATTCGTATCCCACACTCCTCAAGTCTCTGCCCTCCACATCTCCTGAATTAACTGGATCTGGGTGGCAGGATTATCATCCAACTTCATTGTTTTCGCTAGAATCAAATTTATATCAGGGGTATCGAGATACATAATCTGTAGGAAACCCCCCACGCCCCAATACCGGCACCCTGCAATTATTAAAAACCTCCATCGTGAGCATTTCAATCCAACTGAACTCCCAGATACCCAGCTCTCCTCCAGAGCTTGTCTGACCGTTCCCCCATTAGAGCCGTGAATAAGCTTTTCATAGACTCTATGGCCAACTTGACACTGTCTGTGTGTTTCTCTATTGCATAAATCCACTTTCCTGCCCCTGCAGTGAGCAAAGGGGAGTGTCTTCATCAAATTATTCCAGTCCTTGTGTTACCACAGGACATAATACGTCTTTGCCAGACCCTTCTGGAGCAACAGAAACTGAGTTGCACCTGCTTTTACTGGGGCCTCCCCCATCTCTTACCTGCTATGCCTGTGCGAGTACCCTGGCGCGTGCTGAGACTCCATGGTGTATTCTCTGTTGCTACTCCTAGAGCAAGAGGTAGGGTGGCTACACCCTGCTCGACATCCAGTTCCCATTCTCCTTTGTCTCTGACTCCTGTTATCACTTCCCCTGATACTTCTACAGGCACGGAAGCATACTCCGGACGAACAAAGGGTGCAGCTCCCATCCTCACTGCTCAAATCCTGTACCCATGGAAATATTTCTGTTCTCCATGTCTACATTGACTTCCTTAATAACCGATGTATCCAATTTAACAAGAACTTGTCCATGCATCTACCTTCCTTCCTCTACATTCTTTGCCGGTGTCCATTGATTACTTCCTGCTCTTAATTTCTCTGTCACCATAGCAGCATTATCTCTTCCTCCACTAGCCTCAGCGCTGCTTACATTTTTCCCGTTCCCGTGTTTCTATTTGCAGCCTATCCTCTATACTCTCGGAAAAAGGCATAGTCTCCCCTTTCTCACTCGTTCTCAAAACCTTCCTCTGCTCTTCTTGCTGCCGGCGTCACTCTCTCTTTACTCCACCCTTAATATCTCTGCTATCCTAGCAGACTGGAAGTGATCACCTTTCTGCTCTCCATTCTCAATTTTTCTACAGCCCTAACCATTGAAGGCGTTACCCTTCTACTTTCCTAGCTATCCCATTTTCTAGAAATCATAGCTGATGGAGGCGTTACCTGTGTCCGTCTCGCAACCACTGGATTGGCTGCTTTGGAAAATTGAGGTTCGGGGTCTGTATACCCTTCTACAGGCCATAAAGAATAGCACCCATATGGGGTGGAAGGAATTCCGGCACCCTCCTTTTTCGGGTCCTCCTGTGAGACTTTTAACAGTGAGCCTTCCCTCCTTTTTCATACATCCTCCATAACGCTAGGATGTTTGACCATTTAACTTTGAGACCTTGTGTTTTGTAGTTAAAAAAAAAAAAAAAGTATGCAGGTTCTCCAATATCCCCTTGTCATAGGTGCCCACAATAGGTCAAGAATTTTACCCTTCGTTTCCCACAACCATTCCCAATTATATTTTAGAAACTTCACCTTATAACCAGGAAGTACCTGACACAAAGGATTCAAAGGAGTCGCCATACGCCAACCCAAGTTACCCAGGAATAATTTCACAAAAAACTCAGAAGCTGAGCCTGCGGCACAAACTCTCCACCCAAAGAACCCAGCATTTTTCCCCTTCCGGGTTTCATAATCTTCCCCACAATCACTCACCTCACTTGGTTTCACTGCAATCACCTTGATTAGATATTTACTTTAGTTATACTTCACACTAGTACAGAAAAGACCGCACCTTATTAAAAAACACTTGCCAGCAAATATCTCTGAGATCTCCTTAATTCGAGCATAGTGGCACAGTGGTTTTCGCTACAACACCACTGCACTCGCTCTCCATCACTAGTACGGTCTTCTCTACTACAAAACTGTATTTCCCCGACTACAGGAAGTTTCCCTTCACTGCTTCGACTAACTAAGAAAAGCGAGGCAAGGGCTCTGCGCCCGCACCATCCATACAAAATGAAGGGTGCCAATGGTATACTCCAGGAAGTTCATTAAGTTATCTATGGGTGGACTTACCATATGATGCCACCTCACCTCTAGGTGAGTTCTCCAGACAAGCAAAATGAAGGGTATCAGGACAAACCTCACAATGGACGTGCGGTGTAGGATACCACCTCACACCTCTCAAATAACAAACTAGTAAAAAATATTTACAAAGTGTTCAGTTCAATAGGCTTTTATTCGACATGGTCATCTTGCCTTAACAATTTTACAAAATACATAAACAATAAAATCAATCCCAACATATAAAATATAACATTAAAACAATGTTTTTTTTTACAAAGGACTTATAACGTAAAACAGTACACGCACTCCTTCAAAGCATTTGACCTTTTCATCCCCATAACCTCAACTAACTCCACACACGCACTTCGATTCTTCCCTTACAAAACCCCTTAAGTCAAAGAAACAACCCTCTTTCCCCTATTTTCCACTCTTGCTTTACCCCCCAAAAGTGCACTAACATGAACCCAAAGCGCTCTAAAGTGGTGCTCCTTTCAATTCTTACTGCACAGCTCGAACACTGTACCATCCCTCCAGGGAACAAACAGGCCTTTTAACCAATATTGCACTCACAAACCTCTTTTTCACTGTGTAAGAATGTCTTGTCCCCGCAGGGAGGTGTCTAGGCCGAGTTGTGTAGACAGGAGACCCCCAGCTTCTCGGAAAGCCTGTGGTCCCTTTGTGGTCGCCAAATGTATGGATGGGCCCCTAATCACTTTCACCCAAGCAGCCCACCAATTAAGGTACAAGTGCACTTTTGCACGTAAAACAAGTTTATTGTACAACTGTCCGAGGAGGAGCTAGATGACGCTGCAGAGTCAAACTAACCCAAGTCTTGCTGAGCCGCATACGTTGACACATTATATATATTTTTGCAACAGTTAAAACACTCCCAAATATTTGATTACAATACACCCTTCACATATGATTGTACAAAACCTATACAAAGAAATCCCATCTTTCTCCAATTCTTCCATATTCAGATCATATTCATAGCACACCCCTTCATGGGATTCGTCCGTGGTAGGTCATCAGCACATGGTTACACATTCATATACAAACATAATTCATTAAAGGTCACAACTGGCATGAAACCTCTTAACCCTAAATGTAATTGCACATGGTTTGCATGGATACTTCTGACTTGAGGAAAGTAGAATAAACCAGTTCCCTTTGAACTGGTGAGAACTTCCTCATCCACCCCAACTTTACTGGCATCCCGGAACACTCTAATCTAAATAACTACCATTTCAGCACGCACAGCACATCCTGAGAATACAATCGAAACCCCTGGGTATCGGTCACTCTGGCCTCAAACGTTACTTCACCCCATGGTTATTGCAGGGTCAAAACAAATGGCCGAAACCCTTCTACAAGCTCCCCTGGACTTAAGAGATACCATCTGCTTTTGCAATACTGCCAGGCCATAAAGACCCTGGCTGGTTTGCTAGCTGAGCTGTCCATCTGTGAAGGTCGTAGTTTCTCACTTACTCTTCCTCTGGCCTCTGAAACACTGCAAAACCAGTTTCTCCAAGTAACTTAAAATTCATCTTGCGAAACCTGACTGCAGAGTCTCAATGAATTCATAAAAGCTCACTGCGTATACATGTGTAAGTTCCCTGTGTATGTAACTCAGTGTGCATGCATGTTTAATAAATAGTCTTCTGCGACCAGGCCCCTTCTTTGCATGCGCATTACTAAACTCCCAGTCACACAGTTTCCAGGCACTTCGTAGCACACCATACCTGGATCATGTTTTATATTTAATTTGGCGTTTTTTACATTTCTTTCTATGCATGTGTAAATCGGATATGTATCAACTTGAGCAAAAAATAAACACTTAACCCATTCACATTTAACTACACTGGATAAATATGAAATTGCGACATTGCGCCCATTTCGCTGCACCACCAATCACAAATATGAAGCAAGCAACGTGAGCCCCTCTTCCCCAATGGGACCTTTCCTGACCACCCCAACAGTATGCTTACATGCATGCCCAATGAGCCATGAAAGGTTCGGTGTGTTTTGCTTCCCCAGCCTTGGATGGCCCTTTGGGAAAGCAGCCTGGGTTATTTTGTTACATGTATTTGAAGAACAGATGTCAGTTTTGATCACATATGACTTGCAATAACACATTTACAGATGGCAGAGATATTTCGACGAAGGGTGCCTGTACTAAAGCATAAAGATGAGAACAAGTGGTGAGCCAGTTTGAAGGTGTAAAAAAGTGGGACATAAACCAGGGACAAAGCCAACAGTAAAAATATATATAAACAGGTGATGTAAGGGAACATTTACCTAAGGGGGCAAGTGCTTCACACTAAAGTACTATAGAAAGATGAACAATTACATTATTAAGCATCACCGGAGGGGTGGGGTCAGGAGGATAGGAAAGAGGGCACATGGATGGGGAAAGTGGGCACGGGGAGTGCCCTCTTTAGCAAGTAACTAAAGTTTAAGCAGAATTTTGAAGAGATTCACAGCTAGGCTGGCTTTCATTGTTATGAGCAGTTGGTTCCAGTGTAGCATTGCAAGTAGGGAGAAAGAAGAGAAACGAAGGGAAGCACAGGGAGGGTCTGGGACAGTGAGGTTGATTGCAGATGAGGATCGGAGGGAACAAGATGCTGGGTAAACTGAGATACTGTCAGACAGGTACTGCAGAGCAGACCTCGAAGGCAGCTGCCAAGTCTTTGCCGCTGCTGTCCGAAAGCCTCAGCCTTTTTGTCATAGGGGACAGCAATGGAGGGGGGGGTTTCTTTCGTTACTCATTTGGAAGTGCGAGAGGAATGGCCAGTCAAAGAGGCCAATGTAAGTTTCCTTGTGGTGGACGAGGTAGAGGTGCCAAAGCCGCTGAAGTAGCAGCCTCTTTGCCATCAGGCTCTGCTACTGCCGCTACAAAACCGCTCGGAGGCCTTCGGTCACAGCTCACGGGTGGGGGGCAGGCTGTCTCCGCATCTGGAAGAATGGCGAGCCATTACTTCGGATGCTTGGGCTCTGGATACTATAGCCCATGGGTACGGCCTTCCTTTTCTACTGAAGCCTCACGACAACCCTACGGGAGTACACTCTTTGAGGGTTCCAGATCCGCTCCTTGTGCAGGAAATATTAACCCTGCTAGAGAAAGGTGCTATAGAGCCAGTGCCTGTAGCATAAAGGAACAAGGGCTGGCACTCCCCTTATTTTTTGATTCCCAAGAAGGACAAGGGACTGAGACGCATCTTGGACTTGAGATGCTTGAACAAGTTCCTCAGGAAGGACAAGTTCAAGATGGTCACTCTTTCTCAGATTCTTCAGGCTCTCCAACTTCAGAATTGGTTGGTGTCATTGGACCTTCAGGATGCTTATTTTCATGTGCCGATACATCTCAAGCACAGGAAATGCCTGAGGTTTGCCATTGGCGGTTCGCACTTTGTTTCGGGTCCTGCCTCCGCCCAAGGGTATTCACCAAACTGTTAGTGGTGGTGGCAGGGCATCTCAGTAGAGGGGGGATTCACGTCTACCCTTGCCTGGACGATTGGCTGATCAGGGCGCGTTCTCCCGAACAAGCCTTGGATCATCTCAATGTTACCCGTCACTCCCTTCACAGACTGGGCTTCTCCCTCAATTTCAAGATGTCCCATTTGACACCTTCCAGACGAGGCTGTCTTAGACACGTCCTTGGGGAAGTGCTCGCCAAGCAGGGTGAGGGCTCGGAATATTCTCCAAATGGTAACCAGATTTCATAATGCCCAGTCTCTTCCGGCCTTCGAATTCTTAAGGTTGCTTTGCCTCATGACATCCTGTATTTTTCTGGTGCCGGAGGCCCGTCTGAGGAGATGAGGTCCCTTCAATGGGAGCTCAGGACTCAATGGTCCCAGTTCAAAGGCAGGATGCTTCCTATTGGATGCTGTGCGAGAGCAGGAGGGCCATCATGCAGATGGAATCTGGAGTCAAGATTAGGGCTGCATGTAAGGAAAAAAAACATGCATTTATGTCTGTATGCGTGCATGCAAGGGTTTATGTCTAAGTGCACGTGTGAATAAGAGTGACAGAACCTTTTTCACCATAAAAAACCTTCCTCTTTAAATTTAGAGGCACGTGGGGGTGCGGCCCTGGGAGCATCCGCTGCCATGACGCCGCCCTCCTGCGCCACACTTAAGTCCCCTTTTCCACGTCGACGGGAACGGGCCCAATTCACCAGCGCTCCTGTGTTTGGCTTCGGCTATGAAATTCCACGCGCGGATACTTCTTCCCTTCTATCTTTTTATCATTCAAGTACTCGGTCCTCAGGCGTCACTCCTCCCCGGCGCATGTCGCCTTCTACAGGGTTCAGCAGGTGTCCATCCTGCGATGGGCTCTTTCTGACTAAGGACCTCCACACCCTCTGCCTACATTGCCTTGGCACAGAACACAGCTGGCAAGCTTGCACCGCTTGCAATGTGCTCTCCTCAAGGTCTCTGAACTACAGTCTAGCCAGGTGAAGGGAGCTCTTGCAGAGATCGCCTCCAAAAGACCTGAAGGTCTTTGTCTATCATTGATCCAAGCCCAAGGTAGGGCCGCTCTTGTCCAGCGCAGCCCGCAAGGGAGACTCCTTCCCAAGGACTTGCCCGTGCAGGAGGGACTGCTCAGGTCCTCGTACCCGCACGAGCACCAAGGCTAAATCAGCTACCAGTCGGCAAGCCGAGGGGTCCATCCTCCTGCTGACAGTGCTGAGGGACCAGAAGGTGCTTTTACCGGGTATTCACCCGAGGGGCTATGCCCTAGTACCGGCAACATGCCTGAGGGGACGCCTATACGCAGTTCTACCGGCAGATCCGCCAAGGGCGAAACGCCTACCAGCCCTCAGCCTGAGGAACAGGGTAGGCCCCATGATCCACACTCAAGAGTCCTGGGCGGGGCCCTGTGAGCCGAGCAACAATGCACAGGCACGTGGAGGGCAGCTCGACAAAATGGCCACAGTACCAGAAATTCCAGACATCCGGCCGACTCCGCTCAAAGGCAAGCAGAAGGTGGGACTGGTGGTAACCAGGGATGTGGCCTACAGCCTACCCTTGCTTCGCGCAAGGCAGGTTCCCGCAGCGTCTGTATGGGCAGTGTACGCAACGGCTCCAGCAGCCACCCACTACCCCGTCAATATCACCTACCACCACTCTGGCCTGTGAGGACCGGTTCTTTGAAAGGTTCGTCTGGCTCATGAAATCTACTCGGATGGGGGGGTCATCCTCAGGGACGCCATCAGGGACGTGCTCCCACCAATGGCTCCGGCTCTGCAGGCCTCCCTGACCCTTATTCAGCCTCAGCAGCCTGCTCCGGCCCCCCAACTGATTATGCAGGCGGTTCCGTATCAGCCTCCGCTGCAGCCTCTGGTTCCGGTCTCCACACCCCTCCTGTGGTGCTGGACCAACTGGACCCTCAGGTGGACACAGATGAGGTGGAGGACCCTGACACACCGTCGTCAGCCAAGGCCTTCCACAAACGTCTTGCAGGGCTGGCAGAGTACTTGGCCCTTCCTCAACCCAAGGTCGAGCAACCAGCAGCGGGGGTCCTCGCAAAAGTCCTCACACTACGTCCCGTTACCAGATCGGGGATCCCAATGCAGAAGGACTTAGTTGCCTTGGCCAAAAATGGTTGGCCCAAGCCTCACTCGGTACAGCCGGTGAATAAACGCCTGGACGCCAAGTACAGGCAGATGGAGGGGGATACACTATTGCTCTCGGCCCATCCTCAGCCACACTCCTCAGTGATCGCTGCGGCATCACTGTACTCCATGCCTCAGTTGTCCTCAGCCTCCTCTTCTTCAGCGCTACTAGACAAGGGGGAGAAGATCTTGGAGGCGTACGGGAAGAAGCTGTATTCCAACACGTCCTTGCACCTTCATCAAGCCAACATGGATGTCATGCTGGCAGCTGTTAACCGGAGGCTCTGGCGAGAAATTGCAGATTTCCTCCTAGAGCTTCCGGCACAGAGCCAGTCACGATTCAAGACGGGATTGGCAAAGGCCAAGATGGTGGTGCAGGACATCATGGAGTCCACCATGGCCCACATTGACACCTCTGGACGTGCCATCTGCATTGCCACGGACATGAGAAGAACGGCCTGGCTCTGTGCTACGAAATTCAACCCGGATGTCCAGGAACGCATTTTAGACCTTCCGTTCGAAGTAGGTGACCTCTTCCACTCCACCACGGAAGAGGAGCTGGACAAAAAGAAAAACGGCTCACAAAACGGCTAAGTCTTTATCCATTCTTACAAAGACCATGCCCAAAACGTACACCCGGTCACAGTAACACTCTGACAAGGGGTGTACATATGGAGGGTTCCGCGGCTTCCAAGAGCGGAGGTCCAGGCAGCCTGACCATTCGCCGACCCAACATCAGCGCAAGCAACAAAAGGGGGGTGGGAGGATTAAGGGCTTTTTCCAGTCCCCCTCCTCCACAACAGCCTCAGAGGGAAAAAAGGCATGACGTGCCCCTCCGGGTCCACGTGTCTCCAGTGGGGGGGCAGGCTTGCTCTCCATGCACATTTCTGGCGGCATAATTTTGCGGACCCCTGGATCCTCTCGGTAGTATCCACGGGGTACCGCCTCCCTATCCCAGCCTCTCCTCCCTCTTCCCCTCCACTCCCACAGGTTGGGGCAGCAACTCTTTTGGCAGAGATCTGGCTGCTCGTCGAGAGCCATGCAGTGGAGGAAGTCCCAGCCTCCCATCGAGGCTTGGGCTTTTACTCAAGGATTTTCGCCATTCAGAAAAAGAACCAGGCAGGCCTGAGAGTTGTGCTGGACCTTTCCACCCTCAACCGCTCCCTACCTCTACAAAAATTCAAGATGGTTACGCCAGCTTTGATAGTGGAGACCTTGTGTAGGGGAGACTTGATGTGGTCCCTGGATCGGAAGGACGCGTACCTACACGTCCCGATATGGCAGCCTCATCGTTATTTTCTATGATTCAGGATCATGGGCTACCATTTCTAATACACGGTGCTTCCTTTCGGCCTCAACTCGGCCCCCAGGGTCTTTACCAGGCTGATGAATACTGTGGCGGCCCTCCTCAGGTCTCAGGGCCACCACATCTACTCGTACCTCGACGATTGGCTCGTCAGGGCGACATCTCCGGAAGCAGCGCAACACACTTCCCACGCTCTTATGAACACACTGCATGAGCTGGGTTTTTCACTCAACCTCAAGAAGTCACAGCTGCAACCTACGCAGAGACTGACCTTCTTGGGTCTCATTTGGGACACGTGTTCCGAGAAAGTGTTTCCCTCGGAGGACAAGATCACGGCCCTCAAGAGGGCCACAGCGCACGTCCTCAGCCGAGAAGTGACCTCGGCCTGGTGGTACCAACACCTACTGGATCTCATGGCAGCAGTCCTCTTGGCCATCCCCCACACGAGACTCAGGATGAGGAGGATACAGCTGTACTTTGCAGCATCTTGGAACCAGGAACGGGGCTCTGAAAGAGATGATCAACGTTCCTCCGTCGCTTCACCCGAACCTCACATGGTGGTCCTGGGACTGCAACCTGCGGACAGGCAAGTCTTTTTTTCCCGGCAACCTACCCCACCCTTCACCATCACCACGGACTCCTCTCTCGAGGGTTGGTTGGCCACCCTGGACAACCATTGTGTCCATGGCACCTGGACCCGGCAGGAGTACCACATCAATTGGCTGGAACTGAAGGCCATCTGGCTGGCGCTCAGAGCCTTCCTTCTCGTTAACGAGGGCAAGGTCGTCCTCATTCAGAAAGACAACTTGACCAGTATGTTCTATGTCAGCAAGCAGGGAGGTACCAGGGCCCCCCCACAACCCCCACTGTGCAGACTGGCAGTCAGTATATGGGAATGGGCCCTGGAGAACAACATCTACTTCACGGCTGTCCACCTGCTGGGGGAATCCAACATGGAGGTAGACAGGCTCAGCAGACTAGGAGCGGACAACTACGAGTGGCAGCTGAACGACCTAGTACTGCAGGAAATCTTCTACAAATGGGGACACCCTCATGTGGACCTCTTTGCCTCCCGGGGCAACAGGAAGTGCCAACTGTTCGCCTCCTGGCTGGGTCAGGGCCTGGACTCCCTGGGCAATGCATTCCAGATCTGGTGGGACGGAATGCCCGCATACGCCTTTCCACCCACACCGCTGATACCGCCTTCCGACAGGCCCAGCACATCTGCTGGCGCAGCAGGGGGTAGGGTCATCCACCCTGCTCCACAGAAAATAGCCCTCACAGCGTGGTTCCTGAACAGGTCACGCTAGGTCACCTGAGCCTTTCCCAGGCTAATCTTAGAGATCATACAGGGCACCAGGAGCCCAGTATAAGAGCAAGTGGACCAGGTTCTGCCACTGGGCAACCTCTAAGGGTATCAACCCCCTGGCGTTTACCCTGAACGACGTGCTCTCCTTCTCGGCGCACCTCACCCATTCAGGCATGCAGGTAGACACTTGCCGACCTACCTGGCACCCATTGGGGCTTACAGAAACTCAGAGGAGGAGATCTTTTCCTCTTCCAACCCGATTGTTAAACATTTGACAGGACTCGCCAGGTTCTACCCGCACATCAAGAGGCAGCACCCCGTGTGGGACGTCAGAATAGTTTTGGGTGCCCTGGCGCACAAAGCATTTGAACCAATGGCATCCGCGGACATCATCTGGTCACCATTAAGAAAGCCTTGTTAGTCAGCCTCACCTCGCTCGCAGAATCGGCGAAATCCAGGCACTGGTCGCCTCAGAGCCACATACTATGTTTCACAAGGACAAGGTAGTCCTACGGATACACCCAGCATTCCTACCTAAGGTGCCTTTCGCATTACATCTGAACAAAGAAATAGTGCTGCCTACGTCTTTTGCTGAGCCCAAAGACGATGCCTTGATGTCAGGCGTGCCTTGAAATTCTACAGACAGGACCAAGGGCGTCTGCAAGTCGGATGCTCTTTTTTTCACCTACGGCGGATCAAGACCTGGTCTCAGGAGGCCTTCAAGGCTTCCATAGCCCCTTTTGATGGTCTCAGCCATCAAAGAAGCTTAAGAGGGACAGCATAAGCCACTGCCGGCCAACATGCACACCCACGCGGTCAGAGCCAAGGCCATCGCTTTCCAGCGGCATGGCCCCTGGCAGGTCATAAGCAGGACGGCAACATTGGCCACCCCTTCGGCTTTCTGCAAGCACTACTGTTTGGATGCCTACTTTAGATCAGACGCGGCCTTCAGATAGGCGGTTCCTAGGAACCTATTTGCTTAAGGAGAGTCTCCTCTCCACCCTGGGTATACACTCAGTTGTAATCGCCCATGCAGTATGGAGGAAAGGGGACGGGACATAAGAGTAATTATAAGTTACTCACCGTAGTGACCAACGTACTTAGTCCTTAAACCCCTTTCCTCCATACGTCCCACCCTCCTCCCCCCTAATAAAACTGGTGTCATTTGGCAATGTTAATCTATTGTCGACGAGTCTATGGGGAGTGAGGTGTGTCGCTGGAGGGCGGAATCGGGGCAGCGCATGCTCTCAGGGCTGCACCCCTGCACGCCTCTAAATTTAAAGGGGAAGAAGGTTTTTTTTCTGGTGGAAAAGGTTCCGTCTCCCGTCCCTTGGAAGGGACGCCCATGCAGTATGGAGGAAAGGGGCCTAAGGACTAAGAGTACATTAGTCACTACGGTGAGTAACTTATAATTTGTGCCTTGTGGGGTAGTGGGGCTCTGATAGATGCGGAATTGGAGGTGGAGGAGGGCTATGTCCATCCAGCAGCAGCCAGTCTGGACATATTTTCTTGCTGCGTAATGGCATTTTTTACTGGCATCAAAGGTAAAGCCAACATGACTGTTCTTAAGTGGCCATACTGGCCTATATGAGCATTTTTTCTGACTGTGGCTTTGCACTTTTCACTGGCAAAGACAACAGGGGTATGTTCTTAGGTGTGGGGATACCGGTATATGTTGGCAGAGTCTGAATGAACATGTTTTATTATATCATTGGTGTCAATATGGGCAAAGCAATCATGAGCCTGTTCCTATATGGCAGTGATAGCATCTTTTGGTTCAACCAACTTGAAAATGTGTATTCTGACATATATAGTTTGCAGTAGATAGGGAGGCACCACAAACGGTGATATCATGCAAATTGATCATTTTAGCACAGGATACGGTTTTGATTCTGGCTGTTTTAATGGGATGAACAGTTGAAGCACAATAATGGCCTTCTAGAGCAGTGCTCTTTAGTATAGCTTGGTAGCTTTATTGTGCAATTGAGTCTGTAAACCAACAAAGTTAGGCAACACATTTCTGTTTTCGTTTGCTTCTAAACACGGCTGCAACAAAAGTGAGTTAATGTTTCCCACTTGAAGGTGCAATCCAAAAAGGTCTGGATACGCCAACATATCCAATGGAAGGTAACGCAATTTCGCAACCTACGTCTGTCCAGGAGGGTATGTTTGTATGTTTTAGGGTTACATGCTAGGCATCATCCTGCTAATGGAATTTGAAGGGGGAAACCGATATAGTTTATCTGCTTTCTGTGTGCACAATATCCTGTAGACGTGCCATGCAGCAGAGGGAGACAAACTCCAGCACTTCCGCATGGAGACACAATCCTCTAGGAAAATGAATGCAGACCCCCCCTAGCAGCATTCCGCAAATCACTCAAAACTATGCTCTTCAACTAGGTCCGCCCACTAAACTAAGCTCGTCGAGTTTCAGCTGGTTCTTCTGTAACCTTGGAACCTTTAGGAGTAATGCTGCACACCATGTAAATGTCAATGTAACTTTGTACTTTTTTGTATCTTTCTCACTGTACCCATCTACACCCACAGCTCATGTTGTTTACTCTCCTGTAACGAAGTAAGCCTTATTGTAATATCGCCACTATGCCCTAGGCTGCCTTGTGAGCTTTATAAATGTAAAAAATAAATAAATGCCTACTGCCCGTGCTCTGAGTTGGGAGTTGCCACTCCTGTCATGACAGAAGCTATGCCCCTCGTAATTGGTTAATACAAGATGAGTGTTATCCAATCACGAGGCGTGTACAATGTCCGTGACTGCTGCAAGCCATGCGAAAAAGTGGTTTGCAGTTGAAGGGAGGCAAAACCTCTAGCAAAATTAAGTTTTGACCTTGGCATCTCTGATCCAGGCTTCTACAGAGAGGGGGCAGTCTGAATGTGTGGAGACTTGGCAGAGAAATGTCTAAATTACGCTCGTTTCTTACCAGGTCTTGGGCACAAACTGAGCCAGTCTTTAACTCCTTTTTGGTCTTTGGGTCTTTGCCCCACATGACATGACTCACTTAAAGCCCATGTCTAAACCATGCTGCTCTTTTCTGCTGGCATTACCTGGGCAACATAAAACCGAACCACTCTGGCCATCACTCTGGCCATCATTGCTCTTATCTCCTGATCTGCAATCTTCTTTTTTATTGACCAGTGGATGTTAAGAGTAAGCCTAATTTGTTCAAATCATCCGTCCCCACTGCATACTGGTTTTGTAAGCATGTTAGATTGCCATGCAAAGTCTTTTGCCATCATTATTTGTAGGTTTGGAACCAGTTCTAGTATTATCCACTCAGTGATGATGCTTTGACCTGGGAGAACTATTGAAACGTTATTTCAGCAGGTGAGTAGTTCTGTTTGAAATTGGCTGTATTTGTATATTGCTAGCATTCTACTTGGCTGGCATCTGAAAGGAAAATGAGACTATATGCAGATGCCAAAGAAGATTGTGGTTCGTCATATAGATGCAATGCTTTCCCTTAAGTTGTCTTAGCAATTGCAAAGGGATATTCACTTCCAGGAGGCCTCGTTTTGTAACCTCTAAATGGACCCCTTTGTATGGTAGTGGGAACCCAGGATTGGTGCTAATGCCAAGGCCCCAATGGGACCAGCTAGCAGGATCCTTGAAATTAAACTAGGGTGCCACCTACGGGAATGTTGTAGCTTCTCAACTGCCTTATTTAGTCCATTAAACAGGTATTGGAATGTGTATTTCGTATCCATTCTACCATCTCAGCCAGGAAGAAAAACTAAGTAGATGGGGAGCTGTGGTGTTGGAAGAATAGCCATGCTTTCAGGACGTCCCATCAATGTGTGCGTTGTGCTATCCTCGCAGATAGCTGAAGCTCTGGAAGAGACAAACCAGCTTGATATTAGCTCGGAACCTTAGGATACATCTATTAACTCTGACTGTATGTTATATCCTGGCTTCTGTGGGGTCTACATCTCTTGGTAAAGTCAAAGAGAGTTTATATGCACGTTTCCTCTGGAGAACTAGTCCCTTCTATGTGATGTAGCACATATCTTCTACTAATCATACTTTGATTAACCTTGCTTTTAGAAAAACATCTTAGTCTTCCTGACACCAAAATATTGAGGATGTAGCATGGCCTGGCACAATGGTTACAGATAGTGAGGCACTGAGCACATGTCCAAGGGCTCATAATGTACCACACTCAATTAAACAAAACGTAGCAGTTTAAGGACCTTAGTTTGTATTATTTGTGCCAATTGTCCTGTATAGAAAGCTCTTGTGTACCAAGTACATATAATCCACCTGAGATCCTTTCTACAACATTGGTTTTAGGATGATTAACATTTCTTTAATTGGAATATGGTGTTAGTGCTTTAAGATTGTTATTCTGCTGCATCTTGGAGATAAAGTTCCATGGTTTTCAGCAACTTACTAATATAAGAAATGCATGCATTAGTGCAGCTGGAAAGCAACTCTTGATATGTTCATGTTGATAGTGAAAAACAACCAGAACATGTTTCTCTATTTCAAAAATGGCATTTGCAGTAGTAGACCAGTTGTGTCAAGATTTTAAATGATGATTTTCTTCCTTTTTCTGTTTTTAGTGATAAAAGCCCATTGACGGGAGTACCTGAGCAAGAGACTCACACACTGGAAAAGTTCATGGTCAAATTGTGTACGAATCACCAGAAGCTTGTTCATTTGCCGGAAACACCGGGTATGGAAGAAAAGCTTTTACCTGCACCTGAAAACATGAATTTGCCTACCTGTAGCATGTGCGAGCTGCAGTATTCTGACGAAAAGGAGAAAGGTGGGGTTGTTTCTGAAGAATTAATTAATGTATGCTCTGATTCTCATAGCTCTACGAGTGTAAGCAGTAAGCATTTCAAAGAGAACAATATGGAAGCATCTTTAAATGGCACATTTTCAGATGGAGAGAAAGGCATTAGAACTATTAAAGAAGAGTCATCTGGCATATCTGTAAGTAATACAGATAAGCCAATGGCACTTTCCTCCCAAGGATGCTTTGCTGTATCAAACTCCCCATTAAATATTCATCAGTTCTCCGAAATATTTGAAGTTCCTTCTGCTGCACACAGACCTTGTATAGAAGTAAAAAAATGTGCTGAAGATGAAGACCAGATTCAAGAACAGACACCAGTTACCTGTTTTAATGATGTAAGAACGGCAAATGGAAAAACTGATGATTGTTTAGAAAATGATCTTGCGTCGCAGAAAAAATCATTGAAACAGTTATCAGAGGAAAGCAGGGATTCAGAGTTGGTAATATGCTCAACTCAAAAAGCAGACAAGGAAAATACTTTGCAATGTAACTCAACTTTGCAACAGGATTTAGAAAAATATGAACACCCTGCTAGTTCAAACACAGAACGTCTGAGCACCAGAAGAAGACCTAAAGATGATAATCACTTACATCACAATTCGAAAAGACAATTTGATAATTCCAAACATAGCTGGCCAAGCCTTCGGAAAACAGCTAATCGGCGTTCAAGGGGGAAATCTGCACCAGGTACAATAAAAACAATTCGCAATTGTAAAAGAGCATCAGGAGTGCGTATAAATGATTTTGATAATCAGTGTGATGTTGTTTATATCAGCCAACCAATAACTGAATGTCAATTTGAGAATCAAAGGCCCATTATATCTTCTCGGAAGACAGCAAGAAAAAGTACCAGAGGCTACTTTTTCAATGGTGAATGTTGTGAGCTTTCTACAGTTCGCACATTATTTCGAAGTTCGAGAAAAGGAGAAATTCTAAATTGCTCAAAGTTTTTAAAAGAAACATTAGTACTCCCAAAACAATCATTGTCAAACACTTTTCCTCTTATGCAATTTGCTGCGGTTGCTAGTCCAGACAATTCTGCTCTGAAGGTTACTCCTATTAATGTTTTTTTACAAGGAAGTTCATGCAATAATGAAAAATCTGGCATTTCCACTGCAGTTGATGAGCCAAAATTACCATTTGAACCTTGTGATTCTAGCCTGCCACATTTAAGAGAAGCTGCCCCAGGGCCTTTAGTCGTTACTTTTTCTCACACAGAAAAGACAGAAGAGGATACTTCCCTTATGTTTCAATGTACAGCTGTCACTTTACCCGTCAATGTGAAATATGAAGATGCAACGCTGGTAAAAAGTATTGCTAGTGTTACAGACGAAATACAAATTTGCACTGAACCACTAAATGAAAGGATTACTGATGTGAGAAACATAGAAACTCCCAGCAAAATTCTTAAGGCAAAGAACTATGTAGAATCCGGTATTGTTGGATCAAAGGATGGTCTAAAAGATGAAATAAATTGTAATCCTGGGTCTATCGGACATATTATTGATAATGCAGAAGGTCCGGAAATATCTACACCATTTCTCTCCTTAGATGGATCATTGGAAAATGAGCACAAAGACTTTGAATCTGTACTTTCTTTGAGTTCACTGGAGAAACAGGGTAGTGACCACATCCCAAATTCTGATTTCGAAAATATTAATTGTTTGCCATTAGCAGAGTGCCACCCACTTATTACGACAGAAAATACAAATGAGAATGTGGACCTCATACCTGCATTTCCCTCAAAGAGTTCACATGATGAACATCCTTTAGATTCTAAGTTTTCTTTGTCTTTGCCGGATACACCAGAGGATCTCATAGACACTAGATTGGCTTATTCCCCTGAAGGTTCATATGGTGAAGATAGTGTAGACTTTAGACTTGCCCTTTCCTTGGAAAATACACCAACAAAAGATTGTGAAGACTCCAGAGATGGTTTTTCAGCACAAGATTTTGACAGAGAGGAGGTTGGAGAAATTAGACAGAGCCTTTCTTCAGAGGATTTGAATGAAAAATCAGAATATCAAATGATTTCTTCCCTAGATAATCCCTCTGATTTTAAAGGTGTTTCTTCATTTGATATGACAAATAAAGAAGACGCTTTGGACTGCATGGAAACTACATTCACCTGTGATTCATATGGTAAAGATTTTATTGACCCTGGGCATGCTTCTCCATCAAATGTAAGAGTAAAAGAAATGTTTGATTCTCTCCCTCCTTCCTTTGTCGGTACGGACAGCACAAGTGGAGGCTTTAGATGCCAATCTTTATCAAAAGAGGACACTCGAGAAAACCTTAAAAACTCTACTCTTGTGCCTGCCTCTGAGTTTTCAGATCGTAAACTGACCATATGCTGTAATCCAGCATCTCCCTCAAATGTCATTACTGGAGAAGAAGCAATTAATATTGGACATGTTGCTCCCTCAAACAGCGCCAGAATCAATGAATGTGTATCAAATGTTTCAATAGTAGAAACTGCTCTTAGAAAAGATGTAAAATCCCCCAGGCCGTACAATGTGTCAAAAAGATCAGTAGTCAATGCTGATGGTAGTAACAAAACAGAAAGCAAATGGTCATTTAATGAAGGGAAGCAATGCGAAAAGTTAATGGATGTTCCAAATCCTGCAAAAATTAGGAAAATTGGGACAAGCAGAGCTAAAAAGATTTGGGACACTCGCAAAAAGTCAGAACCACTTAAAAAATGCAAGGTGAGAAAGACCATTCTTAAAAAGAATACCAAAAAGAAAAAGAAATCGAAGAACATTATATTGAAATCTGATAGACGTCTCAGAAGTCAATATTTGCAGTCAGCAGCTGACAGCAATGGATTTGCTTCTTCTACAGATCTTCAAGTTCCAGGTCTCAAAATTAAACTTTTTAGACGTCCTGGTACTAAACCTTTTCAAAGGATGGTGCATATCCATAGAGCAATATCTGTTAATTTCCCAGTAGACTGTTTCAATAGGACATTGTTGGAGAAGATGAAAAATGCAAACCTAGATGAGTCTGAGAATTCTGCTGATGAATGCCCCGTTAGCACAAGGCAGTTCTGTAAAACTAGTAAAGGCAACAGCATTCTGGACAGTGAGACAGATTTTTCTGATTCCGAACACTTTCTTACATTCAATAATTCTCCAGCAAATGCTTTACAAATTATGGTTGACATGAACACTGATGAAAGGATAGTGAGTGAGCCTATAAATGTGCCAACCAATTGCAATGAGAAAATGAAAAGAATGCCCAGTCACACAAACGGAAAACATTTACTAGATCTCAAAAGTAGAACAGGAATTCTTCAGTCACAGAGTGAGTCTTCATCAACCAGTTTGCATGTCAGAAGTGGAAAAAAAACTATACCTTCACGAACCTTCATGAAGCAAAAAAAAGATTTTTTGCGAAACCACAATTTAAGGCTGAAATCTGCTTTAGAAAAATCCACCAAAAAGGATCTTGCAGTGGAACACACCAAAGCTATTTCTGCTATGGTAGATAAACGCGCATGCTCTGGCAAAGAAAAGGTTTTCAGAGAGAATCCTTTACCTTTGAATGAGGCACCTCAAGGGACTAACCAAAGGCAGCTTATCAATTGGTTTGCTGAAGAAGAAAACCAGGAACGTATTGCTGATTTTAATGCAAAGTACATGAATGTTCAGAAAGGGTGGATTCTTCTAGAAAAGGATTTGCAAATCATGCACAGAGTAAAGAACAAATCTGATAAATTAAAAGAAATCTGGAAAACTAAGAAGAGAGTACGAAAGATCAGGAATCCTCCTGAATCTCAAAAACTGTCCCCTGTTCAGGTTTTGTTTATGAAAGCTTTCAAGTTATCTGATATTTGTAAATGGTTCTTAGAAACAACAGAAACCAAGTCTCTGGTGATTGTGAAAAAAGTGAGTACCCGCCTTCCCGGTGATTTTCCCATGCCAATGATGCCTATCCAGAGGTATCCTTCTATGTTTCCACCAAGTGCCCAGGCTGAACGCTTGAAAAAACATTTAAAGAAATTTGCTTCAGCTTCTCCTGTAAAAAATAATCACAGAACTCAGAAATTCTGGGCTAAATTCAGAAACCCTATTGAGGATGATGATTCTGGTATATCAAAAAGCTTGTCTTCTAATTCTGATTCAGATGTCCTTGACTCCAGAAATGCAAATTCCCCCCAGAGCTTTAAAACACCTGCCAGTGCTCGCATTCTGAGAAAGTATTCAAACATGAGGGGAAAACTGCGAAGCCAGAACAGTCTCCTAATAGGTGACAACGGGGACACAAAAGAGGAGGCTGAAGGATGCAAAAGTGTTTCAATTAACCCTTCCATGTCCCCTCATTCTGCACTGCAAGATACAAAAAATGACACATCTGGCGATCATGCAGAAACCACTATCAAAGATAAGATCAGGAAAAAAAGATCTCTGGAAATTTCCAAACCAGATGACAAGCCTAACAAAAAGAAAAAAACACTAAACATTTCCTGCAGAATGAAGGATTCATTTAGTTCATCTTTTAAGGGTAGGCCAATGGTTAGAAAAGCCACCGATAACATTGAACAAAATCATTCACATGCAAGTGTTCCATCTACAAGAAATCAGGCTACCTTGGTTTGCATCAGTAAAAGGTCATGCAAAACTTCTTTAATAGAGAAGAAAGCAAAGGAAATCTGTAAGAAACCTGACCAGAAGGAAACGCAATTTCTATTAAAAGAAAATAAAAGCAAACCTAGAGCAAAAACGGCGAGTATTGAACTGTTGCCCAACACTCCAAAAATCGAAGCAACAAAAGCATCTTCTTGCAAGATGAAAAAGAAGCATGAGAAAGAAGCTTGCAGTGGAACAACACAGACCAGGTCTATGAAGAGAATTTTGTCAAATTCTTTGTTCAAGAAAAAGACCAAGAAAAAGGCTAATCCTGAACCAGAAGTTTGCATCAAACAAAGGCTACGAGTTGCAAAATGATGACGAATAGCCATGTTGAAAAAAAACTTTGTAGTTCAGTTTCTCTGCCTATGTGAAACTTTTCTTTATAAGCTGTAACAAGCCTTTACAAAACAGTTAACCCATATCTGTATGCAACTTTAATATGCCTCGGGTGAAGACCTTTCTCTTCATGACTGGCGTACAAGGATCATCTTTGCGATTTGAACATTGCAGTTGTTTAGTTTATAGTACAGTGCCTTATTTTGGTGTTGGGTTTTTTGGTATAAAAATGCCAACCTGTTTGATTAAAGGCTTACATTTTGTCCTTGATGCACAAGCACTTGTACTGTGGCAGGAAAATACAGCAGAACATTGCTTTTTCTGAATCGTGGTTGGATATCAACATGTATGACTATATAACATTTTGTACACAATAAAGTTCCACGCACTTCCATGTTTTTAACTTTCCACCCAAAACATTCTGTTACCAGTACTGTTAAGAATAACAATATCCATAGATCTAAGGTAGATGTGGGAAATCTAGGATGGCATTAAAGAATGCAGTTTACAACTGCAAACTGTCAATAGCATTTCTTACTTCGCAAGATTATTTTAAGCGTTACAGGCTGCTATAATTATTACAGTAACAAGTCTCCGATTTCAACCAAGGCCATGTAAAGCTCCTGATGTTTTCATATTTAGTGTTACTATGAAAGTAAAAGTTAAGGACACTGTCAATTTTATTTTGTTCTACTGTACTTTCTCAATTAGGCAACTGTGCAAGATGAATGTTTGCTGTTAACTAAGTGGAACAACTGAACTCCAAAACATGTTTGCTCTCGGCACTATGATTTTCTTTTCAAGCACTCGACCCCCCACCCTCAAGAATGGTATTGCTTGGTGTTAATATTGATTAGCTTTTATTGTGACAGTCATGTTTGGGTTTATCAAGTCATGTAGGTCCAGAACCCACAATACAGTGTTAATCTTGCATTGACCAGCAAAAGAAATGTATATGCTTTGAAAAGCAGTGTTTTCCACCAAAGCCGCAGCTAACAATTGAATTAGTAGACACACAGGGTCAATTGCCCCACTAGACATAAAACTAGTAAAGATGTTATTGTTCGATAAGCTATACATTGGATCAGGATTGAGATATGTATTTGATAATTGAAAGTGTTTCTTGATTGTTTTACCGTAGCCAAGAAACTGGCCATAAGCTAGACCCTTGCAGCTGGGAAATGTGCAACTTCATTAACTAGGTCACTAGCATCCCTGTGGTGATGTGAGCTATATTTGTTCAGATTTCATACTTCTAATTGCAAAATTGCATTTTTGGAGAGATCTCTCTATCCTTCAACTAGGACTAAACATCAACATTCCTACAAAGGAATGCTTGGGGAGTTCTTAGTTTGCCCAATGTTGCCACCCTATCATGAGACAGCCCATTTATAGTTTAAGTGGTGGATTGTTCGTCCTGCAATTTGTGAGAAACCTCAACATTGAGGGTGACTAAGCCCAGGTTTATGAGCTCAACTTAATGTTAAAGTGCAAGCCGTCTTCAACCTTTACAGGGTTATTTCACTTCAATGTGTTCATTATTGTTTAGAAAACCTGTTCCCCCTCTCATTTGCCCTGTGGGGGATTTTCCTGTAATCTTTCATGTTACATTCAGACACAACAATTGGTAATGTTGATTTGTTAGTTTATGGTATGCCCTGCATGCTTCAGAAACAAAGGCATAATAAGAAATAAAACACACAAATTTAAATATTCTGTATCAAAATAGCAGATTTAGTGAAATAATTAAATCAGAATAACATGTATGCACAGTATGTTTTATTTCCCGCAAGAGTTTTTAAATGTATTCTGCTATGCCTTCATCAAAGGATAATCTGTCACGACTCAGCAGCTATTTTCCATCATGTTCTTATAGGTCCAAGGTTCAAAATAATGTTTTTGCCTTCAAATCTGTTCTCTCCTTTATCATATGTTTTAGTTATTGTAATAATTGTATTTGTTTTGCTGTCTGACCACTTGTTTAAGTTCTTTAATCTTAATGGCAAATCAGTCACCCCCATTTTCTAAAGAATGCACAAATGAAAATGTCGTGTTAATATATTTCTGACAAACTATCTTGGTTCAGTTTTACTAAAAACAGCTTTGCAGTCTTTGAATGTCTTTTTATATAGAACATTCTTTTACTGCCCCCCTTCCCTAAGCCAGGAGTCTGTAAACTCTGACCATATATTTAGGACCATGATCCCTCACCATTGACTCTGCTGGCTAGGGCTGATGGGATTTTTATCAGAAAACATCCGGATCCCTGCCCCAGCCAAAGGTTGTGTAGAGCATTTTTATTTCTTGTCTTTTTTATTTGTAATATCTATACACACTGTGTAGGTCCACACCTAAGATAATGTTCACATCATTGTAAGCACCACGTGATCTACAGTGTTCACTTCAAACTGTTCTACTAATATACATTTCCATTGGTTAATATGGGTGTTCTGAATGAAGTCTGCGAATGAAACTTTCAATATTTAAACATGCAGCTTATTATTGAGGGAGTTTTTTTTAAAGCCTCTTTTGTTAAACTAGTTATGCTGACCTAAAACCTTAAAACACAAGTGAATTCTGAATTTGCGAAGTCCTGATTTTATTTACTGACTTTGGAAATATAACGTTTGTTCTGATGTATCCCAAAGCAATTGTTTTCTGCCTGGGTGCTTTCATGAGTGAAATATCAAATCATTACCTAAAAACATGCTACCTCAAGAATCCCTTGACGGAAATAGCCAGTGAAGAAACATCAACTTTTAGTGTTAATATGTTATAACATTTCTTGATACTTATTCCCCTCTAGTAAATAATAGTTAAATTAGTAACTTTGTGGTGTTTCTTCCTTTATCTGAAATGAACAATCCAGCCTTGTGGTGAAATCTCTTGAAGTATCATAGTATCTAGCAAATATTTGAATATTTGAGATTCCTGAGCAAACGCATTAATTTACTAAAAATGTCTGTTATTTTTTAATTTGTTCCTTTAAATATATTTAAATATGTTGTGTGCATCGTCATTTCAGTATGTTTGTTTTTTGTATGACAAAAAAGTCACTGTAATAAACAAGTATATGAACTTACAAATAGAAGCATATACAACTACAATATAACACAAATGTTCACTAGTTTACCCTCCAGTGTTGACACATTTGGCTGGTAAAAGGGCAACTTTTTACTGGTCTTGCCAGTTCAAAAACAATTGGGTTGTACATTTATTTATTTAGCTGTTATTTATAGAGGGAACAGTTTACTGGCCGGAAGACGAGTTCAAATACAAATGATGCCAATAATATTAAAGGTGTTAAGTTTTCGAAACAAGTTTTTTTTATAACATGCTGCACTCTATTTTTGCTGGCTTATCATTCGAAGATGGCCATATGGGTGTTTATAGGAAAATTAAGAACAAATGACTAAAATAAAATCACATTGTAGCCAGCATGTTTATTCTCTTTAATTACATCTGCTAATAAATACATTTTTAAGAGAACTGAAGGGGGCTGCATAAAAAGTGTGCAATTATGAAGTAATCAAGAAAGACAGACCTCAGAGATCTGAATTCATCCAGGGTATGCATTGAAATGGCTATTTGAGTTTAGAAAGATTATTTTTTAAAAACCACTACAACAGTTACGATATGAATTAACTCAGTTGATAACTAAACAAATGAGGCATCTATTTTCCTAGCAAACTGTTCAACATGTCTACCCAATATTGTGGTCTTTGTTGCCAGTGTAAAGAATTGATGTAACCGCTCTTGGCAGATATAGATATGCTGTCATCTACAAATGATTTGGAGAGACAACTAACAAGCCCTTTTACAAACTTGGTTCATACTCTCCACCAATCCCTAACAGCACAACAATTGCTTTAAATGTGGCAGCTTCAATGTAGCAGGTGCCGCTAGAGCATTGCTGTCTACACATGTTCACAAAATAGAGTTTGTACAGGATGTAGACCATCTAGTCTTGCGCAATTAAATGATTAAAAAGGGTGTTCTCAATAACCACAATACTTGCCTGCTAACATTGCCGCTTTCCTAATGAGAGCAGTTCATTAGTTTCACATTATGGTAATTATCACGCATTCGGTAGGCTTCACCCGCCGGTAACGGCCTGGAGGCCTTAGTTATGGGCACGAGTGAAAATAGTATTCATTAGCTAAAGAAAAGCATGTAGGCAAACATTATAGACTCCCTCTCAAGGAAGATCAAACAGCACCATGGACATGGTTTCTGATTGTAATTTTGTTTTGTGGACGATATATTTGCCTGTGACAATGCTCCGTATTAGCAGTTAGCCACTTGAAATGATGTTAAATAAGACCCGGCACACTGTAAAATTCTATAAAAAAAAAAAGCAGCATTCCAGTGAGGAATCTTTTCTGCTTTATATATTATCAAGACCCAGCAACACATCTGGTGAGCTCAATAGCTCCTGTGGATTTTCATTCCAGGAGCCTGTTAAAGCTATGAATTTTGAACGTGGAGACACTGTTTATTTTAATAATAAATCTTTAATTTGTCCAGTTCTCCATTAACTTAGTGCAGTACATTTGAAAAAAATCTGCAAGAATGTGTCTGATTGAAAACATAACCTTAGGTTTCATCATACGTTGTCTATTCCATGCCGAATTAAGCAATTACTTTGCAATTTTTTTAAGAAGTCCCTTCAACTAGTTGCAGATATGCAGTTAGTTAACCAGAGAGGTATTTAAAATAACAGCTAAACATTTCACCCATTTCCTAATTAACTTTTGCTGCTCACCATGCTCAGTGCAATGTGTCAGATTCGTCGGGCAAACAAATTCTGAAACCACCAAAGCAGTACAGCATTTTACAAGAGGTCTTCAGAAGAAACATGTAAGTCTTCCTCGCTGCAGTATAGTTTCCCATAACAAAAAGAAAAGAGTTCATTTTCGTTCAGCGCCTTAAAGAATGTGAAGTACTTTAATTGCAAAGGGCATGAACTCCTATTCTAGCACACATCCAGCAGCTACGAAAGAATTGCACAGAAAATAAATCTTGCAAACACATGGAAAGCCTTTATCTGTAGTATTACATTTAAAAGAAAAATGTCTTGTCCCAATGAATAATGACACGTTTAAAGTCAAGTTTTGCCCTTTGGCTTTAATGAAGGTCACATTTTTTTGTCTGTAATTTTTCATATTTCGTTTTTTTAATGTCCGTTGTTTATTCGTTTCATGGCATAACCTACACCTATCTAAATTAAATTTCAAGTGGATACCTTCAGTGGCGACTGGTAAGTATTTTCACTGAGTAGTAATGCAAGAGAAAAGTGGAAATACAGAAACCACTCCCACTTCGCTCAATCATGTAATCAAAAGCCTGAGCTAATTTTCTATCCAACGTAACATTTTTACAAAAAATGTTTCATTTGTATAGGGAGGGTTGCCCGATGTTACTCCCCTCTGCGCCCCCTTCTCCCCACACCAGAAAAAGGCTGCACTCCTATTCTGGGCAGTTTTTCTACCCTCTGACACCTCTGTGATAGCAATGTGGTGTTCAAAGCTGGCAGAAACCGTAAACCCAAAATTGCATTGGAACCTTTGCGCCCCATGCACATCTGATCCCGTCCATAAGCCTTTTGCAGACAGGTGATGCACGATCTGTGCGTTACCATAAGCGAGAATATTCTCCCTTCAACACCAATGTTTCGGAGATGGACAGTCCAGTCAGCCAGTGGTAGCCCCCTCTGCCAGATGATACAAGCCATCCATTTGTTTATTATGGACCAAAGCCTTTACACCAGGCATATGCAACCTGCTTTTCATCGGATGTTTTGGATTATGATTCCCTTGATCCCTCTCCCTATGGTGGCTTGGGCTAATGGAAGTTGTAGCCCAAAATATCTGGCGATCCAAACATTGCAGAAGTCTCTGCTTTACACTTTCTCCATTGAATGTTTATCAGTTCCTAGGATTTCACCGTAAAGCAGCAACATGTTTTCAACCAGAAGGATGTTGCACCCACAATTGCAGGGTCTGTGTAAGATTCAAAAGCATAGAACATAATTGCAAATTTCTCTTTTTGACTGGGAAACTGGATGAGTTAAATATTTCCTACGAATGTCCATATTTGAAATTGAATAACTGAACAAATATATCATTATTACAGGCCCTGGTCATCTGTGTAAATGATAACGTATGTGAATAAATAATGTATTTTTTAAAATATATTAATTTGCATATTAAATATGGCAACATATTCCATTTGAACTTTATTCCGTATGAATAAATAATTGGATTTGAAACATATTGTCAATATGTAAAGGTGGATGCAAATGAGAATTCTGCTTCTTTTTCCCAATCCATTTGCTTTGGAAGTTGATATGGGCACAGTGTGTGTATACCTGCTCTCTCACAAATTCATACACTACGTGTGTGTGTTAACAGACCCGCACATATATAGATATACATGTCTGTATATGTGCCCAATGTGCATATACCATTGGAATGGCTGTGTACATGCCCTGGTGTGGTATATCTGAAGAACCTGAACTGTGCATCATTGTGCATACCTGCGATAACCCTATTATTTTCAATTTCATGGACTTTAGTTTGGTTTGTGTGTCCCTGCAGAGCTGTTACATTTTGTGTGCAATAATATAACAATGTCCTAATTTATGGATTTTGTGTTTTATACGTTTTTATACTTGATTCTAAGCACAAATTGACACTACAGTACTTGTGTGATGTTGTGGCTTTTATAGTTTGTATCCTTAGTATTCCATTTCTTTTCGTCACATACCCATTTGTATAGTTTTCAAAACTAGCTTCATTTCGGTTCTGCAGTATCTTTATTTTCTTTTAGGTAGACGCCTTCAAAGATTTTGCTGCTACTTGTTTTTTTTTTTTATTTTGAGCGATTAGATTATCCCTGATCAAGAATAGTTAAGGCTACACATCTAGCATATATTTGGCCAAATAATTTAAACATCCAGTAACTTTTCAAATGAGCAATATTCTTATTAAAATACTCAATTAGCATTTCTGCGAGGGCAGATTTAATGCAAGCTTTTGCTGTTTAAACCAAAAACACAGACAAAATTCCAGGTGTCAAATACTAGGTCAGAATGGCCCACTCAAGTTACATTATTTGAGAAAGTTGCAAAAGCATATGAAGCAATAGGTACGTGATTTTATAACCAGTAGCAAAATGAGATGTGCTCAAATATGTTGCAAGTTTTATCTAACATTGCTTTAGAAAAGTTGGCCAGTTGAGGCGATTAATACATTTGCTCCTGTGGACTGTTATAAGGAAGCATTGATAACACCATGTTTTATCATGTGCCTAATTCTAGTAATTGACATTTTGTTTGGTTCAGTGTCTTTTGATAGCTGTGTTCTGGTATGTTCAAAGCTACTTGCACATTACAATAATCAATTGTTTAGGTGTCTTAACCACATACATGTGTTGAAATTGGCTCTTATTGTGTTGTAATCCATCCCTGGGACCATGTCTAGAGATTATGAACAATGTTTGCCATCTCTTTATCTGCCTAGAGACTCGGAATGATAAGATTTGAAGTCTAGAAAAGAAATACATTTTATGGCGAGCATACCTCCACTCTAAGTGAACTTTATTATTCATCATCTGCGTTTCTATAATATGGTTGGCTCTCTGCAGAATAGTTTGATTACCAGGATTGAAGGAAAAGCCTTTGTTGATTGGATTTTCAAGCAACCTTTCTATTGCCCACTTTGTTCCAGTTTTTTTGTGGGATTGCCATGTATGCATTTTACTGTTTTGAATTACACACACGTTACAGAACATCTGTTTCATGTATCTTGTAAAACCTTTTGCTATTGTCTTTGGAAGTGGCCCTATACATATCTGTAGAAAAACCTTTTTAACTACCAGTCTAGGGGACATGCTGCTATATACCTCGAGTCCTTTTTACACTTTATACAATCTCTGAAGTGTGTACACTTAGAGTTTTCGAGGTGGAAAGGCTAAGTTTCTTTGAATTTTACATAGATTTTCAGAATATATCATTGATATATTCGAGTAAATGGTTGAAAACATTTCAGAATATCATGTGTTGACCACTTAAAGGATAAGAAGCTGGGATGTGTCAGAGTTCACATGTTCAACAGCAGATCAATGTCTGAGAATGACTATCATCACAATGGCGATCATTGAAAATTCTTGTTCTACAGCGTTTTCTTTTCCCTTTGAAACAATTTATACGATGTAAAGATATTTGTTTTTGTTTTGTTTTGCCTCCTTTTTCATTGAATATGTATGCATTAATACACACATATTTATGTAAGAAGTTGTTTTCTGCATTAAGTAATTTATAGTTTGTGATGTTTTTTTTCTTAAATTAATTTGATTAGTGTTACGGTAATTGCTTCTGAGATATTCCCTTGTATAGGAAGTGTTTATATGAATAAAATGTATTACAAAAAATTGGATGCAGTGGATATATTTATTGCAGTGATATGTTTGTGTAAATTAAAGCTCTTAATTATAAAGCTGAATCTCTTAATGTATGTTTTTTTTATGAAATAGCTTTGCTTTAAAGTTCACATTCTTGCAGGGACGGTGTGATCTCTCTTGGCACATAATTGAGGCCCCTGATAGTTTCCCTCCATACCCCCTTTTCAATCTAAATCCACATTTATTCTTTAAAAAAAAGTTTCACCTATATTCTTTTCACATTTATGCAAATGAAAAAAAGCATTTTCTTTTATAAAGCACACATACAGTTCACACATGGTGGTGGTGTTGCACAATAATTCCAGCCGCTCTCATAGCTGTAAAACAAATGGCTACACTTGTAACTGCTTCTGATCTTGAATACATCTCAGCAACAATTTAAACCACTTCAACTGGGAGATCAGCTTTTTAACACTCCATGTGGCCAGTTGTCTCGGGAGTATTTCTCAGGGGCAATGTGCTCACCTTGGAAGCAAGACGATATGGAGCAACACAGGTTTGATCCCCGGGTCTGCGCTTAGAAACCTCTGGGTATTAAGCGCGTTATAAATAACCACTCATATTATATTATAAAACATGAATCAAGATCTGAGCAAGGATGGAAAACAGATTGATTTCTGTCTGTATTTGTGTACAAAATAGGTAAAAATTGAACAGGGTGCCGTGGAGGTACAGGACGATGTTACCGTAAAAAAACTGGTTGCACTGACCAAACGTTCTACAAATGCTACCACCAAAAGTTCAAACCTTTGGTGGTAGCATTGGAAAAACAAACAGGGGCTGCGGGGGTGTCCTCCGCATCTCCCCGCTCACTACACTTCATGGTATAGTGAGTGGGGGTTGCGGGGGACACCGCCGCGGCCTTTTATTTAAAAAAGAAAAAAGAAACTGGCACTGCGGGGGGGGATGTTCCCCCGCATCGCCCCGCTCACTGTACTTTATGGTATAGTGAGGGGGGGCCGCGGGGGACACCCCCACAGCCTTCTGTTAAAAAAGAAAAGGACCCTGCAGCGCCGGTTCCCGATCACGGAAGTGAAAGGGAACTGGTGCTGCAGGAACCCAGCGTGAAGATGAAGGTAAGTGGGGTTTGTTTATGTTGGGGGTGTGGGTGGGAGTGTGCTGAGGGTGTGGTTGGGAGTTATGGGTGTGTTGTGTGTGTGGGTGTGAATATGTATGTGTGTTTGCATGAGAAAGGTGCGTACTTTTGGTACTTCGCACATTTCTCATGCAAACGTTTTGTCCGCGGTAGTTTCAGCCGCGGGCAAATCACTTGGATTTGCCGTGGACATAAGCAACCAATTGATCATCCTCTTAAAGGGCAGTGACACGAGGTTCTAATATTCTTCACAATTTACAGCATACAAGATTAGATTATTCACTTTATATTGATTCTTAGACTCATTAATGCCCATTCCTTCCCTGCCTCCTACATTCTGACTTGGTTCTAGATTTTTCAAAAGCCAAGCAACTTGGAAACTGAAAACCAGATTTTCCCTGGCTATGCACACAAATTCAAATGGGACCTTGTCCTCCTGAAGAAAACTATTAACCTTATTAATGGAACTCTGTTACCATGTATCCAGGTTAAACTCTTGAAACTCACTTATTTGAAAGGTTTACTTGACCTTTATTTTTAACCTTTGGCTCTATCTGTTTTATATCTTTGTATTTTTCATCTCTCGTTGTAAAGCACTGCAGAGCCCCATGGGACATAGCCTGCACTTTGTGATTTATAGTAAGAAAATACAATAAGATGCTAATGGACTAGATCTGTTGATATCAGCCGGTATATCTTGCTATCAGTCATCCTTCATTAAGAGAGGAGTTGAATACGTAGGAGTCAAACATTTCAATCTGTCAGAAATCAAACCATTTTGAACTATTATTGAAAGAGAACATGCATATTGCGAAGAGATGGCCTAATGCACTGCTGTCATCTATAGGTTGAATAAGTGTTGTAAACATTTAACATTCCAGATGGTATCTTTCCAGTGGAAAAGCCTGCCAGGCCATCACGTGAGTTGGCATTTCCGGATCTATAGTTTCATCTGCCTTCTCAATTTTTTGGTGTCTGATCTCAAGCATCATCATCAGGCTAGCATAATATTCTCCAGCATGGGGTCTGGCATGGATTCACATGCTCATGAATATTCCCCGTTGTCAGGCTGGGAATCCTCAGTAAAGAAAAATCAGTATCAGTTTCAGTTTCGTTTCCGATCTGTCTTTCGTAGTAGTAACCAATCACTGATCTCTGCGTCATACTGACCACAGCCAATGACTGCCATCTCCCTAAGCCCCGCCTCTGGCAGCCATCTTCAGATTTTTACCGCACGTTCATGTGTTGGGATCCTCGTGCTATTGCTCTCGAGCTGTAGTGCGTTTTCGTGCTTTTTCATAGGAAAATTCTCTTTTTTCGGTCAAAAGAGCCTCAAGCTCCACCGTTTTATCCGATCAACGGGGACCCGTGTCGGATTCCACTACGCCCCTCAAGGGTGAAGATTTTGTCGAGCCACGCTTTTGGAGGACTCCAGAAGTTTCTCAGGCCCATCTCAGACATGGCCCAGGAGAAGGGAAGCTTGACGCCCGGAAAGCTGTTCAGGGTCTGCCCTGGATGCCAGCTTCAGAATGTCTTTGAGGACAAACACTCCCTTTGCCTCTACTGCCTGCATGAGGACAAGACGCACGTGGAGAAGGACTGTGCGTTTTGCGGCAATATGTCGGAGCGGACCATGAAGGACCGCCATCTGCGTCTCGCCAACTGGCTGGAAGGGAAGAGCCCGTCAGGCGAGAAAAAGAAGAAGAGGAGCTGATCGAAGTCTTAAGCCACGGCATTGGCGTGGAAGAAGACCAGCCCGTCGGGAGGGACCCCAACGTAGGAGACGACGAGAAAGTCGAGGGTGCCGACGAGGCTCCTGACCGCCCGTCGGAATCCCCTGAGACAACTCGGCGGCCATTTTGTTGGCTATGCAGTCCTTATGCTCGGAGATAAGGACGAGATTGCCGTTACCACCAACGGAGGAACCGCTCCCGACGGGGGACCCGGAGCCAGGCCCTTCTGGGAGCCCTCCTAAGAGAAGGATTATTCATCCTCCACCTCCTTTTCAACCATCGCGCCCTGCTCAGCCCTCCTCCCCGTCCACGACCCGTGGGGATGATACAGGGACGGACACGGCCGCGACGGGTACAGACGACGAGGTTTACGACGAGGATCTTCCGTCGTCACCTCCTCCCCGGGCTTCCCCGCCCGACGAGATTGGATCATTTCATGCCATTATCGCCAGGGCATCCGAGCTTTTCCAGCTCTGCCCGGAAGAGAAGAAGGAAGGTTTCCTTTATCAACGGCGCGAGACCAAGAGGAAGACGGTCCTCGCTGTACCTCTACTGGACGATATCTGGGATGAGGGTCTCGCCCTCCTCAAGAACCCATCCACAACGTCTGCGAGAAGGGATCGGTACGAGAAGAAGTACCGGGTCCCGGACGCGGCCCCCTTGTGCCTTTGGGCACAGCCGACCCCGGACTCGGTCGTCTCCGCGGCGGCCAGGAAGAAAGCGGGGGGGCTTCGGCCTCTACGTCAACCTCCGCCCCCGGACGGCGAGGGAAAGAAATTGGACACGATGGGACGCAGAGTCATCTCATCGGCAGCGACGATGATTAAGGCTGCCAACGCCTTAGCTATCGTAGCCCGCTACGACAGGGAGTTGTGGTACAAGATCGCCCCCCTGCTCGACTTACTACCGGACGACAAGAGGGCAGAGGCCCTAGAGATCTTGCAGGAAGGAGAAGTGGCGTCGGACCACGCCATTACGATAGCGACGGACATCGCTGACACTGGATTTCGCCAGTTGGGAAACGGCATGTGCCTTAGACGGCGTGGATGGGTCAAGGCAACGGACTTCCGGCAGGATGTGCAGACCAGAGTTTTGGACATGCCATTTGACGGGAGCAACCTGTTTGGGAAAACAGTGGACGATTCCCTACAAGCCATCAAGACGGACACGGAGACGGCACGGGCTCTTGGTGTTCTCCAGCAACGACAGCCACCCTTTCGGAACACCGGAGGCAAGCAGGGTGCCTCCAAAGGTTCCGGCAGCGGATATTCCACCTACCGTCAAGCGGCCCGTTCGTCGTCACAGGAAGCCTACAGGGGACGAGGCAAATCGGGCGGACCCCGCCGTCGTCGCCAGGGAGGACAAGGCGGCAAAGCCTCGTCGAAGCAGGACTGAACCGGCCGTGGGGTCGGGCCCCCACCGAAGCATCCCGGTGGGAGGCCGGCTGGCGAACTTCGTCAGCGTGTGGGAGTCCATCTCCACTGATCGTTGGATGCTGGACCCCCTGGCCCAGGGTCACGCGCTCGAATTTCTAAAGACGTGCCCGCGCGTCCCCCCCGTGGCCAGGAAGGAACATCACGTCCCTCAACTTCTCTTGGAGGTAAAGGCGATGCTCAAGAAAGGCGCCATCGAGCTCGTCCTAAAGAGGCTTCGGGGCTCCGGAGTTTACTCAAGATACTTCCTCATGAAGAAGACAGGAGGATGGCGTCCCATCCTGGACCTACGACGACTGAACAAATTCATCAAGGCACAGAAGTTCCGGATGGTCACCCTCCAGCACGTCCTGGGTCAGCTGGAGGAGGGCGCTTTCCTGTTGTCGTTGGATTTGGAGGATGCTTACTTCCATATCCCCATACTAAAGGGACACCGAAAGTTTCTCAGATTTGTGGTCCAAGGGCGTCACTACCAGTTCAGAGCCCTTCCCTTCGGATTGAGGTCGGCACCCAGGGTGTTCACCAAGTGCCTCGCACCGGTGGCAGCGCGGCTGCGCCTGGAGGGGATCCACATCTACCCCTACCTGGACGACTGGCTCATCCGAGCAAAGACAATGGAGCTTGCCGCAGAGCACACGGCGAGGACCGTCCAACTACTCACGGACCTGGGATTCTCCATAAACTACGCCAAGTCCCACCTGGTGCCCGCGCAAGATGCACTGTTTCTGGGAGCGAAACTCGACACAGTGGCACTTCTGGCCTCTCCGTCGGAGGAAAGGACGAGGGCCATCTTGGGCAAGGTGCAGCGGATGCTGGTTGCAGACGCGGCCAGGGTGAGGTCCATCAAATCCCTCCTCGGAATGATGTCTTCTTGCATTTATCTCATCCGCCTGTGCAGGCTTCGGATGCGCCCGTTACAGGAGTTCCTGGACGCTGGCTGGATCCAGACGACGGGCAGCTTCGAGGACAGGATCACACTCGACGAGAGCTTCCGACGAGCGATTCGGTGGTGGGGCACCGCGCGCATCTGACGGCGGGCATGGACTTCCAGACCCCGGGCCACCAGAAGGCAGTGACCACGGATGCCTCCCTGGAAGGGTGGGGAGCGCACACCGAAAATCGGCACGCGAGGGGCCTTTGGCTCCCGACGGAGAAGTCCCTCCATATCAATGTCCTGGAGGTCCATGCAGTGTTTTGGGCCCTCAGGTCCTTTCTTCCGTCCGTCAAGGGCAAAGGATCATCGTGGTGAGGATCTTCACCGACAACACCACCACCATGTTCTACATCAGGAAGCAGGGCGGTACCAGATCCCCAGCCCTGTCCAAGGAGGCGCAGGATCTGGGGCATTGGGCCGTCGCCCAAGGGATATTTCTGGTAGGAATAAAAAACACCATCGCCGACTCGCTCAGCAGAGAGCTGCGCTCGTGCCACGAGTGGGAACTACGACAGGATCTAGTGGACCACCTCTTCCGACGGTGGGGCACACCCCAGATCGATCTGTTCGCGACGGCGACGAACTCCAAGTGCCGGAGGTTCACCAGCAGGTTTCCCCAGCCGAGGAGCATGGGCGATGCTTTCTCGTTCCCCTGGGAGGGCCTGTTCCTATATGCGTTCCCTCCATTGCCGTTGCTGATCCGGCTCATCAACCAGCTCAAGAGGTCACAGTGCAGGATGATCCTCGTCGCACCTGCGTGGCCGAGGCAGATATGGTTCCCGGACCTTCTGGACTTGTCAGCGTCCCCGTCAATCAAGCTGCCAGTGGACGCGGATCTCCTCTCCAGGGAAGGAGGCGCCATCCTCCATCACGACCCGAAGTCGCTGAACTTGCAGGCCTGGCTCCTGCAGCGTTAGAGTTTGGAGGTTACGACATACCGGCCGACTGCAGAGAGGTTCTTGCAAAGGCCAGGGCGTCCTCAACTCTTAAATGCTACGGACACAAATGGAAGAGGTTCTCTGTCTGGTGCCACGCACAGAAGATTAACCCTCTACGGATTACGGCTCCTCAAGTACTGCCGTACCTGCTGACGCTGGCCAAGGCTGGACTGGCGCACGCTTCCATCAAGATTCATCTTGCTGAGATCTCCCGATAGACCAGAACCACAGGACGGATGTCTTTGTGGTCTCATCGTCTGGTGAAAGAATTCATGAAGGGACTGTTCAGATCGTTCCCGCCGGTGAAGGCTCCAGCCCCGGCGTGGGAGCTCAACGTGGTGCTGACCAAGCTCATGGGACCTCCGTTCGAGCCTCTGCACTCAGCTCCGTTGAAGTTCTTGTTGTGGAAAATAGCGTTTCTTGTGGCCATCACCTCCGCACGACGGGGGTGAGAGATCCAGGCCCTTTCCTGCAAGCCCCCGTACTTGACTTTTCACGACACAAGGGTAGTGCTCAGGACGCACCCCTCCTTCATGCCCAAGATGCCGTCGGACTTCCACCTCAACGAACCCTTGGTGTTGCCTGTTTTCTTCCCGTCGCCTTCGTCGCCAGCTGAAAGGACTTTGCACTCGCTGGATGTGGCTAGAGCGCTGAAGTTCTACGTGGACCGCACAAAGAGTTTTCGGAAGACGTCACAACTTTTTGTGAACTTTGGACCCGTCAATCAGGGGAAGGCTCTCTCAAAGGCTTCCATTTCCAGATGGCTCTCCGGCTGTATCATGTACTGTCATCGGTTGGCAAACCGACCGCTGCCTGGCCGTCCGAGAGCCCATTCCAACAGAGCGATCGCAGCTACCACGGCGTTCCTATCTGGTGTGCCCCTACTGGACATCTGCAGGGCTGCTACGTGGAGGTCGACGCACACCTTCACGAAATTCTACTGCGTCGACCGGGATTCCAGGGAGGAGTCCAGGGTCGGCCAAGCAGTGCTGCGCAACCTGTTCGCCTAAGGTGAGCCTGGTGAGAAGGTAAGAGATGCTTAATGTTGAGTTGTGGTATTGCTTAATGTTGAGCCTGTTGCCAGCTCCCGTGGTTGTGCATGTTTGTATTGCTATGTATTCTTTTATTCATGAGCATGTGATTCCATGCCAGACCCCATGCTGGAGAAGGAACAAGTTACTTACCTGTAACCGTTGTTATCCAGCATGGGTCTGGCATGGATTCACATGCGAACCCTCTAGCCTACCCCACCCCTCTGCGGCTCTTCACTTGGTCATACTGCCACTTCACGTGCTACCAAATCTGAAGATGGCTGCCAGAGGCGGGGCTTAGGGAGATGGCAGTCATTGGCTGTGGTCAGTATGACGCAGAGATCAGTGATTGGTTACTACTACGAAAGACTGATCAGAAACGAAACTGATACTGATTTTTCTTTACCGAGGATTCCCAGCCTGACGACGGAATATTCATGAGCATGTGAATCCATGCCAGACCCATGCTGGAGAACAGTTACAGGTAAGTAACGTGTTCCTTTTCCCTTTTCTTCTTTTGCTTTGCTACATATGTATACATTTGCAGGAGGGGTAGATTTATGAGTCATCCAATGACTAGAGATGGGGGTATAACCAGTGTTATTGTCCCACACTAGTTAAAATGCCATGATGATATGGCTATGTTACAAATGACTATGGCCCTCATTACAAGTCGGGCGCTGGACCATGGTGCTATCAGCACCATGGTCCATGCCGGAGTCCGGCATGGCGGAATTACCGCCCCATTCCAAGGTGAGTGGGGTGGTAATTCCCCATTCACCATTTGCCCTTCCCCATTCCCATTTTTGCCCCATAGGGCATAATGGGGATGGGGAAGGCACTAATTACGGCACCGTAAATTACGGTGCCGTAATTAGCACCAAGGTCGCTTAGCGCCTTGGACTTTAATGCCTGCAAAAAGCAGGCGTTAAAGTGTGAATCAGGCGTTAACTGCGCCGTTAAACCCTTAACGCCTGACTTGTAATGAGGGCATATGACTGGTAAAAAGAAAATGGATGGAAAAGGCACTTGGAACATTGCAGCGAGCATTTGACTAGTTGAGTATTGACTAAGCAAGACACTGAAAATTCAGAGTGTTGGGAGAGAAACATCAAGTTCTGTAACAATAGTTCAGACGATCTGCTGACACATTGTTCACAAAGACCT
The DNA here is from genome assembly GCF_040938575.1 of Ambystoma mexicanum. NCBI lineage: Eukaryota > Metazoa > Chordata > Amphibia > Caudata > Ambystomatidae > Ambystoma > Ambystoma mexicanum. The sequence continues at coordinate 1,440,367,231 of NC_090929.1, read as the reverse complement.
CCCCAACCTTTCAATGCAATAATGTTGATTATGTAGAATGTATTATTGGAGAGGTGTTATGAGAAGTTGGTACTCTTGACATATGGTTCAAAAGACCCTCTGCGTTGTCTAGTTTCACCCCCTAGGATGGTACGATGAATATAACAAGGAGTGTGCACATGACTTTTGGAAAAAGTTACTTTTTTCTTTCCTTTGGTTTATTTAAACTTTTAAAAAATAAGATACAATAAATGGGAAAAAGTAAATAAATTTGTTTACAAAATATCCTATTTCATGTAAGCCTGCCGTGCATATGTACATGAGTAAAATAACTTCTTACAATTGAATTAAAAATAACTATTTCATCTTTTCATAGAATGTTTTCCAAAAGCAACTTTTTTAAACTATTGCTCTTAATGATGCATAAAATATTGACTGCTACAGGTTATAAAATTAAACATCACACAAAAACATTATACATTTACTATATTCTGCTTACTTTGATAACTTCACTGGACAATGAATGAATGAGACAGCATTGAGGTTGCTGGTCATGTTACCAAGCCCGTGTAAGGGTGGCCCTAATTGTAAGGATGGCCCTAATTGTAAGGATATCCCTAATTATAAGGGTGTCCCTTAATTACGCTCACACCAGAGTAAATTACACCCCTTTAGGGAAGTAAGGCCAAGAGTCTATCTTGCAAGGATAAAAAGTTTATTCTTTGCAGAAATGAGGATAGGAGCAAAGAATTCTGCTGTCTGAACGGTCTTCTGTCCCTCTTCAGTTCTTTTCTCCTGCCAAAATGATGCCAGGCAGGGGCTTATATACTCTTGGCTTGGTCACTGGATATGGGCATGGCTCCATCCCAAACCATCGTCCTTCCATACAAGGGATGCTGCAAAGTCTTCCTTCCTTCATTGTTCTGTCAGGACATGCTACTTTACATATTGCTAGCCTATGCAAAAATACACTGTAGTGCATGCTTTCCTTCATTTTGTTACCTATGTCTGGTCCTGTAATTTCTTTTAAACCTTTTTTCATAATCCTGCATGGTGTGCATCGAGCCGAAGCCTGCATGGCCTTTTGACAGAAAGCAAACCGCTTGTCATGGTGCAGGCACCCAAAAACCCTGAAACTGGTGGGGCCATCCCGGACTCTGGCCCCCTTGGGGGCTTATCAGGCCCCGGCCAGGCTCACCTGGACTCAGTCCTGGCGCCGCTGACGCCAGGCACATGGAGGTGTTAGTTACATGGTCCATTAACTTGGCTCTGAGAGGCTGAGCCAATTAGTTCAGGATGTGACCTGGAACTACTTCACGTGAGAGAAGGGATACGGAGAAGAGGACTATTTTCTTGGAACTACTTGCAAGGCTATTTAAACCGCAACCAACAATCTGAACACGCTTCGCGTTATTCTGCACTCCTGCAGCGTAACGCTCACCGTGTCAGATCAGTTCTTGCTTCCTTCTGCCACGCCCGTCCAGAGTCTTCCATCCATCGGCACCTGCGAACAGAGAATAACAGGAGTTATTTAAGCATCGAAGGCCTTACCTGCAAAACATCCAGGTCTCATCTCCTGCTTTCCCACGGACCGCCGCATCTGCAGAACAGAACGAAAAGCACCCTCTCGGGTAGCTACTCACCTGATCGGCCTGCTCCAGGAACTTCATCGGACAGTTCTTCACTCTGCAGCGCGCCATAGCTCGACACCGCCAGACGGATCTTCTTCTATTCTTCCTGGATTTGCGCCGTACCTGCTGAACGGAAAAGGACAAACAGGTTAGTCGCACGTAGCAAAGGAAAGCTACAGAGGCGAACATTCGCGCACCCAGCACAGCGCTATACTTACCAGCAGGAATCCTGAGCATCATTGTCATGAGGGTCATCCATCATCCGAAGGTCACTTAACGCCGCACCTGTAAGACAATAACGGACATTAGTTATCTTGAACAGAAAGACTTAAAGGCAGTCATTCCAAGCAGTTATTGGAATAGAGACTTGCCTGCTTACTCCCGGGCTTTCTACTTCAGCAACTTCCTTCGGATCAGTGACGTTACTCGATCCAGGAAAGACTGTAAACCGCGCCCCTGTCAGAGTGTGCAGGACGGAGAGCTCGCCCATTAAAAAACAGGTGAGCCAGAAGAAGTGAAGGATAGACCAGAAGGAGGTGAAACCACTGACCAGCTCCCTTCGGTAGCTAATATCTGGTTTCGACTTGCAGGCTAACATCTCCTGAAGCAAGAACTAAGGGGAGACGCAAGCTAGCAGCATCAGGACAGACAACACCCTACGCACACCCCCGTGGAGACCAGGGGAGCGTGACACCGCTGGTGTGTCCCTTCGTGCTGGCATTGCTAGCACGAATACAGTGTGGAAGCCTGTAGTCTATTTTTTAGCTTTTAGCAGTCTCTTCATTCTGTCCGGCAGAGAGCTTGCCTCTACCGTGGTTTGAGATTTTAGAACTGCATAGGATTTACCATTTACAAATGTATTTACCGAATAGTTATTTGCACCTTATATTTAAATAACTGCCTTCTTTTAGTGCCTGCCCATGTCTGTGTATATGATTATATTTGCATGAGTGAGCATTCCCAGTGCTGCTCCCCCCCCCCCCTCCGGTCCCTTGTAGTGCCTAGAAGCAGCAGTCAAAAGAAGCCTTACCTAATTCTAAAGTGCTTAGGGGTATGGGAAGGCACTAGCTCCTTCCCAACATCCGTCCACTCGGCTGCTCCACCGACCACAGGTTTTCCTGCATTATAGGAGTCTACTTAAAGACTGCAGGCAGACAGCTTGAAGGAGGCTGCTGGACACGTGGCTAAGCCCTGCAACTCAGCCACTCCGTCTACCACCTATTTCACTGGTCCTCCTTGGGCATCCTCAACAAAGGATGGACGAAGACAAAGGACCTCACCTATCCTGCATTTCACCTACAAAGTAGTTGCTACAAAATTGCCAAAAGATTTTACCTCCTTCCACAAACCATGCCCACCCTCTCTAGGGTTCGAACGGCCTGGGCAACCCCGGCAAGCTACGCTAGCAAACCTAATCAATATAGCTCTTGCCTCAACCAACACCCACAGACCCATGTGCACACAACCCCTCATGCTGATCAGTGCTCACTCAGCAGTCGCTCACTCAACAGAGATTGCCGACCATCTTGTATAACAACCTCAATGCCAGCTTCTGCATTAAATATGGTTTGCCGCCACCCCAATGTTTTTGACATCATCCTATCCCTCGGCCATTCCATGCTGACTCTCCAGGGAGGACAGGAGTTTGATTGGTAATCAGAGGAGCGATTGGCCATGCTCTATCATTAACTCTCTCAGACCAGACTGACTAGTTCACATCACTTGCCTGCCGGCTCCCTTTATTTTGCAGGGAACCCATCACCTTCCCTTCAGACCACCTCACAGGAGGGACTTTCATTGATGACATTGCCAACGTACTCGCTTCTCCCAAATGAACACACACATTTATAGTGTCTTTCTCTTAGATTTTTTCATCCCCAAGTATCATGTTGACGGGCACAATTTGAGCACTGACCGGATCAATTAAGCTCTCCCTATGCACAACAAAGGCCACACCCTAGACTTAGTCTTTACATCATCCTCTCTCGTCACCTGCGCAGACCCTACCCCACTCCATTGGTCTAACCACGCTGCCACTTCACTGTTGAGCCCTCTTTCAAACATGGCACACACATTGCTGTTCATTCAAAACCATCCCAGTCAATGAACTAGAAGCAAACTTAGCAGACTTCCCTGCCACAGGGAATGCCTCAGTCTTCCTCAAATTTTTCAATAGCTCTATGAAACTGGTGGATACTCCTGCTTCACTAAAAGTTAGATGCACTAAGACCAAACCTCTGCCTCTTGGTACAACCCCTGCTCGCTTCAAACAAACACTCAATCAGATCCCTTGTTATGCTCACCTGGCTCCCACAGGGCCGTCGGTCGGACCCGGAGGGCTGCGGTCTCCGCCAACGTGATGCGTAGTGCAGAGATGACTGACTGGACTGGCCCTCCTAATCTTGTCTGCTTGACCCGTAGAAGTATTCTCCTGAAAGTGGAGAGATGGATATAGCCACCCGTGGATTCAAGTGATGGCACCCCCCACAGTCCTCCCCACTAATCACCTCCCAAGTGCCCTCTCAGCAATCTCACCTTATGCTCTTGAAAGATGAGCTCTCCATCCTGCATGGATTGCAGGGGTGCGTTGATGCCAGTTACTTCACTGGTTTGAAGGCGTGGGAGAGTTCCGGAGAATATTGACTCTGAGGTTCCTGGTGAGGACCAGTAAGTATCAAGTTCATAGAGTTCAATATGTCCGTTGTTCACTCTTGTTCCCCCCCTTCCTTCCTTGTCTTGCAGCTGAGTTCGTGAGAAGATGCTCTCGTGGTAGCTGGTGGTGCTCAGGTAAGAGTCTGTATTACCCGACACTGTCCGTTAAATGTTGCATGTGTTTAACGTGTTTTCTCTCTCGTTGCAGGTGCGGCACATGAAGATGTGGAGAGTTATAGAATAATGCCTCCGGTGGTAAATCAGGTAATTCTATGGTGATAAGAGTTATATTTGTTGTTTTTTTCTGCTCACCTTGTTGTTTTCTTTTGTCCCCCAGGTGCTGGAGTTCGGTGAAGAAATGATGGAGGCAGCGCAGAATCGAAAGATGCTGCAAGGACTGGAGAGTATGGCGCGGCGCTGCAGCTGGAGATGCGACGTGTACTGAAATGATGTTCTTTCCAGGTCCGGAGGCAAGATGGATCCGGAATCAGCTGAGGATTTCAAAAATAGTTTGTTTTCTAACCTTGTCCTTTTCTTTCTTCGTTGTTTTAGGAGCTTCAGATTTGAGGCGGGCGTGGCAGAAGATTGGATGCTGACTGCAGGCATGGTGAGCGTCACACTGTTGTATGCAGAATAACGCGAAGCGTGTGCTGCTGTTCTGGCGTGGTTTAAATAGCCTCCAAAGTAGTTCCAGGTAAGAAGTTTCCCAGAACCACGCCCGAGTAAAAAATAGTCCCTGTAATAAGAGTCCCATCCAGGCCTCACGTTGGCTTGGACTCACTTGCAGCATGGTCTGCATCAGGTAAGTAAAGTCTATGAGCCTGGCGCCTATGGCGCCAGGACTGATTTAGGCGCCAGGACTGAACCCAAACAGCCCCCAGCCGGGGCTGTTGGGGTTTTAATAAGAATCTGGATGCCTGCTCCCGGAGCTGATGGGCTTGGTCCTGATGCCCGGGGGTAGGCATCATGACATCCCTTGAGAAATGGTGCTACAAAAAAGTTAACTCTGGAGATGTTACAAACCTCATATATCTCTTTCCAAATTGTTGGATTCTGGTCACTGAGGCCAAAGTTAGTTACTACTCAAGGACCATTGAGGCAGCCTCTAACTGGGACACAATCACTTCAAAGTAGTAAAGCATTGTACCAAACACTCACCTGACCTTGGGGTGCCAGTAACTCAATATATATATTGAGGAAAATAGACAAACACATACATTTCATTGAATGAACCTCACACAGCGTTCCCCACCCCATTAACCCCAGTTAGTACACTGCCCCTCAGGACCAGATTATCTCCCCTCTCTCCCCGCTGGACCTCCTAAAAATGCTCACCTCCCACAAAACTATCTCCTACTCTGACAATGTGATCCCAGCCTCCATCATTAAGCATTAGATGGGCCTGGCGCTCAATGCACTCCTCTGCATCATTATTGCCTCCCTCACTGAATTCACTCTGAAGACTGGTCTCATGCTACCGCTCTTGAAAAAACGTCCCTAGACCCAGACGACCTAGCCAACTACTGGCCCATTAAAAACCTAGTTTATCTGCAAAATCTTGGAAGAAGTAGCTGCTACACAAATAATCGCCAGAATCTACCAACTGCACCTCTTAACTATCAGTCACGGTTTCGCCAAGTGTAGCGTTGACACAGCCACCATCTAAATGGTGGATGATGCCCTCTAAATCATGGATAAGGCTAACTCATGCCTCTGCGTCCTCTCAGCTGCATTGAACACCATTGACCACCAGATCATCCTTTCTTCTCGCGGACAGGTGTAACGATCTATTCGAAACCGCCCTTAACCTGGGCAGCCCCCCCGCCTCAAATTAAGGTGCCACAGAAATCATTTTGTCTAGTTCAAGCTTGCCCTATCTGAGTCATATATATCCCTCCCCCTGTTCCAACAATGAGCCAAGAATCGGGCCAGGGTACAGAAAGGATGTATATATAAATTATTGGTTAATGAATATTTACACCAAATTATCACACACACCACCTTTGAATGGATTGTGTCTTGCCTTGCCACGTATTCCTCATCTTTGACACTTGTCCCAGCTTCAGCTGCTTCGGATTTTTTTTTGTTTGGGGAAGAGGGCGCTGTGCGTTGATTGCGTTGTGTCGATGTGCCGCGAAGGCCTCCGTCGAGGATGATGTAATCGAAGGCATATATAGCATGCACAGCGCCTGTTGGCCTTCAGTACTGCTTTTCTGCGATAGCTTCGAGCGAACCTAGGCGCACTTCTTCTTGCGACGTCTGTTACAATCACCTCTCGAAAATGTCTGTCAACTCCGAAGTCCAGTTTCAAGAAGTGTCGGGATTGCGGGTCAAAAATGTCACTCACTGACCCGCACCATATCTGTTTGTGGTGCCTCGGAGCAGACCACGACACCTCCGACTGTTCAAATGCCAATCCATGACAGGAAAAGCCTTAAGGGAACGGAAGGGGAAACTGAAGGTAGGAAAATTCCTAAAAAAATCTTCTACCCGATCCGTGAAACCTTCGACCAATGAGTCGAGAGGCGACTCTCGGAGGAAGAAGGCCAAGCGATCTAGGTCGAGGAGTGGCTCACACCACTCTTCTTTGTCCTTGAAGAAATAGAAGAGAAGGCACTGTAGGTCGACTTTGTCATTGGACGTTTCCCCTGATAGGGTTGCTTACCCTACTAAGAAGTCCACTCTGGCTGAATGGGAAGCCTTCAGGGCTGAAATGCTAAAGATTTTTGAGAAACGAAAAAGCCATGCTCCTACCGAGCCTATGAAAGAAGCCGGAAAGGACGGGTCTTGTCCAAAATCCTGTGCACCCTCGAACCTGGGAAAAAGACCCGATCCGCACCGTGAGCTTTGGAGGTCTCGATCCGATGTTTCACCGAAGGATCATACGAGACACAAGGTAAAGTCAAGGTTGAGGTAGTCAACGCCATCAACACTTTGATGCCGGCGGTGCCTTCAACGCCCGCCAGGACGTCGACATTGACGCTGAAACCTTCGCCAGCTGCGCCATACTTACCAGCTGTGTCGTCAGTGCAGCGTGCCCCTCCTAAGTCGGCGCTGATGGAGCATTGACGACTTCGACGACGTCGAAGCCTACTATTGCAAAACCAGACAAGATATATGCTCCACTTCCTAAAAAGGAATTCTTTAAATCTCCAATATTTGAAGAAGAGAAGCGTTCTGAGGATGAAGCCCCATTTGGCTTACAGTACGCTACACCTATTATACCAGAGTTTTATTTCTGAAGAGCCCAGAATGAAGGACCTGTATGACAACTTGCAAACATCAAGTGGGATAGATACCTTGCCCAAACTTACATTTGGAAAACCAGAGGCTGGGGAGCATGCGGATGCATCCTACAGGTAGCTCATGTCGAAAGTGGTGGAATACATGGGTTGGCCTCCATTGCCTTATGAGCAGGTTGACCTCACAGACATTCTGGACAAGGGTCCACAATCTGATCTTATTTTGCCTTTCCATATGGCATTGCAGAAAATGGTGGCTAGGAACTGGGAAACTCTGGAGTCCAATCCGACAGTTGATAAGAACTTGACAAAAAAATACTGCCCTTCCAGTAGTGACCCTGTGAGTCTGGTGGTGCAGGTAGCTACTGCGGCTTCCAAACAAGCAGCCTACCCTACCATCCCTCCTGATGGGGACAACAAACGCATAGATGGATGGGCGAGGAAGGTATTTTCTGCAGGGAGCATGGCAATAAAATCTGCCAACTCCACGTGTGCCCTTGCAAAGTTTTCGTATACTCTATTGGATTGTATTCTTATGGCAGAGCACATTCCCGAAGGGGATGAAAGAGACGGCTTCTTAGCTATTGTTAGAGATGGCAAAGAGACCATGTGTGCAAGTCTCTTCAATCAGGTTTGGATTCTGTGGATAGCATCAGCAGATCCATGGCTACCAGCACTGTTATGCGCAGATTTGCGTGGCTGAGAAAGTTTGGTTTTGCACCTGATGTGCAATCTAGACTTCTCAACATGCCTTTTGACAGGTCTCCCCTTTTTGGCAACAAGGCTAAATTACAGACCTCACAGATGGCAACCAAATCTTTAGGCGCCTCTGCTGGGCAACCTCAGCCTTTTAGTCCTAGTGGGCTACCTTGGAAGGGTAGATCTTTTCGCTACTTCTCAGTTGGAAGGGCGAGAGGAATGGCCAGTCAAAGAGGCCAGAGAAAATGTCATTGTGGTGGATGAGAGAGAGGTGCAAAGCCAGCTCAAGCAGCAGCCTCCTTACCGTTGGCCTCTGCATCTGCAGCCGCCACTGCAAAACCTCTGAGGTCTTCAGTCACAGCTCACCAGTGGGAGGCAGACTGTCTCAGCATCTGAAAGAATGGCGAGACATTACTTCGGATGCTTGGGCTCTGGAAACCGTAGCCCACGCTTACTGCCTTCATTTTATAAGGAGACCTCCAAATAATCCACTGGGGAACCGCTCTTTGAGGATTCCGATCCGCTCCTTTTAACCCTGCTAGAGAAAGGTGCTATAGAACCAGTGCCTATAGCGGAGAGGAACAAGGGATGGTACTCCCCATATTTTTTGATACTCAAGAAGGATGGAATACTGAGACCATCTTGGACTTGAGATACTTGAACAAGTTCCTCAGGAAGGACAAGCTCAAGATGGTCACACTTTCTCAGATCCTTCAGGCCCTCCAACTCCAGGATTGGTTGGTGTGTTTGGACCTTCAGGATGCTTATTTTCATGTGCCAATCCATCTCCAACACAGAAAATACCTGAGGTTCGCAGTTGGCGGTTCTCATTATCAATTTCGACTTCTGCCATTCGGGCTGACCTCTGCCCCAAGGATTTTCCAAACTTATGGCAGTGGTGGAAACGAGTCTCAGGAGACGGGGGATTCACGTCTACCCCTACCTGGCCAATTGGCTGATCATGGCGCTTTCTCCCGAACAGGCCCGGGATCATCTCAACCTCACCTGCCACTCTCTTCACAGAATGGGCTTCTCCATAATTACAAGAAGTCCCATAGGACACCTTCCCAAAAGCTCCAGTACAACAGAGTGGTGCTAGATACATCCTTGGAAAGAGCTCACCACATCAGGTGAGGGCTCAAGACATTCAGATGGTGACCAAATTTCAAAATGCCCACAATCTACCGGCCTTCGATTTTTTTTTGAGTTTGCTCGGCCTCATGGCATCCTGCATTTTTCTGGTTTCAGAGGCTTCCCTGAGAATGAGTTCCCTTGAATGGGCTCTAAACACAATGGTCCCAGTTCTCAGGAAAGATGTCGGCCCGACTTCAGATTCCAACCAGGGTCTCACGGGATCTTCTGTGGTTGGCCTGCGAAAGACAATATTATGAAGGGGGAACCCTTTTGGCAACCATGGCCAGAGATTACAGTAGTGATGGACACCTCACTCACAGGGTTGGGAGCCCATGCCAACGATCTGACAGTCAGCGGTCGTTGGTCTCCATCGGAGTCTAAACTACGGATCAATCTTTTGGAGCTGAGGGCAATCAGACTAGCGCTGAAGGCCTTTCTGCCCTCTGTACGGGGAAATAATGTCCTCATAATGACAGACAATACAGTGGCCATGTACTGCCTAAACAAGAGGTGAGGTGTAGGATCATTACCACTGTGCATTTGGGCAATGCAGCTCTGGTACTGGGCAATTCAAGAAGGAATCTCCCTATTGCAAGTTCACCTAGCCGGAGAGGAGAACATGGCGGCAGATGCTCTGAGCAGGCAGAGCTGTCATGATGCCTACCCCCGGGGAACCAGACCAGGTCCAGCAACCCCAGAAGCAGGCATCACGTTATTTTGAGCAAGCCCAAAAACCCCTGCTAGGGGCTGTTTGGGTGCGGTCGGCGCCAGGCTCATATGGAGAGTCAGTCCTGGCGCCATAGGCGCCATGCTCATAGAGTGGAACTTACCTGATGCAGACCATGCTGCAGAGCTCCAAGCCAAATGAGGCTTGGAAGGGACTATTTTACCTAGGGACTATTTTTTTACTCGGGTGGGGCCGGGGTGGAATACTTACCTGGGACTACTTTGAAGGCTATTTAAACCACGCCCGAAGAGCGGCACATGCTTTGCGTTATTCTGCATCCAGCAGCGTAACGCTCACCGTGTCTGCAAGCCTGCATCCAGTCTTCTGCCGCGCCCGCCTCGAGTCTGCAGCTCCTAGAAAAAGGGAGGAACAGAAGGAGAAAAGGTTAGAATAAGAGCAGAACCTTCGATCCTTATCTGAATTCCGGATCCACCGCGCCTTCGAGCTGGAAGAAAGAAGCATTATACGCGCGCCGCCTCGCCTGATGCAGTGCCGCACTGAACTCGCCGGCCTTCGCAGCATCCTCACGATCCACCGCATCCTTCTGCACATTCCCGCCGCATTCTGGCACCTAAGGGGAACACAAGAACAGCAAAGGTGAGCCAAGGGAATAAACAGAGGCAATAGTAACTACCCCCATAGACTTACCTGATTACCGCCAGGGGTACTATTCCTCTTCACGGGTCGGCACAGTCTCCATTGCATCCTCGCCATACCCCGGCCCCTAAGGGGAACAAAAGGACAACAAGGAGAGACAAAGGGACAAACAAGGGGAACTCTTCTCACCGCAATAGACTTATCTAATTTTACCGCCGGAGGCATTATTCCCCGAACTTATTTTCTCTCCACACCTGAATAAGGGAGCAAGCAACAGGTTACATTCTGGCCTTATTTTATTGAACTATGTAGGATAAGCCAAATCCTTACCTGAACTTCGTCAACTACCACGAGGAACTCTTCGCTGGGGTCAAGCTGCTAACTGCAAGGAATCGGACAAGAGTCAAAGTCAGACATGTGAACTCTTAAGAACTACATACTTTTCGGAGTCAATATTGTTCTGGAACTCACCAATTCCTTCGAGCCAGTGAAGCAACTAGTTATCAACGCGCCCCTGCGCTCAATGCAGGATGGAGAGCTCATCTTTTCAAACCATCAGGTGAGACTATAAGAGGGGACATCAAAGGTGATCTGTGGGGAGAAGAGCGGGGGTGGGGGGATTTACGCTCAACTCCATGGGTGGTTAATTCCCTTTCTCCATTTGCAGAAGAATATTCCTAAGGGCCAAGCAAACGAAGCTAGGTGGGCCAGTCCAGACCGTCATCTCGGCCCTACGCGTCACATTGGTGGAGACCGCAGCTGTTCAGTTCAGATCAACGCCTCTGTGGGAGCCAGGTGAGCGTAACAAGAGCACAGTCTCCCACTAGTCGGAACTAGCTCAGGAAGTCCTTCAAGAGATCTTGCCCCTTTGGGGGCGAACCCCTCAAGTAGATCTGTTCACGACCAAGGTCAACTGGAAGTGCAAAAGATATTGCACAAGGGAATTTCCCCCAAGAAGTGCTCTAGGAGACAAGTTCGTAGTGGACTGGGAGTTTCAACTCCTGTACGCGTTTCCTCCCGTTCCCATCATTCCTCATGTAATAAGGAGGTTGAGAAGGCTCTGGAAACACATGACGCTAATTGCCCCAGATTGGGCCAGGAGGACGTGGTACCCGGACCTTCTGGACATGTCCATCTGTCCTCCTATGCGTCTTCCACAAATAGAGGACCTTCTCTCGCGAAAGGAGGATCGGGTTCTCCATCCAGAGCTCAAGACTCTCAACCTTCACGCTTGGTTTCTGAAAGGCTGAAATATAACGATTGGGACCTCCCGGATGACTTAATGGAGGTGTTGCTTTCGGCCAGAAGGCCAGCAGCAAAGGCTTTGTGCCGTTGGAATACATTCTGCAACTTGTGCAAAGAAAAGAATGTAGATCCTTTTCTATGTAAAACACCAGGTGTTTTATTCTTAATTCTATACTTGGCTAATCCTGGGCTCCAGATTGGTACCATTGAAGGCTACTGGGCAGCACTGTCCATTTAAAAAAAAAAAACGTTTATTTATTGGCAGAGGTTAACAGCAAACACACATGTCAGAGCATAGCATATGATCAGTACACTGATGACACAATTCACATTGGGCAATATATCACACCAATAGGAGGAGGAGACAGTTGTAAGATACCATGACCCTCAAGATTGCCCCTGGGATGCTCCTGGTGAGTCACTTCCAGATCCACTTTCCGCTTGATTGATAAGGTAACTGTTGAAAGCAAACCATATGTTCTTGGGGCGGAAGTGCACTGGGAGCATATTTAAGTATTCTTATTCACAGGCCCGGGACCAGGAGAGTGCATTGAGCCATTTCTGGAAGGTAGGGGGGGAGGGGCTCTTCCAACACTGAAGTACACATTTCTTTTTTTTTTCTTTTTTTTTTTTTATTGAAAAACTACAGTTTGAATTCAAGAAACAAACTTTTGTTTAAAACCAGACCTCAATTCTCGCATCATAAGAGTAATCAAAATCCAAGAAAACAGGAAAAAGGAAGAAAAGAAAACCAGCAAGAAACAAGATGCAGAATTACAAGCAAAAATGCAGATGAAGGCATGCAGTTGCCGACACCATCAAGATTCTACACCGGCCTTCCACCTGATACCAACATTTAGCTTTGGCTCTCCTCTTTCAGAATCGAGTCAAAATAATTCACAGTGGCACATACAAGTTTTATATTGTGTCCAGTGAGGACCCGCCCCCACCATCGCTCCATATCTCCATCTATCGGTGCAAAATTACCCAGATGTAGTGTACGTTGAGTACTCGTCTTGGTGCATTCAATTAACAGATGTTTGGCTGATTCGATCGACTGATTACAGAAGCGGCAAAGATTGTCTTTGATGGATTTGTCCTTTCTTTGCCAAAGAGTTTCTTTGGTCTTTAGAGCATTAATTCGAAACCTAAGAAATTGGTCTCGATGATGCCTCGAGGGACAGTGCAGTAGATAACGTGCTGGTTCATTTAGCTTCCTATGCACACCTTCCATTAGTTTCATTGATTTTAATTTAGATCTCGCATCGTTGTTGGTAATCCAAGCCCAGTTATCAAATTTCATTTTTGCATGTTGTGGGCGGTTTTTCAACTCCTTGTTGGTAATATTTGCTGCAGAAAGGAAAGCCGACAATTTACAAAACCATATGCTGAGAAGATCATGATTGTTCAGAATCTGATTGTTAGCAAAGATTTTGTAGGCTGGGGCCGGTGATGATGGTGCCATTTTCCTCATTGTTGCGATAGAATTCCAAACCATTTTCATATGCAGCTAGTTGATCGCTAGTTCATGTCGCAGTACGGTAATTGGCGTTGCTTGCGGTATCCGCAGGACTTTCCGCCAAAAGTGGCCTTCCAAGATATGCCACGTTTGGACACTTATATTCCAGCCTGCCACAGCCCCAAATATTATGATTGGAGTCACTTTTTGTAGATAAAATTTTAGGACAGGTTCTAATGAAAATTTTCCAAAATTCCTGTTGATTTTTGCAGCTTGTAAAGATAACTTCCTCATTTTGGATGTTAGTTCAGCCACCCATTGTTTCTCGCAGATGGAATTATTAACCTGTATGCCTAGATATCTTATCGAGTCAACAGTTAGGTTGGTTTCGTCAATTCTCCACCTAAATGCTTTGTCTTTTTTACTTCTGATGTTTCCAATCGACATGATTTTGGTTTTCAAGGTGTTTATTGACAATTGATTTAAGTCCATGTATGATTTCAGGCCCGATAGGAGACGTTGTAGCCCAATTTGGGTTTTATCCATCAGGACCAGGTCATCCGCATATACTATACATTTGATTGGTGTTTGGTTTATCTTGGGTGGGAAACAAGGAATTTTGTTCAGGTGGATTGGAAGGTCAGCCAAGAATAATTTGAATAGTTCTGCGTCTAGGGGGCAGCCTTGCTTGACGCCCTTGTGGGTAAAGATGGCTTTAGACCATACACTGCTATGATTTAACCGTACTTTGACGTATGTTCGTGCATAGCAATAATTGGTTCTAGAATTGCAGGCGGACAACCCCATTTTTCCAATTTTGCCCATAAGCTTCGATTCACTCCGTTTTGAACGCTTGTTTTAAGTCAATGAATGTGAAATGCATCTTGCCATTCTTATATAAAGTTTCCAATTTTAAGATCATCAGGATAAGCAGATTTACGTCCACTCCAGTCCCTTTCGTGAAACCGGTTTGCCGTATATCGCTGATCTGTGCCATTTCAGCCCATTTTGCGAGTTTAAGGCGCAGGATTGCCCCAAAGATTTTGCCGATCGTATCTAGCAAGGCAATTGGGCGAAAGTTGTTAGGATCGTCCCAACTGCCTCGCTTATGAATTGGCACTACAATTGCGGCTTTCCAAGAATCAGGCAATTTCTTCATAAGACTAATTTTTAAAAATAGTTTCCTAATGAAATCTGCCCACTTACATGGATGTTTTTTTAAGTCGATGTTCGAGATCAAGTCGGGACCCGCAGCTCGTGTACACATTTCTTGGCTACCATGCAGCTTATATTTAGGAATTTAGCCATCAGTCTAGTATCATTAGTATCCCACAACCCAAACAAGATTCCCAGGGGCCTAGGGTTCTACTCCGTACCGATGATATCAGTGAGGGCCTTCAGGATTCCATCCCAAAAATCTCCCAGTATATGACATGTCCCGAACATGTGTACGTGTTCTGCACCCTCCACCTTACAGCGGGCGCAGATGTGTGCCAGCACGAGTGAACTTAGAGATTTTTCGGGGAGTGTAATACAATCTATTTAGTAATTTAAACTGCATGACTCTAACGAAAATTAAAGGATACCCTCTTTGAGTGCGAGCACATTTTTTTCCAAAGATGGTCAGAGATCTTGATGCCCAGTTTGTCTGTCCATTCAGTACGAGCGTTGGAAGGTTGGGGTCCCTGCCAGCAACATTTTATATATATATAGAGGAGACGATGCCGCGGGCGCCACTCGAGTTGGCTATGTATGCGACCTCCGGGGCATCGGGAGGTTCATCAGGGAAAGTAGGACACCTGGCGCAGAAGGCAGCGCGGAGCCTATAGTACTGTAACATCTCTAAGGCAGACCCAGAGTGACGCTGCCTCCATGTCTGTGGATCGATAAACTTCCCTTTGGGAAAGAAGTCAGTTAATGCTAGGTAACCCAGGGCCTCCCAGTGCTGGGCCAAGGCTGTGTCGTGTGTGGGTTCCAGCCCAGGGAACCTCCAGATGGGAAGCCATTTATAGTAGGGGTAAGATTCTGCTGTTGTGTTCAGGAGTCGGTCCCAGGCGAGTAGGGTGGACGCTACTGGGTCAAGATGGGAATCCGGCACATAATCCCAATAAAAAATCAGGGTCATAATCTTAATCTCAGTTGCGGCCAGATTTTCCAGCTTGACGTGCGGACGAGTCAGGGTACATATTGGGCCTGTGCGCTTTTCCAATATAGTGTCAAATTAGGACCAGTGAATCCCCCCCTTCTCATATGGGAGCGCCATATCTGACCATTTACGCACCGCGCCCGAGTGCCATAGGAACTGTGCACAAGATTTGTGTAGCCTTGCAAAGTATTTTCCCGGGCCAGATGGGTACATTGCTAAAGATGTAAAGGAGTTTGGGTACCAGGATCATCTTGATGAAGAAGAGTTTCCCAGCGAATGACAGCGGGAGAGACCACCACCTTGTCATTTTTGACTCAGCTAGTTACGCCACGGCCGCAGAGTTATCTGCTAGCAGGGCAGACTTGGAAAGGGACACTTGGACTCCCAAATACTTGATTCTCTCGGGGGACCAGTGAAGTGGATCCTCTGAGACAGGCAGTTGGGTAGTGTTATTGAGTGGGAGAATTTCCGACTTGGAGTAATTAATTGTAAAGCCGGAGAATGTGCCCATGCGTGTAATATCCCTCAAGATGGGGTCCAAGTGGGTGACGGGGTCCCTGATGTATAGCAACACATCATTGGCGTATAGGGATATTATCTCGGGGGGGGGTGTCTTTCAGTCGCAACCCTCTATGGGTATGAGGTGCTCTAACATGGTCCGCCATGGGCTCTATCACTAGTGTGAAGAGAATCGGGGAGAAAGGGCAACCCTGTCGGGTGCCCCTGAAAAGTGTGAATAATGCAGATGTTAGGGAATTGACCTGGACCCTCGCCACAGGAGCAGTGTATAACAATTTTATATATCCAATCATATTGGGGCAAATCCCCATTGTCTCCAGGACCAGCCACATGTATTTCCATGAGACCATGTCGAATGCCTTTTGAGCATCGAGCGTGACCGTTATGGCATTCAAATCTTGGTCAATTCTAGCCATCACATTGAAAAGCCGCCGGATGTTGTGGGATGTAGATCTTCCGGGTACGAAGCCCCCTGGTCTTCGTGTACCAGGTGGGTCATGATCGGAAGGAACCGATTCGCTATAACCTTTGCCAAGATCTTAGTGTCAATGTTCATAAGCGAGAGAGGCCGGTATGAGCCGCACTCATCGCCCCGTTGTGCTGAAATACCATTAAGATAGCTTCGCGTAAGGAAGGTGGGAGGATGAACTCCCGTAGTGAAGACCTCCAATAGTTTGGGAGCGAGAATCGAGACATGTTCTTGATAAAAATTTAGGGGTTAGTCTGTCGGGACCTGGTTCCTTGCCCTTCGGGAGGTCTCAGATGGCCTTAACGATCTCCTCCAACAAGATCAGGAATCCAGTTTTTCCCTTGTCGAATGGGAGATGCGTGTCGTGGGGATCTGATCAAAGAGGTCCCTCATATGTTGCTCACTGTGTTCCGGGGGTAATGCATACAGATTAGTGTAGAACTCAGTAAAGGTCCCCAATATCTGCTGGTCCGACCATTGTGGAGTGCCCTGCACGTTTTTGACAGACACAATCTGAGCCTGGCCCCATTCCCCTCCTGTTAGCCTCGCTTGTGTCCTTCCTGGTCTCTCGCCCTCCCCGTATTTCCGAGCAGCCTGTGGGCGACTAAAGTAGCGGATCTCCCTCATGGCATGTGTCGCAAAGGTTTCAAGTTCCTGATTTATCTGTGCAAGTTTGGTGGGATCAGCCGCTGTTGTGCAGTCCAGTTCCAGCTCCCGTAGTTTAGATTCAGAACTGAGGTTGTTTCTTATAGTTTTCAGTACTCGCGCCTCTCTCGAGATGGACATCCCCCTGATGTATACTTTAAAAGCGTCCCAATGGACCCCGACAGTAGTATCCAGTAAGGAGTTGCATTCAAAGGAGGTCACAATTGTCAAGATGCCTACCCCCGGGCATCAGGATAAAGCCCATCAGCTCTGGGAGCAGGCATCCAGATACTTATTAAAACCACAACAGCCCCGGCTGGGGGCTGTTTGGGTTCAGTCCTGGCGCCTTAGGCACCAGGCTCACTATAGAAACCAGTCCTGGCGCCATAGGCGCCTGGCTCATAGACTTCACTTACCTGATGCAGACCATGCTGCTAGTGAGTCCAAGCCAACGTGAGGCCTGGATGGGACTATTATATTACAGGGACTATTTTTTACTCGGGCATGGTTCTAGGGACATCTTACCTGGGACTACTTTGGAGGCTATTTAAACCACGCCCCAACAACAGCACACACTTCGCGTTATTCTGCCTCCAGCAGAGTAACGCTCACCATGCCTGCAGTCTGCATCCAGTTTTCTGCCACGCCCGCCTCGAATCTGGAGCTCCTAAAACAAAGAGGAAAGAAAAGGACAAGATTCGAAAACGAACTATCTTGAATTCCTCACCTGATTTCGGATCCATCTCGCCCCTGGACCTGGAAAGAACATCATTTCTGTACACGGTGCATCTCCAGCTGCAGCGCCGCGCCATACTCGCCAGTCCTCGCAGCATCTTTCGATTCAGCGCTGCTTCCATCATTTCTTCGCCGAACTCCGGCACCTGAGGGACAAAAGAAAACAACAAGGTGAGCCGAGAAAACCAACAAATAAAACACTTATCACCATAGACTTACTGATTACCACCGGAGGCATTATTCTATAACTCTCCACATCTTCATGTGCCGCACCTGCAAAGGGAGAGAAAACATCACGTCAAACGCCTGCAACATTTACCGGACGGCATCGGGTAATACAGACTGTTACCTGAGCGTCACCAACTGCCATGAGGGTATCTTCTCACGATCTTAGCTGCAAGACAAGGAAGGAAGGGGGGACAAGAGTGAATCATCGGACATATTGAACTCTATGAACTTGATACTTACTGAACCTTGCCAGGAACCTCAGAGTCCATACTCTCTGGAACTCTCCCACGCCTTCAAACCAGTGAAGTAACTGGCAACTACGCGCCCCTGCAATCCACGCAGGATGGAGAGCTCATCATTTAAAAACATATGGTGAGGTTCCTAAAAGGGGATATCGGAAGTGACAAGAAGGGATAACGAGAACAGTGGGAGGGTGCTATAACTCAAATCCACGGGTGGCTAAATCCCTTTCTCCACTTGCAGGAGAATACTTCTACGGATCAAGCAGATGAGTTTAGGCGGGCCAGTCCAGACAGTCATCTCGGCACTACGCATCATGTTGGTGGAGACCGCAGCTGTCTGGGTCCGATCGACGCCCTTGTGGGAACCAGGTGAGCGTAACATCATCATCTGCTAGGATGTCAGCTTTCAATGCTATGTCAAGGAGGGTAGCAGATTTGAAACGCCATGTGCTACATATAGGTATAGATGGTCCCTGCTCTACTGACAGGGTGACGGGTGCATGGTTGGATAATGTGCTATTAAGTATTTGGGCTGTGTCTATCCTCCATATCAAGTCACTGGACACCAAGAATAGATCAATTCTGGAGGAGCTATCATGTATGGACGAGTAGTAGGTATATTCACGCAACCGGTGGTGAAAAGCCCTCCAAACATCTCAGATGTCAAGTTCTGTGCTGTGCACGTGTAATCTGCGTGCCGCTCGTGACAGAGTTCTGGGTGCAGCTCCTGTCCTATCCAATCCGGTGTCAAGTATTAGGTTCAGATCACCTCCCCAGATGATCTGGACTCGCACATAACCCAACAGGATAGAGGCTATATTGTCAAAAATAATCTGGGGTGTCCACATTGGGACCATAAGTGTTCACTAAAAGGTATTCCCTGTTTATCATAGTGCAGTATAAAACAATATACCCACCTTCGGGGTCAATGTATCTCTTTTGGAGTGTGAATTTAATAGATTTATGGATCAACGTCAATACGGCTCTAGCCTGTGAGGAGTAAGTCGTATAAAATCTATTAGGCCCCCAGGACGGTGCAATACTCATCGCTAGGCGACCCCGGGTGTGAGTTTCTTGCAGCATGAGTATCTTGATACCATGCTCTGAGCGTATGCCGCGATCTTGCGGGCTTTGGTGTAGTTGCTCAATCCCCGGATATTCCAGGACATTATGTTTATGGTCATTTCATTGCTCTAAGGTACATCCCAGCAAGTATTAATTGTTTCCGTTAGGACGCTCTTTCATGACGTGAAATGCCGCCCCGCCTCTGCCATTTTTGGTATAACCTCCCCAAACAAACCCCCCCTTCACCACCCCATTACAACTGGTGGTGTCCGCTCCTTCCCACCCCTCCCGCAATTACCAATAGATCCCTCCAAGTGTCGGTGGCCCAATCCCAACCTGGTCCAACTGCACCGCAGGCCCAACAGCGGCCCGCGCTCACCAAACCCTCTAAAGTAGCCATTGCAACCGCAGTGGGGTGCGCTGTTGCCATGCAATCAAATAACCAGGAGTAATGGAGTACCAGGACTGGTACTGAAGACCGGCGGTATTCATCACTAGGACACAGTTTCATTTCACCAGCATATGTAGTGACAGTGCTAAAGTGGTTGCAGGTGTGGGCAATTAATTCCGGACATCCTAGGCAAAATGTAATGTACCAATAGATGGAGGGTAACAACACACATCACAATATTTGAGGCGTAAAACATTTGAATAGGTTCCCGGTCGTAACCCAGATGGCGAGGTGCACCACATACTTTTCATACATGTGGTGAGGAGTCAGTAAATTCGATATTTCGAGGGGATTGTGTCCTCTGACGTATTCCACATCTGACAGTAATGACCACAGCTGTGCTGCTTCGGAAAAACCTTTCAGTATCGATACGCTGTTCCTCAAGGGTCGACATCACCAGATGTTATATATAGGACGCACAGCACCCGTAGCCTCAGTTCTGTTTTTTCCATGAACGTGTTCGCTTCGGAATCTCGGCCCGCTCGGTTCTTCTACCTTGATTAGCGAAAATGTCTTCTTCTACCCCGAAGTCGGGCTTTAAAAAGTGTCGGGACTGCGGTTCCAAAATGTCCATCACGGACCCGCACAACGTCTGCCTCTGGTGCCTCGGCGAAAGCCACGCCACCGACGACTGCGATGATTGCCAGTCCCTGACATCGAAAGCCTTGCGGGAGCGTAAGAAGAAATTAACGGCAGGTAGGGTATCTAAAACCCATAAATCGAAATCTGCTGGGCCTTCGACCGATGACTGGAGGGGTGACTCTCTGCGTCGGCGTAGGTCCAGTGGGTCTCGGTCTCGGAGTGGTTCCCGCCATTCCTCTGCCTCTTCTAGGCATTCGCGGAAGCGCCGTCACCGGTCGCCTTCCTCGTTGGAGGACTCCGCCGGACGGCGGGTGACTTGTCCCACCAAGTATTAATCGCTGGCCAAAAGGGACGCATTCCGCCAGCCGATGATGGCAATTTTGGTTCATAGACATAATTTCGAATACAAAATATTCGAAAGTCAAAAAGTCGAAAAAAAAACATCGAAAAAAAAAGTCGAATTTTTTTTTGACGGTTTTTTTTCGAAATGGGGGGTTCCCCCCCAACCCCCCCTTTTTTTTATTTTTACCTATTTTTTTCACAGAAACTAGAGCCCAAAAAAAAATATTGAAAAAAAAAACAATTCGACTTTTTTTTTTCCACATTTTTGATTCGACTTTTTTGACTTTCGAAATTATGTTTTCGAAATTATGACTGGACACCGGCAATTTTTGAATCGCAAGGCACCGTTCCGTCTGCGCCTTCGAGAGAAGCCGGCAAGGAACGAGCTAGAGCTACTGCTCGCACGCCTTCGGGTCGGGTGGTCGGCGCGATCATCGGGAGCCGTCGAGGTCTCGATCGGACAAGGTTGATCCCCAGAGCCGTGCCAGGTCCCGGTTCCCGACGCCCTTGAGACCGTCGGAACTTGTGAGGCCTTCCAAGAAGGCATCGAAGCCATCAGCGCTGTGTTCGTCGATGGACTCTCTCGAGGCTCCGGCTCTGAGGAAGTCGGCGCCAAGGCCGTCGGACACTCTCGGGGCTCCGGCCTCGAAGCAGTTGTCGAAGTCATCGGCGCCTTCGTCGATGTTGACGCCGATTCCATCGGCACCCTCGATGCCTTTTAAGGAGAATTTGCCGGCGGTGCCCCGGAGGGCTGTGGAAACTCTGAGGAAGGCGCTCAGTAAGTCAGTGAGGCCTGTTTTTGAGCCCTTTTCTGTTCCTCCACCCAGGCTGGATTTATTCCAACCTTTGGATTACATTTCGGAGGTGGAAGAAGGGTCTGAGGAGGAGAGGGTTGTGCCTCCTGAGGTTCCTGATGACCTGTTGTCTGGTCACAGTCAAATGGAAGACCTCCGTCAGTCCTTACATGACGCCAGTGGTCTTGACACCTCTCCGGCGGTTGAGTTTGGCAGGCCTGAGCCTGGCATGCATGCCGAATCCTCGTATAGGCGTCTCATGTCGAAGGTGACTGAGTACTTGGGGTGGTCTGCTCCATCTGTTGATTTTCTTCAGGATGATCTGACGGATATCCTGGACCAAGGTCCACCCACTGACCTGGTGTTGCCATTTCATATGGCTTTGCAAAGAGGGGTGGCGGTGGCTTGGACTACTCCGGAGAGTCTTCCGGCTGTGAATAAGTCGCTTCTGAAAAAATACCGTCCAGCAAGTGGTGACCCCTGCTACTTGTTAACACACCCCACTCTGGAAAGTTTGGTGGTGCAGGCGGCTATGGCCCCAGCGAAGCAGGCTGCGTACCCTACCATCCCTCCTGATAGGGACGACAAGAGCTTTTTATGGTTTTGCGAAGAAGGTATTTTCTTCTAGGGGTATGGCTTTAAAGGCAGCCAACTCCATTTGTCCCTTGGCAAGATTCATTCACACTCTGTGGAATTGTGCATCTTCGGCAGCTGAGCATATTCCTGAAGGGGAAGAACAGGATGGTTTTCTAGCCCTCGTGCAAGATGGCAAGGATGCCATGTGTGAATCTGTTCAGTTGGGTCTGGACATGGTAGACTGTGTCAGCCGGTCCATGGCGGCAAGCACCGTGATACGCAGGTTTGCGTGGTTGCGGACGTCAGGGTTTGCTCCTGATGTGCAATCCCGGCTTCTCATCATGCCCTTTGATGGTGTCCATGTTTTTGGCAGCAAGGCTGACGAGAGCCTTGAGAGGTTGCAGACCTTCAAAGCTGCAGCAAAGTCTTTGAGCGCTGCAGTGCGTCAACCTCCGCCTTTTCATCCTAGGGGCAGCAATGGAGGGGAGGTTCCTTTCGGTACTACTCTTCCTTTGGTAGATCGAGAGGAGCTGCCAGTCAAAGGGGCCACCGTAGGAGTACCAGAGGTGGAAAGCAAGGTACTCGAGGTGCCAAAGCCACTCGGGCAGTTGCCTCTTTGCCCTCAGGAACTGCCGCGTCCGCTCAGTCATGAGGCCATGTCCCATGGCTCGCCAGTTGGGGGCAGACTGGCACAGCATCTTGGAGAATGGCGTGCCCTTACTTCAGATGTGTGGGTTCTGGAGATCATAGCCCACGGCTACTGTCTCCCCTTTCGGCAGAGGCCTCACGACAATCCACCGGGGAAGCTCTCTTTGAAGCATCCGGATCCGCTCCTTGCGAAAGAAATCCTATTCCTGCTGGAGAAAGGCGCCATTGAACTGGTGCCTGTAGCGGAGAGGAACAAGTGAGGGTATTTCCCTTATTTTTTTATTCCGAAAAAAGACGGGGGATTGAGACCCATCATGGACTTGCGAGGGGTGAACAAGCTCCTCATAAAGGACAAGTTCAAGATGGTAACTCTTTCTCAAGTCCTCCTAGCCCTTCAACTGCAAGATTGGTTGGTGTTTGTAGACCTCAAGGATGCTTACTTTCATGTGCCGATTCATCCAAAGCACAGGAAGTGCCTGAGGTTCGCGGTTGAGAACTTGCATTTTCAGTTTCGGGTCCTGCCGTTCGGATTGACCTCCGCCCCGAGGGTCTTCACCAAGCTGATGGTGGTGGTGGCAGCGTATCTCAGGAAAGGGGGGATTCACGTCTACCCCTACCTGGACGATTGGTTGATCAGGGCGCCTTCTCCCGAGCAAGCCCTGGACAATCTGTCCGTCACCTGCCACTCTCTTCACAAGCTGGGCTGCTCCCTCAATTTAACGAAGTCCCATTTGACACCTACCCAGCGGCTCCAGTACATTTGGGCAGTGCTAGACTCCCCAGGTGAGGGCTCATCACATTCTGCAGATGATGGACAAGTTTCAACTTGCCCAGAGTCTCCCAGCGTTCGAGTTCTTGATGTTGCTCAGCCTCATGGCATCCTGCATTTTCCTGGTGCCAGAGGCCAGGCTGCGGATGAGATATCTGCAGTGGGCTCTCAAGATGCAGCGGTTGCAGTTCTCCGGCAGGATGTCGGATCACGTTCAGATTCCGCCCTCAGTCACACAGGATCTTCTGTGGTGGGCTGTCGAAGGAAATCTGATGAGTGCTCTGTTTTGGCAACCGTGCCCGGAGGTGACGATCGTGGTGGATGCATCCCTCGCGGGTTGGGGAGCTCATGCCAACGAGCTGACAGCCAGCGGCCGTTGGTCTTGGTCGGAGTCCAGACTCCACATCAATCTGTTAGAGCTGCGGGCTGTCAGGCTAGCCCTAAAGGCTTTTCTGCCGTCTGTGCGGGGGAAGAATGTCCTGATTATGATGGACGAAAAGGGGGGGGGGCAGGGTCACTCCCGTTGTGCAGGGAGGCGATGCAGCTCTGGTTCTGGGCCATCCAACAGGAAATTTCGATCTCGGCAGTTCATCTGGCCGGAGACGAAAACACAGCGGCGGATACTCTGAGCAGGCAGAGCGTGGTCTCTCATGAGTGGGAGCTGGCTTAGGGAGTTCTTTTGGAGATCTTCGCCCTTTGGGGAACCCCACAAGTGGATCTCTTCGCCACCAGTGGCAACCGGAAGTGCGAGAGATTCTGCTCGCAGGAATTTCCTCCAAGAGGAGCCTTAGGGGACACATTCGTAGTGGAGTGGTCCTTCCCACTGCTGTACGCGTTCGCTCCATTCCCTGTCATTCCGCAAGTGTTGCGGAGGTTACATAGGTTCGGTTCCCAGATGATCCTCATTGCTCCGGCATGGGCCAGGAGAGGGTGGCACCCGGACCTTCTAGACATGTCCATCTGCCCTCCACGCCGTCTTCCCTACCGAGACGGTCTGCTCTCACGGGATTGGGGTTGTGTTCTTCATCTAGAGGTCAAGTATCACAGCCTTCATGCCTGGTATCTGAAAGGCTGAGGTATAAGGATCGGGACCTCCCCAAAGACGTGATGGAGGTGTTGCTTTCGGCCAGAAGGCCCAGAGCGAAATCCCTGCACCGTGGCCGTTGGAGGAAGTTCTGCAACTGGTGCAGGGTACAGAATGTGGATCCTTTTCAATGCTCCATTCCTTTGGTTTTGTCTTTTTTGCTTTGTTTAGCCCACAGGGGCCTGCAAGTAGGTACCATTAAGGGGTACCTGGCGGCGCTGTCCATATTTAAGCGCTCGTCTGAAGAATGTTCTTATTTTAAGATCCCTTTGATTTCTCAGTTTCTAAAAGGGCTAACTAATGTGTTTCCACCGTAGCCTTTGCAGGTGCCGGGATGGGATTTGAATTTGGTTTTAAAGTTCCTAATGGGAGCTCCGTTTGAGCCCTTACATTCTTGTCCCCTGAGACTGTTGTCATTTAAGACTGTATTTTTAGTTGCGGTTACTTCCACACGCAGAGTGAGTGAGGTGCAGGCACTTTCCGCCAAGCCACCTTTCACGGTGTTCCATAAGGACAGGGTTGTCCTTAGGGTTCGTCCTTCTTTTCTGCCGACGGTTGTGTCAGAATTTCATTTAAGCCAGAGGGTGATTCTTCTGGCGTTTTATCCTCCTCCGCATCCTGGTAAGGAAGAGGAGAGGCTCCATAGGTTGGATCCTATGAGAGCTTTGAGTTTCTATCTCTCACGGATGTCCCGGGTCAGAGTTGACGATCAGCTCTTTGTTGGTTATGCTGGAAGGTGTTTAGGTCAGGCTGTTTCCAAGCAGACCTTGTCCAGATGGATCATTTTGACTATCTCTGAATGTTATCGTTTGGCGGGTAAGGACCCTCCAGTAGGCTTAAGGGCTCCCACTACTAGGGGTGTGGCTGCTTTAACGGCTCTATAGAGGGGCGTTCTGATTCGCAGTATTTACGAAGCAGCCACATGGGCTTCTGTCCATACCTTTGTGAGACACTATTCCCTGGACTCCATCCATGGGCAGGATTTGGCCTTTGGTAAGGCAGTCTTGTTATTCAGCAATTTGATTGGGCATTCTCAAATTCTAAATTTGTACATTCTTTTCCCACCTCCATATGTTGGTACTGCTTTTGGAGTCTGTCATAGATGTGGAATACGTCGGGGGACACAATCCCCTCGAAGAACAAGTTACTTATCTTACCTGGTAACGTTCTTTCGATGGGATGTTCCTCCAACATATTCCACATCGAACCCTCTCAGCCTGCCCCTCTACAGAATTTCTTATGCGATTGCAGCTTACATTTCCGCAGGGCTTTCTGTAGTCGTACTGGCAGGGGATTGGTGCCACACGTTCACAACTACAACTGAGGCTACGAGCGCCGTGCGTCCTATATATAACATCGACCCTCGATGGACAGCGTATCAACGTCATCGACGCAGGACGCCTCCTCCGAAAAGGTTTCCAAAACCGTGGTCATTACTGTCATAGATGTGGAATACGTTGGAGGAACATCCCATCGAAAGAACGTTACCAGGTAAGATAAGTAACTTGTTCTTCTAGCAAAGCAGGGGCCGAAGGATACTAATGACCAAAAAATCTAGGCCGGTCGGGAGCAGTCAAGCCTTGGCTCAGAGACCAGCGGTATATACCACTAGTACACAGTTTCGTATCACCAGCACATGTAGTAATAGAGATCAGTGCTAGAGCAATTGCAGATGTAGTATATCAAATCCAGATATCACAGGCACAATGTAATGTGTCAGTAGGCAAAGAGTACCAATTTGTGTCTCATCGTGTCAGGCCTAAGACATTCGGGAAGTTCCCCCATCGTAGCACAAATAATGCCTACCACAATTCAGCATAACATTAACACATGTGCTGAAGAGCCTATAACTTAAATAATACTATCGACCCAAAGGCTAAAGGATACCAATTACCAAAAGTCAGCAAAACCAGTAACAGTTCAGCCATGGCTCAGTCATTGTCCATGAGGTCCGAGGCCGGATTATTAAGCGGTATCTGCGCCTCTATAAACTTTACTGCTTCATCGGGAACTGTAAAAAAGTATAGTTTCTCCCTAAAGGTGAACTTTAGGCGTGCCGGAAACAGCATTGCGTCGGCATGTTCTGTTCCCTTAACATGGTTTTCACACCTAGAAACTGGTGCCTCTCATGCTGCACTCCCACAGAGAAGTCGGGGAAGACCCTGTTGGTTTGGGAGCCAAGGCGCAGTTCCCCCTTCTCACGAGACAGACAAAGGATAAGATCCCCATCTCTGTAGCTCAGAATTTTAGCGATGACAGGCCTGGGGAAGTCACCAGGCTTGGGTCATGGAGATAAGGCTTGGTGAGCACGCTCAACCGTAAAGAAGGGGGACAGTTCAGGATTGTCCAACAGTTATTTAATCAGGTTTCAACTGCCAGTTCCATTGTGACCTTCAAGAGCATTTTCCGGGAACACCTATAATTCGTATATTATTCCTACGTGACCTGGTCTCTAAATCATTGCATTTCGCTGTTATTGACTTCATGTCACGGGTAAGAGAGGCAACTGTATCCTGGAGAGCGTGCAATCCATCCTTATTGGCTCCAATTCTGGACTCTGCCTCAGTGATCCTGGTGCCAGCTTGATCCAGCTGAGATTTGAGTGATGCAACGTTAGCGTTTATATAGTCTAACTTTTCGTGGAAGGAGGCGAAGTTCATGGCCATGGATTCCATCATCGCAGTGAGGTCGGGAGCTGGAGAATCTGAGGGTGGAACAGGTTCTTCCTGGTTGGACGATGAATGGCCCATCTCCGGTCTGGCCGCCACCTTGGCAAATGTATCCATAGCGCCCACTTTGTTGGCACCCTGGGACCTGTTTGACATCTCTATTCAGCCGAGAGTGCAGATGAGTCTATATAGAGGAAGTCAAGCCGTGGTATTAGTTCGCGCTGCCTAAACCAGGGTCAATCAGCACTCAATGATCACAGCAGGTGATGGTGAAAGTACGGAAAAGGAGCACAGCGTGACAAGGGCAGTTGGTAAGAGTTGGCCTGTTGATTATTCAGTGTCAGCACTGTCCATTTTTAAGCGCTCGTCAGAGGAATGTTCCCATTTCAAAATTCCACTGGTGACTCAATTTCTAAAGGGGCTCACTAATGTGTTCCCTCCATCTCCTTTCCCGGTTCAGCTTTTGAACCTTAATCTGATTTTAAAATACTTTGTGTGCACCCTTGGAACCGCTGCACACATGTCCGTTAAGGTTATTACCCTACAAAACCATCCTATTGGTAGCTCTGACATCAGCCTGTAGAGTGAGCGATTTGCAGGTACTTTCATCCAAGCCACCCTTTACCATCTTCCACAAGGATAGGGTTGTTTTAAGGGTGAAACCTTCTTTTTTGAAAAAAATTATTTCTGATTTTCATTTAGGTCAGAAAATGTTTCTACCGTCTTTCTATCCTCCACCTCATCCTTGTAATGAGGAACGACTACATAGGTTAGACCCTCAGAGAGAGTTAAGCTTTTACGTTTCAAGTATGTCTAAATTGCGAATTGATGGCCAACTCTTTATCGTATGTACAGGACACAAGCTAGGTCAGGCTGTTACCAAACAGACCTGGTCTAGATGGATAATTCTGGCAATATCGGAATGTTACAGGCTGGCAGGAAAAGACCTTCCTGAAGGTTTAAGAGCTCATTCAACCAGGGGCATGGCTACATGAACGTCTCCTGTAGTGCCTGCAATTGGATAACTTCTTTCCTGCAGGAAAGAGCAATGAAGGTCTTCTCCGACTCCTCTTGCGCCGACCCGAGCATCATCCAATGTGACGTTCCACAGGGATCCTGCATCGCCCCAACCCTTTACAACCTCTTCACGAGACCGCTGTTCAAGATCCTTGACGCCCTGGGCATCTCATACACGAACTATGCTGATGACACTCAGGTGCTTATCCCCCTCTCGGGTGATTACCTGTCTGACCTGAACACGCTCAACTCCATCTACTCTATGATCCAATCCTGGATGGCAGAAAACTCGTTATGCCTCAGCAGTGAGAAAACCGAGCTTCTGCTGATTGGCTCCCCTTCCACCCTGGGCAAGCTGGACAAGCAATACAAATCCTTCACCATAGATAACATTCCCATCCTGGTCTCTCAAACGGTCAAGACCTTGTGTGTCTACATGGACCCTAACCTGAACATGAATAGGCAAGTCAATGCCATTGCATCCAACTCAGCCTATTACTCCAAACCTCTCAACGCAGTCAGACTGTACCTCTCCCAACAGAATTGCCTCACAATCGCCAGGGCAATAATTGGCTCAAGATTGGACTACTGCAATGCCCTTCTTATAGGGACCTCTGGTAAAAACCTTGCTAAACTACAACTAGTCAAAAATAATGCCCTCAGGGCCGCCACTGGACTATCACGTAGGGACCACATTTCGGGCTTTAGGCGACAGGTCCACTGGCTACCAGTTAAGGAAAGAATCATCTTCAAAACTCTTGCCCTCACGCACAAGTGTCCGTGTTCACGATCAGGCCCCCCAGTATCTCGTCCATAGGTTCTCTAAACCCCATGCCTCCAGGCCATCCACAGTGGCATACTCCAACTTGATCACTGTGCCCAAAACCCACAGAGTGCGTGCTGGTGGCACCAGCTTCCCCACCATGGCTGCCACCCTCTGGAATTCCCTTCCACTGCATATCAGACAAATGGACTCTCATACAGCCTTTCACAAGGCCATCAAGACTAGTCTCTTCATATAATTGTGCTTGTCTTGTCTGCAACGAAGTAATCTGCATATATAACACTGTATCATTTCTAAGACCACTTCTGGGGCAGCTTTTTTGTAACCCTTAATCAAGCCTTCCTACGCTCCGTTTACAGTGCCTCGATGCCCGTGGGCTGCAGTGCGCTTTACAAATGTAAAAAATAAAATAAATCTAACAGCCCTTCAAAGGGGCGTACCAATTGGAAACATTAGTGAAGCAGCAACGTGGTCTTCCATCCACACGCTCACTAAGCATTATTGCCTGGATTCTTCCCTTGGTCAGGATGGTACTTTTGGCAAGGCAGTTCTTCACTCTGTCCATGAATTCATGAATTACATTTCTACTCCCTCCTCCAAACCTGATAATGGTTGGGGAGTCTGTCAAATATGAGGAATATGTGGGAGGACTCAATCCATTTGAAGAACAAGTTACTTACCCCTGGTAATGTTCTTTCGACTGGATGTTCCTCCCACATCGCCCTCCCCTCCTACCCCTCAGTAGAATTTCCTGTGCTATTACAGCTTCCGTACCATCAAGGCTGAGTACGGTCACTCCTTCGTTTACAAGTATCAGTGCTGCAAGAGGAGGAAAAACAGAACGCAGGCCAACGGGCGCTGCGCATGCTATATATGCCTACGATGACTTCCTCGACAGAGGCCTTTGAGGGACATCGACTCGACGCACGGCGTCCTCTGCCGAAACCAAAAAAAATAATAAATACAATTTCTGAAGCAGCTGAAGCTGGGATAACAAGTGTCAACAATGAGGAATACGTGGGAGGAACATCCAGTCGAAAGAACGTTACCAGTGGCAAGTAACTTGTTCTTCTCTGTTGCACAAAACAAAGCTTCAATACAAATATTTACTTTGGGTGATGTAACTTTAAAATGTCACTTTTGTCCATAGAACGCAAGCTAAATAAATCAAATGCACATTTTCAGTTTTCAAAACAATTTCACATGAAGCACTTTGTTTAATTTCCCTTTACACTTCAAAATGATAGCAGATTTGAAATCACACAGACTTATGGGAATACGTTAGATTGATAGAACCCTCCATCCTCAACCCCAAAGTAATATAAAATCTTTCTGCAATCAGGGTCACCTTCTCACTCTCAGGAAATAGTGTTCATTTTTAAATGGAGAATTTCACTTGGCAAAGCACTTCTCTACCCAGCACCAAAATCCCAGCCTTTGGTAATTTTCAGCACCTCTCTGCCTAAAGTCCAGGTCTGGGTAGTGGTGACAGGAGTTTGTTTTTGGACGAGGACACCCCTTTCCGTAAGGGAAGTCTGGGGATGATGGGAAAAATAGAAGTACCCAATTACATAAACAAGAGTATAGTTTCTAAAGTACACAGAGCATGAAATGTATTAATATTGTGGAGAATCTGATGGGATTCCCCCAAGGAACCTGTTGGGACTATTTGCATCTGGGATTCAGCCCTGTTATTATTTTTTGAACTGTGTTGGGATTCAACCCTATTACTTACATCAGGATTAAATGACTTGGAACCAGAGTGCGCGCCTGACCTTCTTTTTCTACTTAATGTTACAGGAGACCCGGGCTCCAGAGGCAGCAGCACCAGGGCTATTATGCCCCCACTTTGGAGAGCCATATTCATGGTTTTCCCCCCTCCCCCAATTGTGGGGAAGATTTGTGTTTGGAGGGGAGTTAGTTCCTGGTCTCCTGAATGAAACACTTGTGCCATCACTACAATAACCAGAATCCTTTGAGACTGAAATTGAAAAAAGTAATTAGCAACACCTTAAAAGGAACACAGCTAACACAGCCTCCCTGATGAGAGTTTGAGACTTGAACGTACTTGGAGGAGTAGAACTAACTATTGTGCTTTGGAACTGTAGCAGTTGGGATTTAACCCTGGTAATTTTTGAACATTGTTGGGACTATTTGCATCTGGGATTCAGCACTGTTATTATTTTTTGAACTGTGTTGGGATTCAACCCTGTTATTACTTACATCAGGATTAAATGACTTGGAACCAGAGTGCGCGCCTGACCTTCTTTTTCTAAATCAAATGCACATTTTCAGTTTTCAAAACAATTTCACATGAAGCACTTTGTTTAATTTCCCTTTACACTTCAAAATGCTAGCAGATTTGAAATCACAGACTTATGGGAATACGTTAGATTGATAGAACCCTCCATCCTTAACCCCAAAGTCATATAAAATCTTTCTGCAATCAGGGTCATCTTCTCACTCTCAGGAAATAGTGTGCATTTTTAAATGGAGAATTTCACTTGGCAAAGCACTTCTCTACCCAGCACCAAAATCCCAGCCTTTGGTAATATTCAGCACCTCTCTGCTTAAAGTCCAGGTCTGGGTAGTGGTGACAGGAGTTTGTTTTTGGACGAGGACACCCCTTTCCGTAAGGGAAGTCTGGGGATGATGGGAAAAATAGAAGTACCCAATTACATAAACAAGAGTATAGTTTCTAAAGTACACAGGGCATGAAATGTATTAATATTGTGGAGAATCTGATGGGAATCCCCCAAGGAACCTGTTCTGGGACCCTTCTCATGTAGCTAGGGGAAGGCAGGCACTCTGATCCCGACTTGGGGACGGTATACTGCGGTAGGATCACATGAGGTGGGGGGGATCAGACCGGGAAGACTGGGAGGAAGCCCTTTTAAACTTTCCCCCATGACCCTGCCCTTCTGATGGCCTTTTGCCACATCAGATAGGTAAAAAGACCTAACTTTCCCAAAAAAGACTACATGTCCCAGAATCTTTCAAGGAATGTGACAAAGACTGCTAAAGAGGTATGCAGGAATAGAGATCAGCCAGGCAAGCCTAATAGCCTTTGGCAAGATCAGGCAATTAAAATTCAGGGCCTGCACCTAAAGCCAATTAGTCCACCTAAAATGCATAAAAGGCTGCTGCAGGAGAGACCTTCAGAAAGAAGCTGGAAGGTCGGTAGCAGTATTAAGAGAAGAACGACAGGAGGCTGGCAGATCACAGGAAAGTGTGACCACAGAAGGGACGCTGGAGTAAAGGAAAAGTTGATTTCACTTGTGCTCACAAACCCTGTTTGACTGTGACTGCTTTGGAACAGACTGGAAGAAGCTGGCAATCTCTCCAGATACGCCTAATTGTCTTGAATGCAGAGTACCCGAGGCCCGTGTGCAGAAGCAAGCCAAGGGAACCTGGTGAGAGAAAGACTCTCCTTTGACGAGGCCCAATCCTAGACACCCATGCTGAGGAGAGGTGTGGATCCTGAAAGTGCCTGTGGTGGTAGTAGCAGAAGAAACTAAGTTGGGGAGTGAATGAAAACCACAGTCGCTGTAATTCTGAAGGCAGTAATGAAGTGCCATACTCCACAGCAGCAGAAACTCCTCGCCGGGAAACTGTAACCAGCTGAGGTTCACTTTCATAGAAGGTAAAGCAAGTGAACTAATTTGTAGATTTGGAAAGTCTTGTTAAACAGAGGGAAATGTATCACGCATTTATCCTACACTTATCCTACAATTGCTGAGGTCCTCGTGTGTGCAGAAAGTCTTAATGTTGCCATTGTTACACTAAAATCATTAACCAGAGAGGTTGCCTGCCTCCTATTAAAAGGGACAATGGTAGCGATCATTAACAAGCCGTTGCAGACATCCCCAAACAGTTAACTTTACATTTGTACCGCACAGCAGGTACGCAAAGGTTTAAGGGTGCACACCTAACGGGCCAGGTGGAAAAAGAACAAAAATATAAACAAGAGTGGATGATGAAATTCACACACTTCATGTTAAACGGGCACTAGCATGCGACTGGTCATGGAGTTAACAAAATAGAAGCGTTTAAGATTCTTTTTAAAAAGGACAGTAGACTCGGTCTTTCTTATATCCGTAGGAACAGAGTTCCACGCTATAGGGGCCGCTATGCTAAAAACACCCTTCAAAGCTTTGCTGGTCTCAGTTGATTGGTCTTGTATGATCTGAGAGACCTGGGACTCTGTTTCTCCACTATGCACTCCATCAAATAAGATGGCATGCAACCCATGCAGCATTTATGGGTAATCAAATGCACTCTAAATTGAACTCTCGCCTTCACTGGGAGCCAGTGCAGACTCAGCCTGGCCTCAGACACATGTTCTCTCTACTTTAGGCCCTTCACCACCCTGACTGCACTATTCTGAATGACCTGCCGCCGATTAATCTCTACTTGTGGAATGCCAGTGAGAAGACTACACAATAGTCTATCTTTGAACCAACTATGGCTCTGGCTATAGTCTCTGCACTTTTTTCTGAAATGAACGGCCGGAGGTGAGCTAACAACTAAATTGCTCACCTGAGATTTCATATTCAGACTTTGATCTAAGATTATGCCTAAGGGTTTAACCATCTTTTTTTATCTCAATCTCACAATTTACGATGGTAAAAGACTTGAACACAGGACCTAACTTGTCTAGCTTACTATCTGTCCCCACCAACACAAGTTCAGTTTTATCATTGTTAAGGGCTGGGCCATTCTGAATCATCCACATTTGGATGATGATATAGGCTGTGTTAATATTAATTTCATCTGTGCTATGAGACCCTGTTATTGGGATGACACATTGAGTGTCATCCGCGTGATTGGCAAATGAAATGCCATTGTGCTCGAAGATAAAAAAAAACTTCACCATAAAGAGGTTATAAGTTACAAGAATATCCCACTTCGGAAAGACTGCATATGAAGTGTTGTTGCCTAATCATTGTTAAACACGAATGCTATCTATATTAAAGGGAACGCAAGTAGCAAGTTGGAGTTTACTGTCAACTATGCC
This sequence comes from Ambystoma mexicanum, assembly GCF_040938575.1. NCBI lineage: Eukaryota > Metazoa > Chordata > Amphibia > Caudata > Ambystomatidae > Ambystoma > Ambystoma mexicanum. Next base: position 1,440,333,084 of record NC_090929.1, on the reverse strand, counting down.
TAAATCGGATTTTGAAGGGAACCTAGACTCTTGTAATGTTCTATATGTAATTGTTGCAGAAGTTGTTGAACTCATAAGTAGGACAAGCTTTGCCCAAACCAGTAGACAGAACCTTCCAAAGCAGACACCAGCACAATTCAGAACTGAATCTCGTCTTGAAGTTGTTTAAGCTAATACTAACCCAGGGTCCTCTGATATAAAGGTGACAAAGTCATATAAAACTGGGAGAGTGGTATTACAGCTTTGGGGTAAACCCTGGAGAGACAGATGCCTGTAACGCTGGGGAAGGGAGGTGGATGCTTGTAACAAGAAATAATTACACATCAGTGAAGCTGATACTGTGGCAGTTAGAAGTTAAATACAGATTTTGTGGTAGCTATAAGGCTTGGAGGAAAGGCAAAGAGGCTGCCCTTTCTTGTAATAGTGGACAGAAGGGTGCCTTGCCAACCTGCAGAGTTGAAGAGTCTTGCTTAAGTTACCTAATCATTTCCACAATATTAATTTGAAGCAGAAGAAGTAGAACTGTGGTTGTCTAGAATTTTGTCAGAGCATTTACATGTTTATGAAGTTGAAGCAGAATAAATCTGCGAGACACAGACCCCTGATCTAGCAGTAATATTGGCAGGAGGAAGTTGCCCTGGAGACAGCAACTCCCTTAAACAGAAGCATCCTGACAAAGTACATTCAAGATGCTGCAGAAGAGTAAAGTGTGTTATTGAAGTGGAAGTGGCATTTCTGTTTTGAATATTATCTAGGATTACCATCAGAACTTTGAAAAGGGAGCTTTTCATCCAACAAAGAGGAAACTGTTACCTGTGGATTTTTGTTTGAATGACGTTTTGTTTCTTTGGAACTTTTCAGGAACTGATTCAGGACTTTGGGGTTTCTTTGGAAAAGTTGACTTTGGACATTTCTGGGGGAGCTGAATCTGCCCAGAACAAGTAGAAGTCATCCAAGACCTTAATTTTTTGGTAACCTTTTATTTATGTTATCTATTTTCTACTTCAATTGTTTTGTTAATTAGTGTGAGGGTTAGTTTTCTGTATGCTAGTAGGTCCTCCCTTAGATCCTTAGAATAGGTAGGGAGTCCCCTGGTAGAGTAGGTTGAGTTACGGTTTATTTATTATTTCTGTGTCAATAGGGACAGGACAGGGACATCAGAATCCACAATTTTTCAGGGAAATGCTCCAGGTTTAATTGCTCGATTCAGCCTCAGTTCCCTCTCCTGATGTGGGTCCCAGCCAGCTTCAGTATTTACCAATTGCTCTCCCCCAGACAAGGATAACCCTGCAGCAATGTGTTGGTCCTTAAACTCAGATGATATTCAGGCAGCTGTCCTGGGAAGGTTAAATTGTGCCACCGTCTTTCAGTATTTTACACAGATGATTCTTGGGCAAGTTTGTCCCTCTGGCTTTTACAGCCACTTTTTTAGCCTCTAAGCCACACCTTCGAAATGTTTAAATCGGGCAGTGTTAAATTATTAGCCTTGAATTTTCATTGGAGCCCTTACGGTCCACTCCTGACCAAGGTCCAACCACTCTCTGCCGATAGGCTCTTGGAGTTCTGAAACTGAACTCCTGGAATGAATGAATACACGTACCATTTACACTTTTCAGATTTTCCATCTAGAAAGTCACTACATGACAAAACTTTGCATTGTACAAATAAGCATTACAACCGATTCGGCTAATCAAGGCAAATTTACTGAGGTGACTCCCATCTCGGCAAGATGTTGCACAATTTGTTTTTGCAGTTTATACAAAAATGATAATGGTTATGAATGTGAAATGTTCTACCCAGATATCTAATTTAATTAGCCACCAGCTCCCAACTTGCACCTTCATCATATTTTTGGGGATGAAAGAAACACATTTTTGATTGTTACAGGGTTTCCAAAAATCTAATTTGGATACAAATGACATCACCATAGCGGGCTCGTAATAAGCTTTAAAATGAAACCAGAATGGTCTTGGTGCTAGTTGCTAAAAAATTGAACTACTATGATAGTCCATTTAAACTACTGGAAGTGTTCAAACATACATGCACATCTTAACTTCCATTTCACAATGTAGGTTTCAGTTCTCTTGAAATACTCCCCCATTCTCTGCTGCCTCATTGTTGGTTTAAGCCTGGAGTAAACCGATCAGCATTTGTTACCTCAAGGCTAATGGCCATCATGCTGTTTATCTCAGAGAACAGGCCCCAATAAAATTCCTTGATCACGGCTTGAGTGTGCTTAGCAACTGACTCCTTCTCGGGAAATAGAAACGTAGTCATACATTTTCTGAGCCCATAAGGCGTTTTAAATGTTGCATCTGAAAGAAAATATTGCCTTTTCAATCTGTTGCATTTATTTTTCATGTATAGCCTTTTATTTTGAATAACTTGCAACTCGCAAATGACCAAGGCTGTTCTCACGATATATTCATTTTGGCAAGGTAACATTTTTTGTACATGTCTTTATTTCCAGCTGAGAAATTCACACACTTTTAGACATTGCAGTTTCAGTGTTTGCAAAGCCCTGCTTTCCATGTAGAAACATCCTTTAATTTTTCTTCGCCTTCTCAACCACATGCAAGGGCCTATTGAATAAGTGTATTTCGAATGGATTGTGTCCTCCAACGTATTCCACATCTTTGACTTGCAATGTCCACAGCTGTGCTGATTCAGAAGTTTTTTGGCAGAGGGTGTCCTGTGTCAATGCCGTCGGGTCGATGTCCCTCGAAGGCCTCTGTTGAGAGTGATGTCAAAGGATGTTATAAGTAGGACACAGCGCCCGTAGCCTCAGTTCCGTTTTTTTCCACAAACATGTGTGCTTCGAGAACTCAGCGCACCTCGTGTTATCTACTTGGAAAATGTCTTCTTCTTCTACCCCGCTGAGCCTGCGGTCGGGCTATAAAAAGTGCAGGGACTGTAAGTCCAAGATGTCCATCATGGACCTGCACCGTATCTGCTTGTGGTGTCTGGGCGAGAGCCACGACACGGACGACTGCTGGAAGTGCCAGTCGTTGACTGTCAAGGCCTTGCGGACGCATAAGGGCAAGTTGCAGGTAGGTCGGATATCCAAACCCCGTAAATCCAAAAAGACTACTGGTCTTTCCACTGACGACTCAAGGGGTGACTCTTCCCGTCGGGGGGAGTCCAGGGGATCTCGGTCCCAGAGTGGTACTCGCCACTCGTCCTCGTTGAGGCACTTCCGGAATCGGCGTCACCGGCCGCCTTCCCCGCCTTCATCAGCTGATGACTCTGTGAGGAAAGTGGCTTGCCCCACTAAAACCACTACTCCGTAGAAGTGGGAGGTATTCAGGGAGAAAATGCTGGAGATTGTTTCAATCTCTGGGCACTGTTCCGTCCGCGCCTTCGGTTGAAGCCGGCAGGGAACGGTCTTGGTCCGATGCTCGCGTGCCTTCGAGCCCGGGCAGTTGGCACGATAAACATCGAGAACCGTCGCAGTCCCGTTCGGACAAGGCTGCGGTAGATCGCCAGAGATGTGCCATATCCAAGTTGCGGTCTTTATCCCTGACAATTGTCGAAGTCTGGAAAGGTGTTGAGGAAGGTGTCGGTGCCGTTTCCATCGAGTGCGGCTGCAGAGTCTTGCCGTCGGTCAGGCCCTCTGCGCCCTTGTCGATGCCAAAGCTGTCAGCGCCCTTGATGCCATCGGCACCTACAGGCCTGAATTTGCCGGTGGAGGCCCGTAGGGCTGTGGAACCTCCGAGAAAGGCTGTGTCTAAGACTGTGAGGCCTATTCTTGATCCCAGGTCTGCTCCTGTACCTAGGAAGGAGTTCTTTAATTCTCTACAGAATATCTATGAGGAGAGGTCTGATGTGAAGTTGGAGCCTTTTGATGCTCCTGGTGACACTACTGAAGCTCCTGACATGGTCTTTTCTGAGGACAGTCAGTTGGAGAATGTGCATCAATCTTTACATGATGCCAGTTGCCTGGACACATCTCCTGAGATGGAGTTTGGCAGGCCAGAGCCTGGGGCTCATGCTGAATCCTCCAATAGGAGGTTGATGTCTAGAGTTACGGACTACCTGGGGTGGTCCAGCCTTCCAGTTGAATTCGATCAGGATGACCTCACTGACATTTTAGATCAGGGTCTGTCCACTGACCCAGTGTTGCCTTTTCACTTGACGTTACAGAAAAGGGTGGCTGCTGCTTGTAACACCCCGGAGTCTCTTCCGGCGGTCAACAAGTCATTGACTAAAAAATACCGCCCATCCATTAGCGGCCCCAGCTACCTATCCACACACCCCACTCCTGAGAGTTTCGTGGTTGAGGCGGCCACGGCCACCTTGAGGCAGGCGGCGTACCCTACCATCCCTCCAGATAGGGACGACTATCGCTTCGATGGATGGGCACGCAAGGTATTTTCAGCTGGGAGTATGGCCCTTAAATCGGCCAACTTGACCTGTGCCTTATCCAAATTTTCGCACACTCTGTAGAACTGTGTCTGACGGCTGAGCATATTCCCGAAGGGGAAGAATGGGATGGTTTCCTTGCTATTGTGCAGGAAGGCAAGGATGCCATGTGTGAATCCCTTCAGTCTAGGTTGGACACAGCTGATAGTGTTAGCCGGTCCATGGCTGCGAGCACCGTGATACGCAGGTTTGCGTGGTTGTGGAAGTCTAGGTTTGCACCGGATGTGCAGGCCAGTCTTCTCAACATGCCCTTCGACGGTTCTCATTTGTTTGGCAGCAAGGCTGACGAGAGCCTCGGGAGGTTGCAGACAGCCAAAGCAGCTGTTAAATCTTTGGGCGCAGATGTGAGTCAGCCTGTCTTTTCGTCCTAGGGGACAGCAGTGGAGGGGTTCCTTTCATTACTTCTCCTCTTTTGGTAGAGCTAGAGGAGCGGCCAGTCAAAGGGGCCACGGTAAAGGTCCTCACGGTGTACGGGGACGAGGTGCCAAAGCTGCTCAAGCAGCTGCCTGTCATGATGCCTACCTCCAAGGAGCCAGGTCCGACCCAGCAACCCCAGAGGCAGGCATCATTTCCCCCAGGGGAGTGCCAGTGGGCCCAAGCTGGGGCCCTTTGGATGCAGTCCTGGCGCCTTAGGCGCCAGGCTCATGTTGGACCTCTGTCCTGGCGTCTTAGGCGCCAGGCTCATAAAGCTAGACATGTGTTCAAGTGTTTTAATGTGCACTTACCTGATGCAGACCATGCTGCCACATCCAGGCCCTCTTGAGGCCTGAATGGAACTACTTTACCTGTGGGACTACTTTCCACCCGGGTGTGGTCGTGGAAGGATACATACCTGATTGGAGGAAGGATACACACTTGGGACTTCTTCCAAAGCTATTTAAACCACACCCGGTCAGCAACTCACGCTTCGCGTTGTTCTGCTCCTCGCAGCTGGACGCTCACCGTGTCAGCTCCTGCATCTGGACTTCAGCCACGCCTGTCAGCATCCTGGGTCACCTACAAAGGGAGACAAGAGACCTTACCAGCTAAATCTGCACCACGGAGACATCACCGACGATCCTGAAAGGGAAGACATTATTTTTAAAAGCATTTCGTTACGATCGCTGCAGCGCTGCATTTCACTCACCTTTCCTGGGTTCCTCCATCTTCAGCAGCGATCATCCGGATACACAGCCACTTCCCAGAGCCTAGAGAAAAAGACAAGAATAAGAGGTGAGAGAAGGAAGGGAATAAGACTTACCTGTTGGGTCATTCCCATTTCATTTCGGGTCTTGCCGCTTCCAGGCATTTTCCGGACCCCGGCCCCTATGGGGAAAAAAGACAAAGACATTGAATGAGCGTATGCAAAGACAGTTCCCGAGCGCTCATCCAGAACTAACCTGCCATTTACTGGAACTGGAACTGCACGTTTCACTTCGGGTCGGCGCCATATCTCCGGCATTCCGAACCCCGGCCCCTAAGGGGAAAAAAGACATAAGCATTAGCGCTTGCTGCAAAAAGACAATGAACATTATTATTAAGCTTGGACTTTTGAACTTGCAACAGAACTTTTACAGAGCCTTACCTGAATAGTCAAGCTTACCTGAACTCCCATCAATCCTCAATCCAGTGAAGTAACTGGGTTTCAACGCGCCCCTGTATCGGAAGCAGGATGGAGAGCTCATCCTTCCTGACCCTAAGGTGAGACTTCACGGGGAATCGTGGAAGGGTATCGTGGAGGGTTGGAAGAGAGTGGGAGGCTTGAACATAACTCAGTCAGTAGGTAATACTCCCTTTTCACGCACAGGGGAATATTCCTGCGAGCTGGAGGAGCCAGAGTAGAGGGCCCTTCCTGTCCATCTTCAGAGTCCTGCGCTTCACCATTGAAGAAGCATCAGCACTCGAAGCCAGACCTGCGCCTCCGTGGGAATCAGGTGAGCGTTACAGAACGCGAAGCCTACCCACAATTTCCCACCCGGGCGCTATGGAGACTTCCGAGACTGACCAGCTGGCCCAGCTTTTGGGGGAATTACAGGCAGAGGTGCACTCAGCCCGCCTGGAGACTAACGCTCTCAAAAGAGAACTGATCTTATCCAAGGAAAGAACAGATGACCTAGCCAAAAGGTTATTACAGGCCCAGGCAGGGCACACTCCTTTACCTAATTCCGGAGACATTTCCACATCAATGGGTTTGAGAAACCCGGTACAAATTAATCTACCTGGACACATGCCTTTGGCCCCGCCTGAACGTTTTGCGGGGGATCCCAAGAAATATGTCGTTTACACTTTCTATGCAGACCCGGAGCCTTCCCTAACTACCAGACCAAGGTAGCCTTTATACTATCTTACCTCAGTGGCAGTGCTGCCGATTGGTCTATTCCATTGGTAAATCAGGATGATCCCATTCTCCAGAATTTTCAGGGCTTCCAGGCCAGCATGGAAAGATTGTTCGCTCGACACTCTCAAGGACAGGCCCTTGATAACGAACTGCTATCCTTACGACAAGGTAATCAGGATCTTCTGTCCTACATAGCCACCTTTAACAGACTGGTTGTGGAAACTGGATGGCCAGAAAGCAAAAGGATCACATTGTTTCATCGAGGCCTGCGCGGAGATCTTAAGGATGTTCTAGCTCAGATAGTAAACCCACCCCAGGTCTGCGCAGACTACATTGACTTGGTGGTTCAACTTGATCACAGACTTCAAAATAGAAAAGCAGATCGGTTCAAGTATGAAAACCGAGCACCGATCAAAACCCACGCTAACTCCAAGAGTACCGACGTATCTGAACCTATGCAAATCGGTGGTGTTAAAGGACCATTAACGCAGAAAGAACGAGAGAGAAGGCGGCAAATGCAACTTTGTCTGTATTGCGGGACTTCCGGTCACTTTCTTCGAAATTGTCCAGTTAAACCACTTAAGAAGGTGGTTGGAGCTACTGATAACGAATTAGTGACACCTGATTCGGGAAACGACCTAGCCGGCAAGCGTAGGGGTCCGCTTGCCGAGCTTGAAAACTAACTCTTTGACCTCGCATTTTGTCATGCCAATGGTGCTCGTGGACCCAAAACAGCCTCAGCAGTTGCATGCTATAAAATCATACATCGACAGTGGAGCTATTGGAAATTACATAGACCGTGAATTGGCTTCCAGGATTAAGCTTCCTCTCCGCCCGAAAGTAACCCAAGATGTCATTACTACAGTAGATGGAACCGAAATAGCCTCAGGGCCTGTAACGCATTCCACTGTTGAAGTGACACTGGTGGGTCAGGATGGACATCGGGAAGCAATCGTGTTTGATGTGATCAAGGCCCCACAATTTCAAGTAATTCTTGGAATTCCTTGGTTAGAAACACACAATCCCAGAATAGACTGGCGAGCAAAGAAGATAAGTTTTCCTGATTGTGAACCAACTTGTTATCCAAGAAATCCAGCTATGGGTCTAGCCTCAGCAACTTCCACCCCTGTACAGCTACCGTCAGAATACCAAGAATTCCAAGACGTTTTTCAGAAAGAACAGGCTAACACGTTACCTCCCCATCGGTCTTATGATTGCCAAATCGATCTAGTACCCAATGCTTAACTACCTTGTAGTAGGATTTATGCTCTTACGGAACCTGAGAACCTGCATTTGCGTCAGTATTTAGATCAGTACTTAGCCAATGGTTTCATTCGCCCGTCCAAGTCTCCTGTCTCTTCAGCTCTGTTCTTCGTGCCGAAAAAAGAAGGCGACCTTAGAACGTGTATAGACTATCGCGCCCTAAATCAAATGACGATTACGAATCGTTATCCTCTGCCCTTGATCCCTGAGCTTATCGACCAGGTGAAAGACGCTTGTGTGTACACCAAGTTAGATCTCCGAGGAGCTTATCACCTGGTGCGCATAAAAGAAGGCGACGAATGGAAGACTGCATTCCGCACCAAGTTTGGGCTTTTCGAATATCAGGTGATGCCCTTCGGTTTGTGCAATGCACCTGCCGCCTTTCAGTACTTTATAAATGATGTTCTTCGGGAACTTATCGATGTCTGTGTCATTGTTTACATTGACGACATCCTGGTGTACTCTTCTTCAGAATCTGATCACAGAAAACATGTTAGGGCAGTTCTTGAGAAACTGCGCCAGCACAGACTATTTGCAAAACTCGAAAAATGCGTTTTTCATACCACAGAAGTTGAGTTTCTCGGATTCATCCTGACACCTCAAGGAGTCCGAATGGACTCGCGAAAGGTGGACGCCATCCTCAAATGGCCATCTCCAAGCTTGGTGAAGGGAGTTCAGAGCATGCTCGGCTTTGCCAATTTCTATCGAAGATTCATCCCTGAATTTTCCCGAACAGTCCAACCCATCACAGCTCTCCTAAAGAAAAACAAACGCTTCGAATGGACTCTTGAGGCCGAACAAGCCTTCCAGGACCTGAAAACCAAATTCACCTCTGCACCTGTATTGAAGCACCCGCACCCAGATCTCCAGTACATAGTGGAAACCGATGCATCCAGTTCGGCCATGGGAGCTGTCCGGTTGCAGAGAGACCCAAAAACTAACCAACTACACCCAGTGGCCTTTTGGTCCAGAAAAAGTTCTCCTCCTGAAATCAACTACGCAATTACCGATAAAGAGTTACTGGCCATCAAATCTGCTTTCAAGGCTTGGCGTCACTACCTTCTCGGGGCAAGACACACCATCACCGTAATTACTGACCACAGAAACGTACAGTATTTAAAGACGGCCAAAGCTCAATCTTCACGACAACTCTGATGGGCTCTATTCTTTGCGGAATGTGATTTTGTAATTACCTATCGCCCTGGCTGCAAGAATGGAAAAGCGGACGCCTTATCCCGGATTGGCATGGAAGAACCTAATTCGAGCTTAGAACCTGTGCCCATCATACCTGAGCAAAGAATCTTAGGCTTAACTTCATTGCAAACTATTGAGGATATCCAAACGCAAGTAAAACAACTTCTAGACTCTTCAACCTTACTGGAATGGAGTCAAAAGGGTCCTCATTACACCGTTAAGGATGACTTACCCTACTTCCAGGAGCGGTTGTTTCTGCCAAGTAAAGAATTGCAAGAACTTGTTATTGCCCATCATCATGAATCTTTAATGGAAGGACACCCTGGTATCGCTAAAACGGAGGAAAAAATCAAACGCCACTTCTGGTGGCCTTCTTGGAGAAAAGACATAGTCTTTTGTACTGTCTTGTGGAATTTGCGCCCAAAACAAGGCTCAAAAGAAAAGGCCAACCGGCCTACTTCAACCCTTGGATGTTCCACCGGCACCATGGCACACCCTGTCAATGGACTTTATAACAGATCTGCCTCCTTGTACTGGTTACAACACAATCCTTGTAATTGTGGACCTATTCTCCAAAATGGCCCACTTTATCCCTTTAAAGGGTTTGCCTTCAGCTTCCACCTTGGCCAAGGAATTCCTGGAGAATATAGTTTGCATACATGGTTTCCCAACCATATTAGTCTCGGATCGTGGAAGTCAATTTATCTCACATTTTTGGAAGAAGTGTTGCCAACTAGCACAAATAGATGTGCGGTTATCCACCAGCCACCACCCCCAGACCGACGGACAAACCGAGAGAACCAATCAGACTCTCGAGCAATATCTTCGGTGCATGTTACACCAATACGAGTTAAATTGGAAAGACATCCTTTGGATCGCAGAATATGCATACAACAATTCAGTGCATTCTGGAACCGGACAAACCCCCTTTTATATTTTGTATGGTCACCATCCTCGGACCTCTGACCTAGATCCACCTCTGACCCTGGAAATGCCCGCAGTAAATCATCTGCATTCCACAATAACCCGAGCCTTCAAAGAAGCTGCAACTCATTTACAGCAAGCCAAGAAAAAGTATAAAGAAAACGCTGATTTGCACCGAAGTAAAACTTCTCCTTACCAAGTAGGAGACCAGGTATGGCTAGCAACTAAACATTTACCCCTCAAGGGCCCGCAAACCTTCAATCCCAGATTCATAGGACCTTATCCCATCAAAGCTATAATCAACCCAGTGGCCTTTAAACTGGATCTACCGTCCAACATGTGTGTTCATCCAGTTTTTCATGCATCACTTTTGAAGCCAGTACAACCAGGAACCCGATTATCCAAGCCTCCAGATCCAGTTCAAATTGAAGGGGAATTAGAATTCGAAGTTAAAGACATTTTAGACTCCAAGGTGGTAAAGTCGAAACTCTTTTATCTTGTTGATTGGAAGGGATATGGACCTCAGGAGAGATCGTGGGAGCCTAGTAACCATGTCCACGCACCTCGATTAGTACAAAGGTTTCACCAGAGATTTCCGAACAAGCCCAAACCCCCGGAGGGAAGAACCTTGGGAGGGGCCTTGAGGGGGGGTACTGTCATGATGCCTACCTCCAAGGAGCCAGGTCCGACCCAGCAACCCCAGAGGCAGGCATCATTTCCCCCAGGGGAGTGCCAGCGGGCCCAAGCTGGGGCCCTTTGGACGCAGTCCTGGCGCCGTAGGCGCCAGGCTCATGTTGGACCTCTGTCCTGGCGCCTTAGGCGCCAGGCTCATAAAGCTAGACATGTGTTCAAGTGTTTTAATGTGCACTTACCTGATGCAGACCATGCTGCCACATCCAGGCCCTTTTGAGGCCTGAATGGAACTACTTTACCTGTGGGACTACTTTCCACCCGGGTGTGGTCGGGGAAGGATACATACCTGATTGGAGGAAGGATACACACTTGGGACTTCTTCCAAAGCTATTTAAACCACACCCGATCAGCAACTCACGCTTCGTGTTGTTCTGCTCCTCGCAGCTGGACGCTCACCGTGTCAGCTCCTGCATCTCGACTTGAGCCACGCCTGTCAGCATCCTGGGTCACCTACAAAGGGAGACAAGAGACCTTACCAGCTAAATCTGCACCACGGAGACATCACCGACGATCCTGAAAGGGAAGACATTATTTTTAAAAGCATTTCGTTACGATCGCTGCAGCGCTGCATTTCACTCGCCTTTCCTGGGTTCCTCCATCTTCAGCAGCGATCATCCGGATACACAGCCACTTCCCAGAGCCTAGAGAAAAAGACAAGAATAAGAGGTGAGAGAAGGAAGGGAATAAGCCTTACCTGTTGGGTCATTCCCATTTCATTTCGGGTCTTGCCGCTTCCAGGCATTTTCCGGACCCTGGGCCCTCTGGGGAAAAAAGACAGACATTGAGTGAGCGTATGCAAAGACAGTTCCCGAGCGCTCATCCAGAACTAACCTGCCATTTACTGGAACTGGAACTGCACGTTTCACTTCGGGTCGGCGCCATATCTCCGGCATTCCGAACCCCGGCCCCTAAGGGGAAAAAAGACATAAGCATTAGCGCTTGCTGCAAAAAGACAATGAACATTATTATTAAGCTTGGACTTTTGAACTTGCAACAGAACTTTTACAGAGCCTTACCTGAATAGTCAAGCTTACCTGAACTCCCATCAATCCTCAATCCAGTGAAGTAACTGGGTTTCAACGCGCCCCTGTATCGGAAGCAGGATGGAGAGCTCATCCTTCCTGACCCTAAGGTGAGACTTCACGGGGAATCGTGGAAGGGTATCGTGGAGGGTTGGAAGAGAGTGGGAGGCTTGAGCATAACTCAGTCAGTAGGTAATACTCCCTTTTCATGCACAGGGGAATATTCCTGCGAGCCGGAGAAGCCAGAGTAGAGGGCCCTTCCTGTCCATCTTCAGAGTCCTGCGCTTCACCATTGAAGAAGCATCAGCACTCGAAGCCAGACCTGCGCCTCCATGGGAATCAGGTGAGCGTTACACTGCCTCTTTGCCTTCAGGGGTTGCCGCAGCCGCTCCAAAACAGCTATGAGGCCAGGTCTCATTGTTCGCCGGTTGGGGGCACACTGTCTCAGCATCTCGAAGAGTGGTGAGCCATTACTTCAGATGCGTGGGTTCTGGAAACAATAACCCACGGCTACTGCCTACCCTTCCTAAATCGGCCTCGCGACAATCAACCGGGGAAAAACTCTTTGAAGATTCCGGATTCACTACTTGTGCAGGAAATCTTGACCCTGCTGGAGAATGGTGCTATAGAACTAGTGCCTGTGGTGGAGATGAACAAGGGCTGGTATTCCCCATATTTTTTGATTCCCAAGAAAGACTGAGGACTGAGACCGATCTTGGACTTGCGTCGCTTGAACAAGTTCCTCAGGAAGGACAAGTTCAGGATGGTCACTCTTTCTCAGGTCCTTCAGGTCCTTCGACTTCAGGATTGGTTGGTGTCATTGGACCTACAGGATGCTTATTTTCATGTGATGATCCATCCAAAGCACAGAAAATACCTGAGGTTCATCGTTGGCAGCTCACACTTTCAGTTTTGCGTCCTGCCATACGGGTTGACCTCTGCCCCAAGGGTCTTTATCAAGCTCATGGTGGTGGCAGCGTATCTCAGGAGAGGAGGGGTTCACGTCTACCCTTACTTGGACGACTGGCTGGTCTGTGCGAGTTCTCCCGAACAGCCCTTGGATCATCTCAGCCTCACCTGCCACTCTCTTCACATGCTGGGCTTCTCCCTCAATTTCAAGAAGTCGCATATGACACCTTCCCCTACAGCTCCAATACATCAGGGCTGTGTTGGACACATCCTTGGGGAAGTGCTTGCCATCCAAGTTGAGGGCTCATGACATTGTCCAGATGGTCAACAAATGTCATCATGCCCAGAGTCTCCCGGCTTTAGAATTCTTAAAGTTGCTCGGCCTCATGGCATCCTGCATTTTCCTGGTGCCCGAGGCCAGACTGCGGATGCGATCCCATTGAAGCTCTCAGGACGCAGTGGTTGCAATTCTCAGGCAAGATGTCGGATCTCCTTCAGATTCTGCTCACGGTCGCAGAGCATCTTCTGTGGTGGGCCAGCAAAGGGAATCTGATGAAGGGAGTTCCTTTTTGGCGGTTATGGCCGTGGAGGACGGTAGTGACGGATGCTTCCCTCATAGGATGGGGTGCTCACGCCAACGAGCTGGAGTCCAACTTCACATAAATCTTTTGGAGCTGAAGGCCATCAGGCTAGCCCTGAAGGCTTTTCTGCCGTTTGTGCAAAGGAAGAGTTCCTAATCATGACAGACAACACAGTGGCCATGCACTATTAAACAGAAAGGGAGGTGTAGGGTCGCTCCCGCTGTGCAGAGAGGCAATGCAGCTCTGGTTCTAGGCGATACAGCAAGGAATCTCGTTCTCAGCAGTTCATCTGGCCGGAGAGGAGAATGCAGCGGCGGAAGCTCTGAGCAGGCAGAGGGCGGTCTCCCACAAGTGGGAGTTAGCTCAGGAAGTTCTTCAGGAGATCTTTTCCCTTTGAGGAACTCTTCAAGTGGACCTGTTCGCGACCGGTACCAACCGGAAGTGCGAGACACATTGCTCAAGGGAATTTCCTCCGACAGGAGTTTTAGGGACGCGTTTGTCATTGATTGGTCATTTCCACTTCTGTATGTGTTTCCTCCGGTCCCCGTCATTCCTCAGGTTCTAAGGAGGTTGCAGAGGTTTGGGTCCTACATGATCCTAATTGCTCCAGATTGGGCCAGGAGAGCATGGTACCCGGACCTTCTAGAAATGTCCATCTGGCCTCCATGCCGGCTTTTCCACAGAGAGGATCTTCTCTCTCTCTCTCATGCGGGGGGTTCGCCATCCAGAGGACAAGACTCTCAACCTTCGCGGATGGTTTTTGAAAGGTTGAAATCTAAGGATTTGGACCTCCCAATGACGTGATGGAGGTGTTGCTTTCGGCCAGGCGTCCGGCAACCAATTCCCTGTGCCGTTGGTGTAAATTATGCGACTGCTGCAGAGGTCCCAATGTCAATCCTTTTCAGTGTTCCATTCTGATGGATCTTTCTTTCTTGTTTTCTTTAGCCCACAAGGGTCTTCAAGTGGGTACCATTAAAAAGGTTACCTGGCAGCCCTGTCTATTTTCAAGCGCTCGTCTGAAGATGTTCTTATTTTAAGATTGATTTGATTACCCAGTTTCTAAAAGGGATCACAAATGTGTTCCCGCTGTCCCCTTTTCAGGTACCGGTTTGAGATCTGAATCTAGTCTTGAAATTCTTGATGGGTGCTCCATTTGAACCTTTGTCCTTTGAGACTGTTGACCTTCAAGACAGTTCTCTTGATTGCAGTTACGTCATCTGCTCGCAGAGTGAGCGATTTGCAGGCACTTTCGTCTAAGCCACCCTTTACTGTGTTCCACAAGGATAGAGTTGTACTAAGGGTATGTCCATCCTTCCTACCCAAGGTAGTGTCTGAGTTTCATTTGAGCCAGAATCATCCTCCTCATCCTGGTAAGGAAGAGGGGAGACTCCATAGGTTGGACACTAGGAGAGCGTTGAGCTTTTATATTTCTAGGATGTCCAGGGTCTGAGTGGACGACCAACATTTTGTGGGATACACTGGACACCGATTGGGCCAGGCTGTTACCAAACAGACCTTGTCCAGGTAGATTATCCTCACCATGGCTGAATGTTGCAGATTGGCTGGAAAGGACCCTCCTGAGGGTTTGCAAGCTCACTCCACCAGGGGCGTGGCTACATCCACAGCCCTGCAGTGGGGAGTTCCTGTTAAGAACATTTGTGATGCTGCAACGTGGCCTTCCATCCACACCTTTTGTCAAGCATTACTCCCTGGATACTTTCCATGGTCAAGATATGGCCTTTGGTAAAGCATTGAGTGCTTTATTCTGCCATCTGATTGGGTATATCTAAATTCTTCTCCCTCCTCCACTCGCTGATACTGCTTTGGGAGTCTGTCAAAGATGTGGAATAGGTTGGAGGACACATTCCATTCGAAGAACAAGTTACTTACCAACTGATAACGTTCTTCCTACTGGATGGTCCTACAATGTATTCCTCATCGCCCTCCCAGCCTGCCCCTCTGAAGAATTTCCTATACTATTGCAGCTTGCGTTCCCACAAGGCTATGTGCAGTCAGGGAGGCTTGGTGTAGAGGGAAAAAACATGAACTGAGGCTACGGGTGCCGTGCGTCCTACTTACAACATCTGATGACGTCACCCCCGACAGAGGCCTTCGAGTTACATCGACCCAACGACGCAGGACACCCTCTGCCGAATATTTTCGGAAGCAGCACAGCTGTGGACATTACATGTCAAAGATGTGGTATACGTTGGAGGAATGTCCAGTCGAAAGAATGCTACCAGTTAGTAAATAACTTGTTCTTCTCTTGATTACAATGTACACAGCGTTTTATGTGTGGTATTTTCAAGTGAAAAGCTGCCTTTTGTCTATTCGTTCACAATGTGCCTTTTCCAGTTCGCTCTGCTGTCTAATTTTATTTTTTCATATTTTCCTTATTTCAACTGCAGAAATACACACATACAAATTCACCAGGCACCTTGGCTGTGCTAACGTTTGAAGTCTGGCTTTTCATTTTGCCAGTGTGCATTTCCATGACAAGATATTTCTGCACATTTTCGGCCTACATGGCCTTTCAGTTTGTGATCCTGGCTGTCGTTAAACCCCATAAGTCCCCGGACCCCCTCTCCGCCTGGCTCTTTTATCCTGATTACTCGTGGGAAAGAGTAGGGGAGAGTGGGTTTTTTCTCACTGTTGACTTTTCCATGGCCAACGTCCGGCTAATTTTCCTTCCTTAGGGAGTGAGAAATCTGGCCTCGACCTCCTTGTCTTTGTGTTCTGGGGTATGGTCATAGAACACTCCCTCTTTTTTATTTTTCCTTGGTTCCTTTCCTGAGTGCCTGGGAGCCCCCCGGACCCTAATATTTCTGCTCCCCAGCCTGGAAGGGAAATAGATTAATTGTTCTACATATAGGAGTAAAGAGAGCGGTTAAGTATTTCGTACATAACTTATTTCCCCAGAAAACATTACATAGAATTTGAGAAACGTTTAATAGAATTATGCGACAACATTGAATAGAATTAGAATACATTGATCACATTTTCAATTAGACAATTTCAAGACATGTTTTTACATTTTTTATGAGTATTAATTAAATCACTCCCTGTGTATATATTTTAGTTTCTCTCCAGGGTTTTCATTCTTATCTTTTATTTCTCAGATGGTTCCTCGGCTCTAACTTCATTAGGCTCCCCAATCAGTCGTAAAGCTAGTCTGGGATGACCGCTTTTGCAACTGATTGATATGGACACATTTCTCTTCTTTCAGTTCGCCTTTTGGGAGGCTGATCTTAAAGGCAACATGTGATGTTTTGTCTACAATTTCAAAGCTACTACTCCAAGACAGAAGACATTACTGTTCCTTGGTCTGATTCCTCTGAAAATTGTACAGGTAAACTCTGTCACCTACCTCGTACTCCTTTTTCATGGTCTTCAGATCGTAGTATGTTTTCATTCCATCAGACTTCGCCACGTTGTTCTATGCATAAGCAAAAGGATGCTGGAGACTCTTCCTTAAATTTTCAATCTACTCATGAGTAGTGGACACATTAATCAGTGTCTGTTCCTGAGTTCTCTAGAGGAGATGCTAGGTAACTGAATTATATGATTGCAGCCTATTTGACAACTGATGGCGATTTTCCTTAGTTTTTGGAGTTGGTTATAGCAGTTTGGTATGCTGCATATTTCCTGTACTTGTAGACATTGAGGCTGCCCAATGTAATGAGACTGAATATGAATACATTCCAAGTACCCTTGGTTATGGGCTTCCAAAAAAGTGGTTTATTTTTGTTTGTTTTCACAAACCTAAATTATGTTGCTTCTAATTTTCATCTTTTTCAATGTTTTCTTTCAATTCGATTTCACAATTAACAGTTTTTTAAACACAATTTGTAATTTCCTCATTACAGTTTTATGAACCATTCATCTGGTGTTTAAACAGTTTGTTTTTTCCTCAACCATTCCTCTGGTTTTTTGACAATTTGTCTATCCCTCTACACGTGTTTCCCCATCATCTGAAATGGTTCCTCAGGAGTGAGTGTTACCTGTAAAGATTTTGGAAACAGGAGAATGAATAACTTGGGTTGTGTCCCCACAATAGTATTTAGAGATTGCATGAATAATAAATTAGTTGACAGCCCTGAATTTACAGCTTTTAATATATGGAAAAAAGATACTTGCGTCTTTGTTTCTGTGGTTGAATTAAACTCGTTCTGTCTCCTTTTAATTATGGTGTTTTACTTCTCAGCGTGTCCTCATTCTATTGTGCGCTCCTCGTATCTGTAAGTAATGGTTCATTTATGAATTTTATATAATCTTCCCCATTTAGTTTGTAAGTATTAAATATATATTTTGAATCTTCTTATCTCTGTGTGGATTATTTTTCTTCCTCACTCGTTTCCGTGTGTCAGATGGAAGTGATAATTCATTGACTGACTTGACAATGGCAGTTTTTATATTTCTATGTGTGGACGTTTACGCACAATTAAGCGCGTGGTGATGTCATCACGTTTTAGGCTGCCATTTTGTATTGGGACCAAAAGCGCTGAAGCTTAACCGGAGTATGATCTATACCATGTGTTTCTGAGACGATTGAATCCCTGTTGTTACCGATGTGTAATTTCTTGCCAATCATTATATGAACTTTGAATTCTACCATTATATTTGTTATCTTGTGATTCTTTCGCAATTAAAGATAACATTTGAATAAAGTGATTATACCATTATTTGTGAGCGTATTCAAATATGCATTTTCTGAAATTAAAGGGACACATTGTTCCTCGTCACTAGAAAAGGCTCTTTGGTTTTGTAATGCTCACCTGGTATCCAGGGGGACGTCACTCAGCCTGTTCTGACCTCTTACGACCTCAAACCCTTCCCTGGAGTCTACTGGACTGGAGACTGGGCCTGAAACACAGGATTGGTAGAGTTTAACTCCCTATTGTCTCTGTGTGCTTGAACCCCTTCTTCCCCAGGGTCCAACCCTTCCCTTTGATCCACAGCTAACCTTGTTTTCTTGGAAAGTGTGCTCTCCATCCTGCTTTCAGCGCATGGGCGCGTTGATTGATTTAGGCTTGTTGCTGCCTAGTTACTTCACTGGCAAGAGTCCGACAGGTAAGTATAATAAGTCTTTTGAACAGTTCTCTAACTGCTGAGATGAGTAGCGCTGAAGGTGAGTGAGAGCGCGATGCGCCCCTTTCGTATTTGTACTGAACTGAATTATTTTTCTGTGTCTTTTAGGTGCCGCAACGTTTTCAACGTGGATGCCGGTTATGAAGAAGAAATGCAGTGAGTAAGCGCGGTATGCGGTGCCTCTAGATGTTTCCGCGCTAACCTCGAGTGTCTTTTCCCTCTTGCAGATGGATGAGAAGTTCCAGAGACAGAGTTCCCCCAGAGCGGCTGGGATTCAGGTAAGCGTTTGAAGCTCATGCAGTCTTTAAAAATAAGCGAAGATTTGCTGAATGCTTACTAATGCCTTTTTCTGTTCTTTTCCCTTTTCCTTAGGAAGCGGTGTGCCGGGATGGGAATGACACAGCCGAAGATGCCCGCAGAACAGAAGAAGCGATGAATGATGGGCAGAAGCGCCGCAAGGTAAGGCTGTTCCTAACAGTGTTCTTGTTCTTGCAGGAGCTGAGCGCAGAAGTAAGATGCAGGCCTACTAGAGACCGATCCGAATACAGTGAGTGTCACGCTCTGGGCGTGGCTTAAATAGTCTCTGGGTATCCCAGATGTCTCTGGGCTGAACCACACCCAAAAGACTAGACTGCACATGCAGGTCTGGGAACCGAAATATGTGGGGGCATCCATCTTGTCCCCATCAATGCACTACAAGTCCAATCCCCAATGTTATCCTATGGGAGTGAGTGAGTCTGGTGCCACACGCGCCAAGTCTGACTCCAAGTGGGTCTTTGGAGGGATGGAGAGGCCCTTGAGGGCCATGTAGGTGATCGTGGCCTGGCTCCAGCATGACATCTTGGAGGGCTGGGGACATGAGGGGCAGGTATCATAACAGTTTTTGATCTATTGCCAGTCGTTGTGAGAAGATTATGCTGGTTAATTTGCAATCTTGTGGCATAATTACAGATGCACATATGTCAATCATCATTCTGTGTAATATTTCAATATCTAAATTGTGTATGTGCTGATACATGATCATAATTATAAAAAAGTCCCAACTCTGTGTCCGTATTCAAACCTGTTATGCAACAGTCCATATTACATATCCAGATGGCTTCCCGTTGTCTTAATATTTTTTCTCCATTTCCTCTTCTCGATGGCATCTTGAAAATTTCTAGTCCAAAATGATTTATTCCATCAGCATTGTCCTGTGGGTTTTCTGGTGCAAAATGCTGCCCCAGTGGCTATTTCAAGTCCCAATTTTTAATTGACCTCAAAGGTTCAGAAATTCTCAATTTCAGAGGGCGTATTGTACTCCTGTATATAATTTCAAGCAAAGACATCTGGTAGCGTACACAAAAAAATTAATGTTGCAATTTATAAAATCTTTGATCTGATGTGTGTATCCATTGGGCAACATCCTTTCTGTTTTGCCATTTTCTGAATATGTGCAAAGTGTGCATTTGCCACATTTGTAATTTCCTATTAGATTAGTCGTCTGCCAAAGGTTCCTTTTTGCCTTGATTTATCTTGCTTTCTGTGAAATGTGAAGGGCACAGTATTTGTTTTAGATTTTTGGTCTTCGAAATGTAATGCATGGAGTATCATCCAAATGTTCGGCTAAATCTGGATCTAATAGTGGAGACCAATGTTTGTTTAGTATTTTCCGTAGGTTCATGTTTTCTGAACTGTAAATTGTGATGAATCTCAAATTGCGTTTAGTGTTGATCTCAGCTTGTGGCTTGTCTTGTAACAATGCTGTCCTTGTCCTATTTTTGGTTTTGCTGTATGCTCCAGCTAGTTGTTTATTTTCATTCCCTCTTTTTTTTAATTTTGCGGTTGCTATGGTTACATGTCTGTTCAATTCATCTTCTTATGTACAGTTTCTCTTTATTCTGAGGAACTCTCCATATGGTATATTTTTGGTAATGTGTTGCGGATGATTGCTCTTAGCATACAAGATTCTGTTTCTGGTTATTTCTTTATTCACATTCTCCCATGGTTAATTTCAAATTGTATAGATTATTGTTGAGATGGGTATGGTATTCTTGTAGTGATGCTTTACTTCCTTTCCAGATGACAAGAATGTCATCTTTGAATCTTCCCCAATAGATGATTTTGTGTTCTTGTGTGAAAGCAGGATGTTGCCACGCATGTTCGAATTCATATTTCCCCATATATAGGTTTTCATACGCTGGGGCGAATTTAGCGCACATAGCAGTTCCTTGTTTCTGCCTGAAGATTTGTTTATTGAATAAGAAAATATTGTTTGTGAGCGTAAAATGTAGCATTTCCAGGATCATGTTATTTTGGTCCAGATATGAAATAGATCATGTTTTCAAAAAGCGGTTGACTCTTTCCATTCCTTTTGTATGTAATATACTGGTATAAAGGGATATTACATCGAAGGTTATTAACCTGTAGTTTTGTTCCCAGCCAATAAGTTCCAACTGTTTTATTACCTGCTTAGTGTCCTGTATAAATGAGGCTAGTCCTGCTGCCAATGGCTGTAAATATTGGTCGAGGTATGCGGATATTGTTTCAGTTATAGTTCGACTTTGTGGTAAGATTGCATATTTTTTGTGTATTTTAGGTAAAAAGTAGATGGTAGCGAACATAGGTTACAGGTTTTTCATGAAATCAAATTATTCATCTGTTAATAGCCCTTTTTCATGCCAATGCGTACTTGGGCTTTTCCATTTTTCTATCAGATTTGCAGTGGGTTGACAAGTATTTTTTCATAAAAAGATGCTAGATGACACCATTTTCCATCCAGTCATTAGCTCAAATGGAGACATTTTAGGTGCAGAAGATGGTGTAGACCTAATAGCTATCAGAGCAAGTGATAATCGAATGGCCCAACTGAGTCCAGAGTCTTCCACGAACTTCTTCAGGATGCTCACAATTCTCTTGTATCTCTCAACCCCTCTGCTCGAGGCCCGGCAGTAGGCAATGTGGAGTTTTCTTTATACCCCTGGAATCTCGCACATCTTCATTATCACCTCACTGGTAAAATTACTTCCTCGGTCCGACTCAATCCTTTGCAGGATGCCGAAACCAGATAAGATGTGGTTGATCATTAGTGTGGCAGATGTCCTCCGCCTTACAATTCGGGGCAGGAAGACATTCTACCCACTTTGTAAACAAGCATGTTACAGGCGGCATGTACTTTTTTTACTCTAAAGGAGTGAATCACTGGCCGATGAAATTGACTTGCAAATCTGTAGGGGAGCAATGTGTGTGTGAGAAGTCGGTTGAAAACACACACACACACGCACCCCCCCCCCCCTTTAAATAAATGTCGAGGTCCTGGCCCATCCGTGGCCAGTATGCAACCTCACGTGAGAATTTTTTATGTTGTATGAAACCCCCTATGACCGGCAGTGTCATGGGTGTGATTCAACATCAGGCTATGGAATGCAGTAGGTACCACCCACTGGTCACATCCAGATAAGGATCTCTGTATCAACAAACAGTCCTGGATTTAGAACATTTTGGAAAACTTCAATAACAAACGGAGATCCTCTTTACTGGTATAATCTGATTCTTTTAGGGTAAAACTCACAGGGTCGTCAATGTGTCAATCGCATTTTCCAATAATAGGGCCCTCTCTTTGTGCAGTGATATCTGCATTGTGGGTATATTTACTCCACTGGGTAGTCAAGAGTTCACTGTTGGCACAAGCCTGTGACCTGGTGACAGAAGTGACTTGGGTTTCACCCAGCGGGGATTCCGTGTCTATGAAATCCCCCTGCAGAGCTCCAGTTTTAGACAGTTGGTCAGCCAGGTCATTCCCAGTCTAATCTGAAGAAAGACATAGCAGATAAAAATCAAGCTGCATTGTTGATGCTGCTCGACCTCTCTGCAGCCTTTGATCTTGTTGATCATTGCTTGCTAGTGACAAGGCTCGGAGAGGTCGGGAATTGCTCCAGATTGGCATCAAAATGGATAGCGTCCTTCTTGGGCCCTCGCATGGTAAGGGTCTGTGTGGGTAACAATCACTTCATTCCCGTCTCTCAAACCTGCGGTGTTCCACAGGGCTCATGCCTGTCGCCTCTGCTTTTCAATTTGTATATACAACCACTACTAGATCTCCTAAATGAATTAGGTGTTCAATATACAAACTACGCAGACACTCAGGTTGTCATCCAGCTGAGCGGTCACTATAAAAATGATGTTGAAACTATCAATACCATCTATAAAGCCATCTAGGACTGGATGGCCTACAACTCCTTGGCCCTGAATAATAATAAAACAGAGCTCAAACAAGCAAGCACAGACTATGCCAACTTCACTATCACGGACAATGTCATCATGGTCCAAAGGAAAGTAAAAACATTAGGCGTCGTTCTAGATGACGAACTAACCATGAAGCCCCACTTCTCCAGTTTTCGATCTAGCTGTGGACTGATTAATAATCGAATGCACTATATTCGCCCATTCATAACAACTGAAAACTGTGCACTTCTGTCCACCGCGTTGATAAATTCTAGATTAGATTATTGTAACAGCCTACTGTCCGGCACCACCGCTGCCAACATACAATCTTTGCAGGTGGCTCAGAATAATGCTGTGCGCACCATCTTTAACCAATCACGCCGCACTCACATTTCCACATACAGAAAGAAACTACACTGGCTTCTGGTAAAACACAGAATAACACATAAAGTGTTAACAATGGCACACAAGTGTGTGTCCTTAAGACGTCCTGTATATTTGTCAGAACGCATCAAAGTCAAGACAACCAGCAGGAACCTTCGTTCCTCTACTGCTACAGTACTTACTTCCCCCAGATTCAAAATCGCTAAATTTGGGGGGTACCACTCTCGATTTCCAGGGTCCCCGCCTATGGAATGTACTTCCACCTGCAATACGCCAGGTTCAAAACTACCCTCTTTTTAAAAGAGCTATAAAGACTCACCTTTTTAACATCGAGTAATCTTACGACTTCTCCACACTTGCTCTGCCTCAGTCTTTTAATGTTTTGTTTGTCTTGTTTTCGTTTTCTGTGCGCCCTGAGGCCCACAGGCATGTGACGCGTAACAAGAATTAAAATAAATAAAATCTGGCCCCTCTATTTTGAAATGACCTCTTATCTTCTTCCAGTAGATGGTCATCTCATCTTAGAGGTTACCAGATCATCAATTGACTGGATCAGTTTCCTATGCTTTAAGGGTTTGTTGACGACAAAGCATACCTCAATTTTTCCAGTTATTCAGGTATTCCACAAACCCATTCGTGACATCAGAGTCAGTGATTATGACCAGTACTTTGAGTTGGTGGTGTACTGCAGTGAGGATGGCTTGATAAACGGCCATCAAATCTGCCTCCGGACTACTTCAGGGTCCTATTTTGTAACCAGCAGAGGGCTCCAAGGGGTCATTCACCCAGGCATTCCCAATGCCAGCCACAAATGATTTATCCCCATTATTACCAACATGTTAGGAGCACCCATCCACTTAAGCTGAGAGTATCCCCTGGCATTTTTCTTCATCATGCACCTTGTGCAGGGAAGTTAAGTATGCCTCCATATTGTTTTTGCTCATTAGACTTGCGTCCTCGAGACAGTTTTCTTGAGCACAATCATGCAAGTCTGCCAATCCTTGCGCTAGAGGGCTCTTCTTGTTTCGGCCATATCTGACCCCACAGGAGAGCCTTGCATGGACAGAATCCAGGAAGTTATTAGGGAATTACTTGCATTCCCTGGCTGGATTCTGTCACTTTGTAAGTATCGCAAGGGTTGGTAAGGAGTCTCTGATAAGGTTTGCTCGCGTACAATATTACTTTGTTGACCTTGTTGTGCTTTTGGTACAATACCGCTGTTAGGCAGTTATCGGAAAACTTTGTTTCCAAGAAGAACACCTTATTTTTGATAGGGTACGCCGAACAAGGAGCTTGGGAAAGGCTTCTTTTCAGTTGTTTAACTGCCTCTGATTATTCCAGACCCCACTACTACTTGACTTTGGCCTTTAATAAACGGACCAAGGGTCGAGTGACCTCTACATAGTCTTATATTAACTTTTGAGTATAATTAGGGAGTCCCCTAGCAGGCTTTACAATTCTCAGAGTGCCAGGGTCTTTTAATTTCAATAAGGCTTCCACCTTCTTCGCCTGGCAGTTGAGACCCTCACGGATGATTTTGTGCCCAAAGAAGTTCACTCTGGTCTTACACCACTGTGCCTTCTGAAAGGACAATTTGGCTCCAGCTTGCTGCAACTGGGTCAGAGCATTGCTGATTTGTGCTGTGTTTTCCTCCACAGTAGAGCTCTTGATCAGAACATCATCTTCATAGGCCCGGTTTCCGTTTTCACTCATATCAGGCATGGGTGTTTGCAGAACGACGTTGAACTCGCCGCCAGAGTGTATGTATCTAAAGGGTGTTTGGCTCCATGTATATTGCTGCCCCCAAAGGTAAAGGCAGACTTGTATTGGTCTTCCCAAATCAGAGGTACCGTCAAGTCAATGACTGTGTACACTTTTGACCCTTGGATCTGTGCCAGCCCTTTGTCGTTGTAGGGAAGTGGCCATCTTGACATGTGAACCTGTTTGGGCAACTCCCTCAGGTCTGCACATAGTCTCCATTGGCTGTTTTGGTTTTAGTATCCCCAGTGCCAGGTTGTTAAAGGCACTGTGAATCAGACAAATTATGCCATGGGATTCTGAGTTATTAATCGCGAGAGGTAAACAGCATTGTTTCACAAATACTGGAGCCATCTCTTGGTCCGGGGCTATGGTGATTGAATGAATAGATGTGCATCCACAGTCATCGGGATTTACTGAAAAGATATCCTGAAAGTCCAGGAATATCTGTTTCAGCGTTTGTCTTTGCACCTCGGGCTCACAGGCATCAAGATTGATTAATTCTTCGACCATCTGCTTGAAACCTGGAACAACCTTGGATGTGGCAATTTCAGCAGTATCCTCCAGTTGGGTGGAGAGAACTTTTTATGGTGTTTACCTGGACACGAGGTTCCAGGGATTCAAGGTAGTTGTTTTTCATTCTAAATACCACCTTGTCCTTCCTGATGTCACAGATCACCTCTTCCACCCCATGAGTGCAGGAAGAGTACACCAAGAAATTCCCCCCATGACCGATAAAAATCTTTTCTGGAGAAATACTATCGTGGTGTCAGAACATTTGTTTGGAATTGGTCCAACGATTTCATTACCTAAATCAATAGAATAATGTTGGGCATGAACCGCCATTCCAATAAAGGTGTCTGCGCCCAAAGTGATACTCTGCGTTATCCACCAATATTCTAACAGTATTGTGTTCTAGATCCAGTAGAGGTGTCAGATTTAATTGCAAACCATGTTGTTGAAATTCAGATTTATATAGGTGTCCTGATGTATGAGGTTCTGTTTTTGCTTACTTTTGAGCGGAATCGTGAATTGTTGCACCTCTCCTGGGATGGTAACCTGTTCTCGCACTGGAACTTCAACCGCATAAGGCAGCAACTAAACTGACCGTAATGCTTTTTCGGTGTTGTCAAAGCCCATGGCGTTTCCTCCCGAGTAATGACCAGTCTTTATCATTAATTCATTGCAAATAGATTGGGAATGTCACTACCTAAATAAAAGGCGGAGGGGACGTCTCTAACGACCCAACAATTACGTCCTATTAGTTTGTTGACAAGGAACATTTTTTTAGGAATTTGGGGTTTCCAGACACACTTCGGTATCATTCAATTTCAAAGTGGAAATGGTCTGATCGTTTGGGAGCTTCCTGAATAATCTTTCACTGATGACTCTTTTTCCATTATTCAGGGATAGTCTGGAGAAAAGGCTCCTTCCCCTAATTTATCTGAATGGGGAAAAACAGATGTTCACCTTTTTATGGATGTCAGTCAGACTGTGAGCTTGTTCTTCATAGTCTTTTTTCATGGACCACAGTGTTTCTTCTGACTTTGGACTAGTGTAACATTTCACGGTGTTCCCTTCCAGTATGGAATGCCACTTAAATCTGGTACGAAGGTTGATTTTCAAGAATGGAGAAGAGTTCCCATCACCAGTTTGTTCTGCCGAGATGACGGTGATGTCTGGGACCTTATTCCACTTTCTCTGACCGTTGTTCGATTAAATGGCAGGTACCATTCAAACGTACACAATTGGTGTTCATTTTTAGTTTCATAGGCTGGTTATTTTGGGTGCAGAAGACCTTGTTTACACTGCCAATCAGAGGTGATGAACTCCAAAGTAGATCATTGCCCAATAAACAAGGCGTTCCCTCTAGAGTCACAACTGTCAATGGGTGTTTTATCTGTTGTTGCCCAATTTTTATTTCCAGATCCGCAGCAAATATTCGATGGAAATGTTCCCATCGAAATGTTGGAATTGTCCAGGAAGAGGTCTGAGGAGAATATGGGGACCTTCCCCCTGCTCCTGAGTTTAGTTGGTCGAATGCCTTTTTTAAATTTTGCATTTATACATTTGTCTTTTGTTGGTTACAAACCTTTACAATTCACAGTAAAATTGTTCAGTATAAAGCATTTCAACGAGTTAAAAACGAACAAAAACAAAAAAAACTAAAGGAAATATGGTCCAAATAAAATGCTTCCGACACTTCTCTTTCACAGGAATATACCAAAGCCTAATAAATTACATAATGCAAATAGGTCGTTTTAGAGACTTCTACCCTCGCATCGTCTCTGTTCAGAAAGGGCCAAGATTTTACAAATGTTGCTACTGCCAGACCCTCCGAAGTTGACAGAGGATTCAGTATTCTTTTCCAGACTTCCTTCAGGTCCTGGGGTACTGTTGTTACCCTTTCCACTTTTATAGATATGTCGTTCTTTCCAATTGCAAGGCTGAGCATTCCAGAAACGGTGCTAGATTAACTCTATGGACTGCTCACCCTTACAAAGCCTACAGGTCCGATCAGTGCATCTACAAGCCCACACCTTATATGTACCTCCCTTGTCGGCGACAAGTTCCCCTTCAATTGCATTATTTGGTTTCGATAAAACCTGTTCAGAAAGAGTGACAAGTACGATGTTATTGTACCCCTTGGCTTGTGCACATGCAAAAGATGGTTCAAGGAAGAGTAGCCATGCAGTCTGTTGTGATTACCCAATCCTGCTTATACAGAGCTTTCTTTCACTTTTTCCGGATTAGGTAGCAGAATTTCAATGTCCAAACCCAGTTAGTTAAATTATCACAGTTGGCTCGCAATTTTCCCAGATATGTATCCAAGTTGAGAGACCGGTTCCTTCTCTCTTTCAGTGCCGAGTTTGCTACCCCATACAAGTTAGGTTATTTAGGCGTTTTTCTTTTCTTTTATAAGGACAGTCTCTGCCATTGAACCTGTACTCTAAAACAGGAGACCCAGCTCGTATCGAATGGCTGCAACTGGTCCATTAGGGACCCCAGTACCCATCACCACATCTTCTCTATTGTATCCAACCAGGCATAGGTTTTATTCAGCCAAAGTTCTAGGCTCTAACAGTTTTGGCACCACCTTCCATTCATAGAAACAGATGGCAGCCCTTACCGAAAATCTTCTGTACCGCTTATCCACCTAGGCCAACTGGTTTAAGTTATGAGCAGTACCTGTATATGTCCCTCAGGAAGGGTTTTGTTGAGAAATGAAAGCCCAAGAAGGTTAGGCTCTCCACTCCTCTGATCTGCACACTTCCTCTTTTTTGGAACCTGTTTCCTGCATCTCGAAAGCTCGAGGATTTTTGTCTTTGTTGCATTCATTGCGATGCCATTCTCTTCATATTTTGAGAAAGCTTCCAGAAGCCTCCTTGTTCCAATTCTTGAAATCGTCAGTGTATGACACCCAAGAGACTTTTACAGATCCCAACTGAGGTGGTATCAAAGCAGCTGGATTTAGGGTCTCTACCAGCTCTGAAACATATAGGTTGAAGAGACAGGGAGCCAAAGAGCATCCCAGCCGAAATCCTGTGTCAGTATCCTCCTTGAGAGGTCCCCGTTTTGATTCAATTGGCACATAAATACCTGAGCTTTCATGAAAAGCTACAATCCGCTTCAAAAGGCCTGGAGGCAATCCCCATAGTTGTAATTTGGACCATAATCTGCAACGGTCGACCCGGTCAAACATCACCGATGGGTCTATCAAAGTCACATAAACAGTCAGATTTTGCATCCCCCTTGTTCTCTCCTGAAGTTCCCGTACTATGGCATCATTGATGTTAGTTGAGTGCCCCCTGCGGAAACCCGTTTAGAACTGTCCAATATCCCTGTAGAACTTGCCCAAGCCTCAAGATAACACAATAATATTCCTGAAAAAATGTTGCTTTACACATCCACCAGGGAGATTGGTCTGTAGTTCCTCGGGTCCCTTTTGTCCCCCCTTTATATAATGGGACAACACAAGCTGATTTCCATGTCTTCGGGAACTTCCCGCTGACAATTATATCTGTGAACAAAAGAGAGAGGACAATCGACCAGGAATTCACATTGTTCTTTAAGACATTTATAAACCCACTAGGTCCCGGTGCCCCAGATGTTTTTGCCCTTTTAATCAGCAGGCCGATTGGGTCTGGATCCATTTCAAGCTCATAACTAAATGGTTTTACTTCCCCATGATGAATGCGCTCACCCTGTGACTGAGGAGGGTTCAGAGAGTACAATTCCCCAAAATGTTTCACCCCCAAACTCTGAGACTACGTTCAGTGGACTCAGTGCTGTGATTTGTTCTGTGAATTCAATGTGGCACAAAAAGTCCAGGTGTCTTTTTTTTTTTTTCTTTTTTTTAATGAAGATTTTGTGCATATGCTCTGCATCAGCCTGCATAATGATGTCTTTAGAATTTTTACAGTAGTTCTTACAGTTTTGTTTTACGGCTCGAGATGTGCACCTTTCCTCTACTGGGTCAACTAAGCTGGTCTTTATTGACCTGAGTCGCCTTCTCAACACTCTCCTTCTGAGAACCAATTTCTAGTTATATTTATATGCATGGAGGGAATCTCCTGCCTTATTTTCCCATGCCACCGTCCTCCCCCCGGTTGATTTCTTTTGCATACACTCCGCCAAAGTATTCAAATAAATGTCTACTTTCTTTCATATGTTGTGGTTTGAAGTATAATCTACATGCTTTGATTTAAGTTGGACACATTCCTTGGTGTCCATTTCAATCTATTTCCCACGGTGACCAGTATTAAATCCTTGGTTGCACTACACCTGACTCATGCGTAGCATATGTTATAGGTCGTGCAGACTGTGCTGTGATCACTCCAGTTATTTTGGACCACTTCTATGTCTGAGAATGCCCCCAACAAAGTGTAGTCCGCGAAGATATAGTCCAGCACTAACCTACTGTCTCCCCTTTGCCAAGTGTACACTGGTTTGCCCGAATTTCCTTCTGCTCAGCGATCTTTTTCAAACCGAGAGATGTCATCATTGCCACCCATTTTAGCCCCGCCAGGCCCTTAAAAATCTGAGGAAGGGGGTCTGGCACTGTTTCATGTATATCGTCCCCTGGAAACACGTCTGGGCATTCTGCGTTCAGATCCCCCAGCACCAGGACCATGCCCCCAACATTTAGGTCCCTCCAGGTCATTGTATAGTCTTGAATATGCCCCAGAAAAAAATACAGATCTGCCACCCACTGATGCTGGTAAATATTAATCAATAGAAGCTTCACCAACACCTCTTTGTTTATCAATTCAGCCAGGATCCCGAATAGCGTATTTGGAATGGCCTTCAATAACAAGTCATAGCCTGTCCGTATTGCTGCTACCAATCCTCCTTAAGCTCTACCCACAGTTCCTGCCCTAGCGTCCTGGAAGCGTACATCATAACAATCCAACAGTGGACAGGTGACTAACCAAGTTTCCTGTAGAAAATATACAGCCGTTCATTGTTAATATAGAGCAAGCTTCGTTGATTCCCTGCAAATGCAGATGCAAATGCAAAAAAACAGAATTCTAGGAGACCAATTTCAGTCCCATTTCCAATAACCACTCCTGATTACTTTGGTCATTTACTTCCCCCGTACCACTGAGTGTGTTACCCTTCCAAATTCAGATCGGGGCATTCTCTCTACGTCAGGCTCGGCCCCCCCTTCCCTGTAATCATTTAGTCGAACATTTGGCAAATCGTTCAGGCAGATGGAGCTTCTCTCCTGTTCTTACAAGCAGTCAGCCTCCCAAACTTTCAAGTTTGAACCCTATGGTGTTGAACCAAGCGACTTCTGCTAATACCAGCACCATAACCAAACGAGAGTGGAAATAATGTACACATATGTTCGAGTCCGTCCTGGTTGGAAAATGTATCCTTTCTATATCTGGAGATTAAATTGATCTTTGTGTCGGGATTTCAAAAAAGATGGTTAGCACATTACATCTATTCAAGCAAACATCCACCCTGCACTTCAAAATGCATGACATGAGTACTTTTATTTTGTCCAAATTTGAGTTCCAAGCCGAATGCCTGTAATGTCCACATGCCGGGCTGTTCTCCTTCCGGTATTTAGATGCTTGATGCATGTGATTACCTACCACCCATCCCATTCCACCTAACAAACTGGCAGGAGGACGGGCTCATTAAGGCCCTCTTGTTGGCCGCGCATTACTCGCTGAGGTCCTGCTGGACACCTGGTCGAAATCTGTTTCTCTCCTCTCCATTCTGTCGTTTTAAGGCTCGTCCAGTGTCCGACTTTTACTCTGGGCTCTAATTTGTTTCACCGCCCAGTACAGTTTCCCAAACAGTCGATCCAGGTCAACATTTGCATTTCAATTATTGAAGTTCAAAGAGGCCATTTCCCTTCCTTCTGCCGTTTGGGTGTTGCTTCTCTGTTTTCACCAATGTCAGTACTTCCCGAAGGGATTACCTCTTGAATACTTGTTGAAGCTGTTGGAACTCCTGGGCATGTTTCTAAAGTCATCATGTAGGTGGCTTCAAAGCCCTTCTGCCCGTAGTCTCCATGCCCTCCTCAAAACGCATCTTGTCCCCCACTGGTGTACTCACTTGGCCGCAATGGAACTTTACCCTTTGTTGATGGTTAATATTCGTATCAGTTTGAGTGCTTAATGAAACGGGTATATCAAACTGAACTCCCACATCCCTCTTGGTATTTTTTTCCAGGTTATCGTCAGTTGTATTTCGCCCTTTTTCCCCAGAGTTTTGGTCTCTTCTATAGAGGGAGCTCCCGCGGGATGCACCCCCATCCCTACTCTGCTTGATCCGGAGCCTTTTGCTTTCTCTAAGAAGGATGTCTAAACAGCAAGTCCGCAATGTGCAAATACCGTAGATATTTCCTTGAAGAGGCTGTGTTCCTTTTCTGTCGCATTTTTTGGGTCTTCACATTTTTTTCTTAATTGCAAGGGACCTGTGGTTCTTCCTGTGCAGGCTCTGCTTCTGGTGCACCCATGAAGCGAAAGAGAGCAGATTTCATTCATGTCGATTTGGAGCCCTCAAATGCAGCGTTTTCCCTCTGCTTTCCTGGTTCTCCATGACTTCAGGTGTTGGCCTGGCTTCATAAGAAGACTCTTTAATAGGGTCAGGCACATTTTGTTCGAGCTTCCTGATGCAACAGAGGCGCGGCTCTTAGGGCTGGGCATATTTCACCCATGATGTGCAGTCTTCGGGTTATGGCATCCAAATAACTTGAATGAGCTTTCACTTCTTCGTACGCATTGTTGTTAAGTGCCACAAACGAGCTTAGCACCATATTGAAGACTGAGATTGTTGAAGTGAGCCGTATTCGCTCATTAGCTTCCAGCAAAGTATGATACACCAGTGGTTAAATAGTAGATTTTTAAATCTGATGATTGCTGACCTGCAGTAGACTTATCCAATACATTTACCAAATCAGTCGGAGACCCCCAAAAACTGAAGCATCACAAGATTGCTGTATCACACTAGCTTGAGGAGAGAGTGGGGCGGAATGCAACACCATTGAGTCTGCAAAGTCTATTAGACTGAGATCATTCGCATGGAAATGGTCCACTGTTGTGGTGGCTTTTGCTCTTGCCGCCAATCTTGCCTCTGTGCTTGAAACAGATTTTTTGAAGAAATCTCTAATCAGTTGCCCCTTTATAGGGGAACCTAAGTTGCCCTTTGAGTGTTGATGGCAAATGGGGGGTAACCCATTATCTTTAGATGTCGGCACCACTTTCTTTTTAGTTGCTGTCTGCCACTATACTTTCTTCTTGAAAGGACACATAGTTGCTGGAATGGAACGCACCAGTCCGCCTAGACAGGCCGTTGCTGTTTTAGGAAATTTACAATTGCCCTGGCTCATCAGGCCGGCATTCCTGATTGCCACTAACGCTAGTTGACTTTGTGATGTTATTATAAATGAGGGCCATTTTGAGTGATATCGTAATCTGCATCAGGTGTCAGAAATTCCCCAACATACGCGTCCTAGACTCTTATTGTACAATGTGTAACTCCTGGGGAGAGCACTCGAAGGCCCTTGAAAGTGCCCAAAAATCCCTCAAGGATGACCAACCGGAGCCTTCAAGGGTGGCAAATCAGAGCACTCACTCCCTATGTGCCGCTCTGAATTGTAAAAGGGCTGTTACTCGCTCAATTGTGTCTATTTGTGACAAACTGCACCTCAGCTTCGAGCGTTAAGCCCTCAAGGCTGGGGTCGCTTCTGACCTGTTTTAGACGTGAGGGACATCTAGAAGTGATCTATATTAAGCCCAACTAGCAAAGCAGTTATTAAGGCAGTGTTATGTTATGTCATTTGGCATTCATATAGCGCCCTATATATCACTGGTATGACCTCAAAGCACTTGTGGGTTGATCGCCCTGGGGGACCGTAGTCCAGGTCAGTCACGAGAGTAGGGTGCTTGGGTGCACTAAATATGTGCACAACTGATGCGATTGCCTGATGGTAGCTGCATCCTAACATTAGGTGTGATGGCATTGAGATCAGTTGAATGTGCGCAATCAGGAGGTTGGCCTCAGAGACTGGATTCTGGCTGAGTTAGGCCTGTGTAGGGCGCTTGTGTGCAGCTAGGCCGATTTTGCGTGGGGTATAGCTGCGTTCTAGCAGGCTGTTGAGGTGTTCATGGAGTATTGTTCGTATGTGAGCAACCAGGCCGAAATTAATTGAGGGGTGTTGCTGTGCTCTATTGTGTATTGGTGTGGAGTTGAGAGTGAGCATAGTGATGGGAGAGGTGAGTGTCTGGAGCTTTTAGTCTTACGAGCCTACTGTTCTGGATTTCATTTACACGTTTTGCGATTGCTGCATTCAGAGTGACTTATTAGTGACTTTCAGTGGTGTCATTGCTCTGTATCTCCTTGAACATTTGTCTGCAGGGTCTCGGCGGCCTTAGATGGTCTTAATCTGCATTATGAGAAGACCCAGGTTTTTAGATTGAAGTAGAAACGATAACGCTGTAGGTGTATCACACTGAAATGGATCCATATTCTTATCCCCACACCAGCTGCTGAATTTGTTCCAGTGACAGTGGTATAAGGCTTTGGTTGCTGGCCTCCAGTGTAGTGTAGTGAGCACTTACAAGTACTTGTGTGGGGAAGGGGAGGGCAGTGCATGTACAAGTACTAGTACAAGTGGAGGCGCCAACAAAGTTTGTCTGCATGGTAAAATGTGCCTTACTGCTTGCCGCTCTCTACAAAAGAATGCTTGCTTGCCTCCACCACCGCAGAGCACAGCCAACACCAGCCAAAACCTGCAGCTTGCTGCCTCAGCCACTGTGTTCACTGCATTGCTATCTGCAGCATTCTCAGCGTTCTCCGAGGTCTCCAAGAGCGGCGAGAGCCTCTGGCAAAGCTTGAGGAAAGGACCTCTCTGCGTCAAGCTGCACCGTAACTTTACAAAACCGACACTCAGTGCAAACTTGAATGCCTTTTTGGTCAGCAGGGTGGCTGGGGATCCAGTATCCACCAGAGCTGATAATTCACACTGGCCCTGCACCTTGACCGTGGGAATGAAATCTGCTCTCTTTCGCTTCATGGGTGCAAAGAAAGTGAGTTTTTTGCCAGCTTAGCAGTCATTTTCTTGATATTGAACTCCAGCACTGTGTGCTCTTGGATGATTTTCTGTGTCGGAGATTCGGGAATCTGTAAGAAAAATGTTATGTTTAGCAAGTTCCGTATATGGGGGGGATCCTCTTTCTCCCCAGATTCTTTGCTGTCCCTTTACCTGAAGACAGTTCTCAGAACCTATTTGTGGGGAGGATAGCCCTTCAGTTTCTGCATTATTTCTTGATCTCGGTCGGTCTCCATGCATTTGGGACCCATTTTCCTTTGGTAAGCGCCCCCCCCCCTCATTCCTGAACGCTTTGCTAAATCCTCCAGGGATTCTTATATTTAAAAGAGGATTATCTCATGTTCCTCCTAACAGTTTTTTTTCCTACTTATTTTATTTATTGGGTATTAATAATGCGCCTATACAGCAAATGGTGTTAGCAAATGGTGTTTCAAGGTGCCACAAGACAAAAAAAGACCACCCCTGTCATTCAGATCGTGCAAGTGCAATAACAAGAAGTACAGGGGGAGTGGAAGTACGGGGGTGGGTGGGAGTGCCAGTCAGAGCGGGACGCAATAATGCTAAATTGGGGGTGGGGAGAAGTGCAGGTCGGTTTGAAGAGCGCGCAAGTGCTGGGGGGGGGAGGAGGTTGGGAAGATGGTCCCTGGGCTGGGCGAGTACTAGGGGAGGCAAGGTAAATGCAGGGAAAGAAGGCCCACAAGATGAGTGTGAGGACAGGGCTGGACCAGGCTCAGTTGGGGTGCAGGCCCCACCAGGCTTGAACAGAAGGGAAAGTGCAGGAATGGGGGGGGCGACTGGGTGAGTAGAGCCTGGTGCCCTGTTTGAATCAGAAGAAACCAGGCAGCCTGTCAAAATGCAGCAGTGGGGGACATTAGCAGGGGAGTGGGAGAGGGGAGGAAGAAGAAAAAAGGAGGGTCTTGAGAAGCTTCCGGAATTTAAGGAGACCCGACTCCGGCCTGAGAGGGGTGGGGAGGCCATTCCAGAGGGGGAGGCTCCAGTGTAAGAGAGATCTACCCCTAACTCTCTGCTGGGAAAAGCATCTGATCTGCAGAGAGTTGGAGCTAGAAGACGGAAGGGCTCTAGCGGGGAGATATTTAGGGATATCTGGCCTCAGAACACCTTGTGAATGTTGCAGAGGGTCTTTAACTTGATCCTCAAAACAGCCAGTAGCCAGTGGAGAGATTTTAGGGCTGGTGATATGCGGTCCCTGGGTTTGAGGCCAAGTATACATCTTGCAGTCCTGTTCTGGATGAGTTGAAGGGAGGATTTAGGCAGATTGTGGAAGAGGCTGTGGCAGTAGTCCACCCTGCAGAGGACCAGAGCCCTGGAGACATTGAGTTTCTGGGAGAAGGTGATGAAAGGGAGAATACCTCTGAGGAGGTGCAGCTGAAAGTTTGCCTTCTTGGCAAGGTCAGTGATGGAAGAGAGAGGAGTCAAAATGCCACCAAGGTTTTTTGCCTCACAAGAGTCTGAGGGGAGGGGACTGAGGGATGGGGGCCAGAGAGTAAGAGGGAGCTGGGGTACCAATGAGAAGGATCTCAGTTTTACTGTCATTAAGGCAGAGATCGTTAGCAGCACACCATGCCTGAATAGCAGTCAACCAGTCAGGAATGATAGAGGAGGCAGTGGAGGGAAGCTTCAGTAAGAGCTATGTTTTGTCCGCATAACACTATAAGTCAACAGAGAAGACAGAGATCAAATGGGCCAGAGGGGCAAGGTGGTTGTTGAGTCCTGGTGAGAGGATGGAGCCCTGAGGGTTGCCATGGGTGGACTGTCATGATTCCTGCCCCTCATGTCCCCAGCCCTCCAAGATGTCAGGCTGGAGCCAGGCCACGATCACCTACATGGCCCTCCAGGGCCTTTCCAAAGACCAACTTGGAGTCAGACTTGGCGCTTGTGGCACCAGACTCACTCACTCCTATAGGATAACATTGGGGATTGGACTTGTAGTGCATTGATGGGGACAAGATGGATGCCCCCACATATTTCGGTTCCCAGAACTGCATGTGCAGTCTAGTCCAGAACCACAGCCCAGAGACTATTTAAGCCATGCCCAGGCTGAGAAGCATGCTTTGCGTTTTCTGCACCTGCAGCGTGACACTCACCGTGTTCGGATCGGTCTCCAGTAGGCCTGCATCTTTCTTCTGCGCTCAGCTCTTGCAAGAAAAAGAACACCGCTAGGAACAGCCTTACCTTGCAGCGCTTCTGCCCATCGTTCATTGCTCCTTCTGTTCAGCGGGCATCTTCGGCGGTGTCATTCCCATCCCGACACGCCGCTTCCTAAGGAAAAGGGAAAAGAACAGAAAAAAGGCATTAGTAAGCATCCAGCAAATCTTCGCTTATTTTTTAAAGACTGTACGAGCTTCAAACGTTTACCTGAATCCCAGCCGCTCTGGGGGAACTCTGTCTCCGGAACTTCTCATCCATCTGCAAGAGAGAAAAGACACTCCAGGTTAGCGTGGAAACATCTAGAGGCGCCGCATACCACGCTTACTCACCCCATTTCTTCTTCATAACCGGCATCCACGCTGAAAACGTTGCGGCACCTAAAAGGGACAGAAAAAGAACTCAGTTCAATACAAATACGAAAGGGTCGCATTGTGCTCTCACTTACCTTTAGCACTACTCATCTCAGCAGCACGTCGCCATCCCCGGACACCGGCCATCATCGAAGGAAGGAAAGGAACGAAGTTAGAGAACTGTTCAAAAGACTCATTATACTTACCTGTTGGACTCTTGCCAGTGAAGTAACTAGGCAGCAACGAGCCCACATCAATCAACGCGCCTCTGCTCTGAAAGCAGGATGGAGAGCACACTTTCCAAGAAAACAAGGTGAGCTGTGGATCAAAGGGAAGGGTTGGACCCCGGGGAAGAAGGGGTTCAAGCACACAGACAATAAGGGGTTAAACTCTACCAATCCTGTGTTTCAGGCCCAGTCTCCAGTCGAGTTGACTCCAGGGAATTGTTTGAGGTCGTAAGAGGTCAGAACAGGTTGAGTGACGTCCCCGTGGATACCAGGTGAGCGTTACATGGACATTGTGGAGTAGGAGAGAAAGGTGGCCGGTTGAACCTGGGATGGTCAGTCAGAGGAAGGAGGTCAACCAGTCCAGTGCCGGGTCCGTAATGCCAAGGGTATCACCAAGCCAATTTAGAAGGGTGGCATGATTAACTGTGTCAAAGGCAGAAGAAAGATGAAGAAGGATGAGAACGGAAGGAGAGTTAGAATTGAGATTCGAGAGCAAGTCTTCACGATTGTTCAGGTGTGCAGTTTCCGTGCCTCTGGCTGCTCTGAAGCCAGACTGGTGGTTGTGGAGACAACTAACAGATTCAGTGTGGTGGATCAGCTGGGACATTCTTGGAGAAGATGGTAGTTTGCCCAGGAAGGGGGTAATGGGGATAGGGTGATAGTTAGCCGGGCAGGAGGGATCAGCAGAAGGCTTTTTGAGAGGTTGCACAAGGGAGTGCTTGAGGGGTTGCGGGAAGGAGCCGGTGGCAAAGGATTGATTGCAGAAATCATCCAAGGCAAGAGCAAGGGAGGCAATGTTGTCCTTGATAGTTCTGGAGGAGCAGGTGGAGCACCTGTTTGGTGGAGACGTTCATAGAGAGAACGTGTCTAGAGACCTCATCTGGTGCTATGGGCGAGAAAGGGTAGAGAAGGAAGCAAGGATGGAGGTGGCTAGGGGGGGCCATGGTAGGCCTGAAAGTGGGAGAAGGCAGGGGAGAAGTGTAGAGGATAGTGAGGACAGGATGCCCTGAGTTTTGGTTATGAAGTGAGAGGCCAGTGTACTGCAGAGGGTCAGGGATGGCGAGGAGAAGTGGAGTCTGCAGGAAGATTGGAAAGTTCCTAGCAGATTTTGAACAGTTCAGCTATGTTGGTGGCCCCACTGATGAAGGCTTGGATATAGTCCGCCTTCGAGCGGATGGAGAATCTGTATTGCCTTTGGAGCAGGCTGCAGGGCTAGTATGTGCTCAAAGTCTGCCACTTCAGTTCAACAGCTCTGCACTTGCATTTCAAAGGGGCTAGGTCTGAGTCATTCAAGGTGTTGCGCATAGAGGCAGGCTTTGTGCAGATCCTCATAACGGGGGCAAGGATGTCAAGGGTGTTGGAGATGTAGAGGTGAAGTTTGGCAAGGTCTGTCCGTGTGAGAGTTTATGGCAGGAGGGTAAATGAATGTGGTGGCAAAGGCAGCAACTGACACTTGCTTCATCGGTCTAAAGTCTGAGAAGGAGACTGGCCGTGCGGTCAGAGGGATAGCCCGTAGGTCAAAAAGATCCAGGTGAGAGGACAGGAGAGTATGGTCAGACCAGTAGAGAAGTGTAGTTGAGAGGGTTGGAGATGGGGATGTCTGCTGAGATAACAGCATACAAGGTGTATCCGACTGAGTGCGTCGGACCGGAGGGAAGAATGGTGAGGGAAAGAGAGTCACAGAGGCTGTGGAAGAGACCAGAGGCTGCATCAGGAGAGTCAAGGTGAATATTGAAATCTCAGAGGAAGATGAGCTTGGTGGTGGAGGCCAGAAGTGGTGACGTCGGACCACTCCGAAAAGGAGGGACGAGACTGGACCAGGGGTCCTATAGATGGTGGCAATAGTCAGCGAGGGGATTGGAGAGACATCAAGCCTGCAGACGAGACATTTGATGGAAGAGCCACCCTTCCCCCCAGCCTGGTTAGGCCTGGGATTAGAGAGGATCTTGTCGCCCTCTGGGAGGAGTGTGTCAAAAACAGTGACAGAGCTAAAAACAGTGACCAAGCTGGCAGTGAACCACGTCTCTGTGAGCGCGAGGACTTCTAGGCCTAAGTATTCAAGGAGGGGACAGATGTCAGAGGATTACTTAACCTCAGAGCGAGAGTTTAGGGAAGCTAAGTGAAGCTGGTTGCCACCTTTGAAGGTCTTCCGATGAAGGGTAAAGGAATGCGGTATGCCAGTTGGTGGTAGCGAAGGGGCCAGAGGGGTGGCAGGAGAAGGGAGGGAGTTGATGAGAGATGGAAGATGCATATCAAGAAGTAGGCGGTTGGGCTGAGATCCTTGGACCATGATGGTGCCTTTCAGATAGACATGAATGATGCCCCTAGAGGATGGGAAGTATGCCAAGAGTACTTCCCATCAGGTTGCACCATTAATTGGCGAAGAAGAGGATGGGGAGATACTTAACCTTTGCTCTTTGAGTTCTAACTTCTTGGGGGTAGAAGATGCACTTTCAGGCTGAGGGGCGTCCAGGGGTTCTGTCCTGGTGAGAAAGGAAGCTCCCTCTAGTGCTTGACATCTCCCCACCACCCAGGCCCCATCCTTAGGACTTGTTGCGTGTTGGAACTTTCCTTCCCTCATTTCCCCCCTCTGGGCATCAGACCCAGGCGTTGGGGAGTTCTGGGAAGCAGGGTTAGGTTGAGGGTTTGACTGTGCCCTTAGCATGTGCCCCAGGTTGTAGGTCAGTTTCTGGACCTGTCCCTCCAGCTGAGAAACCTTTTCTGGGTGGTACGGAGGTCTCTGTTCATACCTGTGCTGCTCCTGAAAAGGCTAACTGTCCCTTCTCCTGGAGTAGCTCGGGTATTGGAAATCTCCCCCAAAATATTCTTTCCTTACTCTCTGTTCTCCCTCTTTCAGGGATCTATTGTCCTGGTACCGGGGTGAAAGAGGAGCATAATCTCAAACCAAATTCTTTAAAAACCAACATTATGATTTTTAAGGCAGGCAATAAACCTAAGAAATTTGGTTGGAATATTGATGGTGAAACCATACATCTATTGCAAGAATTACTTACCTAG
This sequence comes from Ambystoma mexicanum, assembly GCF_040938575.1. Taxonomy (NCBI): domain Eukaryota; kingdom Metazoa; phylum Chordata; class Amphibia; order Caudata; family Ambystomatidae; genus Ambystoma; species Ambystoma mexicanum. The sequence goes on along the minus strand of NC_090929.1, from coordinate 1,440,292,991 downwards.
GATATTGTTTAAGTAATGTGACAACAATTAAACCGTGGGTTGACTATTTGAAGCAGCAAGCAAGACCTTTAAGAAGCCAAATGAAATTCTTTTTTGCAAAATATTGCAAATTCTGTGATGCCACTTTTAGAATTTCTTACCTTAAAGGTGGAACCGGAACTTCTATATGCCCTGGATATTTGTGTATGTGACTTGCAAAAACAGCTTGATTCAATGCAGGGTAGTTTGTTGAAAGCCACCTTACATATATCTCCGGCAATCTCAAACTGTATTATTAGGCATGATATGGGTTTGATTTCTTTATCAACTAGATGGGCATGGCGTGCACTCTCAAACTACAGTAAAATACTTAACTTCCCTGGTAATTCTTTATATACCAAGATTTATTAGAATTTACGAAAAGATACTCTTCCAGCTCCTTCACATCTTACTAGCTAAGAATGGCTAAAATCTTGAAAGATCTGGGAGTGGATCATGACAATTTGTACATTCGTCCGGGTTATATAAAACACAAACTTTAATTGGACTGGAGTAAAACCATAGAGTACTTACAAAGAATATGCTACATTTCCACGCAAAAGAGTTGGTTGTTTTGGGTATCTTGCAATATTCCTGTGTAATAATGCTAGGATGTATAATTTTAGATTTAGATTAAATCAGTTCCATACCATGGAAAGAACAAAGTATTGGAGAACTTCCTGTTACAATAATGGTGTGTAAAAATGTCGATTTCCAAAATGGGCAGAGTCCAATGAAACTTTCAAACATTTGATTTTAGAATGTTCACATTTTAGAGATGTCGGAACTAAACTCCTGAAGCGATTTGTAAACGTTAATTACGAAGATTGCATGCAGTCACTTTGGAACCAACTAATGCAAGGACATGATGGAGCATTCATTTTTGCATTAGTGGCATTTTTAAAAATAATTGAAAAATAGATTTTAGAACTTTAGTAATTTTTTTATGATTGAAGATGTGATTGATTGCTGTTGGTATATTTTTTTTATTATGTACCTTTGATTTGAATAGTGTTTGTATTTGATATACGTAAACTTATGATATGTCTATTTTAGTAAAGGTTTGTTTGAACCATAAACAAATAAAAATAAAATTTAAAAAAGAGGATTTTCTGGAAGTTCTCATTCTGAGGGTACCTGTTGAAAAAGTTCAGGTTGGGAGATGGAGTGGTACTTCTCTCCCACGGGAAGTTTCCAGGGAAATTTTCCGGGGACTCCCCCCTTGTGTGCCGGCGGAATGGACACGTACCCTTATACCTTAGGCTTACAAAGGTGGCAGGGTCAAAGAGGTCATTGTTCTGGAATACTGCCTGACTACCGCTTGACTGGGCCTGCGTGGGGGGCGGGGGACCCTCTGCCTTTCAGTCTGCTTGTTGGCAGGAGTATTTTTAGGCTCCCCATCTCCAGTGGGCTTTTAGTCGGCTTCATATATCCTGGTGGCTTGCTGTATTACCCAATCCAGGGTCCTGTCCTCGTGAAAATCACTCACTGAGTAATTATATATTTGGGGGCAGTGCATGGAAATATGTGGTCACAAACTCTGTACTATTGGTGTTCACCCGCCTGGAAGGCTGCGCAAATGCACATTTGAATTCCTGCACAAACTCCCTAGGCGCCTGATCTTCCCCACATTGCAAGTCCTATGCAGCTTTACGGGGCTCTTGTGTCTTCCTATGCTTGGAGAAAAATGTTTCAAAATGACCGCCTTATAGGTGGACCATTTATAATGATCATGGTCCTGCAAAGACCGTGGAGTACTCGGGGCAGATTTTCAGTTGGGTAAATTCTATGCAACATACATAATTCTTTATCTCAAATGATGACATTGTTTGCTCATAAAGTTCCAAATGCTTCCACACCAAATACTAAGCATTCTTATGGAATGGGGTCGGGAAGCTCTTTATGGCCTTGATTTGTCTGATCGGGCCTTTAACAAAACTTTCTCTGTTTCACTGTCGTCTTCTCTGGACAGAGTCCATTCACCTTCTGACTCAGAGCTGCTATTTGGACTCCATTCTCTGTCCTCTAGTAGCTTCCGATTTCTGTAAGATTGGGAATACCCCCCAGAGTCATAGGATCTGGACTTCTCTCACCTAGGCTGATGTTATCTCTCAGGGTCACTTTCTCTCGTCACTTTTAGGCACAGGAGAAAACAGGCTCTTCATCCCTTCTTACAGGTAGTCTGTGGAACCCCCGACCCCCCATTCCCCTGAATGTATGGCAGTTTTTAATATGCCCTTCCTGGGCTGAAGCTCTGTCTTTTCTCTTCCAGCGAAGCGGGCCAGGTGGTCTCTTTGTAATCTCATTTTCTGTAAATCAAACTCAATAATTCTCATCACAGGCGTTTTCAGGGACAGAAGCACTCTCACAGGATTCTTTTTGGTCATTTAGGACACACTGGTCCAGCCATCTTCCGTTCTATGTGATAGAGATAGATACTCATCAATGTCCGACATGGACTGGCCTTCTGGATCAGTTTGACTAGGCCTGGGTATGTCCAGCTGCCTCAGGTTTCCCTGTTCTCTATAGGGGGTATGCATGAGATCAGTTCCTATTTGTACATGGAAATTTGTGGATAATCGGCATGATGTCCCTGATGGGAGGGGCATCTCCCCTTGATCAGAGGGCCCTATCCCATACCCTGATTGGCCCGGGTGCCTCAATGCCTGTTTACTTTTCTCTATTTCAGTAGTTAAAATCTCACACTTGTTTCTGTTCAGATTTCCTGTTTGTATTCAGAGGGTTGAATTTTTTACTCACACCAAGGCCTGACTGGCCTTGAGCATCCTACTCTGAGCCACTAACTGATCCTTTATTTTCTGTACTTCATCCTGAAGTGCGTCATGTACTATCTGAGAGTCCTGTATTATGCGTGCATATTCAAGGTGCTTTTCTTTCAAGAGATCAAGCTCTTTCACTTGTGCATCTTTACAATGCACTGCATGTGATAGGTCAGCTTGTGCTTGCTTTAAATGCTCCACAAGCTGTATATTCTCTTCCCCAATTCTTGTCTGTTCCTGAGAACCTGAGTGCCCTTTTTCTGCATCCGTTTTCAACCTTGATGCATCTTGGTTTTTGATCAGCTGTAATTTTTTGACACTTTTTTTATCAAACTCTTTTTGTGAGTCCCTCTCTCATTATGAATTGTTTTCTCTTTCCAATTAATTTATGGTCTGTTGAAAGGCCATAATGTCCTCCAACAGCCCTCTATTGTGAATAGTCTGATCCTTCAATTAGCATAGAAGGTGGCTCACAGTCTTTGTACTCTTTGCATGTATCTTGCAGTGCAGTGAACTGCATTTCTTTCTCAAAACTCTCTTCCTGTGTTTTCAGCTCATTTTGAAATTGCTCAATGTGGCTTTCTTGTATTAATTCAAAAATGTGGCTCTGATGTGTTTTATCTTCTAGCTGTGTGAGTTCTTCCTGTGCCCATATCAGGACCTCTGTCTGATTTCAGCATGCAAGCCTCTTTATTCTGCAATCGCTCTTCAACTAATGGCAAAAATAAATATAAATGAGCTGTTAGCTGGGCCATTTGAATCTGTTCTTCACAAATAGTTTGGGTCATGTAGAATTCAGTTAAAGCTTGTTGTAAAATACCACTATTCTGCCATAAATCGGCGTTCTTGTTCCATTTTAGTCTGCCAGCGCCAAGCTTCATTTTCTGTCCATTCACCACAAATATATAACTTAGCTAGAAGATGCTTACTTGCATCTGTAATTTTTACGGCAGTCATTTTAAGAATGATCTTTTGTATCCCTTTGCTCCCTTCTACACTTTATCTGCACAGGGGCAAACACTTACCCTATTCCTGCTTTATTTCCAAACTGAATACCAAATCAAATGTCAACTCAAATCAGATCACTTTTGCTTTGGTATTCTGCACAATCTTATTTCTCTAAACACCCCCCCCCCCCCCCCCGACTGTCACGTCACAGTGGTACTTTAACAAAGCATGAAAATTCGTCTATCCACCTTAATGCAGTTACACCAGAATGAATAGCCTGTCAGCAAGGCATTTGTCATGAATCAAAAATAGCAAGCTAGATCCCAGTCAAAATAGCAAGCTCGATCCCCGATCCCGGCAAACGAGCCCCCAATTTGTCACGCTATATTAAGAAACCATCGTTAACATGGGATGTTCCTCCCACCCTCCCCCTATTAAGGTGCCACACAAATAATTTGTCTATTTTAAGCTAGCCCTATCTATGATTCTCAGAGATCCACATAGAAATCTCTCCACCTGTACAATAAAAATGCCCAGAACAAGACTAAATGATAGGTTCAATGAATATTTGCACCAAATGGTCACACACGCCGCATTCTCTGTGGAACAAAAAAAAGGTTCAATACAAAAATGTGCTTTTAGGGATGTTAGTTTTAAATTTCACTTTTGTTCATTGAACTCAGGCTAAATAAACAGTCCACAAACCCCTTGTATGTCAAAGTCAAATAATACCTTTTAACATTACTAGATCATGAGCATTAGCATTTCTGGATAAGGTTTAGATTTAAAACAAATGCACATTTTTCGTTTTCAAAACAATTCCATATGCGACACTATGTTTAATGTTCCTGCACACTTGAAAAGGCCATCAGTTTCGAAATCACACAGACATTTGGGAATACGTTCGATTGATGAACCCTTCTTCGTACTTCACCCCAACGTAATACAAAATCTTTCTGCAATCAGGGTCACTTTCTCACTCTCAGGAAAGTGAATATTTTTCAATGGAGAATTACACTTGGTTTCACTTGGCGCAAATCACTTCTCTACCCAGCACCAAAATCCCAGGGTTCAGTTATTTTTTTTTTTAATTAAAATGTTAGTTTGTTACAGATTTAATTTATAGATAATACAGTATAAATTTTTTAATATATGACGTAAAGGGAAAGTAAAAGACAAGTATTAAGGATACGAATAGGGTTCATTAATTAAAATAAAACAGCAAATCAGCAAAAACATCAAATGAGAAAATTAAAAATAAGGCTGCTTGATTTCAGTCTGTAAAAAAACACACAAGGTAGATAGTCATCAAAGGGTTTCTATTTAATTCACCAACACTCTACCAAGTCCCAATATATTCTGCAAGAATTGCACTATCGTGTAGATTAATTTGTTTTCACGTCCATTCATTATTAGTGACCATCGAGTATCTTTGTCCATCTGTTGGGCTGATATGTTGAAATATTTACCAAAGATCAGTCTTTTTTGCATTAGTTCTGGGCATATCATTAATAAGTGATATATTGTTTCTGGGGCATCCTTGTTTTTGCAGAAACTGCAGTATTTTTAGTTTTAGGAATTTGCTGTATCATTGCTAATTCTTCTATTGTTGGTAAATTGTTGAGTCGAATTTCCATGTAAACTGCATGGACCTTATAATCAGGAAATGCTTCCATGTAAGATTGGCATTGAGAGTTCTGCAATACAGAGTTTCAGCATTACAAGTCTTAATCCAGTCATTTCTTGCCAACTTAATGTTTGCATGCTGTGGTCTGTTAGCATTTTGACTAAAATGTCTTCATCATTTAAATGTCGAAATAGATTTTCCTTCCAGGACTGCAAAACTTTATTACTCATGTCGTTAGGGTTACATTTCAGGATTTCAATCACTGGTATTTTGTCTTCATTCAGAGGTTTTTGCAAGAGGTCTAATTGCTTCCATGTGACTATTGATGACGACGGTGACTCTGTCGCAATTTCATGTCGGATTCGTGCCATTGAATACGAATCGGACAGTTTTAGGATTTTTGTCCAAAACATTGCCTCTAATCTTGTCCAGTTGGTTGGTTGTGAATAGATCATTGCATCATTGCCATAAGTGATTACTATAAAACGATATAATAGCCTTGAAAGAAAATTTTCCAAACTTCCGATGGAGGACACATCCATGTCTGGGTAGAGATTGAGTTTTCCTTTCTAGGGTGATAAACCATTGTTTTTCTATTCTTTACTGGTTTATTGTAATGCCAAGGTATTTAAAAGTTGACACTTCCTCCAGGCAGATACATCAATGGTCAGTTTCAATGGTCTTGAACGGGTATTTTACCAGAGCCATGACTTTTGTCTTTGTAGTGTTAATATGCAATTCGTTGGTCTTCATGTAGTCCCCCATAACATGTAGACTCTGCTGTAGACCTGAGATAGTTTTATCCAATAGGATGATATCATTGGCGTAGAGTAATGCTGGCATGGGAACAGAGTTCAGTTTCGGGGGGGGGGGGTTTAAGGCTGAGTTGTTTAGGTGTTCTTCAGCGTCCGCTGTATACAGATTGTACAAGGCTGCAGCCAGAGGGCATCCCTGTTTTAGCCCTTTTGATGTTTTTATCAGGGGAGTTGTTATGCCATCCTTTGAAAGTCTCACTGTAATTGAGGTGTTAGAATATAACAGCTTGATTGGTTCTAGCGGTGCAGTCGGGCAGTTCCATGCTGTTAGCTTTTCCCACAACTTTGTTCTTGATATGGAGTCAAATGCCATATGTAGATCTATGAATGCTGCATAGATCAGTGTTTTCTTTTCTATGGCTTCGTCCTTAATCAAGTTCATTATGAGTAGGTTTACATTTGTTCCGACATTGGGTGTAAAACCTGTTTGCCTTGTAGAAAATCGCTTGGTTTTCGTGGCCCACTCCTTTAGTTGTTTAAGAAGTATCGCAGCAAAGACTTTACCTAGTTGATCTAATAATGCAATGGGTCTAAAATTCTGAGGATTGTCTCGTAGGCCCTGTTTGTATATTGGTACAATGGTTGCTGTTCGCCGTGATGGAGGGATTTGAATTAGTTTATTTATCATCTCTAATAGTTGTATCATAAAGATGATTCAAAGCTCCGTATTTTGTTTTAAAATATGGTTTGAAAGATCATCCGTCCCGGGGCTCAAGAGGTGTTCAATTTGTGGAAGATCTCAGACAGTTCTTGTTTGTCGTAACAGATTTCCCATGTCTTATTCAGAGTCTGTTCTGTACTTCTCGGAGCTGCAGGATGATCATTATACATGTATGTAAAGTGGTCAATCCAGTTCTGTTTGGTTACGTTTGCTATCAGTGCTTGTTGGTTGCTGTCGTTGTTTAAGAGATTCCACAATGCTCTTGAATTGTGGTTCTTATATGCCTTCATGATGGCTTCTGCATCGTCTTGCAATAGTGTTTCCCGATAGGATTTTCTCCAGTTCACGTAAGCTTGTTTTAACTTTTTCTTCTGTGAGCTGATTGACATTCCATTTACAGGTTTTAGGGTGCATATGGCCTTGCGCATCTTTTTTTCTGTGCAAGCTCAGCCTTATAGTGGTGGTTGTATAACTTAATTTCATTCATCCTATCTGGTTTTAAAAATGGAATCAAAAAGGTTTCATAGTTGAGCTTGTCTGCATCTGTTGTTGTTGGTAATTGGATGCGATTTGTAATGTCCCGTGTTTGTTCGTAGGTCATGCGCAATCTACGGTTTTTAGCAGTGACTTCTATCTGTGGGCATGTGTCTGCCTTGCTAACTTGAACCAGACCTCTGCCTTTGACTATTACCTGATAGTGGTCACTTCTTGTCGTTGGATTGCTTGATCTTTCCATGATAGATTCCATTAACTCTGTGGATAGATATATATAATCTAGTACAGCTGTTGCTTTGCCACTGGCCCACGTCGGTACGGATTAATTGAGATGATTTTTGGGTTGGTCTAGTTGTCTAAGGTTTCAGATGAAGATTTTCTGCCAGTTTTTTGCACGGTTAAATAGCTCAACGTGCTGCATTCGTTGGCCAAGCTTGGTGTATAAATGTATATTTAAGTCGCCACATATAATACATTCGGCATTCTGGTGTTCTGCAATTGTTTCTTCCATAGTTAGAAATACTCCGTCGAGGAACATGTTGTCATTCAGAGTTGCGGGGTTCCAGTATACATTCATAATAGATAAGAGTTGATCGCCTTTGTTCGTAGCGGTGGTTTGATTATTTGGTTGGATTTGGATTATGGTGTTTTGTGTCCATGGGCTGATATTTTTACTGCTTACAATTGACCATTGAAGTGAAATTTTGATCAGAGTCAAAAGGCCTGCCGCCGGTCTACCATGTGTTCCTTTTATCGCGGGGTTCAAAAAGGTATTGAAACCATCACAGCTTGGTGGATCCATCAGCCAGGTTTCTTGTAGGCAAACTATATTGATTGACTCTAGGTCTAGGGCTGGCTAGTTGAATAAGTGGCTGTTACCCCTTGTGTTCCAATTGCATAGAGACAGTAGAGTTTGTTTTTTGTTGATGGTTATGATACGGATGATGTGTCTTGGATAGTGTTGCATGTCATATTTACGATAGAACGGGTAATTTCCATTAATTAGGAGGGAATTATTTCCTGCAGTGGCTGATGATGACTCATGCTGCACGGAGGGTGTGTATTGTGGATCGTATCTTGCATTCTCTTGTCGTTCTGTTTCGAGATTCCCAGGTAATGCATGCTTGTGATCTTTATTCCTCCGGTCAGTCTTTCAATTTTTATCTCTGGTTCAGCTTGGTTACAGCTGAATCCCAGATTCTGTAAAACTTTGGTTTGCGAGAGTATTTTTTCCATCGCAGATCTGTCCCATAATTCCAGTAATACTCTATCTATTCTAGTGTGATCCTGAAATGTTACAAGTTTGATGTCCCGGTAGGAAGTTGTTTTCAAGTGTGGTATTGCCTGTAATAATAGGAGGATATTGGTTCGATTCAATATCAGCCTCTCATTACTGCTAGTTAATTTTTCTATTCGCAAAATGTACTGAGTTCGATCAGGTATGGGATTGATGAAATCTGGGAGAGAGATATGTTCGTCGGTAGGTAATTCCTCCCTTTTATCGCCTCTTTGTGGTTGTTTACTTTCGATAGTTGTCAGATGGACGCTCTTTGATTCTGTCTTCTCGAGTTCACCTGGTCCGATTCCCAGTTTACTCTGGGTTCCCGGCGGGTATCATCAGATTCTTCAATGGAGGAGTAGTGTCTGATTGATGTAGTTCCGTCTATCAGGGAGTCATCTGAGATGTCCTCACACGTTCGATCGAGACTCTGGTGTGTGATTGCTGTGTATTCGTCTACAATTATTAGGCTAGAGTCATTCAGTGAAGTGTGTTATCATGGCTCACAATAACCTCATGTTGATCTGTGTGCATTGTAAGATTAAGTAGCTCTTCAATGGTGTGTGGGGCATTCTCTTCGGCGTCGTTTGAAATTGTAGGTATCTATTTTACAGCCTTGTTTACCGTTGGTGCGGCCCTTAATTCTTTTGGTCCACATTGTGAGTGGGGATCACTGACTTGATTCGTTGAATGTCTCAATGGTTGGTTTATTGTACGTAAAAAAGCTTGTGAACCTGTTTGTTTGGATATTGTAAGTTTTTTTTCTTTTGCGACTTTTCAGTCTGTATGTTCGATGATTTATTGCCTGATGTAAATATTTATAAAATCTCACTTCCCGGTTGTACTTCACTGTTTAACTTCAGGGGTACAATGGTAGGTTCCAGTATAGAGAAATTGTCAATACCACCAGTTAAAGATTGTACGTCTCTAGTGGCTACAGGCATGGCAGGTATAATTCTCGTACTAGCCTCTGTTGTTGTTGCGTTTCTTGCATCCAAGCCATGACATTAATCATTAATCTGTTTCTCTTTTCTCTATCTCCTCATGCAATTTCAAATAATCTCTGTTGCCATCTCAATGATTGGTCAGCTTCAGAGTCCAGTCTTTTTTAGAGTGTATTTGCAAAATTCTTCATGTAGACCTGTTTTGAGTGGATTAAAGCTAGAAGCGTCGCTTGATCGTGGATGGTATCTTTAGTATCTTCTTGTAACTTGAGAAAGGGAATCCTAGATTGTGATACTACTGCTATCAGCATATTTTGCAAGTCCATAATTGTTATTGGAATTCTTGGTTGGTTTGTTCCGTCTTGAGCTAAATTCTCATGATGTGATGGTCGGTTATCATTTCTGCCTTTAGTTCTGTTGTATCCAGATTCTGGTGTCCTTGCTGCGAGGGGGGGTAAGAAAGACTCTTCGAAATCATATGCAAAATGGTTGGGACGATTTCCCTTCTCACATTTTAAGTTAAGTTCCTGTTGGGTCCTTGGCTGGTTCTTATTCGTTCTTTGCAAGGTCTGCGTCATCGCCGGCATAGACGCAAAATCTTGCAGGTTCCTTTCTTGATTTGCAATCCTAGGTGGCAAATTCTAGATTGCCATTGGAGTGGAAGTAGATTTGGGGTGTCTGGATAGTGAGATTTCACCAAATATTGCCTTTCGTTTTTCCACACTGTTTATAATTGATTCGATCTCGGTAATGTCAAATGATAATCCGGCAGTTTTGTAGTTTCTTCTTGCTGAATGGTCAATGTCTTGGTCTTTGTTCTGTACTATGAGAGCATGGGTGTTAAGCCACTTATGTCTCGCTTGTTCTTTCTTTGATATGGATCGCTGTCAATTTTGCATTGGTAAGGACTAGGGGGCCGTTGTAAGAAAGTCTTCGTTGGAACATTCTGATAGGTGTTGGTTGGGCTTTAGGGATAGTGGCTTCACATCAGAGGTGGCTGGATTCACTTTGCCTATGATTGTGTGATCTATCATGGTGTGTGTGCTCCCTACTGCTTGCAAAGCATGTGGTTCTTGTGATTCTGTTAGTTTGCCCGAGAGTATTCTCTCCTGTGGTTTTTGGGATGGGAGGGAGCTCAGATGGACTTTTTCCTTTTCCAGATTGTTGTAATGCGATAGCTGTTGGATAGCCATCTGGCACTTGGGCTCTTTGTTTGTAATCTCTGTGCTGTTTCCATTGTTACTGTCTTCAATTTTCGAGTGCAGGTCACTTTCTCAATTCTCCTGTTCGGTAGTACTCTTCACTCTCGGGAGAGTCACCACTTCTGTCACTAGGTCGTCAGAAGGTCCCTGGTCGCAGAGATCAGTGACAGGCTCTGTACATTGGTGCAACTGATTGTTAGTATCATAGTTCGAATGACCTTGTAGCGAAGGGGCTGTATTATGAAACTCACGGTAATCGGTCCCATCTGTCTTTATTCTCTCAGATAGTGCTCCTTTACTTTTCTTGATTAAGGTCTGTTCTAGGGTTAGCTGCTTCAGCTCATTCACAATAGGGGTGGGTGAAGGCGTCCCCAGCTTACAGCATAATCTTGTCTTTGGGGTTTTAGTTTTCATGATGTGAGTTATTTTCTAAATGTTCCGCACTGGCTTCTTGCCACCGGGCAGGATAGTGGGCGTTATGTTAGTAATTTCGATGAGTACTAAAAAGCAGTCTCTGGATAGAGGTTTAAATGGATTCCTTTGGCCTGTTTTGGATACTTGTGGTCTGGGCGTGGTAGATAGGGAGTAAGATATTGACCATTGAGATCAAAGGGTGGATTCCCTACAGTCTCTCGGACGTTAGCCTTGTTTCTCTAAAAAAGTGTTTCTGTCTAGCATGCGAGACCGAGGGGCACTCACCCTGCAGTCTCTCGTGCGCTAGTCATATGTCACCTTAAGATATGATTGTTCTAAGCAAGCAGGTATTTAGACTGGCGGCCGAGATCAAAGGGCGGAGACCCTGCAGTTTCCCGCTCGCCAGCTATGTTTCACACTGTAAGTTTGTTCAGTTGTAAAGTTGGCCATGTCTGGAATTACTGAGGCGTGCAAATAGTGTTAGTGGATCCGTTATTCAAGTAGTTGTACTCCGCTCTGCGAGTCGTTTGTTGCACAGGAGCTGGTCCTGTACTGCTGTGTAGAATCCAAAGGCAAGTGTGTAATATACTCTTGCACGCAAGGTATTGAGTTAGAGTCAAGGTTTTTAAGTTCTCGTATTGCCTGGCTGATTATGATTCAAACAGAAAGTACATTTTGGATATGCTAGTGAGGGGAGTAAACCGGCGGTCGCAGAGGGGGAACAACCGCTTCTCTTTATTTCTGCTTTGAATCAGTCACCGGCAAGCTTCTTCTGCAATCCCGTCCATTGGGTATCTCAATCTTTTCTTCTGCTGTGCACTCCGTGCTGGGTCGCGGATGTTGCAGGGTGCCGCAGATAGTCGCCTGTAGCCGTAGGGACCGCAGCGGTTCGCAGGGGGCCCGCAGAGCCCGAAGACCCAAAGAGACTGCGTCCGACTCTGCGTCCGTGGAAAGAGTAGCTTTTAAGCTGCTGCAGGCTGGTTTGGCTGGTAGGTGATAGTAATAGAAATAGGACTATGGATATAGTCACAGTTCAAGATAGTCCCAGCAAAACAAGTGGAACAGTTGCAGACCCAAAGACTCTGCGTCCGACTCCACCTCCACCTCCAAAGACTCTGCGTTCGACTCCAGGCTTCAGTTATATTCAGCACCCCTCTGCTCAATGTCCAGGTCTGGGGAATGGTGACAGTTAGGAATTTCGTTTTTGGATGACGACACCCCTTTAGATGTACCCAATTGCAACAAGGGTGTAGTTTCTAAACTACACTGGCATGAAATGTGTTAATTTCAAAGGTTAACACATTCACCCCAAGGTATTTGGCTTTAGGGAATTAAATTATTATTCAAAATATACTAAGGATATACTTCCAAACCCACACCCATTAACTAAGGAGAAGTGTAAAGAATCCTGCGGATACTTCACTGAAACTCTGCCCAACGGTGTAACCCTGGTGGCCACGGAAGGCAGACGCTGCCTGATCTCAACCCTGGGAGTAGTATACTGCGGGAGGATCACCTGGTTGGAGACAGGGCCCAGGGTAGTAAGGAGATTCCATGGGATGAGATGCAGTATTTTCTCCGACAGGGAGATTCTTACCACTAGCTCAGAAGAAATTAAGGCTTATTGTCATTTTAATGCATCACAACCTCCTATTAAATCTAAGGTTGTAAACCCAAAACATATCATACAAAAAGAAAGAATCCTTTTGGTCCCTAAAATCAAATGCCCTCCTCAATACCAAGGGTGGACTCCAAGGAATGGCGGAAATGTCTTCTCTAAATCATCTTCCTCTAACAAGGGTGAAACCTACAGTCCCTCTTACAATGACTAATGAAATTAAATCTACCCTTAAAAATACACAAGAAGTAGAAAAACCTAACTTTGACAAAGTAAAGTATATGTCCCAGAATCCTAATCCAGAGGCCCGTAGCAGAAAGCAAGCTGAGGGTCAGAGGAGTGAAGGAGATTCCCAATTGGTGTGGGCGGACCTGAGACACCTGTGCTGCAGAAGGGTGTGGGTTCCAAGTGTGCCCAAAGCCGTAGTTAAAGTGTAAGAAGTCAGGAAGGTGAAGCAGCACGCAACCGCAGTGTTTCTGGAGCCGGTGAGTGTAGCTCGGTGTTAAGGTTCACTCAGAAAACCTTGCTGGTAACTGCTACCAGCTCTAAAGTAAGAGTAGAATTGAGTATAAATGGTAGAATTGAGTATAAATGGTTAGTCATTGTGAAAAGTATGGCTAACAATGGAAATGTATCACACGCACTAATATTGAAAGCCGTAGTGTTCACGGAAGTAGAAAAGCATGTAATTTTCCATTGTTGAACTATTATTGTTGCAGGAGTGGTTGCATGTCCCCAATTAAAGACCTGAACTGTGGTTGTGTATAGCACTGTCAGTGGATGTTATATTGAAGTTGGTGGAAGTAGTGGCATACTGTGGAACAAAGGAGTCTTTTTCCACGGTAACATTAGTAGAAGGGTGGTTGTCGAAAGGAAAGCAACAACCCAAGAAGGAGCATCCTGGCAATTATACCAAATACGCTGCAGAGGTCATAACCACTTGTTAAGATGTAGGATAAGCTGCTAACCTATTCTCTGAACTGTGGCAAAACAAACTTGGAAAGAGGATATCCAGCATAACCATTGATGCTATTGTCTTGGTTGCAATTGGAAGGGGACCTTTTCAACTGAAAGCTGAAGAACTGTTGCCAGTGGATTTCTGCTTGATGAACTTTTTGTTTTTACATGGAAATAAAAAAAACTGGGTTAAGACTTTCTTTTTTCTTTTGAACCTGTTGAAGAACTGTTAAGAACTGGTTTGAGACCTTTCTTTTCCCTTTGGACATTTGGGAGGTTGACTTTGGACAACCCTGGGAAAGGGATGTAACCAGGACAGGCGAAGATCATCCAAAATACTGGTTATTTGTTCACTCTTTTATGTTTGATTTCCTTTGAATGTTTTGTTGTTTAATTTGAGGGCCAGTTTGTTTGTTATGAGTTATTCCCTTAGCCGTACGACTAGGTAGGGAATTCCCTGATCGAGTAGCACTAGCGAGGATTTATTTGAAAACTTTTTCTTTAATAAAATGTTTACTTCTGAGAAAAACACAAGCAGTTGTCCGCCTCACATTACTGACCCCTCACATAAGGTATTAAATCAACAAATCCCCACATTTTGTTTTGTTGGACAAGCTACTTGCATTGGAAATCTGTTTCTGGTGCTCAGAAAAGTCAGCAGGGCTTCTCGTACAAGGACAGCACTGGCACATCCAAATCCACCATCATTCAGGGATATTCTCCAGGTTTAATTGCTCGATTCAGCCTCGGGGCCCTCTCCTGGTGTGGGCCCAGCCAGCTTCATTATTTCCTAATTGCTGTCTCCCAGGCAAAGTTAACCCTGCAGCAATCTTTTGGTCCTTACACCCAGATATTCAGGCAGCTCTCCTGGCAAGGTTAAATTCTGCCACCTTCTTTCAGTATTTCACCCAGATGGTTTTTAGGCAAGTGTGTTCCTCTGGCTTGTGCAGCCACTTTTTAACCTCTAAGCCACACCTTTGAAATAGTAGAATCAGAAGGTGTTAACCTATTAGCCTAACATTTTCATTTGACCCCTCACTGTCCACTCCTCCCTAAAGCCCAACCCCTCTCTGCCGATGGGCTTGTGGAGTTCTGAAACTGAACTCCTATGAAGAATGAACACACCCACCAGAGTTACCATTTGCACTTTTCAGATTTTTCATCTAAAAGGTCACTGCATAACAAACCTTTGCATTTTACAAATGAACGTTTGTGAAGAATCCAATGTATCCCTCACTGAACCCTTACCTAAAGGCTCCTCCCAGGTGGCCAGGGAAAGGCAGATGCTTCCCGATACTGACCTTGGGGGTGGTGTACAGCGGAAGGAACACCTGGGAGGAGACGAGGCCCAGGCTAGTGAGGAGACACCTTGGGATGAGACACCGTATTTGTCCTTTAAAACCTTTTAAAGTTGCTAAATCATGTAACTGCTTATTGTTATATTGTTTGTTATCTGAACCACTTATAAGATCTGTGGCTCTGGGCACAAATACCTTAAGATCGGAACAGACTTTAACTCCACAAGGACCATGTAAGGTACTTCAGGATAACAATCCTCCTTACTCCCAAGGGCAGGATGTAAATGAATTTAGAAAAATTGCCTCAAGTAAACTGTCTTCCTCTTTAACAACACATTCTAATGGTTCATCTTTTAATGATTCTAAGGGAAATAAATGTACCCTTAAAATCAAGAAGTTGCTAAAAAGAGCTGATTTTGTTGTAAAGCACTACAGGTCCCATAACCCCACGAGTACTGGGATGAGCAAAAGGACAGAGGAGGCATGCTTTAGCAGTAGTCAGGCAATTAAGCCTAACAGCCCACACCTGAAAGAACCTGGAAGGCATAGAAGGCCCCCTCAGGTGCAGCCAATTAGGAGGAGCTGGAACTGTGAATGGAGTGCATGCTGTAGCAGCAGAGGCAGAAAGAAGATGACGGTGTTGGCAATCCAGGCAGAAGTGGGAGAAACAAAGGGATGTCGGAATGTTGATGCAGCAGATTTCACCTGCTTGTTCTTGGAGGGTCTTTTTCCCCCAAACTCTGAGTTGCAGAAGCTGCAGCGGAGGGCGTCTGAGAACGCTGCCTTTCCCCATGTCGGCCTGATTGGGAAGATTGCTGAGAAGTGTCAGAGACCGAGGTGAGGAGCAGCAAGCAAGCCGTTGGTCGAGTGGCCGGACTGGAGACACCTTCAGCGAGGAAGGGTGCGGGTCCCTGCGAGGCCAGAAGCAGTAGAAGTTGTGCCCGAAGTCGTGGATGTTGTGCAACCTGCAGAACAAGGATCACAGAAGCCGGTTATTCAATCCTGGTGTTATGACTCCTTGCGCAAGCACTGCCGACAATAGTATCCGGTTCTAGCTTCACTTATATGTAAGCAGAAGTGAGATGAAGCTGTTTGTTGAACTTTTAAAAATGGACAATGAGAAAGTACCACTCATATGTGATCAGTAGTTTCTCTTTTCACTCGCATGAAGATCAAACGCTACAGAAAGCCATTGTTCAATACTTTAAACATTGTAATCTATATGAAGAAGTGGTTGTGTGTGCTAAATTTAACTTTACACAACAAGAGTGACCTTTATATCTTTATTCACGCAAACCTCAACGGCTCATGAAAGTAAAGCATTTGAACATTGCATCTACAGTTGGAGAGAGCAAGCATTTCCCAAGCCAAATGTATTCCCCGATTAAGACTGAAAGCAGCCTTTCTTAAAGCCAGAAAGCAATCTAACCAAGACTGTGAGCCCAAATTAAGTTTAACCTTGCCTAAAATACAAGTGTGCAAGCATGACCTGGAGCCAAGAGAGTGGCACCAAGGTTTCTGGGTGATTAGTTTGGCTAACAGTTGGCAGAGAGATGAAGGCAAAGTTGGGTGAAGGCAAACCTGCTGCTCATGAATATTATGTGAAGTTGAGGCAATCTAAAGATTTTAAGCAACAGAGAGAAGTGGGTCATACAGACAAACTTAGGTTGTTGTGACACAGACAAGAGGGGCAAAGAGGCTGCCCCTTTTGAAGAGAGATTGTTAGGGGAAGAGTGCCTTGCCTGTTGGAAGGTGTTGAAGGGCCTTAACCTAAATCTTGTCAGAACTAAACCCGTGTTTGAATCACAAAGTACTGAAGCTATGGTGGTATTACAAGGTACTGAAGCTGTGATGGTATATCAGGTTGTCAGTAGATGCAACATTTTAGTAGCCCAATCGAAAGTGGAGTACTATGAGACAAAGGCGAATGTTCTCATGGTAAACCTTAGTAGAAGTGAAGTTGTTTAAGCAGCACTTTGAAGTCATCCTGACAAGGATACCCACTGTGAATCCTAATCTTAACCAACTAATTACATACTAACTGTTAACCAATACCTGTGTTTCACTGACAATTGTAGAAGTTGCATTTCTTTTGAACTTTGGCAAGTCTTCTTGGATTATTGAAAGTGGTGGCAAAGCATCATGGCAGGGAATACCATTGGTGCTGTTTTAATGAAGTGGTAAGTCCATATTACAACAAGAGGAAAGGATTTGCTATTGTTGTAACTCTGGTTAACAAACCTTTACATTGACATTAAAACATCAAGAACTGATTTGAGACTGACCTACAGGGATTTCCTATTTTTTTATATAACATTGGACTAGAATTCACTTTGAATCCTGCCGAAGGGAACTTGCCCATGTTATTGAGAGGTTATCAAGAAACTGTGAATGTTATATTCTGATTTTGCTATTCATGGCAGATTTATCAAGATGACTCGCATGTTGGCAAGATGTTGCAGGTGAGAAAAGCAATTATTTGCAGTTTATTAAAAAACGATAATAGTTATGAATGTGAAATTGTCTACCCAGATATCTAATTTAATAAACCACCAGCTTCCCAACGTACATCTTCATCACATTTTTGGGGAAGCTCGAAAGACATTTTCATTTGTTAGTGTTTCCAAAAATCGAATTTAGATACAAATGACATCACCATAGCATGCTTGTAATCTATATAAAAGTCCAAATGTGTTTGTGGGTTTGTGGCAGGGTTTGCAGGTTCGTAGCTTAGCAAAGCCTTGTTCCTTATACAATTGCAGACCGTTGGGTAAGTATGCTATTTTTGGTGCAGTTTGGTCAGTTAGGACCCTCCAGACAATACTGGCTACATGGAATTTGGACACCCACCCCGTTCCTCATATTTCAGCACAAGTTAAAACTTGCTGGTGGGTTTGTGGTGTGCGGATGAAGCTGTAAACCATGTTCACTGGGCAGGGAAACAAGAAATGTATGAGAGGCGAATGGACCTGCGAGGCAAAGGTGAAGGCAGGTAGCATTCCAGAAGTTTCCAAATGTTTGCTGCATCAGGTGAGCTTACTTGTCCAGAGGAATTTTGCGAGTTGGTGCCACCCGACGAAGCTGTAAACCATGTTCACCGGGAAGGTAAACAAAAAATGTTGTTTCTCAACTGGTTCAGACACGAGGAACAAAACCATGTTTCAAGGACCTAGAATGCAGGGTTTCTGAAATATATGCACCCCACCAGGGTGAGGCAGAACAGTGACCTACAGGATCATTTATTTTCAACAATTGATGAGTGTTATGTCTGTCTAGAGAACCTGTTCAGAGAACGGGTACTTCTGCTAGTAAGCTTTAAAATGACACCAGAAAGGCCTTGGTGCGACTTATCTTGGTCCATTTAAATTAATGGACATGTTCAAACATAAATGCAAATCCTAGCTTCCATTTCACAATGTAGGTTTCAGTTCTCTTGAAATACTCCCCCAGCTCTGCGGTCTCATTGTTGGTTTAAGCCTGTATTTAACCAATAGGCCTTTGTTCTCTCAAGGTTAATGGTCATCCTGCGGTTTATCTCAGCGAGCAGGCCCCAATAAAATTCCTTGAACACTGCTCGAGTGTTCTGCATAGCAACTGACTCCTTCTTAGGAATTCGAAACTTAGTCATTCATTTCGTGGGCCTTTTAAATGTTACATCTGAGGGCAAATATTGCCTTTGCAATCTGTTGCATTTATTTTTTCATGTGTCATTTATTTTTAATAACTTTCATCTCGCCATCACGGTTCAAGGCCCTTTTTATATGTTCGTTTTGGCAAGGGAACGTTTTTCTCCATGTCTTTATTTCCAGCTGTGAAATGCACACACTTTTAGACATTGCAGTTTGTGTTTGCAAAGCCCTGCTTTCCATGTAGAATCGTCCTTTAATTTTTCTTGAACTTATCAACCACTTGCAAGGGCCTTTTGAATAAGTGTATTTCAAATGGATTATGTCCTCCAACGTATTCCTCATCTTTGACATGTAATGTCCACAGCTCGGCTGCTTTGGAATTTTTTTCCAGCAGAGGGCGCCCTGCGTCAATAGTGTTTGGTCGATGTCCCACGAAGGCCTCTGTCAAGGGTGACGTCATCGGATGTTATAAGTAGCACGCACAGCGCCCATAGCCTCAGTTCCGTTTTTTCTACAAACTTGTTTGCTTCGTTGAAAACTTGGCGTGCCTCGTGCTTATTGTGAATCCGATTGTCTTTGTCGTCTACCCCGACCACCCCGAAAACGTGTCAGGTCTGCGGCTCACAGATCTCCATCGCATTTGTCTGTGGTGTCTCTGCGAGAGCCACGATACAGATGACTGCCCAAAGTGTCAGTCCTTGACTGCTAAGGGGAAACTAAAGGTAGGGAAGGTATCCAAGCCCCGTAAATCCCAGCCTGCTGGACCTTCGACCGAGTCGAGAGGTGACCCTCCTCATCGGAAGAAGTGCAAGCGGTCTTGATCTAGGAGTGGTTCCCGCCACTCGTCCTCGTTGAGGCGTCCAGGAAACGGTGCCATCTGTCGCCTTCCTCGTCCTCTTCACCGGACGCCTCCCCAAGACGGATGGTATGCCCGTCCAAGTCATCGACCCCGGTGGAGTGGGATGCTTTCCGGGTGGCGATGATGAAAATGTTTGATCAACATGGCAATGTTCCACCCACGCGTTCTGATGAAGCTGGTAAGGAACATTCTCAGCTGGATACTCGCGCGCCTTTGGGCCCGGGTAAACGGCTTGCTAAACAACGGGAGCGTTCACGGCCCCGTTCAGACAAGGCCTCGTTCAGACAAGGCCTCGAAAGATCACCGAGAAGTGCCAGGTCAAGGTCTTCGCCTCCGGTAAAACCAGCGAAACCTTCGACACCCTCGAAGCCCTTGAAGGCATCGACGCCATCAATGCCATGCCCGTCGGGTGCGCCTGTTGGGTCTTCAACCTCAGTCGGGCCCTTGATGCTGTCGACGCAATTGTCAACGTTAACGCTGACGTTGTCAGAGCCATCAACGCCATCTGCGCCAATTTTGCCAGTGCAGGTCCCTGTGTAAGTGGACCCTCCAAGGAAGGCTACTGCTAAGTCTTTGAGGCCTGTGGCTAATAAGAGGTTCACTCCTCTCCGGAGGATGTTTTTTTTTAGGTACCTCACTGACATTTAAGGAGGAGGAAAAATCTGAGGATGAGGTTGTCCCTTTTGGTCTCCAGTATTGGACCCCTAATGCTCTTGATAGCCTAATTTCAGAGAAGAGTCGGATGGAGGATCTTTGTCAAACCTTGCACAATGCCAGTGGTATTCACACTTCCGCCGAGCTAGAGTTCAGCAAGCCAGACCCAGGGGAGCATGCCGACTCCTCATATCGAAGACTCATGTCTAGAGTTGTGCAGTATATGGGCTGGCCCAGGCCTCCTGTGCACTTTGAGCAAGATGACCTTATGGATATTTTGGTTCAGGGTCCGTCTTCCGACCCTGTGCTGCCATTTCCTATGGCCCTGCAGAAAAGGGTGGCTGTTCCAGAGGTGAACAAGTCTCTGAGGAAGAAATATTGCCTATGCAGTAGCGACCCCGGCTACTTATCCACTCACCCCACTCCGGAGAGTTTGGTGGTCCATGCAGCTACGGCTACCTCCAAGCAGGCGGCATACTATACAATCTCTCCTGATAGGGACGATAAGCATATAGATGGATGGATGGATGGATGGATGGGCACGCAAGGTGTTTTCTTCTGGGAGTATGGCGTTAAAATCGTCCAACTCTACTTGTGCCTTGGCAAAATTTTCACACACTCTATGGAATTGCATTTTCTTAGCGGCTGAGCATATTCCCAAAAGGGAACAAAGGGATGGTTTTCGAGGATGCCATGTGTGAATCCCTTCAGTCTAGGTTGGATACTGCGGATAGTGTGAGCAGGTCCATGGTTACGAGCACCGTGATGCGCAGGTTTGCGTGGTTGCGGAAGTCGGGTTTTGCACCTGATGTGCAGGGCAGTCTTCTCAACATGCCCTTTGACGGATCTCATCTATTTGGCAGCAAGGCTGACAAGAGCCTCAAAGTTGCAGACCTCAAAGGCAGCTGCCAAGTCTTTGGGTGCTACTGTTGGGCAACCTCAGCCTTTTCGTCCTAGGGGACAACAGTGGAGGGGTGGATCCTTTTGTTGTTTCTACTCCTCATTTGGAAGGGCGAGAGGAATGGCCAGTCAAAGGGGCCAACGTAAGGTTCCTCGTGGTGGACGAGGTAGGGGTGCCAAAGCCGCTCAAGCTGCAGCCTCTTTGCAATCAGGAGCTGCAGCAGCTGGAGCAGCCGCTTCAAAACCGTTCTGAGGCCTTGAGTCACGTTTCACCGGTAGGGGGCAGGCTGTCTCAGCATCTAGAAGAGTGGCAAGCTATTACTTCGGCTGCATGGGCTCTGGAAACAATTGCCTACGGCTACTGCCTACCTTTTCTCACATTCCACCGGGGAATCACTCTTTGAAGATTCCCGATCCGCTCCTTGTGCAGGAAATATTGACACTGAGAAAGGCGCTATAGAACCAGTGCATGTGGCGGAGAGGAACAAGGGTTGGTATTTCCTGTATTTTTTGATTCCCAAGGAGGATGGAGGACCGAGACCCATCTTGGACTTACGGTGCTTGAACAAGTTCCTCAGGAAGGACAAGTTCAAGATGGTCCCTCTTTCTCAGATCCTTCAGGCCCTCCAGCTTCTAGATTGGCTGGTGTTGGACCTGTAGGATGCTTATTTTCATGTGCCGATCCATCTAAAGCACAGGAAATAACTGCGGTTTGCAGTTGGCGGCTCGAAGCATCAGTTTCGGGTCCTACCTCTCAGGTTGACCTTTGCCCGAGGGTCTTCACCAAGCTCATGGTGGTGGTGGCAGCGTATCTCAGTAGAGGGGGGATTTGTGTCTACCGCTACCTCGACGATTGGCTGATCAGGGCGCGTTCTCCTGAACAGGCCTTGGATCATCTCAGTGTCACCTGCCACTCCCTTCACAAACTGGGCTTCTCCCTCAATTTAAAGAAGTCACACATGACACCTTCCCAACAGCTCCAGTACATCAGAGCTGTATTGACACTTCCTTGGGGAAGTGCTTGCCTCCCAAGGTGAGGGCTCAACACATTCTCCAGATGGTCTCCAAATGTTAACATGCCCAGTCTCTACCGGCTTTCGAATTCTTAAGGTTGCTCGGCCTCATGGTGTCCGGCATTTTTCTGGTTCCAGACGCCGACTGAGGATGAGATCCCTTCAATGGGCTCTCAGGACGCAATGGTCTCAGTTATCAGGCAAGATGTCAGATCTCATTCAGATTCCGGTCTCACAGGATCTTCTGTGGTGGGCCTGCAAAGGAAATCTCATGAAAGGACAACCTTTTTGGCAACCGTGGCCAGAGGTGACTGTAGTGACGGACGCTTCCCTCCCAGGGTGGGGGGCACACGCCAACAATCTGACCATCAGCGGTCGTTGGTCTCCGTCAGAGTCCAAACTCCACATTGATCTTTTGGAGCGGAGAGCAATCAGGCTAGCACTGAAGGCTTTCCTGCCATCTGTACAGGGGAGGAATGTCCTGATAATGATGGACAACGCAGTGGCCATGCATTACCTCAACAAAAGAGGAGGTGCAGGGTCACTGTGCAGAGAGGTGATGCAGCTCTGGTTCTGGACAATTCAAGAGGGAATCTCTGTAATGTTGGTGCATCTAGCCGGAGAGAACACTGCGGTGGACACACTGAACAGGCAGAGCGCAGTCTCCCACAAGTGGGAGATAGCTCAGGAAATCCTTCACGAGATCTTCGCCCTTTGGGGAACCCCACAGGTGGACCTGTTCACGACCAGTGCCAACCGGTAGTGTGAGAGGTACTCCTCAAGGGAATTTCCTCCGAGAGGAGCTCTAGGAGACGCGTTCGTTGTGGATTGGTCATTCCAGCTTCTGTATGCATTTCCTCCGATCCCCGTCATTCCTCAAGTTCTAAGGGGGTTACGGAGGTTCGGGTCCAACATGATTCTCATTGCTCCGGATTGGGCCAGGAAAGTGTGGTATCCTGACCTTTCCTGACATGTCCATCTGTCCTCCCATGCGTCTTCCCCAACGAGTGGATCAACTCTCGTGAGAGGAAGCTCGGGTTCTCCATCCAGAGGTCAAGACTCTCAACCTTCAGGCATGGTTTCTGAAAGGTTGAGATATAAGGATTTCGACCTTCCAGATGACGTAATGGAGGTGCTGCTTTCATCCAGGAATCCAGCAACAAAATCCCTGTACCGTTGGTGTAAGTTTTGCAACTGGTGCAGGGGTAAGAATGTTGATCCTTTTCAGTATTCAATTCCGGAATCGCTCCTTCTTGCTTTCTTTAGCACACAGGGGTCTTCAGGTGGGCACTATTCAAGGTTACCTAGCAGCGCTGTGCATATTTAAGCGCTCATCCTAAGAATGCTCTTATTTTAAGATTCCACTGATCACTCAGTTTCTAAAAGAACTCACAAATATGTTCTCGCCGTTGCCTTTTCAGGTGCCGGTCTGGGACATTATTCTGGTCTTAAAGTTTTTAATGGGTGCTCCGTTTGAACCTTTGCACTCCTGTCCATTGAGGTGTTGACCTTTAAAACTGTTTTCTTGGTTGCAATAACATCTGCTAGAAGAGTGAGTGAGTTGCAGGCACTGTCTTCTAAGCCGCCCTTTACTGTGTTCCACAAGGACAGAGTTGTATTGAGAGTACGTCCTTGCTTCCCCCCTAAGGTAGTCTATAACTTTCATTTAAGTCAGAAGGTTGTGCTACCCGCCTTCTATACTCCTCCATATCCTAGTAAGGAAGAGGAACGGCTACATAGGTTGGATCCGAGGAGAGCGTTAAGCTTCTATCTTTCTACATTGTCCAAGGTCAGAGTGGACAACCAGCTCTTTGTGGGGTACACTGGTCACAGGTTGGGCCAGGCTGTTTCTGAATAGACCTTGTCTTGTGGATCATCCTCACTATTTCTGAGTGCTATAGACTTGCAGGCAAAGACCCTCCTCAGGGCTTGAGGGCACATTCCACCAGGGGCATTGCTACATCGACAGCCCTACAGAGGGGTGTTCCTGTTAAGGACATCTGTGATGCTGCAACATGGTCTTCCATCCACACGTTTAAGCATTATTCCCTGGATGTTCAGGATGTGGCCTTTGGGAAGGCTGTGCTTTACTCATTTAATTGGGTATATCTATATTCTTCTCCCTCCTCCACCTTTGGTTACTGCTGTGGGAGTCTGTCAAAGATGAGGAATACGTTGGCGGACGCAATCCATTCGAAGAGCGAGTTACTTGCCAACTGGTAACGTTCTTCCGAGTGGATGTTCCTCCAACGCATTCCTCATCGCCCACCCAGCCTACACTTCTGAAGAATTTCTGGTGCTGTTGCAGTTTACGTTCCGACGAGGCTGAAAGGCGGTCTACGCTGGTTTGGCCCACATGGCCTACACGGTGAGAGGTGGGAAAAAACATGAACCGAGACTACGGGCGCCGTGTGTGCTTCTTATAACATTCAATGACGTCATCCTCGACAGAAGCCTTGGAGGGACATCGACCCGACGCCATCAACGCAGGGCGCCCTGTGCCGAAATTAAATTCTGAAGCTGCCGAGCTGTGGACATTACATGTCAAAGATGAGGAATACGTTGGAGGAACATCCAGTCAAAAGAACATTACCAGTTGGTAAGTAACTTGTTCTTCTCTTGATAACAATGTACACAGCATTTTATGTGTGGCATTTGCAAGTGGAATGCTGCCTATTGTCTATCTAGAGGTATGGCTCTTAAAATTCTCACAGTTCAGGAACTCAAGAGAAGGTACCATCCTTCAGTTTCTGATCACTCATGCACACACTTGCATGGGCCTGGTTTACTTCCCTGCCAGAGCTTCATGCAATATTTCCAAAATACTTCTCTTCACCTGGTATGCCTTCCTGCCAGGCCTTTTATACAATTATTTATACGTTTTTATCTTCACCTGGTGAACTTTCCTGCGAGGAAATACGCACATTTACTTGCAAGCATTTACCTTCACCTGGTATACTCTTCTGTCTGTATTGTTCATACATTTACTTGTAACCATTTACATTCAACTGATGTGCTCTCCTGCCAGGACCTTTGATGCATTTCCTTTCATCCATAAAACAACTTTGACCTAGTACTGGTGTATCCTTTTTAACTGTATTTGTATCAACAGTGGTTCTCTTTCATACAACATGGTTTTGCCCCTTTGCCTAGTTCATTTTCATTTACTTGGGTTTCTCTTCCTTTCTTAAAGTGTGGGTTCAGTGACCCCTTTGTGTTACAGCTTGCAGGTATATGAACCTTTTAATTTTGGTTTGTTCTCTTGCGCAGCACACACTTTCAGGCAACCCGATAACCCTGTTGACTTCTGTGGGCATACCGGGTGCTGTTAGTGTTTTCTGCACTTCTCCGCTTTCTTTGCTCTCTGGTTGCTGACTCAGCGTGCGCCCTGTCAACCGCTGGTCCCTCTCTGACTCTGTATAGGTTTCCCTTTGCCTCTCGCTCTTGGGCGATGAACCGTCTGCCTTCTTGCTTCCTCTGCTGCTGTTTAGCTGCGCTCCAACACCGTCTCCTGCAGTGTTCACTTCCCTGCTATGCCGGTTGAATTCTGTGCAGGACACAGTGTCCTCCAGCCTCCGCAACTCCCCTGACTGGAGGGCATGTGACACTCCAACAATGCCATGTCACTCTTCAGAGGGTCACCTTCCCCACGTGGTCCTCCATCCAGACTTGGGTCCTGTACCTGCTGGACCTAGAGACCCAAGCTACTCTTTACTGATGCCCATTGAGGCTGAAACATGTCTGGGGATGCTTGTGGTCTCATGCAGAAGGGGTGTGGTCAAGCAGTCTGGACTTCCCCTTTTGGGGTGGGGCCAAGTCTGATTTGCATATGTCTTTCTCCTTTTGTAATAGCTTGGCAGGCGAAGAACGATGGTTTGGAGGCTTGCCCAGAGCAATGCCAGAGGTTAAGATTAATTCAAAACCTTCCAGCCATCACCTTTTGTTTTGGTTGGTCACTCTGAGTGGGACGGTTATGCCCAGATGTGGGCCCCGTGCCTGCTGGGCCTAGAGACCTAAGCTACTCCTCACTGATGATGACCAATGAGGCTAAAACGTGCCTGAGGCTGTTTGTGGTCTTGTGCAGAAGGGATGTGAGCAAGCGGGTTGGGCTGTACTGCCACTTTTGGGATTTTTTTTTCCTTTCTGAAAATAACGAAATCTCTGTGCTGGCCTTTTGTTTTTACTTGCAGACAGTTGTGTTATACAAATAAGCTATAATTGTACAATCGGTTGTTCAAATAAACTATCCACAAACAAACAAACTTTGCAATAGTTTTGCATAGAATTCAAATCACCTTTGAAGTTATGGTTCACATAGAATTGTACATAGTCCTCTTCATTAATTCTCATTACATCATAAAATGATGCACCTATTATTTTGATAAGAAGCCGACACATGTTTCGACCAAAGGCCGTCCTCAAGGCTATAGTATATCCTCAATGTCACTTCAAATATTCTATCAGTTAGCATGAAACATGTGTACTCTGTTGAGATTGTATTGTTAGATACCGGAGGGAGAAGAACATGGGCGAGACAACAAAAGACACAAGAGAAACAAAAAAGGTTTCTTGAGTTATTTAGCTTATATCTATTCTATCTCATCAAGTTATTAATCTGTGTGGTTTGTTAGACAATATTTTCCCCACACTCATTCCTTGTGATCGCTACTAGCAGGCTTTGTGTGACAACCATAGTTCCCGATCCTGATTAGTATTAGTGGGTGACCATTGATTTAAATCTATGGGACATACAGACAGTGTTCCCAATAATTACAATTTGACGTGCCGTACTCATGCATGGATTGTTTCTTAGTTCAATATTAAGTTATACCCACCTTAAATTTGGTGTTGCTACCCTTTTTTAACCCATATACAGTGTGGCCTTCACCCATATGTGTTATCTATGAATGAAGCTCACTTTTGGGGTGGGACCAAGCCTGATTTTTATATGTTCTTTCCCCTTCTGTAATGGCGTGGCAGGCGAAGAACGATGGTCTGGAGGGTTTCCCAAAGCAATTCCAGAGGTTATGGTTAATTCAAAACTTTCCAACCATCACCCCTTTCTTTTGCTTTGGCCCTCCCTCATATAGCAGCCCCCAGGGTCAGGATCATGTAGCTGCTGCCGTCCCCTGGTCACCTGGGGAGACCATGGAAAGGAGTGATGACTTCATCGGATTCATCACATACCCTTCGCCTAATGCTGCTTGTTCTATCAGCATCTATTGGAAAATAGGAAAGGAAATCTACATTCCCCTGATCTTGTCCTTTCCAATGTTGGACTGTTAAACAATAGGGCTGCATGTCTAGGAACAAGCACATAACTTGTACATTGGTGTCACATTATAAAGAGTTGTGTGTTCTGCACTGTGCTGAGTATGGGATTGTAACCAATCGGACTCAAAAATAATTGACATAACAGCATGCCAATTCCCCATGTTTTAGATGAAGGCTTTGTGTTTATAAGGCCCTGGGTTCAATCCCCGGCATCTCCACCAAAATCTATAGGATTCTTCATATATCTCTGGTTACCTTCACCACCTTCAAAAGCATACATCTAAAACATGGTGAATTAGCATGCTATTATGGCCATTTTATTTGGGTCCTCTTGGTTACAATTCCAGACTCAGTGCAGAACACACAACCCTTTAAAATGTGAAAGAATACTCACACAATGATAGGCCGCACATGTTTTTTTTTATAATAGGACTCTTTGGCTTTTATCTGGATTTGCCCAAAATAGAACAGGGTTCAAATGCGGTTTATCAAAACACAGAAAAACTTAGAACAGCATAAAACACTCATGCACATGGAAATAGACATAAGTAAAATGCAAGCATGGATGTCTCTTTTCTACCAAGAAAAACATGGAATGTTTCACATTTTATACATTTCTATACAGCTCAGAAGCTGAGAAAATCCCTTTCTTTAAATTCTAAACCTCCCACAAGAGAACTTGGCAGGCGATGCAGAGTTATCTGTGCAACTTTTGAATGTTTTGTGTGAACTTGCAAGCCTACAAGAGACTAACCGCGCACAAAAAATAAACCTCTCTATTCTGCTGCATGATAATAACATTAGGTCATCCTGTTTAGTTATATTCTAATTTTGTAACTTATGTTTACCAAGAGCTCTAGAAATGCTCTGTCTGCACCGCTGACAGCGAGACCCCTTCTACGAAGGACATAGGCCCTGTGCCCCTGTCTGCCACATCAGTTCAGCAAGTCCTCCTACCCCTTCGGTTCTCTGGTGCAGACTCTCAGCACACACGGCAGGCTGGCTCAGTTTTGGCTCATCGCACACGCTTTCCACAGCAATCCCCGAATCTCTCAAATGTTCCTTTTTCTCTCTCAAATCTCCTCTTGTTTCCTCTTTCTCTTGGCAGAAAAGAAAATACCTTCCCACTCTCTTCCTTTTGAAGTATTTTCCCTGCCTCATACTTTGCTTATATCTTCATACAGAAAGTATATATAAAACAGTTGGGCACCTCCTCTAGTATGGGCAGCCTTTCAGTAAGTTTCTAGAAGGATTTTAGCTTTTTGCCAGTCACCTTTGTACAGCATTGATTCTCCAGGCCCGGATGAATATGCAACATTCTCATCCTCCAGCTTCCTGAACAAACAAAGACTTTTTACAAGATGTGTTCCGCTGCCTACCATGTACACTGCAATTCAGCTTACATTTTCGAATTTTCCGCATGAATTGTGCCTTTCTCACCCACTGTCTGTGGGGAGGCCTTCTAATTAATTACTAATAGTTTAGTTTGTTTAAATTAGTGATTAATGGTTAGTAATTAGTAGGTTAATTGTTGGCCCCTATCACATTACACTAAACTGGCATGCTGTGCTATGCTATTGTATTTAATCAATTAAAGCTATGCTATACTCACACCTTTGTTTGGTCTATGCTTTTCAGTGTCTCGCTTCAGTGCTAAGCCACATACCGGCTGAAACCATAGCAACATGTGTACACTGGCAACCACTTTCTATAAGAGTCTGAGGTCCCACCAAAATCTGTGCATAGCTAAAATTCACACCACTTTTTCCTACAGTGATCAACCTAAGCTTCCTACCAGTAAGATAATATTTTAAAAATGACACCGACCATTTGATGGCTGGGGCCTCAAGCTCAATGTTGGCATAGTTCTTGTCTCTATTGTATAGATATTGACTGACATAGAGATTTGGGTGTCCAATGCCATCATGATTTTGGGAGAGGACGGCTGCTAATCCAACATATGAGGCGTTAGTCTGCAAGATAAATTCTTGATTAAAGTTGACCACTTTCAATACTGGTTCACTGCATAAGATTGTTTTCAATATATCAAAGCAGGTTTGGTGTTCAGGAGGCCAGTTTACTTTCTGGGGCTCTGTGTATTTTTTAGCTCTTCGGTGAGGCAGGTCGTCATCGGGGAATAGCTAGCCATAAACAATCTTTAGTACACAACTAACCCTAGGAAGGCTCTCTGGTCTTTTTTTTTGTTTGCCTGCACTTTTTCCACCTAGGTGTTCCATTCAGCACAAAAAACTAGGTATTTGACAGCTAACTGTGCCAAGTGACATTCTTGGGGTTTGCTCTAAGGCCAGCCTTTCTTAAGGCCCTATTCACTAAATAAAGGTCTCATGATTTGCTGTGGATAATTATATCATCAATATAGGCCCCACAAAAAGTGGAATATGGTAAAAGTACTTGGTCCATTAAACTTTGAAAGGTGGCTGGTGCTTTGTGTGAAGGTCAAAGGGTAGTACCTTTTAAATTGGTATAGGCCAATAGGAGTGGAATAGGCTCTTTTTCGCCTTCTCTTCTGGATTGACAGGCACTTGCCTGTATCCCTTAGTCATATTGACCGTGTAGAAGAAAACAGTGGTTCCCAATCGATCAATCAGATCATCTATCCTTGGCATAGGATAACTATCGAATTGGCAGACCGCCTTCACCTTTCTGAAATCGATACAGAACCTCCACGACTGATCTGGTTCGGTAATAAGTACAATCGGAGAAGACCAAGGACTCTGGGATGGTTCAATTATATCCGATTTCAGCATCTTTTCCACTTCCTGTTGGATGACCTCTTTTCTTGTCTCAAGGTTCTATATGATTTTAAATGGACTACCTTCCCTGGGGGTGTGTGGATGTAGTGAAAAACCCCTTTTACTCTCCCTGGTTTGTCTCGAAAGACATTGGTAAACTGATTTAATAGATCTTCTAGATCGTGTTTTTGAGTTGGTAATAAGTGAAGGAATCAGAGTATCTTCATCTTATTCTTCTGTCAATAGACTAGTCCGTACCACAGTGTTTTTTTCTAAAGGATCCTCTCTCTACTCCTTAAGGATGTTTATATGATATATGTGAGTTTTGTTTCTTCTTTCAGGTTGCGTTTCTTCTATCAGGTTGGGATACTTGATAATTACATGGCCCAGTTTGCGCAATTATTTCATATGGTCAGGGCCATCTTAACAGTTTTGGGGGCCCGGGGCACAGACAGCCTGGGCACCCGCCAACCCCCCGAAACCGATGTTGCCCCCCAAAACCCATGTCCTACTCCCACCCCCCTCCAAACCCATGTTGCCCCTGCAACACGACTTCCATGCCCCCTCCATATCTTGAGTCTGATTTAACAGATACTCCTCTAAGCTTTAAATGGATTATCTAGTTGTTAATAAAATATAAACATTATACATCTGTGATCTGTTTCCCCAATAGGATGCTATATTAAGGACATTTCACTTTGTTTTTGTTTCGAATAATATGTTTTGTAAGAAAATGAAGGAAAAGGATTTTAAGCAAGCATTTATTAAACAAAATGAAAACCTAACAGTTCAACATGAACTTTTTTGCCTGTATGAATGTGTCCAAAGCACTTGGAAAAACATGAAATGAATAAGGCAGTACAGAAATGACAAAAGCATGGCAAAAGCATGTAACAAAACATCAAAATTCACTTGGCATTTCAGTTCATGCCCGCACAGCAAACAAATTCAAGTAATCCTAGAAAGAATGAGATGACAGTGAGGATATGCTTTCTACACCACCACCATTTCAGATTCAATGCTTAACAGAGCTGAAGAATTCAGCCTGGCTTGAAGCATACGATTTCGTAGCTCACTTTTTTATCAACTTCAATTTTGAAAATGAGTGCTCCCCACTGCAATTTGTCACCATCATAGAAAGGAATATTCTTAATGCAATTTCTAGATTTGGAAATGTAGTGCCAAGCTTATCATTGTTTATTATCTTGTAAATACACGAAAGTGACATGGTTTCTTTCTTTTCAAATGTATAATGCTTAAATTGTTGGCATTCCGAAATTAGGTTGGATTTCTCAAGATCTTGGTGGTAGTAAGAGGCCAGCTTTATACAATGTTCACTCGTTTCTTTTCCATCCATGTCTCTCAGGTTCATGAGGAATCCAAATCTATTGCTGATATCTTTGTATGCGTCACCTCGTCTTGTTAACCCATTAATTATTGAGTCCATGATTGGCAAGTATGTTTCTGTGTGAAACTTCTGCCGTCCTTGAAGGACCGTGTCACTAGCAGCTCCTTCAAAGCCAGTTAGACGAGAGCTTTGCTATTTCACACGTTTACCTTGGTCACTGTAATCTGCCTCTGGCGCTTTTGCCTTGACTTCATATTCATTATATTTGTCTCTTATTTCTTGTACATACAACTTCAATGACTGGATGATATTAACTGCAACAGAGAGGTTGATATCCCCTTTCTGAACAGTTTTGCTCGTTTCATTGAAATGTAACTGAATGTCATTCCAAACATTGGTTAGAAAAATGGTTTCCAGCTTCTCCATTTTTTAAAGAAGACTTAGTGCACCGTGTGTGGTGTCTTTTGTTTGTGTGTTAGCACTACTTAGTGAATCAAGAGCAGCTTGAATTCTTTCATAGCCATCACACAGAGCATTAACTGCATCTGCATGAGCTGACCATCTATTGTCAGACAAGCGCTTCACAATCTTGTGAGCTGGACCTACAGAAGACACCAACACATTCCAGCGATGAGTAGAAGCAGAAGAAAATGTGTACAAATGTTGAACAAAGTCGAAATAAGATAATGCCTGCATGTTGCACTCAGCAGCCTTAACACCAACTAGGTTCAAGGAATGTCCTGCACAGGGAACATAAACAGCAAATTTGTTGATCTCTTTTATCCTTGCCTGCAAGCCTGAGTACTGTCCTGCCATATTGGATGCATTATCGTATGATTGGCCACGGCAATCTGATATGGGAATCCCTGCCCCTTTCAAGAACTGGACGACAACATCTGCAAGGTACTCTGCTCCATGGCCATGAATTAGGAGAAACTCCAGAAATCTCTCCTTTGGAGCATCATCCTTTACATATCGCACCGTAAAAGTCAACTGGTCGATGTGACACACATCTGGAGTGGAGTCGACGCCAAGTGAATAATACTTTGCTTCTCTCAGTTCTAAAATAATAGCAGAGAAAACCTTTTTGCTCATCAGTGTGATGAATTCTTCACAAATATTTGCTGACAGATAGGATGGATTTCCCTTACCAGCATTTCCATATTTTTTGATATGTTTGTCCAGGAACGGATCAAATTGGCTGATCAGCTCCAAAATCCCTAAATAATTTCCATTGTGCTGTGATCCTATAATCTGATTTTCTCCTCTGAATGCTAGACCCCGCGATGACATGAACCTTACAACTGCTACAACTTTTTTAAGCACATCCTGCCAGTAGGTTTGTCCATGTTTTAACTGTTCAGCTAATGCTGAGTCAATGCGGCCAGTTTCCTTTTGACGTTTCCAAAGTATTACATTGCACCTTTCATGTTCAGGAGCATGTTCATGAATGCGGGAAGATGCATGCTTCCAGTCATTAAAACCAGTTCTACTGAATGTGGAATCAGTACTAGAAAACAAACGGCAGACAAAGCAGTAAACTGAACCTTGTGATGAGGAGTATAGCAACCATTCGCGGTTTACAAGTTCGCCATTCTGCATTTTTTGCTTAAATAATGCTTGTGTTAAGCATCTTTTTATTCTTTTGTCACCAAGTACATAAACAAGGGTTGACTTGGAAAAATTGCTGTTGAGGTTTTGACAGGCTGCCGAACCTTTTTTAATCCAATAGTACCGCAATTTGTTTGTGATAGGATCCAATAGTGCAGGATCTGTGGAAGAACGTGTGAAGCTCACTGATGCAGTTTCCAATATTTCTGCAGGCTGGTTGTCATCTTCTCCTCCTGGTGCAGGGGAATGCTGCTCAGCCACTATTTGTAGATGACCACTACTGCTCACTGATGCAGTTTCCAATATTTCTGCAGGCCGGTTGTCATCTTCTCCTCCTTGTGCAGGGGAATGTTGCTTAGCCACTATTTGTAGATGTCCACTGCTAGGTGAAGTGGGAGCAGCAAATAAGCCCTCAGTGGACTCTTCTATGGACTCAGCATGAGCCTCGGTGTGCGCACTTTCGCTTTGTGGTTGCTCCTCAATAGAAGTATCACTACTAGATGGTTTTGGCTGTACAGAGAAAAAGGAAAACAGTTTTTGTTGATTACCATGCTTCTCTTTTCTTTCTACTTTTTTCCTTTTGGCAGTTCCACTTTCATATGAACGCCTCATTGTGAGATCATGGGCCTCATTAGGACCCAGGCGGTAAGGGGTTTACGGCGGCGTAAACAGCGCCGACCCTTACCGCCTGATTCCGAGGTCCCTTAGCGCCATGGCGGATTTAACACCTGCTTTTAGCTTTTAGCAGGTGTTAAAATCCATGGCGCTAAGGGACCATGTTGTTAATTACACCACCGTAATTTACGGTGGCGTAATTAACGCCTTCCCCACTCCCATTATGCCCTATGGGGCAAAAATGGGAATGGGGAAGGGTAAATGGGGATTGGGGACTTACCGCCCCGCCAACCTCGGAATGGGGCGGTAAGTCTGCCAACCACCATGGCGTAAACATAGTTTACGCCATGGTGGTAAAGGTACGACCCAGGCGGTAACTTACCGCCTGGGTCGTAATGAGGCCCCATGTATTGATTGGCTTTTTGTTCTTTGCTAAAACTTAACTTAGCAGGAGCAGAGCCTTTCATTCAGATAGACTTGAAAACTTCTGGCTTGTGGCATCCTCTTTTTGTGGATTGTGAACCTGAAAAGGTAGAGTACAAGGAAATAATATTAGTACTGTACCTTTGAAGTTTAAAACATGACATGAATTAGAATATGGCAATACTGGCATACATTGGCACAGCCAGC
This sequence comes from Ambystoma mexicanum, assembly GCF_040938575.1. Taxonomy (NCBI): domain Eukaryota; kingdom Metazoa; phylum Chordata; class Amphibia; order Caudata; family Ambystomatidae; genus Ambystoma; species Ambystoma mexicanum. Next base: position 1,440,258,649 of record NC_090929.1, on the reverse strand, counting down.
ATTACACCACCTTGAGGGTGAGGGTCCACTCCACAGGCAGTGCAGACAGTGCATCAGAGCACAGGGAGGGGAGCCCTGCCTCTGTGCACTGCTAGTTGGTCAAAGGTGTGAGGGCAGAACCTGCGGACATCTGTTATCAAAGCAGGTACCAGCCCTGTGCATTGGCTGACATGCTGCTGGCTGACACAGGCTGCCAGGAACTACTGCCAGCGAGCCCCGGCCGGAATTGCAACCAGAGCCAAACCTCCTTTGCTTTCGAGGCCACACGCTTGGAGTTTATCTCCAGCCGAAATGTGTCCATAATGTGTCCATAATGCTAAGTTCCACCCCCTAATTCACCACGCAGACACACCAGCACCCGTTTGCCCATGTCCACTACTGCAGGGGAGGACTGGTGCACTGCCAAGCGGTCATGAGTGTATATATACACTTTCATACTTGTTTGTTGTGATTTGCAGGGCACCAGGGTACAGTACATGCCTCTCCATACTTTATCACATGGGACAATCTTTGGTGAATTTACATTCTGAATATTATATATACATGACAGACAGATATGGGTGGAGTGCTAGATAAACGGCAAGCAGAAATGCATATTTGCGCAGGCAGCAGTCGTTTTTAGTGTTTTTGCCGAGACGCTGGTAGTATTTATTGCAGGTCTATCCTACAACGGATCTGTCTGTGACGGGGGTGGGAGTGAGGGGGCCAGAGAGATTGGGGGCACATGCTAGAAGCGGGAACGTACTCCAAATAAAATTATGTAAGAAGCGGCACCATTTAATGTGCAGAGTCCTACAAGCTCCAAGGGACATCGCCCACAGAGGCACGACTTTCCAAAGCCTGCATAGCCACGCACTGAACGCACATAGTTTTGCTTAACGGTTACAACACATTAGCACACTCATGCATTGGTGTGTTTGCGTGTGTGCAGCAGCAGGCCAGTAGCTACACTGTTAACATAAGAATGACAATTCACACTTTGATTTCCCCATAATTTCCACAAGAACTAAATAAGACACAAGACGCGCCGCGCCTGTGCAATCTCCTGAGTAACGTGTACAGTGTAGAATAATAAAGTCCCAGCTCCTCTTTGATAATGTTATAAAATAAAAAATAAACCACCGGCTTGACGAATATATGGTGCTTGAGTGAGATGCTTTGAGCATGCCAACTGGCGTGTATTTTGCTATTGCCCTGGGGCAACAGCCAAAAGGCTAGCTAGCCCCGAGTCAAAAGATCAATGCCAGGAGTAACAAACTTGAAGATAGTGTTATCAGATGCTTGCAATTGGTACCGCTAACTGACATCCCTGCAGTGTCAGGACCTGGGCCTCCTACAATAGGTGTTATTTTTGGGAAGCATGTGTTGAATGCAGTACACCAAGGCATGCTCTTCCTCATTACATTGCTAAAGATCCCCCATTCCTTCCTGAACGTGCTAGAACAGCAAACTTCATGCTAAGCTTTCTTATGAACAGGACAAGTGGTAGAGAGAGTGTCCCCTTTAAGTGTGGGGTGGGTGGAAATAGAAGAACGTGTCTCCGCAATATATGGTTGACTGGTGGAAGGATCAGACATCAGTCCAGATTTAAGTAATGTGACAAGAAAGATTAGGACTAGGAGTCATTACATTTTTGCTGCTCTGGAAAAAGTGCTTGTCAAATTGCCAGTAATTCAACGGCCCACCAAACAAGTTTGCCGGTGTGGGGAGTGATCTACCTCCAGCAAGAGCTGGAAGTAAATCAGGCCTCTAATGGCAAATAAATGCTGGAATTACCGGCACCAGTATTACCACTGCTGGTAATTCCGGCAATCCCCTTCATGGAGTCCAGCAGGACTCCCTGGAATGGGGATTTACTGCTGTTGCTGGCACCTAGAATAGCCTGATAATACCAGGATATCAGGTGCCGGTAACGGTAGGGGCAGTTTGCCAGCATCCCATCGGAATTACCAGCGGGATACCAGCAAACTTGTAATAAGGGCCACTCATCTGAATGCGAGTCCATTTCACTGAAAATGCACTGACTGAGTTATTTTATAAATAGTTGTTTGAAAATGGGACACCACAAAAAGCAAAAGGGCATACAGAGATCAGCAGGGACCAAAAAGGGTTTACAGGAATATCCTACCCCAAAAAATAAAAATAAAAACATCAAAGAATATAACTTAAAACACAATTGAATAGTGAAAAATAAGACCAGAAATTAAGTGACATAGATTGAGGTTAAATGAAAAAATACATTTCATTGAAATGCTTTGTGGCGAAATGGCTGCATTAGGTTGGACATTCGGGGGAATGGACTTCATTGTAATAGGAGCAATCTCATTTTATTGAGTAAACTGTCATATTTTAATAAATATAGAGTAGCAGCCATTTTTGTCTCCACATTGTGCTGCATCAAATTCATGAAAAGGCCTCACAGTGCCGATCAATGTTTCAGAGTTGTAGTATGTACAATATTGGTTGCATGCAATCTGCAGGTCACATAAATGATGATGATGGCAACAGTCATTTTATGGATTCAAGTCAGTGGCTTCACTAGTAAGCCCCAGCAGCTCCTGGAGATGGACTTGGCAATGATGCTCTACAGAATAAAATGCAGAGACCGCATGCACTCCGTCTGTGTTTAATATCATAGGGCGACGATGCTCCCAATAGCTATTACGTGCTGCATATGTATATCTGATCTTAGATCTCTTGGTGCAGAATGTGTATTCAGTGGTTTGTCATAACTTGCTCCCGATCAGCCAAGCACTAGTTTAGCTTTCTGTCCAGTGTTTCTATTGGGCACACAGTTTTCCCATAGCACATAAGGATGTGTAGTGTATACTGAATAATACTGCGCTATGTTAGACATTGCTGTGTCTCATTGGACAGCACTGTCCCATTCCCAAGATTTCTCGAAAATATGAGAACAGCTATAACAAATAGGCAAATATAATTGTATAATCAATAAAATACGGCCCAAAGCATTACATCACAAATATTTCACCAAACAAGAATAAAAAAAAGTGAACAATGACAAAGCCTAAAAGCAGCACAACATGAAAAAAGCATTGGCAATGCCAAAAGTGTTGGCTTTTCTGTAGGCATGGAAAAGGCATTTGCAAGGCAGTGACTTAGCGGTATTAACTGGCAATCGATCATAGCAGGTTCAAATAGGTGTGAGTACCTGGGCATGTAATAGCAGCGCCTAGCAATTGCCCGATACTTATATACAAACCAAAACCGTTGGCTTTGTCAATGCTTGTATTTAACAGGACTTCAGTGAAGGACACCCTGTAGTGCTTATAACAAGAGTGGCTGGGGGAAGACTTGGTTGACATTTTTATTACACCAGTAGCTCGTTTACAGCTCCAATTAAGTCATTAAACTCTCAGAAGACTGCTTTGAAACAACACTGGCCAGCACTTTAAGCACAAATGTGATGGTAAGGCTTGAAAAAGCTAGCTCAAAGAGATCACAGGGCCATGTGATCTGAGCGCAGAGGGGCAGAAAGTGGGTTGGAATGACCATAAGGATCAGCATGGTCATGGGCAGTCAATAGGAGGGTAAATAACCGAACAACACGTACAAGCTGTGTGTCCCTCCTCATATGCCATTTCTCTCTAGCGGTTTTCCAATGCTATAGTTTTGGCTTACAGGTGGCACTGGCACTTTAGCATTACCTAATAACCAGGACTCATGATGGTCATTTTACTGTAGCGAGCATGAGCCAATATTCTCAAAACATTTCTTGGTGCAAAGGACGTGGAGCGCTAGTGCGTCTCCTCCTTTGTGCCAAAAATGATTTTCCCTGCTCTGAAAGGGAGTTTGAATGTGAGCATGATTGACGCATTTTAAGCAGGAAGTCATATGAGGCAGAAAGAGCATTTGAATGTGAATATCACAGCAGGGGGCGTTCTATGCATTTGAAAGCTGACCCTGTATTAAAAGATGACATGCGGCTTAAAATGCACAGACAACAAAGACATTCCACTGCACCTGGTTGCAACAGACACAGGGGAATGTGCATTGCATGGAAGGGTCATTCCTGACCCTATCATGAATTTATTTTAGAAAATGGAACAGCACCAGTACGAACCACTTACATTTCTATTCCTGAAACACAGTGACAGGCCCTTTGTTATTTAATGTGCTCCTAGCACTCGGGAGGGGGTAAGGGGGGGGTTCTGGGCCCTGAAATGTCTTAGTGACGGGACTGCGCTCCTGAGGCCAGTGTGTGGAAGGGGGCTGGCGCTGGCCAGTGTGGGGGAAAGGTAACCTGTCCATTTCTAAAAATAACAAATAAAAAGTGCATTCTTTGCGATTTTTCCTTTGTGTTCGTGTTTGAGAATCCGCCGCTGGAATGCACCTGGGTCAAAACATTTGAAAGTATTGGATTATTCATTAGCACTTTTTTAAAACTGTATGTGAAACTTTGGCTTTGGAGCCAATACTTAAGAAAATACATATGGAGTCCATTTTCTGAGTCACACTGAACGAGCTTGCACATTTAAAATGATGTGGAGCGACCATGGCCTGCAGCAGACACCATCCAGGCCTGAAACTGAAAGAGGGGCTGAGGGGGCGGAAAGCAGAGTGGCATTCATTGAGGGGGTAGTTACAGGGGTAGGAACTTGCCACAGTGACAGCAGATCCCCACAAATGAGAAGTTCGGTGTCACAGACAGGCCCACACAACACGGAGCAATTATCTGGCTCCAGTGGGAGGCCGTGGGCACAAGCCCCTGCCCAAGCTCTACCAAAGGTGTGCCCAGGGGACTCTCTCTCTAAAGAGGGGGCTCACCACCACCCCACAAGATCCTGGCACTATGCCAACCAACAGTCCCTTTTTGTAGGAATGCTCTGCATTTTTTCAGCCTAAATATTGATTTTTTCCGAGTCAAAGGAAAACACATCCCCCATCATTCTCGTGCTCAATCTCCCTCTTAGATGTTCTTAAAGGCCAGATGCTATGCCTGGCACCAGCAATGCCATCTTTCTCTACAGAGGTGGGTGTGGGCAATCCCTAGCATTCTTCGCCAGCACCTGGTATCAGGAATTCTGCCTTCTTCTATAGAGGGGGCTGTGGGAGCAAGGCCTGCCACCCCCCACCAGCACCTGAGCTCCAGTAACTTCTACCTTCCTTAGAGGAGGGCGGGTGTCATGAATTGTTTACCACTAATAGTTTTTAAGTCAATTTCAGTGGCAATGTCAGTGTGCACAGTGCACTCCTGTAATGGGGATTTCACAATAGGGTGTCTGGGTAAATTACTTGTTTGCTCATGCTCGAGGCGCTTACGAAACCCAAGCCAACATGGCAAGGACGGTCTGAACTGTTACCTTCCTTTAATGCTGCCACTGACATTGGGAGCTTAGTGCTGCTTAAAACACATGCCCAATTGAGACACATCTTTATGCTAATTATGTGATTAAAGGCAGTGGTGTGCATTCTCCCTCCCCTTTTCAAGAGCCCATTACACCAAGCGCGGTAAATACATGGGAAACCACATTGTGCATTTAAACGGGGCACATTTATAAATTGCATTCTGGTACTTGTCTCAGTAGGTATTGCGGGGGAAGAACGACAAATTTGTGCTAAAGAACCGAAATCAACCTTGCGTGCTGGTCCCCAACTACTGAAACGTATCGTGGCTGCCTCGTAACTCTGAAAGGAGGAGCCCCCATACTGGTAGACCTACCCCCTCGCTGCACCCCTCTGCATTAATCCAGACACCATAAAATAAGTCCTGCATTTATAATGTCCGCAGTCACCCGCCCCAGCACTTAAAACCCACTTTGAACGCGCATTAAAACAGGCCAAATGACTAAATTGTAGTCTCAGTAGGTGGTGAGGGGAACCAAACGACAAAACATGCTAAAAAACCGCAACCACATTTGCATGCAGGACCCCAATTAACCCGACCCCCATCCTGTTAGCCATTAACCCCCCAATTCCACCTTTCTCTTGTCCCTGTCGCCAATGGGCCCCCATTCCATCTTCACAGACCGAATTCGTTTTCGTTCAAGCTACAATGCCGTAATTTAAACTAATGCAAGTTTCGTATTCTTAAAACTTAGCAGAAGCACGGTGCCATCTGTGCGGCTATAACCGTAATGCATTAATGCCTCGGTGCCCTGCATAAGAGCGCTTGTTGCATGAAAGAACTAACGAGCGCTCAAATGCCCGAGGGTTCATAGCGCTATGTACCTCCTAAGGAGGCACGTCCAGCAAGAGATTTACACTGCCATTCAGATGGGCATGAACACTAATCTGGCCAGGATTAGGATGGATGTTGGTATCATTCGCCACCCAAGTAAGGGTAGGGGATATTAGCAAAGTGCTAGTCACAGGGCCTACATGTTTTTTTCCATTGCAGCTGGTAATGAAACAGCCTGCTCTAGCGGTTTCAATGGGTAATCGCATATTTCGCTATCATTCCTGCTTTTAATTAGGCACGTGACCCTTTCAATCAGTTTAGAACTAAGGCAAGGCAGGGAAGCATTTCGATCAAGTGCGATTTCATGGGCCGTAATAGGCGCTATACAAATACCCAATAACATAACATATACGAGGCACTGCCGCACAACTCCAGGTGATGCCTACTTATCACAAATGTGGCTTAAAATGCCCAAGCACTGGCATTACTTGCCACGTGTAGTCTTGTGTGCCAGGGATAATTACAACCTCATATACACAGGTGCAGCATTATATCCAAAACACAATCTGAAAGGCTCAAGTACTGACATCTATACCAAATAAAGTCTTGGTACGCTCTACAGGTGCATCCTCACATATATTAGAGTTGCTGAATGCCAACTGCAAATAAATAGATACATTAAATAAATAAATACATACATAAATAAAACTGCAGACTCAAATACCCGAGTACTACCTCCTTTTGCCAGGAATAGGTGCAATCTCACATGTCCAGGTGCTGCCGGAATATGCCAAGTGTGGCCTCAGATGGAGGAGGGCTGGATCTAATGTCACGTAAAGCCCCATTTGCCAGGTACAGTAAAAGGTTCACATGTCCAAGGACTCCATCATATGTTCAGTGAAACCTCACATGCCCTGCACTAATCTACTATGCCACATACAACGGCATATAGAAGGTATAGCTATGACCCTATAAGTCCAGATGCCCACTGCATCGTCAAATACTGAAATGCTGCCATCACAGACGAAAGGAGGATAGCTCCAGGTCACCACGCTCGCCTTGGAAACAAGATGACACGAAGCAACAAAGGTTCAATCCCAGGGTCGGCACTTAGAAATCTCTGGGTACTAAGTGCCTTATAAATACGCAACTAAGACATATTCAGGGAACAGCGCCTCGATGCCCCCGGACTTTTTAAAAATGCAAATAAATAAGTGCAACATTGTATGCAATGCATTGCCGAAGCAGAGTCTAGCCCATGTTAGGAGACCCTTTCTGCCCCAGCCCTTCTAGGTTTTCAGAGGTTAAGCCTATTAGGAAATTGCCTGATTCACTTGTAGGCCAGCGTGCCTCTATGAACAGTTGCCAAATCATAATTGCATTGTGATATTGATTATGTAGGTCACTCAATAAGTTACAGTACTGGTCACCAGTCTGCCAAAGCAATTCTGCAGCGTGAAGTCTACCGAATCCCCAGGCAACCCATTGCGCTGCAAATCCATAACAATGGCAACTAGGCGCCATGTGTAAGAGCCACAAAACATAACACACTGACCTGGTGAAGAAGCGTGCTCTGGAAGCTAGCCACACAATTTTAGCCTCGGACACTCAGTCAGCACGTGTCGCTGCCTGCTGCTGCTGGCTTGCTCTTCTAAAGGTGAGGAGGGGGCTGCAAGCTGCGCAGCAGTGCACACTCCAGCCCAGTGGGCTGGCATGTGCCGTATTCCCTGCGGGGTGGGGGAGGGCAATGCTCGGCTCGTGGTCCTGCGTTGTTCTCCTCCCCCTCCCCCACTGTTGTTGTTCAGTCAGAATCAACATTGCCATTGGGAATCGAAACCACGGCTTCACAGGTCACAGAAGTGTCAAGGTTCAGGGACAGGGGCCCTGTTCCTGAATCTTGACACTTCTGTGATCTGTGAAGCCATGGTTTCGATTCCAAATGTTGATTCAGGGGCCGGGCCTGCACTGCAGTGCAGCCTGCATGCACATGCACATAAATTTTAAAAAAAACACACACAACATGTTCAGTACTTGGGGCCGGGAGCCCCCTCCAGGACCACCAGGATAGGGGTTTGCCCCCCCATAGAGACGTCCCTGCATATGGTCCATGCCATTTGGTCAACATTTTATTTTCCGATGTTGCCAGGAGAACCAGCACTTTCTGCCCAATGGAAAAAGATCTAAATTAAGTTTTTTTTATCATGGAAGGTCCTTTGAATGAGCTTTAGTCAGATGGTTTGGACTATCTCTCACTTTAGCCACATGTTGTTCTTTCCATCTTTGAGCAGTTTGTGACAAGAGTAGAGGGGCCCCTCTCTCTCTTCCCAGGTTTCCCTCAACATATCAAGGACATCCCAGGGGTCCCTACCATACAGTAATTCAAACAATGAAAACCCTGTGGAGGATTGTGGCGTTTTCCGGATGGCAAGAAGGTCCCATGGTATCCTAATATCCCAAATTTTGCCGTCGGCTTCAATCAGTTTGCAGATAAAATGTTTGAGGGTCTTATTAAATCCTTCCACCAATCCGTCGGTTTGCAGGTGGTAAACAGAGGTCCTAAGAGTCTTAATGTGCAGGATCTCTTTCACTTCTGTCATCAACTGACTCATGAAGGTAGTTCTTTAATCTGTTAAGATCTCTTTCGGGAAACAAACGCGTGAAAAGAAGGGAATTAAATGTTTTAGAATCTTCTGGGTTGTTCTGTAAGGTGAAGGCCTCTGGGTAATGAGTAGCACAGTCTACAATGACCGAGGTATATAGAATCCCCAAATTGGATGTCTCAATGGGCCCCACTATATCCATACCTATACGACAAAAGGGCACATCAATGACTGTGAATGACGGTGGTTGTGGTAGATAAAGAGGTGAAGACCACAGGAGAGAAGAACAAACAGAAGTAGGTGGTTGTAGTAAAAGACACCAGGAGATTAAAATGGACAAAAGGTGGTGGTGGTAACAAAGAAGGCAGTAACATTGGAACATAGGAGTGATAGCGTGGCAGTGGTAGCAAAGGAGTTAATAGGAGGCAAGAGTGGAAGGATGTGGTGGTGAAGAAGCTGATGGTTTCTGATTTCGAAAGTTGGCAGGCGGAGATTACATAAAAAGTTGAAGCAGGAGGTGGGAACAACAGAGGGGACTATCAGCAGAAAATGTGGTGAGATCAGGAGGAGGACATTTTCTGGAGGATGATGTATAACCTCAGGGTAAGGAAGAGGTGTGGATGTCGGGGTCAGAGAATGCTGCAGAAGCAGACTTAACAGAGTAAGCGAGTGGTATGCAGAAGGTGGGAAGGAAACAGAGATGATCAAGGAGTGAAGGGGCTGAGGAAGATCAGAGAATAAGCATCTAGAAAAGGAAGGAGGACCCTGATGAGCCAGGTCTGCCCTAGGCAGGACGAGACAGTGGGGGAGGAACACGATGGAGGAGTTGGCGGTTACTATCAGGTCAGCTATGTGAAGGGGAAGAAGTCTGAGGTATAATATAAATGCCTGAGGGCTCCCTCTCCTCCTCTCCCTAACAGCTTTGGCCAACAGCCCTTCTGCTCACAAGACTTTAGTTAGTTTAGGGATATGGAATCCTGGCTAGCCAACATTGGATGTGCAAAAGGAAGAGGTTCCAGTAGACCCATGGGCCTTCCATGTCAGAAAACTGGGAGGTGAAGCAAGCTTCCATGAACATTCTTGGAAATTGGCCAAAGGCTTAAAGGCCTGGCTACCGCATGCAGGAGGAGCAACAATTATTTGGAGACCATCGTCCTGATCATTAGTATTATTTGTTGCAAAATGTCATTGAATCTGTTATAGTTGGCCCTTACATGTACATAATCTCTGAATAAAGATGTTTAACCAACAGTACCTGGCCTTGGTGTCCTTGTTCCCGGGTGTCTTGTGTCATAATATATATATGTGCTGAATTTGATAAAAGCAAAAACCTAGCTGTGAAGCAACAGAGTGCGGTATGACAGTGGGATACAGCAGGTGGGCAATAGTAGTATGGATACAATTAGAAGGATATCATATTAAACATTGAAGCACATGGGGAGAGGCTGTACAGAGGGTTACTGTCAGGATTTACAGATGAAGGTGGGGTGGTTGGGTGGACTGAGTTGACTAATTTGTTGATGGATCCAGAGCTGTGCTGCCATTGACGCTATGTTCCCTTGAGTTTCCTACATTATGACCTTCCCAGCATGTTTACTGAGTCTATGCTTCTGCATTAGAGATTCCCTCCCTTGCTATAGCCTTTTGGTATGAAAGAGGACACTGCAAGGTGTCTTCCATTTGTGTCCATTCTGATAACCCGAAACGCAGGAACTAGTTAACCCTCAAATGTTCCCCTGCCTTTTTTTTCGAAGACAAACTTTACTGGTATTAGAAAGCCATTCTGAATTTTTCTTGGTTTTCCTCTGGGATCCCACACTTCTAATCACATTACTGAATACCAGTTGGTTTACCATTCCGCACAATTTGAAGTCTCAAAGCGCATGTGAAAACACCGAATGTGACGTATTCAATGCCAATGTATGCAGTAATTACTGCATCACTTCAACTTGAGATACAGGGTAAAATAAAACATTAACACCAGCAGACATTACCTCCAGCAGAAAACAGGCAGTAATGGCTGTCTGGTGAGGGAAAAGCGACACAGATGCATGCCATTTTCCACAAACGGACACCCCAAACCTCTCAAGCACACCACCATGCCGGCTACCGGAGCACTGCCACTGTACCCTGGGGAGCTGTAGCTACCGTTTGAGGACAGGAGGAATAAAGCCATGAGGCAACAAAAGGCCGTTCAATGAAGAAGGGGGGTGTGCAGGCCGCCCATGCCAAGGTTTTTCACATGTGGCCTAAATGACTCGCAGGTCCGGAGAACATGTTGTTTGGACAGGCCCGCCATCATCGACGTATTCCAGTTCATTGAGGTTGGACCTTGAAAGCCAAATGGGTACACGCACAGCCATACCGCCTCTATTGAAGCTAGTGGCTGTTCCCCATTTCACTGCAACCGGCACATTCTAACACACAGGTGGCAAGGCATGACGCAGCCAACCGTCTTCTGCATCTCAGCCATGCGCGAGTGCCCTACTGCTCCATGCAGCAGCACACATTGCACTACCCAAAACCCTCAATTTAATACATGCGATCAAAGGCAACTCCTATGGGCTTGCACAATTCCCTAACAGTACAGGGTCACGGGAGTGCACACATGCCATTGGTGCACCGACTGCAACGGAACAGGTCTACAAAAATGGGAAACAGCATTCCTTGAATGTCCAGATTACTTGCCATGCAGAGGACCATCGCACACAGCTGTGCACGACTCAGCACGTGATTTCATGTTGCTCCCCTAGGGCACACGGTTAGTAGACATGTGCACACAAAAGGGAAAATGGACGTGACTGGAATGAAGGAGGGCCAGAGTGAGGGAGGTGAGCACAGGGAATGGACAGGAGCAACGCAGTGTGATAGCGATGCAGAGCACGCCCTTGATGCAAACACTATGCAATGCACCACCCATACATGCGTCATGACCATCTCATCGGACTCATGGAAGCATTAACAACGTGCCAACATCCATCCAGCTGATGCCGCCTATTCGCTCTTGCCCTGGCTCCTGGCGCCTGGCGCCCTGGAGATGCCGTGCAATGCAGCCCGTATTCAAACACACGCCACTATCGAGCAGGCCTTTCATGCTGTTGCCGCTAGTGAATGACGGAACCCTGGCACGTGCACTGCAGAAAGTTGGGCATTTCCTAATGCATGCGGAACAGGCTAGGACTGGCCCACAGGCCATTAGGCTCATGGCCGAACCGAAAACAGAAAATGCTGTTGCAGGCCAGTTTTTTGGGTCAAACCGGGCTAATTATTTGGCTAATGTGGGTCAGTTTGATGACTTACTTCACTATGTGGCTAATAGTTTTGACCAGTGTTGCTGAATAAATATTCTTTAAAATTTACAATTTTAATCACATTTTATCAAAAAAGTCATCATTGAGTACTAGTCAAGTCTGTCATACAAGGAATGCATAGCCATTTACAACTGTGAGCCACTTTTTCATTGGTGCCCGAGACAATGTTATGGCCAGTCCGACCCTTATGCTGAATGCTCCATAATCTGTATAAAGCATAGTGTTTCAATGCCCCACAAGGACAACATCCCACCTGACAGTGACGAGGAGGGCCATGCGGAGGACGCACCAGTAGTTTGTCTCTAATGGAATTGGAGGGATGGTCTGAGAACAAGGCAGCAATTGGTGGGGCCATTTTTCTGACTGTATCAGGGATGTTTCAGACTGCTCCCATGAATAGTACATTGTGTATGCATCGGCACCTCACACGGGGCTACCCTGTGTAATGTGTTCTCTGGGAGAGCAGTGGCAATCCTACAATAGGGACATACTGCCGATGTAGCCAGTTTGGCCACCAATGGATTTTAGGGGCTAGGAGCTAGACCTTGAGGAAAAACGGATCATTTGTTAGGACGTGGCAAACCCCAAACTACCTGTGAACCTGCATAACCGCAGTTCTAGTTAGTTGCACTGGTGAATGGCATGCGAGGTGTGGAACATGCCTTCTTGAAAGGAGCGCATGCATGCACGTGCAGTAGAAAAGAACTGCCTGATACAGTCCTGTCAGCATGACATTCTTGTTCGTCACCATATAAAAAGTAGACACTATTACATGAATTCTCCGACAGAAATGGCACATGTTTTGTTTGGTACCTCTTCCCCTCTCTTGAAATCATTCCAACACACTCCCCTCCCCTGGAATTACTCTAGCACACTCACCTCCCCTGAAATTACCCTAGCACACTCACCTCCCCTGAAATTACCCTAGCACACTCACCTCCCCTGAAATTACCCTAGCACACTCACCGCACCTGAAATTAACCTAGCACACTCACCTCCCCAAAAATCACCCCACCACACCTCTTCAGAAATCATCCCAACACACACACCCTCTCCCCTTCTCCAAAAATCACCCCAATACACCCCACTTTGCCCTCCCAGGAATCACCCCAACACACCTCCTCCCAGAAATCAACCCAACAAACCCCTCCAGAAATCACTCCAGTGCACTCCTCAACCCATCTGTTTGTGCCACCACGGTCCTGCATAGTTATGGGTGTGTTTTCTTCTCTTTTCCACATGGGCTGCCGGCGTGTAGTTTGAGGCGGAGGGCTGTCAATCACAGATGAATCTTTGGTGTTCACTGAGGTTAGTGGTGTGGGGGCCATTAAACCACAGGCTGGAATTGCTGCATGGCCTTCTCCATCTGCTTCAAAATCCGGGATAGCGGGCAGAAGCACTGGGGTGTTGCTGCTGTGGGCTCCCTCATTCTCTGGCTTCAAAGGCTTGTGGGCACCCACAAGGCTCTCTCTTTTTCCCAGAAGACTTGGCACATGCTGATAACACCCCAAGATCATTTTACCAATTTCTGGACCCCTTTTAATCACGGGTGTGATGGAGCCACAAATATTAAATCTGGATGAGGGGTACAGGGGACCCTAGGGACCAGAAAAACCATATGCTTTGTGCTCTCTAGCCAAAGGTAGTATATGGAGGATCACCCCAGGACCACCTCCATCTTCCTTGTTGTCTATAAACATTAGGTGCAGCGAAGCTCCAGCAATCACAGAAAGCCTTATTTTCTGAAAATGACTCGCGTGCCTCGGTTTGTGGGATCTCAAGAGCCATGGTTGATATTAGAAGTGGAAGCTGATAGTGGCAGGCAGCATTGAATTGTAATTGCTCTCATAGCAAGCAGCGCTCACAATTGTAACTAAACGCTACACGCTGCTATGGGAGCATGGCAGGCAGCATGTACAATGGATCCCTATGGGGCTTTATGCTCATACATAAAGCAGGCTGACATGGTGATCTACAGAATTTGCACTGTTATGAAAATGTGTGCCGGCGCAAATACCGGAGCATTTGTATGGCAGGCAGGAAGGAAAGTGGTGGAAATGCAAGTTGCATTCTGCCCCTCCGGTCCGCCATACAAATTAATGAAAACGAGGCGCACCATGATTTGAAAGCGTAAAGGTCCAAGTAGAACTGTTATGCTTTAAATTCACTGTACACCCCTGACGAAAAATGTGACCCAGAGACTGAACTATCATAATCCTTTTGAAACTTAGGTGATCGGGCTATACGCAGAGATGAGCCAGTTCCGTGGGAGCAACCATGATGCTGCAACAAAGTGCTTTGTCACGTGTCCTGGAGCATTGGCAAACAAAGGTTTGTGCTTAAGGCAGATTAGTTAATCCTGACATTCACTGACCTCCAGTGTAGTGTCTCCATGGCAGAAGTGATGTGGTCACTAGGCTTCAGGTTATAAATAAGTTATGCAGCAAAGCTATCCCTTCACCCGCAAAGGGTGGCTGGAGACCATTCCCTCCAAAAGGTATAAAGGAGACAGAAAAAGTCCACCACAGATCCTCATAGTGGGCGTTGGAGCAATGAACCTCCATGCACATGGGCACGCACATATCTTCGATGGAGAGAGACAGCTGGCACTACAGTAAAAGAGCAGAGATCTGTTCATGAATTGAAGAGGGAGAGGCGTCATTCACTTTTGTAGTGTGCTGAACTTTCTTTTGGAAGGTGCTTGTAGAAGGCAGAAAAAAAACAAATTGTATGCAACTGAGCTTATTTGGGCAGGGTTTGCCTTGAAAGGGCAAGGTGCTGTGCCCTGCATAGGAGGCCTATCTAGATCACTGAAAGAGGAGACTGGTGGGAAACTGCCAGAGGGAGAGAACATGTCCATGCAACAATACCCACGTAGTTCCTCTTTAGTGGCTGGACAGACTCGCCATCAGCAGATCTTCTAGGCCATAGAGGGTGAGGTTGAGAGCCATATATGTACTATCATACCCCCTCTGCCCAGGGTGGTGACTGCGCTCCATTATTCTGCATGTCTTACCCTAACTCCTCAGCCCTCCCGAGTCAGGTACTGGATGCCCTCTTCCCCATTATCATAAGCAAATCTCCCTCCCCATTATCCAAAAAGCAGATGTTAAAGCTTCTGAAGCCAGCTTTCATCTCATAGTTACCTTTTAAATGTCATTATGGATTGTACCCACAATTGTTTGGTAGATCCACTCCACCACCCCAATCTCTCAGGGAGAAAGTTCCCTGGAACTGAAAGCAGCTGTATACAATAAACGTATGGATAACCACAATAAAAGCTTCTTCCTTGACAACTTCTGTGCCTAGTTCTAAGGATTTGTGCAGGACACCATGCGCCTGAAGAATATCAGTCTGCTTGCACACAGAGGACCTCATTCACAGACTTGTTTTATAATGGCTCAACCCCATAGGAAAACGTTCTGTAAATCAGGCCCATAATGTCACCATAGAATTGGCTTCTAGGCATGTTGCATAACTTCCTCATTGTCCTCATAACCCCCTATGACATACACTTTCCCCTATCCCTCCTCCCACACCCTCTTCAATCGTCTCCTCCCACTCATCTTTTTCCTCCACTCATTGTGTTAACTGATGACGGAAGTGAACTGCATGTGCTCATGGATGAGGGTTAGAAGCCATGAAGATATACAAATCTGTGCAAGTCTAATGTTACCTGCATTGCAACTGAAACATGTTGGTCTACCCCTCTGACATCCATTCTCTATTCAACATGCCATGCTTGACAAAATAAACACCCTTCAGAATAAAATCCTCACTCACCTCAACGCACTTCCCAAAGTCTCCACGCCTGACGTTCCACCCAACGGCATGGTACCAGTGCCTGTAGACGCTGTGCCGAATATAGCTCAAAAACCCTTTGGCTTCAGAGAAATAACGGAAGCAGAAGTCTTGGGTATCCTGAAACATATCAAGTCATCCCTTTGCAAGGGTGACATGTGCCCTGCCAACATTATCAAAAACGGTGCAGAGCCACTAGCTCCATTCCTCACAGCATTCATCAACGCCTCCATTGCCTCAGGCATTGTCCCGCCCGCCCTCAAAAAATCATGGGTTAGACCGTTACTAAAAAAAACAACCTTGGATCCGGACACCCCCAATAATTGCAGGCCAATTACAACCGTACCTTTCCTGCTAAAAATTCTAGATAAGGCTGCATACCTGCAGATCCAGTCCTATTCAGAAGCAAATAACATTCTGGAAAAAAGGCAATCGGGTTTCCGTCCAGAATATGGTACTGAGTCTGCGCTGCTCGATCTTAAGGACCAGCTGTTAGAAACAATGGACAAAGGCAAGCCGGCTTTGCTCCTACTCTTGGATCTGTCGGCCGCCTTCAATCTGGTCGACCATAAGATCCTCTGCAGACACCTCAAAGAGGCTGCCCATTTCTCCCAGGAAGCCACAGTCTGGATTACGTCCTTCCTAGAATGCAGGGCCATGAGTCTTCTCTGATCAGGCCTCAGCCATCCCATCTCCCATCCACTGTGGAGTCCCGCAAGTGTCCTGCACCTCCCCACCCTCTACAACATCTTCACCCTACCCCTCTTCAACGACCTAGACGGGCACAGCGTAGTCTTCACAAATTCTTCTCCCACTCTCCCGCTCTTACGAACAAGATCTAATCACCCTCAAAGAGACCTATGCATTCATCCAGGCCTGGATGGCGGTTAACGGTCTATGTCTCAATGGAGACAAAACAGATATCCTACTGGTAGGCCCTAAGCAAATCCTGAACAAAATAGACAGCCAATACAGCAACTTCAACATTGAGAACACTGTAATCGCAGTCTAGGCTGCTGTCAAAACATTGGGTGTGTACCTTGACTCCACCCTATCAATGAAGCGTCAAGTCAGTGCCATCTCATCGTCAGTAGCTCTCACAACCAAAATTATGAATGCAGTTAAACCGATCAATTTTGGCATAAACGGTGTCAATATGGCTAGAGCTACTATCGGAGCGAAGCTAGACTATTGGAATGTCCTGCTCCTAAGCACCTCTAAAAACCTAAAAAACTGCAAACCACACCAATTAACGCTCTTAGAGTTCCGCAAAGCATCCCTAGGAGAGACCACATCTCCCAGGCCAGACTGGATGCCCATTGGCTCCCAGTAAAGGAGTGCATTCTGTTCAAGACCCTCCATCACCCACAGATGCCTCTCCCACACGGCACCCCCCTACCTGTCGGAAAGAATTCATCAGACACCTGCCACCAGACGCAAACGGGCACAATACTCACAACAGCTTACAATCCCAACCTTCAAAGAGTCAAAGCCGGGGGAGCTAGCTTCCCTGTCTTAGCCCCCAAAAACTGGAATGCACTCCCGCTCGAGCTAAGAAAAGTAACCTCATTCGCATTGAAAACAAAGCTATTTAACAAATCTGTACGCTATAGTTCCCCTGTAAACATGGAACTCACCAGTGTCTCTGTTTTTCTGATTGTAAGCAACCGTGCGTATGACTGTACCCTACCATTCTAAGAATATCTACACAAGTGAGCCTTCGGTAACAGCGCCACAATGCCTCAGAGCCGATGAGCGCTTTATAAATTCAAATAAATAAATTCTCTAGCGTTTTCCTAGTGACGTATGATATCCGCTCAAATCATAACCTTAGATGCCCTTTCAGGACCCCCAGAATGTGCATCAATTACAATCGTGCATATCACAAGCTTTCAGCTCCATGGACGCCGAAGAACTGGTTCTGTTGCGATTCATTGGAGCCCAGAGAAGCTCTGTGAAGTGTATATCTTGTGCTGTTGTGGCTTGACATGGCCATCAACCATTGGTTGCATTCGCTCATTAAAAATGTGAATTGAGAGTAGACGTTTTGATTGTCGGAAGCAACCAGTGCATGGTGCAGCTTGACGATTACAGTGTGTGCTTGTGAAATGTTGTGAAGTCCATTCCTCTAATCTTTTCATGCTATCTGGCTGTCGAGTTCCAGGCTGTCGTAATCAAGATGTCGTGAGTGAGCGTGGCTTCTGGCATCAGGGCCAAGGGCCGTAGTCCTTGAAGTCTTTGAAGTATGGTAAGTTTGCTGGTTAATGGGGTACGGCTCCAGGGCCTGCTTTCAGGATCCACGTAGGTGATCGCTGTGGACGTACCCTAGTTCAACTCCCT
The DNA here is from genome assembly GCF_040938575.1 of Ambystoma mexicanum. Classification (NCBI taxonomy): domain Eukaryota; kingdom Metazoa; phylum Chordata; class Amphibia; order Caudata; family Ambystomatidae; genus Ambystoma; species Ambystoma mexicanum. Next base: position 1,440,240,455 of record NC_090929.1, on the reverse strand, counting down.
GGTGACAGTTGAGTTGAATTGAAATTTATGAAAGCCATGCTCACGCTGGAGTATTTAGCACTCATTCTATGGCTCACTTAATGTAGTAGCGTGGGAGTTCTAACGCAAACAATATACGTGCCATTGAACTGTGCTGCTAGTAAACCAGGTAAAGTTTTCTCACGCCATACTAGAGATATTAATGCAGTGACTGCGGGGCAAGGACCCTTTGAGCTGTGTGCTCTGGTTGGTTGGGGTGTGCACAGTGCAGCAATTACTGCACTCCTAAAGAGTGCTCTAGTGAGAGTAACAGTGGTCTGGCGGTTCATGCTTTGTGAAGGAACAGTGCAGCTATCAGTCAGGGGACAGTGCACGTTACATTTGAGTCAATAGATTTTCCCAGTGCCTCTTTGATGAGTAAAAACGGCATTGCAAAAGACTGTTTTGCAGTGCAGAGAGAACTCATTGGTCCGCACTCAGTGACTGAGTAAGCAGTAGCCCCTTGTCGAATTTCAGGCACAAGTGGCATTGGATGAGATGATAAGTGGGAAAAATGAGCCTTTGTGAGAAAGGACTGGTGCGACTTTTTATTTCACTGATACCATACGTAGTGTGTTTGAATAGAGTCTGACAAACTGAATTGAAGCAACTTCAAGAACCCAGGTCAAAATTCAAGGGAAACAGCGTTATAATCTAATGAGTTCAGAAGAAATTCCTTTGGTCAGAGAGGTTGTGTGCATGACACAGGGCGAGGTGCCCAATTCTAATCTACAAGACCATGAAAGAATTGCAGCCTTTTTTCCACACGCTCAGTCCAAGTCATAACGCCTTACAAACAGCACAATGTTTTAACAACTCCCTTTTGGTTGATCTAAACAATGGACTGAACGAATGTGTAGTAGCTATATCGGGTCCGGTTTTAGGAGAAGTCGAAAGAAGGCCAAGCATGTCTTTGACTGATGTTTGTATCAGCTTGGAAGAGGAAATACATGCACAAGAACCTTTGTCAAGCAGATTAAGTGTCACACCTCGTTTGTATGAGTCTCGGGTGGAATGAGACGGTTTGAATATGACGGATCGATCATGATCCACTCGGGAGTGTTGGATATGTTTTTTTTATGATTATACCTATTACTTCATGGTAATATTGTAGTGGTGATATCTATTGTGGTAATTCATTGGGATATTTATATCGTGGAGAGACTATTTTCAGAATATTGCCTAGTAATTGCTTTACTACCAGGGTCGCTAACCACAACACATTACTGGACTTGATACACCTTGGGTAAAATGGCTCATGCTTCCTCGAGGAATCTTATGTATGATGCCACAATATGCCCTTGTAACTGATTTTCACAATTGTAAAACAGGCAAATTGAAATATTGCACATTCATTCACTTTCTGGCTAGGCAGTTCACAGCAGTTACTTGATTTGGAGAAATTTCTTATTGCACTTGTCTTTTTGTGCAGATCGAATAAAATACCTGACTATAGCAAAAATGCACCAGGACTACAAGTGACTTTGTAATGGATTATTTGTATCGTAACACATAAATATGCAATTTACACATGGCAACAGTTCTGCCTACAACATGTTTATGCATTACAATAAGCAATGGCACCTTTTCAAAATAGAATCAGCTGTGCCCAGTATTATAAATCATCCTTGAAAGATTGGAACGTGGCAAGAAATACACTTTGAGAACAAGAAAACACAGCAATAGCATTCACATAATTGCGAAATTACAAGCACCTTTTAACATCAACAGCACTTAAGATAAAGTGACCTATCTCCCTGTTTAACTGACCGACAGACAGCCCATCAATTCCTCACTTAAAATGAAATTTACCCAGATTTGTTGGCAATGTTTTCTGATTCAGTTTTGCATGGAAATCGTCTTCAGATGAGGAACTCCCACATCAAACAGCCTGCCTGCAGAAAATCTCCAGCTGTCCCTCTCACCTCGTCTCTCCCAGCTTGAAGATATCTCTGCATGCACTCCAAGATGTCTCTGCCTAGCTACTCTCTCTCAAACCCTTATTATTACTTCTTCCTGCCACTCAACGGAAATCCTTCCCCTTGACCAGATAATTTCACTGAAAACCATGTTCGTTTGTTCGTTCATTCGTTCGTTGTTGGAGAGGGACATGTTATTGGCATTGAATTAGTATGTTATTAGTATTAGGTCGAGTGCAACTCAGTCAATTGAAGTATCATCCTGAAATAGTATGCAATTTTAAGCATGTGCTCTGTGCATTTTCCGTCATGCGCCTTATGCATTTCTGACTGAGACTCACAGCCCTGAGTGCAAAAATCAGTCTCACTCCCTTGAGCCCCTATTGCAGTTCAAACCCACGCTAATATGTGCATGCTAAAATGATGAGCTACATGTGCATGCTAATCGTATGTGCTGTTTGGGATGCTAACCTTCAGAGTCCCTACAATCCAGAGCCCCCAGCTACTCCTACACTCCTTCCTTTTTTACTGCTGGGATATAACCCAAAATCATTGCAGGAAAAACAAAATAAATGTTCTAAAATGGAATGTTCTTCTCCCAACTGAATTTTCTCCCTCCCCATCGTCATCAAAACCAATATCATTTTCATCTTAAAAGTGAGAACAATCAACCATAACAAAATAATTATCGCTGGAACTGCCAAAATCACCAAACCTCTTTCCACTCAAGTCCCCCAATTGAACCCATCTTCCTCTGTTAGGCCTAAACTGCTCACAGTAACGTTAGCTTTGTTTAGATTCATCCTAATTGTATATGCGCTTTTATGTTTCAATAAGAATCAAATATCTGGATCAATAGGAAATGCATTTTTCTGAAAGAAATCGATGTTCTTTACCTTTCCTTCCCACAATTCACCATCAGCATGAAACAGGTTCAGGCCACCCACCGTCACCACTGTATCTTTAGGGATAGATAAGTAGAACACATTATGCTGCAGCTATTTCACAATAAAAGATCCATGGTTAAGGTGAGCAACTGTCTAATTTGCCATCGGAATACTCACTAACCACCTATCCTTAATCAATTTAGCATAGGCCAACTCCTCAACTTCTGTATTACTTGTAATCACATCACACCTCTTAGACAACCCATGCTCTGACCTCAACACACAAAAAGCATCTTTTGCATCAGGTATAAAGGGCTTGCCTGGACATATGTAATTCTGCTCCTTGAATTTCACACGTATTTAATTTTGGCATGAGATATACATCAGGTTCCCATGTTTGAAATGCTATCATCTCTCGAGTTACAATCTTAACATATTTGTTATTCTGCCAAAAACCTATATTATGTACCAACTTAGTTTGATAGATCAATTGTGGAGCAATAAACGGAATGCACAGAACACAACCTATTTTCATTCACTCCATATTAATGTATAATGGTATTGCACTTACCATCTGATGCAATTCTTTCTTGGATTATCTCCACCTCCCTTTCTGTGATCTGTGCCATCATTCGACGGATGATACCAGATGACACAAAATACAGAGGTATATGGCCTTGAATCAACTGAGATACCGCATTTTGAACTTCCCATAAATATTTTGTCAACATCCTTTCAATTGGAGTTACCACATTTAAAATATCATGTGGCAGTTTATCATGTTTAACAATGACATTTGGTACAATGCTGTAATATTTTGGCTTGTTCATTCATGACTCGAATTGTCTCATTGACATTGCTTCTTTCTGTCCACCTTTGAGCCCATCTAACGTTTGTTGCAACTCTTTTAAATTATAGCTCAATTCATGTGCTTTGTTACTTAATGTTCCTACAGATACAGCATTGGCTAATATAGATATTGTTGTGCCCACCACAGCACCGATTATCGTCATCACGATTGATGCCACTAATAGAACAGCCATCCTTTTCCCCTTCGTTTTCCAATTGTTGCATTGTTTTCTTGGTTGCCCTCAGAGTTTCTTCTTTACGGGGTTGCACCCATTCTGTTACGTGCTCTGATTTGATTTCTGATTCATTAAGGAATGTTTCAATGATTAAATCAGGATTTTTAGGCTAATGTTCATATTCTGATATAACAACCTTCTATTCCCCAATATAAAGCCCGGTACTACTTCTACTGCGATTCCTGATGGTGGTCCCATTCTATCAGGACTTGTGCTTTCACAAACATGGTATATGGAGCATTTATGACAATTAGTACCAACAATAGCCAGAAGATTTCCTTTTTCACCCTGCCACGTGGAAAAATCAGCCAGTCATCATCTCTGGTTATCATCTCCACATTTTTTGGGGTCATCTTCACCCCCTTCTTCGGGCTAGAGGGCTTTCCACATGACTCCAATCCAGTGGTATCCTCCAAGGGTCCTGCGCTCCAAGGATCCAGCGCTAACGAGGAAAACTATTGTTTTTCTAGAGTAAAAAGAAAAGACACCTTAAGTACCAAGCACATCAAACTTTTTACTTTCCTTTCTCACTGGAGCAACTGAAACCAAATTTGATTATGCACACAAATCCAAATTATAGAAATATGTCATGCAACCAAGACATTCTTTCAAAAGTACAGAATTGATTACATACACCACTGCCACCTGGTATTTTTCATATAAAAGGCCCTTGGTACCTTTTTGTGCTATCATCATTTACACCTCACCATTTGCTATGACAATTCAATTTTTTTATTATTTTTACTCTGTTACTTTGAACTCGCTCGAGCCTCTTCACTTCATGTTTCGGGTGAACAGGTTTTAATTGATTAACATGGACAAACTGTTCCACAGTCAATTCATCCTTCTTCTTTAGCAATTCTGTAGACCACAGGTGAAACCTTATCTGTAATTTTATATGGCCCTTGCCATGCTGCAAGAAATGTAGAGTTTTTAAGTTTCCCTTCTCTGAAGTTAAACCTGTAAACCTGGTCTTCTATTTCATACTCTCTCACAGATGCCTCCCAATCCTAACATGTTTTTGCACCATCAGCAGCCTTTTCCAAATTGGAAATTGGACGCATTTACAAGCACCTGTTCATTTTTCTGTAAAGTAAGTGTTGTGGCAGAACCATGTTCCTTCCTGTCAACAGTTCATGAGTGCTGAGATTTGTTGATTTAGCGGGTTTTGACCTGAAAGCCATCAGTACCAATGGAAGCCGCAAATCCCTACTATAGCCTGCTTCAGCTACAAACTTTTTCAACATATCAACTATTGATCTGTTACACAGTTCTACTCCTCGTAAAGAGGAGGGCCGGTAGGAATTGTGCAGCTTTCCTTTCACACCCAAAATGTGCCATATGTTTGTCATCAATGCACTAGTGGAATGACTTCCACGGTCTGACTCTATTCTTTGAGATAAACCAAATCTTGACAAAACTGATTTACAAGTTTTGGGGCCGCCTTTTGCGCACTGCAATTCGGGGCTGGAATGTACTCTACGCATTTGGACATTAGACAAGTTACTGTTAAAATGTACCCCTTGCTGATCTTTTTACAGGCCCGACATAGTCCCCCCTTTTCTTAAATGTTGCTCCATGAGCAGATGATGCAGGTCGAAATTGTGCGTACACTAGACACACTCTGGTGTTGAGCTCAACATCTTGGGACATGTGTGGCCAATAAGCATTATCTTTACAAATTTCAAAGCTTTTGGTGAACCTCTGTGTCCTGCAGTTATGGCATTGCAGGCATGATGTAACATCAATCCCCGAAATGACAAAGGCACTACCCATTGGATTTGGCCTGTCACATATTATGTAATCATCAGTCCATCTTGTAATCTAATGTTCTTCTTATTTTTTAGTAACTCTCAATTCCTCTTTCTCTTTGTAGTCCCCATCAGTCAGAGGATGTTGTTCTGCATCTAAGAAATGGTTATAACATAGGCCTAAAATCAGGTCTTCCATTTGCGCTTTGATCAGGTCCTGATCTGGAGTGTCAAAACTCGATTGTGCCACAGGCCAGTCAACTGCTTTTGGAGCTTTGGAATGTGTTATTGCATCTACCTGTATTTCAGCTCCAATTTTGGCTAACTGATCTTCCTTGTCATTCCCTTCTTTGTCTTCAACTGGCGTTTTCAAATGACCACGTATTTTCCTCCAATGTATTATCAGATCATTTTCTGTCACAAGCTTGTCTATGGCTTAAATCATCTTGCCATGTTTAAGCGCTTTCTTGTTATAGGTGAGCATGCCTTTCACCTTCCAGCCCGGTAAATATTTTCTACTGCTGTAGATATTGCCTTATAAATAGCGCCCAATTCTGCTGCTTGGCTACTTCTGGTACCTATCCTCATGAAAACTCTTGGAATGTTGTCACATCTACACCATATGTTTCCTATTCCTGCTACAAGCTCTTTTTCTGTATCATTTTCTACATGGTATGCGCATCCATCTACATACACAATTGTTAAATCCTTATATGCTTCTTCATTGAATGTTTTGCGTGGGGATTGCTCAAATTCCTTCAAACTTGTTTCTAGCTATGTGTCATCAGGTGCACATACAGCTGCACAAGCATGCAATTCTGCTAGTCCTTGGGCAACTGGGCTCTTTTTATTTTGTCCATAATTCATCTCTACAGGAAATCCTGGAAGTGCTAATGGCCAGGAAGTCATTCTTCTTGGGCCAGATTCCCTGATCTGATTCTCTTACTTTGCAGAAAATATAGGGGCTGGTGATTTGTTTCAATAATTACCCTCTCCCCTATGGGACGAAAATGTAACGGCCAGACAGTGGTCAGAAGCGCCTTTTCACATTCACTAAATTTGGTTTCTACCTGTGACAACACTTTGCTAGCATAAGCAATAGTTTTGTTTTTCACATTGTTTTTGATAGAACACTGCTGACATGCATTGATCGGTGAATCCTATTTCTCCAAAGAAATCCAGTTTGTTATTGGATATGCCAAACATGATGCTTTGATTATACACAGTTTTAGCCTGGCTACTGCCTCACTTTGTTCCTTTTACCATTTCCGGGGTGCACCCTATTTCAGTAATCTCGTTAAAGGATGTGTAATTTCTCCTGTAAGTGATTTCAATCCAGCACAAACCCAAGTCAAAGCCCAGCTTGTAGTGCACAACTGAAATCCTTATTTATTTTTGTCTATAAGTTCAATATTCTGAACGATATACCACTCGTATCACACCCTTCTCCTGGAACCCCCCTGGTCACACTGAACCAAGAATCAGGCTGGTTTACAAAGGTAAATATTTATGTATCTAAAATGTAACCACAATATATTTTAATGGGTAAACAACAATCCCCAATGGGGTGACAGAGCACTGAATAATATCTTTAATACACTAGGAATAGGTAATAAGCAAAACAAATGCAGCACAGAAAATAATACTTTTGCGTTGGTTCAGATCAGATAGCACTATGGTTAGAGGTTCCCCCTGCAACACCCCTCAACCCCCCAATAGGCAATGTGAAGAGATGGGAGGAGAGAGCAGGTATTCAGGAATAGCACAAATCACACAGAATATCAGTCCCACTTGATTTCCCCCTTCAAACACAAGAGAAAATTGGAATTGACTTTTCAGCTGTGAGGATGGCTTTAAAATGATCTTTCAAATTGACTGGGCAAAACACCAAATGTGGTCAAAAATAGTTAAATTGTTATAAATTCTTATGGGAGCCGCTTTGAACAGTTGCACACAATCACAAGCAATAATGTAGATACAAAAAAACAATTGAAATCTTAACGTCCAAGTTGGAAGCAGTTTAGAGCTATTTCACACGTGTAAACCTTTCTGATTTTTTAAATTGCGGCAAACTTTTCTGTGTGCGATATTCGCGATAATGGGAGAATCTTTGGGTTCTATGGATAGTTATGATTGTTAGGTACAAGCAGAAGTTGAAATTTTGTTTCTATTACAAAAACCGAAGGAGTTATAGAGCTTTTAGTAAAGGTTGTTTTTGGGAGATAGGTGGAGAATGGAAAACAGAAATGCACTTTTGAAAATGACAAATGGGTTTGCTTATACTAGAGGATGACTATGAAAAAGAGAACTCAGCTATCTAGATCTTGTGTGTCCTCTTTTTAGGGGCTGTGTGGGTGAGGACCAGTCGACACAAAACATACAAAATCCCACAGACCAGCTTCCTATTTTTCTTCTGTAGTGGCGAGTCAATAGATGCCTATAGATATATGCATGCTTACCTCTTAATCATTAGAAAGAGGGCGGATAGCCATGTGTCATCCAAAAATAAGCATATTTAATATTTAATCAAAACCATTCATAACTTACAATGCATCAATATAAAAACTACATCATACTGTCATTTCATTTAGACACTGACATGTATACATAAATGTACGGCTCTCATTATAAAAAAGGTGTACAATTTAGACTCTTTTGTACACACGTAGGCAGATAATCTGTGTTCCTACCACTGTTCTCTAATCATACCCTCTTAAGTAGTGAGGGCAATAATACACTTCCAAACTGTGTTTCTAGGACCAAAGATAATTTAACTAGAAATGCACATAGATCACTTTCAATTGCATCTCCTGTTGGTACTGTCTTCAGGGCACTTAGTCTTGTTTTATATTTCCATCTCTTCGTATGCCTTCACTTGTATTAGCCGTACTCATATCTTTCTTTCCCCTTGCTCCTTGTGGCTTACAGGTGCTGCGGATGGCCCGTAATTTTCACCGGGACCTTAATAGGGAATGATCCCTCTGTCGCCCGCTTGGTTCTAACTAATCGCACTTGCTTGGAAAAACTCTTATTCTCATCCGTATACAAGAAGTGCTTAACTGTGCATGTTACTGCAACTGATCGTTGCCGGGCCTGTAACTGTCCACAGACCTCATCGATCGTGTCTCCTACGGCTCAATGGTTCTCTCCAAGTGTCACGTGTTCTCGCTCAAGGGAAAGCCGAGTGTCTATAAGCATCTATTGACTCGCCACTACAGAAGAAAAATAGGAAGCTGGTCTGTGGGATTTTGTATGTTTTATGAAAAAGCGAATACTACACAGGGATCTTACAGTCACTTGATCAGGGTGACCCGCCTGCTAAGGAAACTCGACTTCTTCAGATGAGAAAAGGGTCCGCGCCAAGATGGTTCTAACAATACTGGTTCTGAATGAAAGATAGGATGGGTTGGAAATAGGGATAAGACAAAGTAAATGTCCTATGGGTCACAGTTCTTCCTATTAATACTCACAGGATACGCTTTTAAATGGGACCGTCAGCTCTGGTCATAGGATTGGGTCTGGTCTAGGAATGACAGCACATTAGGCACGGAACTGGAACAGCTAGGCCAGTTGCCGGATTTGCACAGAATCTGCCCTCCTAGTCTGTGGGTATTTGAATCAGCTGAATGGCGAGTTCGTCAGGCAAGCCTAGTGGTGGCAAGCCAGAGGATTTCAGGATACTGGTTCAAAAGGCCTTCTCACACCACCCAGCGCTTTACTGCATAGAGAGAATAAATTTGAGGATTTGGGCCTTGCTGGAAATCAATGGTTCTCTATTGCTGGCAAGAGATTTTGGCATCTGGATCTGGAAGAATGTTAAAGCTGAATGTAGAATGCTGGATCAGATTGCTTTGCTGGAATTAGGAAAGTGGCTGGATCAGTGAGTCTCTGTGTTGTCAGCTGTCTCTATTTATGCTATAGAATGACATCATAATGGGGGTGAATGGGCCAGCTTAGCTAAGCTTGCCCCTGTGAGCTGGGATCGGACCACACTTCATCTCCGCCTTGCAATTTGAGTGATTTGATCAAGGCAGGGTGATGTCACATTTTATGATTTGCTTTACAACCCTCAGAGACTTACCTTTAGCCACTGGTTTCAAAATTGGATTTGATACTAAATGTACATTTCTACATTGGTCACCTTTATACAAATCACACATAAAGATGCCATATTTTACGTAGCAGCTATTCCTCAAAACCCTGCAGCGGTGGAATCTTGTCTCAACTTTCTACAGAATTTTGTCCTTTTCGCTATGAACACAATTACCAAATGTTATGCAAATTTCGACAAATGTCCGTGTTTAACATAGGGATATGCATGTACATTTTCACAATTCTAACACAAATACATTTTGCATAAAACCACATATATTGCCATTCCTGTCCAGAACATGTCTCTCAGTTCTACCGCATCTCCACACGTGCAGCCAGAAATTAAATTAACAACTCTGTCCTTTTTATATTTTTCACCATTTTGAATAGCAAGTTATGAGTCTTTTAAACATTTGTTCTTTGTTCATGTTTAGCAACAGATGGTCTGCCCTTTTTTGTCTCCCTGCAGTCCACGGCATCCCCCTCCTTGTTTGTTCCTTCCAGAGGCCATTTACGACCCCCTTCACACTTCCAGTTTCCTGGGCTGCAGCTTTGTCATTGTTCCTTTGCTTTCTGTAGACAAGATTCTGTTCTAACCCGCAATTAACACCTCCCAGTGAGTTTCTGCTGAGAGGAAGGCCCTCCTTCTGGGAGAAAAACCTCTTTTCCAGTTCTTGCAGCTTCAGCCAGGCTAATTAACTTCTTAAGCCCAGCAAAAACCAAATTTGTTGGACCAAACAAAAATACATTTCTTTCTTGGCCTTAAAACATGTGGGGAAAACACAACTAAAATCTGTATTCCTTTTTGGCAACAATCCTTTTTATGTTTGCTAATCCAGCAGACCTTTTAGTTTTAGGTCCTTTTAAAGTTTCCTCAGTACTCCTCTGACAGCTGTCATTCAGGTAGCCCCGCGTACTGCACCTAGATTTTGGCCTATGCTGTCAGTTTTCAGACAATCCAGTTTGTCTGAAGAATGTTTTGTTCTTCACATTGGGACTTTGTATGTTCACAATGATTCATTAGATACATGAATTTTAGCACCAGGCAAGATTTTGAATGTTGAGAAGTGTTGTGTATAGGCATTTGGGAGTTTTTAGCAACAAAGCAGATGTCATTTGTAGGTAAATTTTTGGGTTTCACTTGCAAAGTGCTGCCTCTCTCTCTGCACTCTGTTTGCTAGTCACGGAGCCCACTGGCACATTTTCTGCAGGGTGTACTCTATTTCCCCGCACATGCACCATGGGTGGCAGGTTGTGCATCCCTCTTTTTGTGTGCTGAAGCGCACGGTTTTTGTAGGTTTTTGGTGCACACAAGGGTTTTGCCACCATTGTTGTTGTTTCTTTCCCCATAACTGGCAGGGTGATGCCGCATTGCATAGCGGAGTGGGTCAATACATCCCACACTCCATAATTCTCAATACATTTCCTATTGTTACTTGTCATCCCTAACAAGCTCTTTAAACATTTCAAATTAGTGGGATCTTTTATTTTATAGACCGCCTCCACTTTTTTCTTTTGTGGGTTTAACCCATGCTCTGTCACTTCATGACCTATGAAATGTACCTTTTTTTTACACCATTGTGCTTTCTACAAAGATACCTTTGCCCCAGTCTTCTGTAGCTGACTGAGCACATGTCTAATCTCATTGAAGTGGCTTTTCAGATCTTCATTTTTTATTAGCACATCATCCACATAAACTATTGTCCCCCTTTGAGCTGCATCTGGGAGTGCCTTGCTAAGGAATATCCCCAAATCACTCCCACTATTGACATATCCATAAGGTGCGTGGGACCATGCATATTGTGATTTGTCAAATGAAAAGGCAAACAAATGTTTAATATCTTCCGCTAGTGGCACGCACCAGTATCCAGCTGTAAGGTCTAATGTGATAAACACCTTTGACCCAGGAACCTGTGCGAGACCCTGATCAATAAATGAAGGGGCCACCTTGAAACGGGTACCTTTTTATTTAATTCTTGTAGATCGGCACACAAGCGCCATTGGCCATTAGGTTTTAGCACACCTAATACAAGGGTATTTGATGTGCTATGAATAGCCCTAATGATTCCTCTAGATTCTAAATTTTTGATTATTTCAGCTAGTGATTCCAAACATGCCAGGGGTAACCTATATTGGCGCACAAATACTGGCCCCCTACCATTTCCTTCTGGTAGTGTGGCAACATGCAAATCTGTTAATCCACAATCATAAGCATCTTTTGCAAAAACCTGTTTGAATTCCATAAATATTTTTCTCAATTGGTCTTTTTATTCTTCACTTGTGCAAGCATCTGCAGCTACAATTTGCTCTCTTACCATTTTGAAAACTCTGGGAAGTCCACTAAGGGAGGAACCTCTCTACTTTCCTCTAAGCATGTGGCAGTATCTTTCTGGAGGGTTGCTACACTCAAATATTTTGGAATATTGACTTCTATTTCAATATGCTGCTTTTCTCTTTTAGATTCACGTAATTTGAATAGAATACACTCATCTTGTCGACAGCACACTATTTCACTCGGCACATAAGGGTACACAGACTGAACTTTAAAAATTCCTTTAGGTTTAGAATCCAAGAATTCTGGCAACTCACCATGTGCAGTCACATAGCTTTCAGGAATGTTCCCAATCACTGCATTACTAAAATCAGCAGTGTATTAAGACTTCTGTATTGCCATTCCTATTGCTGAATTCTCTTCTAAATGAATATCTTGACACCCTTTATTGTCCAGCAGAATTTGAATGGGCCCATCCCCAATCTCTATCAGTATATTCGAATTCTAACCCTTGCTGCTTCGTGGATTCATTTAGACATACAAATGCATCAGAACCTTTTAGTTGCTGTCCCTTTCTGTATTTTAACGCTACTGTAACTTCTTTGGTGAATGCATCCTGTGCATGATGTAATTTCCCAAATAAAATGTGTTTTGTGTCCTGCTCACTATTGTCATGCACCCTGTTCCCTCGGTCCCAGTCACACACACCTGATTGCGCGGGTGGCCCGGCCCGACGTCGGCGGGGGTTGCGCCTGCCTTCAGGTGTCACTGCACCTGGCCGCGGGCCGCGATTGCCTTTGGACTCGGCACCACGCTGGTCCTCTGGCATTACGCTATCCATGGCGCTGTTGGTCTCGACACACTTGGGGGCGGCCATGGCGCTTATAGTCACGTTGGACCTCCCCACTTTCTGGCCGCTCACATGATAGCGCGCGTAATGCTTTTTCTAAAAAGTGTTCACGCGTCGGTCACGTGATGTGAGCCCATCACATGATACCAGCCCAGCAATCAGGAGGAAGCCAAGACGAGTCGTGACCAGGAAGTCACGCTATAAAAGAAACTTGTTTTTCATCTCAGACGCTTCTCCGCTGTTTAACGGCGTGTGGCCATTTTTTGCTTCTTGTCTGCTATTCTTGTATTCTGGACTTTTGGACCCCGTTTTTGACCTTGGATTGCTATTGGATTGTCCCTATTGAATTTGGTAATTTAGGATTGCTTACTCGAACTGCTACTACCATCTGGATCTGGAATTTATAGACTGCTCCTGGTTTGCCCTAATTGGATTTGGTAACTGGGAACTGCTAACCTGAACTTTGACTACATTAGGACCAGCTCTACGGATTGTTTTCTCTTTGTCATTTGCATCTGCTCAGCCAAGAATCACGGACCAAGTAGTGTGCTCTTCAGGTGGACCTTGTTAGAGGTATTATCATCTCCTTACACTCTCAGGGGGAACAGCTAGGTGAAGAGTCATCATCGGTCTTCCCACGGGAAGGTGCCTTTGGCTTCTACATCATACATTGTCATTAGTCACTGTATATTACTCCCCTAACCCATTGCTTTTCTTGCAGCCACCTGGGATCCGGTGTTCTCTGTTCCTGCCACCAGTGGCCTCAATAATCGGTCAGCGAGTTGTTTGTATTTCTCTGACTGGTGCTTGGGGACGGAGGTATACTAACCTACGTGGACCTCAGATCTTGACAGACTGAGAAGCCTTCTTCCACTGGATTATGGATACCTCCGCCGGGGACCCGGTGGCTGCACTAGTACAGGCTATCACAGTCCTTAGGGCAGACATGACGGCCGCCACAGCGGCAATACACCAACATTTAGACACCATACAGAGCGAGAGACATGCCTTGCCCCCGATGAGGAATTTGGGGACATCCCTGTCCAGCCTGAACCCTCTACCACAGCGGTAGCTCCAGCACTGGTATATGTACCTACTCCTTTCCCTTTGGCGGCACCAGAGAAATTCCAGGTCGACCCACTAAATTCTGCACCTTCGTGAATCAATGTAAGCTGCATTTTTTATGTAGCCCCCCAGGCCTTCCCTGATTCCACAACAAAAGCTGCCTTTACTTTGTCCCATCTAAGTGGTATCGTCGCCACCTGGGTGAATCCGATATTGGAAGGCGACAGTCCCGTCCTCTATGACTTTGATCAGCTGGTAGCCAAAATGACCCGAGTGTTTGATACACGTCACAAAGCCCAAACACGTGATCTAGAGTTACTCGAGTTAACACAAGGAAAAACTCTGTTAATTGAGTACATCACACGCTTTAATCGGTTGTCTGTAGAAACTGCTTGGCCAGAAGACAAGAAATCAATGGTGTTCTACAGGGGTCTTAATGACCAGATGAAAGATGCCCCTGCAGTAGTACCAGCACTACCTACCCAGTATCTCAAGTTAGTGGATCTTGCCCTCCAGGTTGATGCCGTACCACAGGAATGAAAATCTGAAACCAGGAAGACATCACCACTGTTCACAACAGCCCCAACATCCACAGAATCCCATGAACCCATGCAGATTGGGGGTATCCGCAGTCCTATATCACCCGCAGACCGAGAACGTCGTAGACAAGCCAACGCTTGTTTCTACTGCGGTACCCTTGGTCATTTTGTAAAGGAATGTCCCAGAAGACCCAAATTGAAGGCAGCAGGTTTTCAGAAGGCTCGTTCCTAGGACATGGGGGGTGGATGAGCTGTTCTATACTCTCCCATGGTCCCCCTTCACTACCTGAAAACTCTAGGTCATTGTATTTACAGGCATATCTGTGTTCCAAGGACAACATTAAACATCAAGTACACTTAGTCATTGACTCTGGAGCCACAGGGAATTATATAGACATATCATTGGCCGCTTCCCTGAATCTGCCATTACAAAATAAAAGACATCCTGAACCAGTCCAGGCAGTGGATGGTTCTCCCCTGGTTTCCGGTCCCATTAAACAGCAAACCACTCCCTTAACCATGATTCTGCAAGACACTCACTAGGAGACCATCACTTTTGATTTGAACACCACCCCACAATACGGTCTAATTTTCAGTATCCCATGGTTGCGGACTCACAATCCTGTCATTAATTGGGTTCTGGGGTCCATCGGTTTTGATTCTTCTTTTTGTCATGAGCATTGTCTTCACGCCCCAGAAGCAGCAACCAATCCTGCTCAGGCTCGGGTGGCCCTGGCACATTTATCATTGCATGAACCACAAATGATGGACATTGATGCCCCGGGACATGTAGTGGTTCTCGTTACTACAGAGTTGCCACCCGAATACCATGACTTCTAAGAAGTGTTCGACAAAACATCAGCAGAACACTTGCCACCACATCGCCCATATGACTGCCCGATTGATCTGGTCCCAGGGGCTTCAATCCCATGTGGACGTATTTATTCTTTATCCCTGTCGGAGGATGCCATTTTGAAGGAGTATTTACAACACTCACTATGGTTGGGTCACATAAAAACATCCCAATCCCCCTCTGCCAGTCCTATATTTTTTGTACTGAAGAGAGAAGGCCACCTTCTTCCTTGTATAGATTACCAACGACTTAATCAGGTCACTATCAAGAATCGATACCCTATTCCCCTCAGCATGCATCTATTAGACCGGCTAACGCATGCCATGATCTGTTCCTAAATTGGATTTCAGGGGTGTGTATAATCTTATACGCATCCGAAAGGGTGATGAATGGAAAACGGCCTTCTGTACCCGATATGGCTTGTTCGAAATACTGTCATGCCGTTCGGATTGTGCAACGCCCTGGCTACCTTTCAAAGGTTCATGAATGAAATTTTCCATGATATCATTGATACGTATGTAGTGGTATATCTCAATGATATACTTATCTTTTCACAGTCATTGCAAGAACACATCATGCATGTACGGGAAGTCCTTAGTCGGCTCCGTTTCCATTGTCTCTATGCCAAACCTGAAAAGTGCCTATTCCATGCCCAGGAAGTGGACTTCCTGGGGTTTCACATCACTCCTGGAGGGCTGACTATGAACACCACTAAGATCCGCGCCATTCTAGATTGGCCAGTTCCCACCACTATCAGAGAATTACAGTCCTTTCTTGGGTTCGCCAACTTTTATAGGTGATTCATCGCAGGATTTTCGGCCATCGCTGCACCCTTGACGAAACTCATGAACCCTCATGTCCCATTCGTATGGACGCCACTACAACAGGGTGCATTTACAGCCCTCAAAACAGCATTTACCACTGCCCCAATATTGCAGCACCCCAACCTTCCATATGTTCTCGAAGTTGATGCCTCTTCATATGCTTTAAGAGCCGTACTATCTCAACCTTGTCCGTCCACTGGTTTGCTACATCCGGTGGCCTTCCACTCTCGGAAATTTACACCAGCAGAAAGCCATTACACTGTTACTGAAAAAGAACTCATGGTGGTAAAAGACGCCTTCCAGATCTGGAGACACCACTTACTTGGGGCTAAACACCAGGTCACCGTATACACTGATCACCGTAAACTCCAGGATCTGGCTTCATTCAAGTGTACCAACAGCCGGCAGGTCCGATGGCATTTGTTCTTTTCTGCTTATGATTACGTGATAAAACATTGTCCGGGCACCGCCCATGGCAAAGCGGATGCGCTCTCCCGCATTCATGGAGGTGATCCTCTTCCGATATTTCCTGAAACACTACTGGAAAATAAGCATGTAATATGTTTATGTACACCCCCTATCGATCGCTTGTCCATGATCCGTCAGTGGGTTACCACACATCCCGAACAGCTAAGGGAATGGGATGTAGTCATGCACGATGGTTTACCCTTAATTCAGAACAAACTATATCTACCCACGCCTGACACAAGGTCAATTGCTCTTGAATAGTCCCACAATGTTATAATTAACGGACATCCTGGTCAAACACGTACAGTGGCTCTGCTCCGCCGTTGGTGGCCTACCATGTACAAAGATACGGTGGTTTATGTGGCTTCTTGCTCAGTGTGTGCTCAATGCAAGAACAAGAAGGGCCGACCAACAGGTCTATTACAACCATTACCGCCCCTGACCAGACCCTGGCACACCATCACCATGGATTTTGTTACTGACATGCCCAAGGTGGGAGGGTTTGACACCATCTGGGTGGTGGTTGTTTCATTCTCTAAAATGCCATGTTTTATCCCATGTACCGGTATCCCGAAAGCAGCAGGGTTAGCTGATATATTCTTCCGCCATGTATTCTGTCTCTTTGTTCTGCTTTCTATTGCTATATCTGACAGAGGCTCACAGTTTACTTCCCGTTTCTGGCGATCCCTCTCAAAACTATTAGGCATTGATTCCCGTTACTCCTCATCATATCATCCCAAAACAGATGGGCCGCCCGAGCGGGTCAACCAGACTATGGAACAGTACCTCCATTGTCTCTCCTTGCAGCATCAACGTTCTTGGCATCAGGTTCTGCATATAGCCGAGTTTGCCTATAACAACGCAACACACTCATCCACAGGTTCCTCCCCCTTTTACTGTTTGTACGGTCAAAACCCTTGCGTCTTGCCCTTCCCAGACCTCTCCACTACACATCTGCTTACTGTAACCACTTGTATGAGAAACATGAAAGCGATCCACAATCAGACTTTGATGCATCTTAGAGAGACACAAGACTCAATGCGGCAGGCTGCTGACAAGAGGTGTACAGCGGCTCCCGCATACTCTGAGGGGGACAGAGTGTGGCTCTCTACTAGACATTTACCTATACCAGGTTGTCAGAAATTGCTACCCCGTTTTGTTGGCCTTTATCGAGTAACGAAGGTTATCAATTCCGTGGCCTATAGGGTTTCCCTACCCAGTACATGGCATATACATCTGGTTTTCCACACATCCCTCCTCAAGCCCTGCCCTGCCTCCATGCACATTGTCCTGCCCCCATCTCCTATATTGAAAGGTTCATCTGTGGAATACGAGGTTAGTGGTATCCTTGGGTCTCGTGTTTGCAGGGGGCACCTTTACTTAGTGGATTGGTTGGGATATGGTGTGGAAGAAAGGTCCTGGGAACCTGCTAGCGAGGTTCATGCTCCTCTCCTAGTATCCCGTTTTCAAAGAATACCCTCTTAGCCCATGGGGATGTGGGCCCCTGGGAGGGGACTCTGTCATGCACCCTGTTCCCCCAGTCCCAATCCCACGATTGCCTTTGGCGACTCTGCACCACGCTGGTCCTCTGGCATTACGCCATCCATGGCACTGTTGGTCCCAACACAGTTAGGGGCGGCCATGGCGCTTATGGTCACATTGGACCTCCCCACTTCCCGGCTGCTCACATGATCGCACGCGTAATGCTTTTTCTAAACCGTGTTCACGCGTCGGTCACGTGATGCGAGCCCATCACATGATACCAGCCCAGCAATCAGGGGGAAGCCAAGACGAGTCATGTGACCAGGAAGTCACGCTATAAAAGAAACTCGTTTTTCATCTCAGACGCTTCTCAGCTGTCTAGCGGCGTGTGGCCATTTTTTGCTTCTTGCCTGCTAGTCTTGAATTCTGGACTTCTGGACCCCGTTTTTGACCTTGGATTGATATTGGATTGCCCGTATTGAATTTGGTAATTTAGGATTGCTTACTCGAACTGCTACTACCATCTGGATCTGGTATTTACAGACTGCTACTGGTTTGCCCTAATTGGATTTGGTAACTGGGAACTGCTAACCTGAACTTTGGCTACAATAGGACCAGCTCTACGGATTGTTTTCTCTTTGTCATTTGCATCTGCTCAGCCAAGAATCACGGTCCAAGTAGTGTGCTCTTCCGGTCGACCTTGTTAGAGGTATTATCATCTCCTTACTCTCTCAGGGGGAACCGCTAGGTGAAGAGTCATCATCGGTCTTCCCACGGGTAGGTGCCTTTGGCTTCTAGATCATACGTTGTCATTAGTCACTATATATTACTCTCCTAACCCATTGCTTTTCTTGCGGCCACCTGGGATCCGCTGTTCTCTGTTTCTGCCACCTGTGGCCTCAATAATCGGTCAGCGAGTTCTTTGTATTTCTCTGACTGGTGCTGGTGGTATACTAATCTACGTGGACCTTAGATCTTGACAGACTCTACACATTGTAATGAATACTCTTGGGACCAATTGTGATCTTTAACCTGCACCTTCCTACAATTTTTTCCCCTGATTCGGAATCATCTAGGCCAAAAATATGTTGATTCTTTATTCTGAACTTTGGGATCTCGTCCCTGTCAATTATTTGCTGACGTACCTTTTCATTAATGAAACTTCTTTCATGTTCAAGTGCTAAAGAGTCCCTACACTTCAGAGCTCCCACAATCCAGAGCACCCAGCTACTCCTAGAGTGAGACAGGGTCAGTAAGTCACTCCAAAGGGGAGGATAGGTCAGGCTTGCCCTTTCAAGGTGAAAATGGGCAAAATAATATATTGTTGGATGTGGGAACAAGTCATTTAATTGCTCTTAACATAGTCTTGCAGTCTTTCATTAGATTATATGACACGGTTGTGATGAAAGTAAGAACTAACACTTTTACTGAATGAAGTGAAATCATTATTATTAAAAGAAAAAAAGAGATCCTGAGGTCCATATTGACCAGCGGAACAGTAACGCTAATGACACCACAAGTAAGCATCTGGGAGTAACTAAAGTCATTTCCATTCCCGTTGAAAGAAAGAATGGTGGAAATTGTAACCAGTGTAAGGTGGTTAAGCAGAATAACCACTTAGGAGGACAAAAATACAAAGAATATGAAGGATCATGTGGTGCACAACAACAGAGGATCTAGGAATTTTCTTAGACAATTACGTCCTCAAAAGTTAGTGCGATCCACCCACAATCGTTGGGGACGCACTTGATGCGAGCAAGAGGTAATAGTCATTAAAGACGCTCTGCCGAATATTGCGTCTGAGAGCACTCATTGTGAGAGCGAGGGGAATTACATTTTGGTGATTGGTGATGTTACACAATTGGTTGCACAGAGCATTGATGATGAACTGAATGAAAAGATTTTGAAGACTTGAAATATCGGCAAGAGTAAAAATTATAGTAGGAATAAGGTGCCAAAAAAGAAAGGTCTGAGGAGTTGCTTCTGTACAAATATTAATGAAGATGATGAAAGAGATAAAAACAGGGTCATGGAAGAGGTTCCAAAGTCTGTCAAAATGCAATAATCTGAGGGCGTTGTATTTGAAATAGTAGAAGAGTCTCATGATAATCAGAATGGAATGAGGAAGGATGATACTGGGGAGCTTATACAGGCATCAGTGGCATTGAATGCACTGGTTACAGGTACGAAGGGAAGAAACATCGGTCATTGAGGCTCAAACCAAAAAATAGCAGTACGACCCACTCAGTTTGAGCGACTAAACAACATAGAAGCCCTGGGGAATAAAAATGCTGAATCCTTCTCAGTAGTCATAGAATCAGTTGAGCGTGCAGAGGACAACATCCCCTTGAATAGGGCCAAGATTCTTTCACTTTTTTCAGTCGTCTCAGAGGTGTCTGATATTTCATTTAGAGATATTAGGTTTGTTCATATGTATGATCGGAAAGGTTTGGGAATATGTGAAGTGCATTTTTATTCCCAAATAGTGAAGGAAATAGTTCTAAAAAGTAACACGGAACTCTTAAAAAGGGGATATAACTGCACTGACGGCTTGAGAAAGAGGAAGGAGGAAAGTGATAAACATACATCAGGAGGTATTCTGGATTAACTCAATATTAAATGCAGTGAGAGTAAAGGCAGGTTTAGGCAAGTTACTATCGATTTGGAACACGCAAGTTGAGCATTACTCGCCTCCCTACTCAAATGCATCCTTTCCAATGAAATTACCAGAACCAAATAGAGAATGGAGGATTACGTTGTGGAATACGCAGGGGCATTATAGCTTTCTGGACGGGGGGGTGTGACTTGTTTTCAAAATGCAATATTCTGTTTACAGGAGACTTGGCTCCTCTCCACCCCAATACTAGATGGATTTATAGTGGTGGAGAGAAAAGTTAAAAAAGGCCCTTGTAGGTGCCCATATGGTGGGATTGTAACATCTATTAAGAATCCTGAAGGTTGTACCATTAAGAAGTTACCGACTAAGTCTGATATGATTTTAGTCACCTTAATTGAAGAGCATCAAACAGGAAATGCCTATTCATTAATGTTGATTAACGTCTATTATAATCCGGTCAAGGCAATTTTAGATAAGTCATAAATGAAATAGATAATTGGTTAGTGTAAATCTCCCTCAAAGGTGGGAATAAACTGATGATAATAACAGGAAACTTTAATTGTGAATGTGCCATAATTCAAATCGAGGATGTTTCACCAGATGATATGATGGGCATGTCGAATAAAATGTACAAAAGTGAACGAAACAAAAAGAGGAGTGATGGGATTTTGTGGGCACACTTCTTGGTGAAGTGGGTCTTTTGCCAGGTCAATGTGGTGTTTGGCCATGGCGAGACACCCTTACCTACCTGGTTTGGTGTGATGTCAGAATCGACCATTGACTACATGTTTGCGGCCAACATTGATGCTGTAAATATCAAAGTGTTTGAAGTAACCAGAACAGTAAGAGGTGATCACGCTATTCTAACTGCATTAGTGATCAATCCCTTTGGGCAACAGGAGTTGTGTACTTCAAAATGTGTGGGTTTGATGAATAACATGACAGGTAATAGAGTTTTACAATTTGATCAGAACACTGAAAGTGGTCGAAATTTGGTGGGGATCAATAGAAGACGATACCAGGATTTCTTTTTTTATTTGGTTAGCTGATACAATCAATTAATCATTGTATACACATTCAAGTATAAATACACCATAATTTGTCTCTCATATCCAAAAAGGAAATTTTAGAAACAAGATCAAACTAAGTTAAAACTAAATTAAAATGAAAGAAAGGGAAAAATAAAATGAAAGAAAAGCAAATGAGACCAAAATAAATACAAATTACATCATAGTTACTCCTTAAAAATCATTTGAGGCACTTACATTCTTACCATATCTAATGCTCATGTTCGCGGAAATAGCGATTCCAAAAAGTGTACAATTGCAATGCAGACAGCTAATTTTGTTTTGGCAAATTAAAAGTGCCAGATTTCATCCAAGTCTCTGCAAAACTGAGGCATGGTAACTAGTTTAAAGTGTTTTTCTCTCTTTTCCTTTAGTGCTGGGCATAGCACAATGCAATGCTTAAGTGTTTCTCTCGCACTTATGTTATTACAAAACGACAATAATTGTGTTCAAAGAATTATTTCACTCTTGGCTAAAACATCATTCGTGGGCCAAAGGTTTAGTCTAAAGCGAAGGTATAGGTGAATACTGGGCTATGATTCCCAATGTATTTGGAGCATTGATGTTCAGTAAACACTTCCTTAAAAACGCTGACATTTTCCATAGGACGTGAGCGTAGATTGATATTAAACCAACTTTCGAATTGAATTAATGGAAGTGTGGTGCATATAGGTGAACTCAGAATTTGTTTCCAAAAACTTGACTCGATTTTGTCCCACCAACATCGCTCTTTTGGAATTTGAGCTTCTACTCCATACAGTATAATGGGCATTACTTTTTGTTGGTAGAATAATATGGTATGTTTTAGTGTAAATTTACCATATTTTCGCGTCAAGATTCTTGCTTGAGCCGTTAGGGTTTGTAATTTAGTTTTGAGTTTTAGATTATTGGTCTCGCACTTCGATTTGCCAGTCATTGTAATACCCAAATATTTGTATTCCAATGCAATTGTCAATGCCACGTTATTCAAATACCATTTAAAGGACATTTGCTTTGATCTACCGTTTGGATTACAAAACAAGACCTGCATTTTTTCTGTATTTATTACAAGATTATTTTGATCTACATAGGTATCAACAGCCTTAAGCAAGTTTTGAAGACCTACCGGTGTTTGAGAAAGTAACATAAGGTCATCGGCATACAAAAAATAGCATATTTTAGATTGCCCTAGCTTAGGTGGATCGCTTAACACATTGCAAAATGCATTACCCATGTCTAGAATAAACAGGTTAAAATTTGCTGAAGCAAGGAGACAACCCTGTTTAAGGCCACAGAAGGTTGAGAATTGTGCTGTTAATAGACCCTCCAAGTTCAGTCTCTCCTGCATAGTCGTATTAGTGTGCAAGAGCATAAGTAGCGTACATAATGAGGGCGGGCACTTATTACTAGTCAACTTTTGATATAGCAGATGTCAATCTATTGCGTCAAAGGCGACTCGAAAATCAATGAACGGTAAATAAAGCGATTTATTTCTGGTCGCCAAATCAGATTTTACTGCATTCAAACCCATAATGTTCGGTATCGTTCCCAGCCCCGTGACAAAACCAGATTGATAATGGTCTCTTAGTTTGAGTTTAAGTGTCCAATCATTGAGATCCCTGAATACTAATCGGGCAAATATTTTACCCAGAGTATCCAAAAGAGCTATGGGTCTATAGTTCATGGGAAGTTGACGGTCACCCTTTTTATAGATGGGGACAATGATGGAATGTCTCCATGAGGGCGGGAGTACCTGTGTCTTATTTATGGCCGAAAAATGTTGAGTTTGCTCCAAACAAAAAACACAGGTAGAATTTGGAGACTCTTATACTAAGCGCCCTCAGGTTCCCAATGCTTACTCCAAGCAAATAGTGTAAATGAACAACTGTGGATCGAGCATTTCTCTGAGTTATATTCACTCCCAGAAGGTGGTGTGAATGTGGAATCCTGTAAATTGAAAGAGCTAGTAACTCTAGAGCTTGTGGTCCGGACGGACTTTCAAATCAAGTCTTAAAAAGCAATCCTGAAATTTGGGCCAACATATTATTCCATATATTTTCGGCTTGTACAGAGAATTAGTATTTCAGAATGATGATACACTATGATCTCCATACTTATTGTAGAGTCAATGTATATGAGTTTATATGGCACACACCATTTATAAAAGATAAAATGGATCAATCTGGAAAAGTGAATGAGATTCTCCATATAACCAATATACTTTAAGAACACGTGATACTACTAAGGATTTGAACTCATGGATATGTTTAAGGTTAGCGCCCCTAGCATTATGCCCCACTTATCCTATTAATAGAACATCTCTGTTCTATCAACAATATTAATACAGTGAACTTAGATTACTGATTACTTACACATTAAGCTGTGCAACACGCGACCTATAACGCAACCGCACTAATACAAGTCTTCAATAAAATTTACTGTCAAATGTAAAGTGGCTGGGTATCCCCCTTTTTAATTGAAAATACATATAGAATAGGGACAATCTAACTTTGAAATAGTAATTAACTAATAGTGTAACACCGTGACTGTCTGTTTCAATCAGTTTCCAGGCAACTGAGTATACTACAATATGGCCGCCACGCAATATACTAACTGTCTATCAACAAGAAATAGAGAAAGGACTGGCAAGGCGGCATGTTACCCAGGTTACGCTGAGAACCAAATATACACAGAGAGGACACCTAATGGCGCCCCCTCGAGATATCCTGCAGCACACGATTGAACACGCAACATTTTCAGACGGTAAGAGACCGTCTGCCAACTCACGAACTGTGCACTCAGTGTGTAATACTACGTGCGCTTTCACTGATCGTTGTGTACAACACTACGTGCGTTTTCATTGATCGTTGTAGCCCGAATATAGACATACCATTACGCGATCAAAATAGCTAAGACAACGCTTTCTAATGCGAACATATTTGACAACTTCTTAGACCTTTAAAGGTAATCACATATAGCCTTGCGCCCGAACTCTTGAAACTCAATACAGTTAAGTTAATATAACAAATACTAAACGGACGGCATAGATAGATTTGTCAAATCCAAACACCTATCCCGCAAAGGCGAACAAGGGACAACATTGATGCAACTAAATCACGTATTTTTCACCATCCCACTCAATTATATAAAAACGGATATTCTTTCCTATTTTCAGGGATCTAACCTGATTATTTGGGTTATTGTTTGGTCAATTTTTTGTCAAAGGAGTCATATAATTTACTAAGTGTTAGCATCGTTGAGTTCATGGCACTCAGCGCAGCTTCAATTATTTTAGCGGTAGAGTCCACCTGTGGTTGGTTTGTCAGGTCAAGTAAGGGGGCAATTTGTCATCGAGGAGTAGGGACATAGGAGTCCTCAGACTCAACTGAAGGCTTATCGTTCTCATCAAACAGTATAGGAGAACCAGATTGGTTTTTGAGAGTTATTTACCGCTGAAGAGTGAGAAACACCCAGTTCTAGATCTGGTTTAGGTACAACAGGTTCAATGTTTTTTGGTATTATCTTGTTGAACTCCTCCTCTATAAAGTCATTTTCCAACGGTGCGTCTGTTATTTTCTCTGGTGCCGTTGGGTCATTTTCCAAGATAGCACTGTCAGACAGGGAAGGATTGGGAATTTCATCTGTAACATCAAAACCTACCAATGGACCAAGAGTTTCACTTGTTGGAGTAGTTTTTGCTGGAAGTTGCGGCGGTTCGTTCACAGGAGGCTCTTGACTTTGCTTTGCAGGTGGGGACTCCATTATGATAATTGGTGCCAATATGGATGGAAGGTCACTGACAATAGACATGTTAATTTTATTTGCAAGTAATTACGAGACGAGTGGGACGTCTTTATAAAACTTATGTCATCAGATGAAGCTTGCAATGGCCCAAGCTTCACAACTTTACTCAACCGTTTGTTCATGGGTGTGGAGGTCGAATGATTTAAAGTTTGTTTACCTGAAGGAAGTGACTGAGTTTGTTGTTTTGGGAGTCGGTCTGCCACAGAAATACTGCTAGGCATACCCGTCTTAAGAGTGGGCATGGTATTTTGAGCCATTTTGTTGTTTAGAGGATCAAATGTGAGATTTACACAAAAAGGAGGGGAAAAACAAGGAAAAGGAGCTAATAGCTCATTTAAAAAAAAACGCGAAAGCACCCGAAACCTACCTCTATGCCGCTCCAACGCACGTGCACACTTTTAACCTATTCACGCCCTACAGGGGCAGAGCTTCAAGTTTTGAGCCGTATTACGCAAAGATAGCTCTAAACAAAAGAAACAAACTAAGTAAGAATGTAAACGCTGTAGTAAAAACAGTCACAGTTCACAGGTTCGTCTTATTTCACAATCTTGTTAAGGCAAATACCGTAGGTTGACGACAGTCTAGATTGTAGAGATAATCCACAGAGAGAGTGGGCGAGGCAAAGAGGTACTTCAAGGTACTTCGCCTGATGCACGTGTGCTGGTGTGCGCACGTGCACACTTTTAACCTCTTCACCCCCTACAGGGGCAGAGCTTCAAGTTTGGAGCCGTATTACAGCAAAGATAGCTCGTAGGTTGACAACTGTCTAGATTGTAGAATTTTGCCTGTTCACCTTTGGAATTTGCATACACACTTAAGATTTTGAAAATACAAACAGATATGCCTGTATGGAAAAAAAGATTTTCTTGAGCAGAACAAACGTTTTTTCATAAGACTTATGAAATATGCTCTAAGAAGGAATGTAAAATGGGTAAACAAAGGCACTGATAACTGGGAAGCAGAAAAAGGTCAATTTGTTCCCTGAAGTGTGTGTTTTAAGACTTGGTTTAAAAATTACAGGCTTCAGAAATACATTAGAGTGAACCAAGATTTAATGGGAGACATAATTCAAGGGAATTCTAGGTCTATCTGGTGGAAACCTAACCGCAAACATGAGTCAGATAACCAAAAAATCTTCTGGTATTGCTGAACAGTTGTGGGTTGATCACTTTCATGACAAGCATTAGGATCCCACCATCATTACACGAGGTGGTAAGGATAATAACTTGGAGACCCATCCAGCCTGGGACTACAACATTGATGTAGATGAAAAAAAGATGCTGATCGATACATTAACTGAGGGCTTATGGCCTGGATGGAGTTGGGAATGCCCTATTGAAAAAGAAGGATAGAAAGCCAGGCTTGGTTTTACAGCTGGTCTGTTAGGCGACTCGTTTGTCACAATTACGTCTCAAAAAATTCCACTAATTATAACCAATTTAACACATGTGAAATGGGGACAGGAAAAAAAAACCTTAATTCCACATGTCCAAAGCATTCTCGTCTTGTCGCAGCCAAGAAAAAACCCGTCATGAACTGTAATACAAGTATGCAAAAGCATGCAAAGAAATCCAGGACATTGCACCCATTTAGACTGAAAGTGTTTTGATGTTATGAGATTTTCAAATTCGCCCTTTATTTATTGACGCGTGTTTCGGCCTTCGCTGGCCTTTTTCTTTCTCGTACGAAGCCAACGCGTATGACTGCAGCTCCTTGGAAATTACATATAAATGGGATTTGACCCAACACAAATAACCCGATTAAGAAGAAGCAATGATCCTCTGTATGGAATAGTATAAATATACAAGCCCCGTTTTGAGAAAGGCCAGCGAAGGCTGAAACACGTGTCAATATATAAAGGGCGAATTTGAAAATCTCATAACATTAAAACACTTTCAGTCTAAATGGGCGCAATGTCCTGGATTTCTTTGCATGCTTTTGCATACTTGTATTACTATTGAAAAGAACTCTGCACTCTGGACAGATATATTGTTTCATTTATTCACTAAGGTCGTTAACACATCTTGTTTACCGGAATCGTGGAATCAAGCAATACTAATTCCTATATTTAAAACTGGGCAAAGAGAACATTCTTTAAATTGTAGACCTATTCATAATAGATGTCTCTTCAAAAATGTTGGCGAATTTGATTCTAAAGGATTTAACCAGGTGGGTGACTGAGGCGAAGATACTCTCCCCATTACAGATGGATTTCTCCCCATAACAGTTGGGTTGTCGAAAGGGAATTGGCACTATTGTTAGTGGTTTCACTTCACTTTACTTTTCTGTCTAGCACAGGCAGGTAATAATACAGGCAGAAATCTGTTGCATCTTTCCTCAGCATTTGAAACATCAATAGGAATATCCTATGGGCAAAGTTATCTAAATGGGGAATACATTGGGGGCTGCGGAATATGCTACACTTACTGTACTCTGATAACACGGCGAGAGTGAGATTGAACATTGAGGGGGATTGATCCAGGAATATCCATATGAAAAGATGAGTCTGCCAGGGACGTGTGGTTGCACCCATTTTGTTCAATCTATACATGGCAGACTTGTGGAAGGTGTCAATGGGCTGGAATGTCTATGCTCTGAAATCTGGGTTATTGAGAACAAACTGTGTAGCATATGCAGACAACCTTTTGTTATTAGACTTTACACTGGCAGGTTTACAGCAAGCTCTCACCGGGGTGAACGATTATTTAATGGCAAATAAGTTAATTCTAAACCCGGCCAAATCAAAGATCATGAGAATATGAAACAAAATCAAGAATAAGAGCTATACGTGGTCAGTAAATAAGTCTCAGGTGTTGGAGGTAGATGCATTTATTTTCTCTGTTTTTTTTTCACAGCGGAAAAAAAGCTCAGGCTGGGCAGAAAACCAGATAAACAAAATTGAGAACATGCACTTCCATGCTAAAGTTGGTTAATTCCTGACTCTGCACATATTCCCTCAACCCACTTATTGTTTTTTTTAGAATTAAGGTGTCGCCTATTTTACTGTATGGCATTGCATTAAATGTATTGGTAAATCGAAAGGAGCTAGATAGATTGGAGGGTCGAATATTGAAAGAAGTTCTCCATTTGCCCAGATTTGTTCCAATTGGTGTTAGCCGGTTGGAACTAGGTATCCAGTCTTGGTGGTCTCAGTATATTTTTTAATGTTTATCCCTGTAATGGAAAAAGTGAAGGGTGTGGAAAATATAATTTAAAAACATCTGCTCTTTATGAAGGAAAATACTAATAACAGCTTTGTACAAAAATGTACTAAAACGTGTGTTCAATTCATGACTGATATGGAGTTCAATTAATCAATTTTGCAATGGGCTTGGAAAAAGGCCATCAAAAAATGGGATAAGATCTGGCATGTTGATGATCTGCAAAGACTATCGAGATATAAAAACTTAGCTTTTTTTCATGGCCCACTAGCACAACTGAGACCTTATAAATGTAGGATTTCGAGACTTGTATTTAAAGTTTCGTCTGAATTGTTTGTTGACTTTAGAAGTCAAAGGTCCCAGGTTCCAAATACCATGTGAACTTGAATTTGCAGATTGTTTGAAGACCAGAGCACGGAGACACTTTATAATTTGGTCATGGACTACCCATCATTATCGAGGGACAGAATAGTGTTCTTTGAACCATATGTCAACTCAACTTCGAATGTATTAACAAACACTTTTGGGAGAGATTAATGTCTCGAACTCAAGTTTCCCTAATTTTAGCATTGGTAAAGTTTTTATTTACAATTATGGAAGAATTATCAAATGTTATTGAGCAGGGTGATAAGCTTTTGTACAAGGTTCAATAGTAGAGTTGTGCACATGTTTATTTTCTCTCAATTCTGAAGGACGCTCTTGCATAAGAATTTTAATGTGATTTTCTCACTATTGATGAGGTGTTTGTAAGTGTTTTTTTAAATGTTTTTAAAGTTTGAAGCCTTTTCAACATTAGTGATATATTTGACCTTTTTTGTTATTTGTGCATGTTTTATGTTGTATAAGATGACAGGTTTACTAAAAATGCAAAAAAATTAAAAAATGTGATCTTGGGCAGTGATGACGATAAGGTGGGGCAGCAGTGTTCACCTGGAAAGTTGTATGCCTGTGGTTGGTGAATCACCAGCCAGGACTTCAAGGATTCATTTCCCTTAAACGAATAGGTATCAATATTTTCACCTCACAAATTTACTTTGTAAGAATAAATATTGCATTCTATATTTTTCCTTTATTACATGATATGACTCAATTATGCTAATGGAAATATTAATTTTCTAATGTCCCTTAACCCCTCACTAATCCAACACCAATTACATACCCCAACCTAACACCCATAACACGCCATAGCCCCTCCCCCAACTCAATGCCCATAACTCACTCTGCAACCCCAAAGCCCACTCTCCTCGCTAACTCAACACTCATAGCAAACCTAAATGTCATTTATTATGTATATGTTTTATGTATATGTTTTTCATGTCCACTCAGAGTAGGAATGGCAGGGTTTGGGGGGTCCAACTGGGCCCTCTGATAAATTACATGATGTTGGAGATTCTTGCAGTTGATGGAGTTGCAAGGTCGCTTCCCAATCCCGGGTTAATCTTGGGTGATGACATACTTCAGGTGCCCAAATGTCCAGAACACAATTACACATTCCCAGTTAGTCTCCTCTGTGGACTCCCACATTCTCCGACTCAGAAAGGCTTTAATGGCAGTCAGCCAATTGATTGTCCAGCAGAGTACACAGTCCCAGATCACACCCTTATTCTTCAGCCTATGTGTAACTGTATCCATACGTTCAGGGCCTGCATATCATTGCCATGGTTTGGGCCACATCCTGCATGGCCACCACCTGCTGCTTTGCAAGATCTTCCTGAACTCACTTGTGCCTGTGTCCATTACATGCTTATCTGATAGCCCACTGCAAAAGTTTAGGGTATTTCTTCAAGAAGCCCACCCAAGACACC
This sequence comes from Ambystoma mexicanum, assembly GCF_040938575.1. Lineage (NCBI taxonomy): Eukaryota > Metazoa > Chordata > Amphibia > Caudata > Ambystomatidae > Ambystoma > Ambystoma mexicanum. The sequence goes on along the minus strand of NC_090929.1, from coordinate 1,440,209,917 downwards.
ATTTCCTGTCATGGCCCCATCCATATTCAGGGTACTTGCTATATTTATGCCCAACTGGAAGTTTTTTCAAAAAAACATTTTTTTATTAATTTTCAACAAAATAACATAGACTTGTAAATGACATCAAGTTATACATTCTCTTCTTTGTCTGTTCAAACCTGCCCACCACTCTCCGTCCCCCTCCCCAGCCTATTCCACTTGCAATGTCTACCTATACTATGCATCAGACTGCATTAAACCAATCCTCATATCACTACCCTGCGGATTGTGTTGGAGCGTGTGCCTGAGTCTGGGTGTCCTTATGTGCAGGGGCTATCGGTTTTTGTATCATATGTTTCCAGGCTACTAAGTCTATATTTTGTTCCTCTTGGCCCCAACGGGATGCTTCCTGCCACACAGCAGTCTTTGCCAATGACCACTTCTGGAGGTCCCACAACCACACACTTGCCACTGGACTATTGCGTGCTTTCCATCCCATTGCTATCCTCCACTTCGCTAAAATGTACACCAGGTCTCTCAATTTGCTGACATCTCTTGCATGGTTTGGTGTAGGGAAGATTCCTAGCAAGCATGCCGTGGGGGGAAATGGAATCAGTTGTCAAGCCAACCTTAGTCAGGGTCTGGGCCCCTTCCTCCCAATACTGCCGTATCTTCGTGCAGGCCCAGAACATATGCACTAGGTCTGCATCGATCAAGCCACATTTTGGACAAGATTGTTCTATTGCTTTGCTGAATTTAGCAATTTTCTTCGGAGTTAAGTATGCTCCATGCACGACATATAATTGAATAAGCTGTAGTTTCGCATTTCTGGACACTTACTTGTGATACCCCATAGCTCTGCCCCAAGCCACGTCTGGCAGCTGCTCTTGCAAGTCTGCTTCCCAACTATGATTAATCTGTATTAGGTTGTCTTCTGGTCTTGTTGTTAGTAACTCGTATAGTCTGGATACTGTGTGTCCCCCTTCGGAGATGTTGTAGAGTGTTTCAATCGTTTCATCTTCTAGCAGAACTCTATCCAACACCGGCAATTTTAGCTTGATATCATGGAGAAGTGAGGCATATATTATGTGTTGCCCTTCTTGTATTCCCAGTTCTGAGGTGACAGCACAAAAAGACATTGGTCACCCCTCTCTTAGTATATTGCCTAATGTCACCACCCCTCTGCGTTCCCAATATTTCCTGATATTCAACCTAAATTGTTCATCCTCACACTTTAGTGTTTCCAGTGGGATCTGGGGGTGAGTAAGGTGATTATTTGCCCAGAAAGCAGAAGGCTCTTTGCCACATCGTCTTACCTAACCTCAGCAACAGTGCAAGATTGGGAGTTCAGGCTGCTGTGGTCTACACCATTTCTTTCAAAAAGAATGGGGTGCATGACGGTTGTAGTAACTCAGTATCTTGGGTCTGTTCGTCAGACAACCAATACGTGACAAATTGGAGCTGGCCCGCTACAAAATATCCCTTGAAATCCAGCACTCTTATCCCTCCCTGTTCGCATGGTCTCTGCAATTTCTCCAACGACATTCTACATCTCGAGTTGCACCATAGGAAACGCCGACAGGTGGGGTTCAGAGTCCTAAAGAAGGCTTTAGGTATATTATATGGAACATTCATAAAATAATGGAGCAGCCTTGGAAGCACCACCATCTTCAACACGGCGGCCCTTGCAATTAATGAAAGCGGCAGCTTTGTCCAGAATTTCATGGACTTCTCTATCTTATTCACCGCCTGTAACGTGTTCTGCTTTCAGGTCATGGAAGATGTCTACTCCCAGGTATCTAAATGTGTTCATTTCCCATTTAATCAGTAACTATGGCAATGCGCTTCGGGGTCTACCTTTGTACCCTGCAAGGGGGAATAACCATACATGACTTCTGCGCATTTATTGTAATACCAGAAAGGTCTGCATAGCGTTCAAACACATCCAGTACGTATTGTAAGATGGTCTCTCGGTGTTGTAGGCAAAGAAGCATATCATACGCATACAGAGAGATCAGGTGTGTGTTGCCCTGTATGCAGATGCCTGCCTCATGATCTCCTTTCCGTAAATATACCACTAGCGGCTCTAAGGACAATATAAATAGCATAGGGCACCACGGACAGCCCTGTCTAATGCCTTTGGTTAACCCCCATTGTTCTGATATAGTGATGCCTGTCTTGACTCTTGCCACTGGGTTGCTGTATAGCAACTTCACCCATTTTATACATGTAGGACCAATACCGAAACCTCTCAACACTGCCAGTAACCATAGCCATCGGACCAAGTCGAATGCTTTGACGGCGTCTAGCGAGGTTACTGCCATGAGCAGGGTTCTTTCCTGTGTATGATCAATAACATGGTGCAATCGTCTTAAGTTACATGTGATGTTCCTATTTGGGACATAACCTGACTGATCTGGGTGTATGAGGTTGTGAATTACTGGCTTGAGCCTTTCAGCCATCAGAGCTGTTAATATCTTACCATCTTGATTGAGCAGCAAGAGGAGCCTGTAAGAACCACATTCGGTTTTGGGTTTGTTAGGCTTCAATAATGGGACAATGATTAACTCCCTAAACGACAACAGCAAGATGCCTTTATCTAGTGATTCATTCAGCATTGCCAATAACAAGGGCATGACCTTGGTTATAAATTCTTTATAGAACTCACTCGGTAGTCCATCCGCACCCGGAGCCTTACCCGTTGGCAACACTCTTATAGTGTGCTCCAACTCTGCAATGGTTATGGGGGCTTCAATCCTGTCTACCTGCTCTGCATCTAGCTTTGGAAGGTCTATCGACGCCAAGGCTGCTTCTATATCCGGCTCTTGGGCTTCTGACGTCTCCACATATGTTTATTAAAAATCGTAAAAGCATTTATGTCCCGTTGTATCTCGCGGATCTCCTCATTCCTCGCTTTGATTGCTCGAATCATGCTTCTCTGTTTCACTTTTGTATAACCTGGCTAGTAGGTGTCCCGGTTTGCCCCCTTCGGCGTGCTGTCAGTCCACATATTTCCTATAACTCAACTTGTCCAACCAACCCCAGTGTTCCAAGCACTCCTGCTTCAGGGCGACGGCCTCTCGAGCTTTACCGCTGGGTGGGCACCTCTGACCGTTTCTGGCCTCGAATTTAGTTTTCGATTTACGTAAGTCACACACTCTATTGCGGCTTGCACTCTGTTTGCCCGGGCAATTGCAGTCCCCCTGATCACTCCTTTGAAGGCTTCCCATAATGTTCCAGGTGATGCCACACTACCTGTATTTATATTTCACCTTTTCGAATTCAACCAGGGTGTCTTCGCCTGTAAAAATGTAATCCAATTTAGTGTATCGATCTTGGGGAGCCGTGTAATGCGAATAGTCCCAGATCAGTGGGTTTAGCGTCTGCCATATATCTGAGAGTTTAAAGGCTTGCAACAATGTGTTCAGGGTCTTGGCAGAGGGGACAGGGTGGGTGAATGTCATCAGATCTGTCCAGTGTAGGGTTCAGCGTACAATTAAAGTCTCCTCCCCATGTCAGTGGGCCATCTATATGTGGACTTATCAGTGGGTATAACATGCGGAAGTAGGCCGCAGTCTCCTGGTTAGGTGCATATGTGTTGATGATACAAACCTATCTGTGTTCCAGCCGACCCTGTATTACAAACATCCTGCCTACTTTATCCTGGAAAGTCTCAAGCACACTTAGAGGTACCAACGGTGCCACCCATATTAACACTCCCCTAGAATATGCAGAGTATGCTGAGCCTAGCGTTGTGACTCTCCATTTTTTAGCCTGGGCATTCTGATTCTCTTTAGTGAGATGTGTTTCTTGTAGGAGTGCAATTTCAATTTTCTGACGCCTTAAGTGAGTCATGATTCTATTATGTTTAATATAACTGTTAAGTCCCCTGACATTCCAGGATGCTATTCTAGGTTCCCCCATCGCACTTACAAATTCTAACATGCACAAGCAGACTAGTGTACAAGTTCAGCATATTTAGTGTGGACCTATAGGCTAACTCCCAACTAACTACCCCAACTCCCCTAACCCCCAACGATTGCACAGCTCAATACCTCATGCTCAGGCATCCCCACTTCTCACCCCAGCTTCAGGGTCTCGTCCTGGTGCATAGGGCGCAGTAGGCGGATACGTAACTGCTAGTATCTGAAAAAACAAATCCAGTCTGAGGTGCAGGACGTTCCTGCGCAGTGTGTTCTTAAATGGGTACTTCATTGTTGGCTCCTGTATTAGTGAACCTGATTCCCGCAGCGTCCCTGTGTAGGTCATACCACTGTCCAGTATTGCAGTTGCAGATGTCCGCTGCTGTTTAATTGCTTTGGCTCTCTCCTTGTGTTCCCCCTTCTCCACACACACCAGCCTCTGTTCCGGTCGGTAAATTCTGTGTCCATCCATTTGTATACATCTTCAGGGTTAGGAAATGGCATGACGTTTGTGTATTATTTTCAGTCTAGCAGGATACAGCAACACATACTTTAGGTTTGCTGCTCCCAGTCTTCTTTTGACCGATCTATAGTTCACCTGTTGCTTCTGTACTTGTAAGGTATAATCCGGGTATGCAGTTATCGTGACAGACGCACGCTGGATCATCTTGCCTTTGCGGAAGTGCTCGAGGATCTTTTCCCTATCTCAGTAGTTCAGTATCCGAGCTATTATTGGCCTGGCTGGGGTACCAGGCAGCAGTTTCCTCAACAATGATCTATGCGCCCTTTCGACCGTGAAGCCTTGAGTGAAGGCCCCTGGACCTATTTCCTGTAGCAGCAGGTTCTTGATGTAGTTAGTTGGGTTTGATTCCTCTTCTCCTTCTCAGGCCCCAATAATTCTCACGCTGTTGCGCTTGGCTCTTCCTTCTGCATCCTCAGATCTTTCTTCCAGATTACGCATCTATTGTTGCAGTACCCTGACTGCTCTGAAGTGTGCTTCAAGCTACTCGTGTTCTCTGCCATCTCCCTTTCAAGAGTTCCCGTGTGTTCAGAAAGTGACCTCACGTCCTGCCTCAACAAGTTCACATCTATGCTGATGGCATCCATTTTGGGCTCGAGAGCCTCTTTCAGAGATGCTTTGGCCTCCAGTATCTGCTGATCTACTTTCTCGAGCGGTTGTTCCCCTTGAGGTGCGAGGTGCTGAGGTTGCTTGGGCAGTGTTCTCCACTGGGTACGCGGTTTTGGTACATGCCTCCAATGTAAGTGGTTTCCCTTTGCCTCTCTGGATTTTGAACGCCATGTCTTGGTCTTGCCTTGCTCCACTGCATGCCTCCTAATGATTGTGCAGCCCAGGCATGACGATTTCACTGCTTATCATCTCGACCTTGCAGGCAGGCTTCACCACTTTCTCGCCACCTGTGCGCTTGAGTGCTCTAGCGTATCTGATAGGTACCTCTTACAACCTCTCAGGCTCTGACATCAATAATCCAGTGTTCTGTCCATATCTCGCTTTAATCCATTTCCACCGGGTCTGCCGTGGTGTTTAATGGTTGCATACTACTATGGAATGTTTGGCTATGGTTTGTTTGTCTCGGAATGCTGGTACTTATTGTGGACTCCTTGCCCTTTGCTAGGGGTTAATAGTTTGGTTCCTTGAGTATTTGGCCTGCTGGTTCTACTTCAGTGAACCAATTGCCCCACCTTAATCCATGTTATGCACCTTCAGATAGGAGGAGATCTGTATGCACCCACATTCCTGCCAGCTTGGGTGTCATGTATTTCTACTCAGGCTTGTGGATAGTGTCCAATATGTAGGCTCTGCTGCCGTGCCTACGGCGCATGTTCCATATACTCCTGTGTCGGGAGATCATGCTATGACTGTGGGCTATTATGCACAGTTTCAAGCCCTAACCATTGCATTACTTGAGCCCTTGGCCGTCTACATTTTAAGGATCTCTGCTTCTGAGTGATTCCGCACCATGCTTGCTTGCCTCCTTTGTTGCACAGGCACTGCAGGTACTCCCACAGACAGTATAATATGCCCAACCAGTGCTGTCTTCTTGCACCATCTTAATGTTATCAGCGGCTACCAGCACTTATTTGGTTCCTACCTTCATTTTGGAATTGATCGGCGCTTGATTCTTGTGTACCCTTTGCAGCGCGTGCTATTCTGTGCCTGCGCCTTGCCGACGTGGCGCTGTGCTGAATGTTACTCCTCTGTTGGCTGCTGCTCATGTAGCTGCGTTGTCCCTCATTCGGAGTGTTTCGGGCTGGGTTGGATCTCAGTTCAATTTGTAACTCTAAACTACTACCTGGCCTCTATCTTCAGGGCCAGTGATTGTTTCTTCCAGCCTGCTCCTCGATTCCCCGCCAGGTCTCAACAACGGCCGGTTGGAGCGCAGAGTTTGTTTCAGTGTATGCAACGTTCCAATGGCGGGGGCTTCATTTGCAGAGCCCTTCCCTCCAGTCTTCCGTGATCTTGCCTGTGCCAAGACAGTATTGAAAAACACAAACAGCTTGCCTTATGCCGGACTGGCTTCTCTCTGCTAGACACCACGTAGCTTAATTCGCCCCGGCGTCTTCCTGTGTGTCGTCTCTGCCCGGGCTACGGCCAAGCTGCTGCCCTTCCTGTTCTGCTCTGTAGTCCCCAGCCCATGTCCTGCTGTCTCTCAACTTTGCATGCCATCCGTCTTGCGACTTTGCTTGCTTAATGTGCTCCAACTCTACAGATCCCAGCTTCCGGCAAACACATCCACTATAGTAACCACTCAAAGTCCTGCTGTTAATTCCTTGGGTGTCTTATGCAAGGGTGAAGTTGCAAACTCGCTTGTGCGTTGTAGTTTAATGTTTACTCAGCATCCGACTTTAGCATGGTGCACGCTACTGGTGTTTGCGCAGCTGCGTTGATGAGAGCTGCACTCCTGTCCCCTGTGCCAGCGTCCGCAGCACCTCCAGGATCCCTGCACTAATGAGTGCTCGAGCCACCCATGTTGCTTACAGTGAGGTCCGCTGTTCTGGGTGCCTTAATGACTGAGCGGCCAGCAGCACATCATCTGTTATTGCCAGTATCGTGCTGATCTCCCCCGAGCTGCTATCTTTTGGAGCCTGCATCTGCTAAGGCTTTGTCATGTCATAGACCATCAGTGCTCTTCAGACCCCCATTTGTTCAACGGTGTCATCTTTGGTTCTTTCTTCGAGCCGGATCCCGGACTTTGATTGGCTAATACGCTGTTAATAGGGCACCTAAAGTTCCTTTTCAGTGCCCAACTGTGCCCGCCTATTTCCATCGCACGGTGCTGCAACCACAGACGCAAAGGCTTGCATAAACCTTCTCAGGATAGGATCATGAACAGATCACAGGAGCCACAGGAACCACGTCCTACTGCATGGCTGCTTAGCCACCCCATTGCCCCCAACTGGAACACGTGGTGGTGTCTCTTGCCATGGGGACCCCTAATAGGATGGTTTCCTCCAGGGCAGAAGAGTAATAGGCTCTCAGAGACATTTAATTGCACCTACTGGGTATGGAGCCAGATACGGATTGGCTTGCTGGCAGCATAACTCTCACAGCCTCTTGCTTATGAGAACTTATGTTCCATTGAGTGGCTGATGTCCAATAATGTCTCTTCCGGTAAATCAAGTTATTACACAGGATGCCTTACAAATATTTGTGTGGATGTAGTTTGGGGGTGGACAGTGCTTTGAAAGTTAACAGTGTCATCCTAACTTTCAATTTCTTAAAAAATATACTTTGTGTACCGCGTATTCTACTTTGGAAAGGCATATTAAGTACAGTGCATTGTCAAGAAATATCACAGCCGCTTTAACATAGGTGATGCATACCAAAGTCCTTTGCCCTTCAACCACTTTGAAAACTTTACTGAAATAATTACAAACACTGATCTGCAATGACAATGTTCTAGTAACAAGCACGACCAACGTGAGGGCCTAAACGATAGCCCCGAGGCATTGCCTGAACTTGGTAATGCCCACCTCCCACTGAGTAGATACCCCTATAGCTGGTGTCAGGGCATGTAGCAGGGTAGAGGCCTCTGGGGTTGCTCAGCCATTCTTAGAAGAGTTGTGCACTTCTCCATACCTGTCCTGAGGTCATGCTGTTAAGCCTTTTGCCAGGCAATGGCAGTAATTGATATCATTATGGGGAGCTTGGAGAGCTTGCTTTGCAAATGTAAAATGCAGTTGTTGCCACTGAATAGGAAGCGCCAAGTATTACTCATTTAATCTCAAATCATTAATATTCAAGTCCTCAACTTCAGAGCATTTACAAGTATTGGGAGATTGTTCACAATCATATCAAAGTATATACCATTTACAAACACATGGAGCCAAATAAACTGATTTGAAGTTACTGTAGACCTTGTGTTCCGGGGAAAAGATATTACATAAGATGCCCCTCGTAAATGGTAACAAATCAAGCAAGGGCACAGGTTTGGGGAATGACACAGTGCACACTAATACAATGTGGTAGTGCATTGGCTCTAGGACAGAAAATCTGGTGTAGGATTTGCGATCAGGGGACAAGGTTGTACAGCATAGGTATTCATGATGTTGTCCTTTAAATGTTTTGGACTTTAACTCCCATTATACCTAACTGGCAAACTCGGTGGTGTAGGATCATGGGCCATGTAGTCCAAAATACCATGACTGGTGCATGCAGAATTGAGGCAGTGTTAGATGATGTTGACAATCAGCTTAACCTAGATTACAAATAATGTGATTTTATGAGTATGCCGTTTGATGAATCAACCGATATAGAAGATCATGCGCAGATAACGATTATCAGAATGTCACTATGTAGTCCTACCTTTAACAGGTGAAACAAGAGAAGACATTTATGAAGCCTTCAAAATGTATGTAAAAGACACAAATATGCCTCTCCAGAAACCTGTAGCAAAATCAATAGATGGTGCAGCTGCAATGATAGGGCAGAATATTTGTTTTTGTTCTTTGAAGAGAGGACCCAGACTTTTTCAGACTTAGAAGTTATTACTGCACTGTTCACCAGCGTTCATTAGGCTCCAAGGTATCCAATTTTGAGCTTGTTATGAGTTTAGTCTTTATAATTGCATGTCCAATCATGCCAGATCATTGCAACACACTTGCCAAATCACTTCTACATCAAATCGATGTTCAGTATTGTTGTCTACTCTTACATCATAGGATGGATTTCTGGCTTTCCTAAAAGAAAGTATTCCGTTATAGAATGAAGAGGATAAAAAGTGTTGCTTTGGCATTTCCTTACGATTTGACATTCAAACTGAATGCTCTGTCTTGACCTCCAAGGGCAAGAGAAAACCATAGATTAACTTATCAGGTCCCAAATGTATGTATAGTCAATTTGAATTAATGAATGACTCAAATGAAAGAGAGTCTTGAGGTCACATTCCAAGTCTGGAAAGGCTGGTCAGAAAAACACTGATGTGTGCTGAGCATCTCAACGAGATGCAACAATATTTTTAAACAATGTTTCTGATTTCAGTGTCATTGAACCTGTGTCTAACTTCATAACACAACCATTTATTGAGGCTGTTGTCACTGAGACTGCAGTTGAAATAGAAAATGCATTCAAATTAAGCACATTTCATATTGAAATGGAAATCATTACTTTGCAGACAGACTTTAAATCGAAAGCCACATTGTCTCACACATCATTCTCGACCCTACTTGAAATATTGTAATCCCAATTTTATAGCAAATCTCTAAACATGTGCTTGCTTGTTTTGGGCCAATTTACGTATGTGAGTCTGGATTTTCTACAGTGAGAATACTGAAATCAAACTACAGATCCTGTTGGCAAATGCACATATGAATGATTGCATGAACATTGCAGTGACACATTAGACGTTTGACAAGTGGAAGGAAAATATGCAGTGCCAGTTTTCACACCAACATCATTAAATGGTTTTGCAATTTTCATAAAAATTAACTTAATTTTAAATGCAGTTAAACAAAATGTCCAACTTCACCTGGGTGAGGTACACAACGTACACATTGCAAGCTAGTCAATCATTACAAAATTGTGTAAATTACTTTATGAAACCTGAATGTTCTCAAATCAAATTGTGAATGCATTCAAATAACAATTAATTTACAAATGGCCCAAAAGGAAAGCAGAATTGAAATCACTTTCTAAACCAGAGGAAATTAGCATCAATATAACATCCAAGTATAAATCCTGGTTGGTGAAAATCGAATCCAAATGACTGCATGAAGGTTTAATTTACATACTATGCTGTCAAGTTTAAGAAAATGGGCGAAAATATGTCTAGCCAGGTTTCATACTAAATCACTTGGAAGTAGTGTAGCAATTTTCATATAAACAACTTAATTTCAGATTCACCCACATCTTTGTAAAAGTACTTGTAAAAATGGATGCCTTACATATGGCAGGAAAATCAACAATTAGAAATTGAAAGTGACTTAATAGCCAAACTGATTTTTTTTTTATTTAAATGATGCATGCTTTCAAATTGCTGTTCCATGTATTGGTGTCTCAAAATGAAGAGATCAACATCACTTTCTAAATCTGAGAAATTCAGCATTTGGAAATGTAATCTGTCAAGGATCACAATGTTTTCATCCAACACTTTGAAATAGGTTTTCCTATTTCTGTATTCCTAAATCTTTGGCCTGCTTTTAAATGCGACAATAATCAATGCTGCAGGGAAATTGAAAAAGCATTGTTAATGCACGGATCTGGTGCTGAACTGGAAACAATGACTCCATTAGTCAGAGTTTCCTACATTTCAAGTAAAGTAAGAACTGAAAGTGCACACCGTGATTCACAAAAATCTCAGTGACTCTCAGTTCAAGAAACTTTTTTCCAGTAAAGTAAGAACTGAAAGTGCACACCGTGATTCACAAAAATCTCAGTGACTCTCAGTTCAAGAAACTTAATTTGTATTAATATTTTAAAGAATTAGCCATAAACAGGTAATATTCAGATTTGCCGGATAATATGCAGAAACCGATGTCATGCATACCCACAGGCAAGTAATGATTCTTTTTTCACACTTTAATTTGAAAATCATGCATGTGTTAATTGTACTTGGCGTTAAAAGGTCATCTACAAGATGCATATTGACTTCCAAATGTGATTATAATACAGTGCATTTACCATTAGGAATTTTTCATTAACATGATACACATTCCCTAACATGATTTGGAGAGGATACTGTCCTTGTGTGCTTAGAAATGGTCCATGTATCACTACACTTTCAAATAAATGCTTGGGCATAACCCCACAATTTCTCTGTTAGAAGGTTTTTAAATCTTACCAAGATTTTCTCTGTTTCTGATCTTATTACTGCAACAATTCCCACACATGTTTGAAATAATTCAATAGGGGGAAACTTGCAAATTCCCGCCATTAAAAAGTAGTTAAATCTGACCAAGTTGTGACCAATGTGTAAATGCACCATTTGTCACTACATTTTCTAAATGTTAAATGGTGGATATCCCCACCCTTCCCTGATGAGAGGTTTTTGGCCAATGTTATGTGTGTATAGATGTGGTATCATTTGTCACTCAAATTCAAAAATGTTCAATTGAAAAGATTCATATAATCCCAGTAAATCTTAATATGTTTTGGCAAATGTAAGTGTCTTGGTGTGTGAAAGGGCTTCACTTGTTGCTACATTTGGGGTAAACACCCCATACTGCCTGTAAAGGGGTATTTCAAACTTACTAAGTATTGACTAATGCTCCCCTCTTGGTGTGTTCAAGTGCAGCACGTGTTGGTACATTTATCTTCTAATTAGTTTGGGAGGGGAGTATCCATAAACCCCAGTGAAGACATATTTTTTTTAAATTTAAATCCTAGAACATTCAGCCCTTGTTTCATACGGTCTGGTGTATAGAAATTGGCAATTTAACACTAAATAAACTGATATTTCTTTGCTGCGAACCCTCATGCATCACTATAAATGTGAGAAATTACTGTTAATTTCATATTAACAAGTCTTATTAATATTAACTTCAATACATTTGTACTTTGATTAATGTTCACATGTTTTATTTGGATTTGGCTGTTACCACTTTATTTGATATTACTTTTTGACCACAAAAGGTTTGCGATCCTTGTGTTGAGGGAGAATGATTGCGCAATGTTTCTCACCGCCTTTTAGCATATGAAATTGTTGCTCATTGACCACAAATGTTTGTAGACCCTGATGTTGGAGCAGAATGACTGTAAAAAGGTAGTGGAGCCCTCCCATGCAGAGTCACTGTTGCACGTGGTGATCATTCCTGTGTGGTGCTTGCAGAATGAGACAGCAGTGGATTCAAATGAGGTAAAACAAAGCATGAGAAGTCCATACCTGACTTAGGTAAGAATTGACAGACCGCCTATTGATCTGCACATCCCAGGTTTAATATCGGCCCTGTAAATTTGGCATCATTTCAAAATGAATGAAATGAGCATCAATTGCCATTTCGTTTCTAAGAATTGTACTTAAAATGTCGTCTCTAAGGTTGGTAATGATGTTGGAGGGAACCTGGAACACAGTAGTTTGGGAGAAGGCAAACCGTGGAGGAGACAATGGGCCTCATTAGGATTATGGCGGTAAGGAAACAACGGCGCTGGTATCGCTACTGGCACCGTTGCTACCGTATTGCCATACTAGGACTTCTGCTTGTGGGTGCGCTAGCAACCACCTGGTCTGACCAGGTGGCTGTACTGGCACCCGCGAGCAGACCATGATTGTAGCAACGGTACCGTTATGAACGGTACCGCTGCTACCATCCTCCTCATTTTTATTGAGCCCTTTGGGTGCTCAAATGAGAATGGGGATGTACCTGCTCTGGCACCCGCGCAAGGGGAATTACTGGCTCTGCCGAGGTCGGAATGGCCCGGTGATTCCCCTTTCATGGGTGCCGGAGCCAGAGCTGAGTTTGGGAGTAGCCATGCCGATAAAACCGGCAAGGCTATCTCCAACCTCGTAATGAGGCCCAATGTCATGGTTACCTCTTATCCGACCCTACAGATGTTTTGGATGTCAACTCTTATTACCCTAACCGGCAATCACTGTCATAGGATAATGAAATTTGTAGTCCAAGCTATTTGGTGGGCCACATAATGAGTAACCACAGAGCTTTAGGAGAATCCATTGAATAGCAAACTGTCATTGAAAAAAGGGCGACACAGAGTCAGACAGAGGAGTGCAAAATAATGTATTCAGGAGGAGAGAAGATCGCAAATACTGTTTTATGGTATAGTGGAAAATAGAAAAAAACCTAGTCCTTACATGATTAACTACTGAGCAACTCATTTCCGTCCAGTATTTTGATGGGAGAAAGGTACACAGATACACAAGTATGAAGTCAATTAAGTAAAGTGGAGGAAGATGGGCAGTGCTGAAAAAAGATGAGGTTGTCAGGAGAGAGATAGAGAGAGAGAAGAGTGGGTCAAGAACAGAGATTCTGACGGTGGCGACGAGGGCTTCTGAGCAGGTGAGGGACCCCTCGCCCTCACACATGTACTCCATGCCATGAGGCATGTGTTTACCAAGCGATCTGAATGATACCTGGCCTAGTAGGATCGTTTTTTGGTCTTCCCTCTTTTTCCCACTCCCTTGGCTCATTGCGCCTTGAAACACTTGTGTATAGGCGCGTTATAAATGCCATATCATATCATATCAAGCACAAGGAATCAAATCATGAATTTTCATTGATTGAGCCCAGTATTGACGGACCTGCAAAATCCCTAGGCCCAGTGTGTCCAATTGAATGTCATAGGTGGCTGCAATAGCGACTGTAATTGCAACAATGACTTTCCCCATTGAAGTGTGCAAGGCCGAGATCCCTCCAGACTAATTGCAAGCATGCTGTGAAGGGGCCAGGACCGTCTACAGGATCACTCATGCTCTGCACCACCACAAGTCCAGATGGTTCACAAGGAGCCCCTGCGTAGAATGAGTCTGCAGTGAACGAGGAGACATGGCTATTAAGAGAATGGCCCTCATTACGACCCTTGCGGAAAGGGGAAAACGATGGCGGAAATGCAATACCGCCATCGAAAAGCGCTCGGTGCGACTATGACCCGTCACCGCAAAGTACGAAGCCATTAGCGACACCGTAGTGAACGCCAACGCTAACTGCACTAAGCACGCGCGCGCGCACCATGCCAAACCGCAAACACCACCATGGTGCAACGGTACGCCAATTCCGACCCTAGCGGACATGTACCTAACGCCATCAGGCATGGCGGAATGGACCATTCCGCCATGGCGAGAAATACGGCATCGTGAACCAACCGTAAATGGCCCACTGAGTGCCTGTACTCCACTCCCTGGCCACATTGCACAACTCCTGGCAGGCGCAATGTACTCACACCATGCAACCAGTGAAATCTACAATTCACCCATGCATGCCAACGTAGAAATGCATGCAGGTGTTCAAAGCGCCCCGTGAGTGGGCATCCATGTACGGCATGTCACCATAGCCGTACTGATGCAGCACAGGCATGTGAAGGTACAAGACATCAAAATGGAAATCAAGAACACATGACACAAAACAACAGTAGTCCCCCATCGCTTGCCACCAGCGCAAGGCAACATCCAAAACAGCATCCTGAGGGGGATTGCACCAGCCCTGTACTCTTGCCAGTAAACAAACCAACCATCAGCAGAAGCATGTACCACACAAGTTGGCAGGGTGACTGAGCAGCCAGGCACATCCCAAGAGGGGCCGATGGGAGCTGCAGGGCACAGATGGCATGAATACAGAAGCTATTCCAATGGACATGACCCCAGTCCCCCTCCAACAAACGCACGCAAACACAGGCACCTGTGACCAGCCACATTCTGAACATCCCATCATACCATCAATCGACCTGGCTGACAGGCACCAGTCGGCCAAAAGCCAATCCCCCGCCCCTGAACAGCACATCATGTAAACAGTCACAATGGCAGCCCCTATCCGTGACCACACTGTGCTACGTAGGCAAAAGCGGCCAGTACTGTACCACACAACTCAACTCAGAAGGCGGAACACAATGCAGATCATCTCGCAATACATACCGCCAAAAATCGAAAATCGCCACATCACCTGCAAAGAATAACGCAACACGCCAAATATCGGAATACAATTTAAATGCACATCCAAATGACAAAGGCCTCACAGCAATTTGTAAAATAACACCAAAACATCCATCATCACCGAGGGCTGCATCTGCAATAATTGACCAGCTTCCACTTGTGTGACGCCCTGTACCATCATGGCACACAGGGCCAACATCAACGTTCCAAAAGGCAACATGGAAGCGGCAAGAACCGCAGGTCCGTCCCATGAGGCAGGCACTAGTCCAGCTGAAAGGCCGAAATGTTGCACCTAGCCACCAGAACAGCGTAAGGGCATGTGGCCCATTGGCGATCGTCCCATAAGATCGTAATGGTGCTCCACTGATTCACCCGAAGCTGGAGGTGTCGAGAGTAGAATCCATCTGGAGGAGTGGCGTACAGATGGCATCTGCAATAGGGCAGGAGATACCTGTCACCAAAATGAAACACAAATTAACCGATTGCACTACAGGACACATGATGCATCACTATCCTCATTCAACACACCAAATCCACACCCATATGCATGCTAGCCCACTCCAAAGGAATATACACACCCCTAAATCAGTATCGATACATAACGAAACCAATCGAGGTTAATACACCATTGGCAACGTCGGTTACTGTGCATGCGTCCGTCAAGATAGAACCCATGACATGGGATTAGTAACGTGCCTAGACACAAGTGTATGAAGGCGCGTCGAGACAGGGAGGATCCGACAAGGGCAGATAGACGTAAGTCCCACTATGGCAGCCTTGCATCACATAGCGCAGGGGAAGGGGATTGAATCAAAAAACACATGTACATGGCAGACCCTAAATGGAATCATCTGTCCATGCATCCATTCATCATTCCCTCATCCCGCAATGAAAACGCATGAACATTCACTCACATAATATGTGAAACTTCCATCGCGTCTGTGCGTAATGCAGTCTGCAAAAACCACTGTGCTCCTGGCCGGATCTGTAGTGTCGTGAAGCTAGATGGACTTGGGAACGTCCTGCCTTATCGTCCACTACGCTATTGCGCATCCCATTCAATTCATGTCATTCATTGCTTGCTCGTTATGGGCCCTGTCCCAAGGACATTCAACAATAGAACGTTACATTTCCAGCCAGACCTGTGGGCGTCTCCTCACCGCTACTTCGCAACCAAAAATGCTGGCCTTCGAATTCCTCACTTGCAACATTACGTCGAAAAGGCTTCTGTGAACGCTTGCATTCACAATTACATCAATGTAGTGCGGCTGTGTGTCATAATGCTAACTGGCTGCAATCACAAATGGGACGCCACGCCCGTCGGTGAAGTACGATACTGTGCTGCATGAGGGTCGGCCATCGATCGAGCCCTACATACCACTGACTCTTCACAGGTATGTAAGCGGCTGCAATCATAGCATGTGTAACAATGGGAGCATAGCATGAAAATCAGTCAAAGTACATCACACTGCCATCGGGATTCGATACATGATTCCAATCCCAAGATGCCATGCGGCCAAATGCAGCCTTACGTGCGGGACGTGCTCGGCCAGAAGGGATTGCATCTGCCACAGATTCATTCAATCAGCACAGGTGGAGGCCATACAGGCCGACAGCACATATATAGCAGACCCAAACCCCGCCCACAACCACTCCCACTCCAAAATGCTACCGGCAGGACTAGCGATGTTGGGCCTGGGGCACCAGATAGCACTGCAAGTGCTACAACTACAAGAAGACGACGAACAACAACAGGTACAACAACCGGGCGCACAGGGGAGACGGAGGAGAAGGAGGAGGAGGAGGGCAAGGCAGGGTCAGCAAGGCCCACAAGCACTGCCACTACCAACACGCAGGCGGCCCGCAATCCCACGCCTCCGAGCTGATCCGTTCAACCTCACTGCTGAGCAGATCCACACCCTCTACCGTTTGGACCGGGACACCATAATCGCCATTGTGGACATGACACATGCTGACCTCGTGAGCATGATAGATAGCCCAACCGCCATCCCACCCCTACTGAAGGTGGTGTCTGTACTCCACTTCCTGGCCACAGGCACCTACCAGCACACAGTGGGACAGTTGCATGGCATTTCACAGCCACTGTTCTCACGGACACTCTCCCAAGTGCACGATGCCCTCCTGAAGCACGCCGACGACCACATCACACTACCACGCACGTACCAGGAAATTACCAACGCAAAGGTGGGATTCCATGCACTTGGCGGCATCCCGGGTTGCATTGGTGCCATCGACTGCACCCATGTTGAATTGGTTGTCCCACATGCCATGGAGGTCCAGTACCGCAACCGGAAACAATTTCATTCAATCAATGTGCAAATGGTGTGTGACTCCAACAAGATCTTTACGCATTGTTGTGCCAGATTTCCAGGATCTACCCATGATTCTATGGTCCTGAGGAACTCAAGAATACCACGCTACATGGAGCGACACGCAGGGCACAGATCCTGGCTACTCGGTGAGTCTCATTCCATGCATGACATCGTGGCCCATTTGATGCGTCAATGACCTTGCAGGAGGGGGGGGGGGCTACTTAGCACTATCATTCCACTGACACCCTTTATTCGTCCCATACAGGTGATGCCGGGTATCCACTGAAGAGATGGCTCCTTACACCAATCCGGAACCCACAGAACCAGCATGAGGAGGACTACAACCATGCCCACTCACGTAGCCGTGTGGTCATTGAACAGGCATTCGGCCTACTGAAGGCTCGTTTCCGCAGCCTCAGCAGGTCTGGCGGGGCACTCATGTACAGCCATGAGAGGGTTTCTAAGATGGTCATGGCATGTGTCATGCTGCACAACATGTGCATACGTAGGAATGTGCCCATGCCCCCTGACGCTGTACTGCATGCACCTGAAGATGATGATGATGAGGGTGGGGATGTGGAGGCACCCCAAGGAGTCCATGAGGCACAGGATGCACGTGCAATCCGACAGAGCATCATAGATGCATGCTTCTAGCAACCACGCATGGTGCCTATTACACGGAAAGGGGACCTGTGGCACTGTGTGTGTGTAGTACAGGCACATAGTGGACTGTACGCCTATGAAGGCCTCGTACGCAAATATCAATGTCCACACATGTCATTGGATGATAATGAAGTGCTGTATTGTTAATGTGATTTGATTCATACACCCTATGGACCCGCCACCCAGTGAAGCCCAACACACCCCCTCCACCCTACTTCCTCCCCCCCCAACACCAGTGTCCAAATATGCATGCTGCCCGTGGGTAGACGCTATTGCAAGCCCCCTCTACGGGTATCAGGGGCACCCCTGCCCGTGGAGCGCAGGTTTCTGCCAGATCTGCGTTGGGGGCTGCCCTGGACGGAACTTGCCACGGATGACGTCTCTGCCTGCTCGCGTCCATGCATGTCTCTGAGGGTTTGTGAGAGCTCCGAGAGCACACGGCGCACAGCAGCAAGTTCAGCACAAACGTCTTTGGACGTCGCATTTAGTTCCCCCCTCAGGCTCTCGGTGCTTTTCTCCATTTGTGCTCTCAGGCTCTCGGTGCTTCTCTCCATTTCTCCCCTGAGGCTCTCACTACTTTTCTCTATTTGTGCCCTGAGTGTCTCGGTGGATGTTTCCATGGCTGCCCTGGAACCCCCGCATTCATTCGCATGGTCCTTGAGTAGCGTGGACACTTCCTGCTGTTGCTCGATCAGCAGGTCGAGGGACTGTTGCCTCTGCTGGGCCATGGACACTTGCGGTGGTGTGACAGGGGGGCTGCTCAACACATGTTGCCTTGGCACAGGACTTGTGGGGGTTGGCCAGTCGTCATCTTCTGGGTGCCCCTGCGTGGTTTCGTCATGGTGTAGGGGATGGAACATGCAGGGGGATTGGGAAAGGTCATGGATGGTACCTATGTCGCCAGCACTGTTTTCCGTGTCGGAGCATGCTGGCATGACAGCTGTGTCACCTATGGTGCTGCTACCACCAGAGGCAGTGCCATCAGATACGTTCTTTGGGGGGACCTGTGGTGCTGGGGTTGTGGACTTGCTGGCTGCTGGGGTGCCTGTTGCAGTCCCCTCCAGTGTGCTGGCACTTGATTCCTGCTGCTGCCGTGTCTTGATCCTTGCACCTGAGGTGGAGGCTCTTGGGACGTTGGTCCTGGCCCTCTTTGCAGGCGTGCTGGTAGGGGTGTCCTGCAGCTCGTCGTTGGTATCGGACCCTGTGGTGGAGTAAAGAGGGGCGAGCGTTAGTTATGGGTCTGTGGGATTTGGAATGGCAACGTATCAAATGCATTGGGGTGGTACATGAGGGTGATTTGGGACTGGGCCTTGGAGGTGGTCTCATTTTCGTGTGGGTTGAGGATGCATTCATTTGGCTGCCTGCAGTTAGGGGGTGCATGCTGCACATGTAGGGGTTGTTTATGGCATCTTGATAAATTTGTTTATTCATTCTGACTTTTAGAGGGCGCTGTCAGGGCAAAGTATGTATTGCACTATGGGGTCACATGGTACTGCACATGTTCGTGGTTTGTGGATTTCGCATTGTTTCTCTTGGCCAACCTACCTGATTCTCCGGATGTCGGCACTCCTTTCTCCATCCCTCCGACTCCCTCTATGCTCTCCATTCCTATGGTGGAGGCGCAGATCTCCTCCCAGGGGGTCAACTTGATGGGCGACTCTGATCCCCCCCCGGTAGCTGTGGCGATGTTCCTGTTCGCAGAAAGTATGCTGCGTACGCGGATCCGCAGGTCGTCCCACCGCTTGCGACATTGCTGTGGCGTGCGGGGTGTTGTCCCCACCGCACTTACGCGCTGTGCCACAAGGGCCCATATGGCCTTCTTGTTGGCAAGGGCCGTCCTGGTCATTTGACTGGAGAAGACGACGGCGGCATTTTCCTGCAGGGTCTCGGTCAGCACGGTCAGTTCCTCTCGGGAGAAGTGGACCTGCCGCTTGCGATCACACGCTTTCTTGGCTACCTTTCCCATATTTATTTTTTTAACTGGGGTTGCGAACGGGTTGGGATGTGTGTCAGGGTCGGATTTTTTATGGTTGTGTTGGGATTCGGATTTTATAGTTGTGCGGCGTGCTGTTTCCCGTTCCGGCCACATGCTTTTACTTCCGTTTCCGTATATTTACGGTGCCCGTAATTTGCGGTGGCCGCTCATTACGGTGCCCGCTCATTACGGTGACCGCTAAGATGGGTGGCGGTATTGCACCTGGTGCAGCGTACGGCGGCGGTAAGGGCCGTTTTGGGGTCATTTCCGCCATCGCAGCCTTTCGGATTCCGCCATGGCGTAATGCTCGTGCCCGATGGGTCGTAATTAGCCGCACTTTGCTCCTTCGTGCAATGGCGGAAACGCTATTTACGCTGTTGCGGTCCGGTCAGTCAATTTCCGCAAGGGTCGTAATGAGGGCCAATGTCTCGATTAACAGTATTTAATGAATTCGAAAGAATTCACTTAAAAAAGGGATTTTCTGAAATGTGTTCAAAGCTGAAAAATCTTTTTTGATTTTAAATGACGTTACCTAATTAGTAGGAGAGTGGTACAATAACAAATGCTTCTTATCCAGATTACGTCTCTTCCATTGACAAAAGCAGAATGCCTTACTGTTTATACCGAAGGTCTATAAAGAACTTCTATACACTTTTGCAGATAAGGAACTCATTCGCTTTTACACATAGGACCTATGTTCTAGTGTTATTAGGATTTAGACAGTGATTGTTTTAGCAGATATTTACATTTTTCAAGTGATTCTAAATGATCTCTTATTAAATCTATTGAAAGATATATGACATGTATTTGTAGTTCACCACTACAGAGGTATGTTGGTGCTATATTTTTATTTATTTATGTTTACATTTGTAGAGCGCGCTTAAACCCTTAGGCATCTAGGCGCTGTTTCTTGTATCCAGTTACATGTTTACTGAGGCAATAAGCTTGAGACATCAGAATGTGTCTTTCCAATCGGAGAGTACATAGGTTATGCAGGGTAACAGACACGTTGTAAAGAACAGAGGATTCTCCAGAGTTGGGTAGGACGCAGGCACTGAGGCTAGCAGGGGTGGCTGAATCAGTCAACCTAGTTTTGAGGGCTTTTCAGAATGTCCAGTAGGAATTTTCCTCTCTCATTGCAAGAGGGAGAGTGCCATTGTTTTGCCGCGATGACTGGGAAGCTCACCCACCTGCTTTCGTATGTTTGAACATTGGTTGAGCTAGTTTGTGGGTGCAGGGGGTTCTGGTGGGTCTAGAGGATTGGGTCTTGGTAATTCTGTTGACTCGGTAGGGAGGAGCCGTTTTAGAGAGGCTATGTGTGATCGAAAGCATTTTAAAGGTGATTCTTTCTGAAACGGGAAGCCGGTGTACCGCTTTTCTGGCTGCTGAAATGTGTTCTGATCTAGGCATGTTCAAGGCAGCCCATAGGGCGTTGTTTTGAATAGCCTAAAGCTCATGAATATTGTGTTGGGACGTGCCAGCAAATGGCACATTGCAGAAGTCTAGTTTGGCGCTGACTACTGCGCCCGTGCGATGGTTAGGCAGCCTTTCGGTTGAGAGGAAGGGTCTGCCAGCATTTAGCAATTGGGTTGTATATGCCGCAGAAGAGGCAATGGCATTTACTTGGCGTTTCAAGGAGAGGGTTGCATCTAGGTAGACCTCAAGCGTTTTTACTGCTGGTGAGACTGAAATCCTGGTTCCACCAATCGCAAAGGCTAGGTAATTAGGATCAAGTTATTTTAGGATGGTGGAAAGGCTTAGAAGGAGGAGTTCAGTCTTTTTGTTGATGAGACAGAGGCCATGATTTGCCACCCAGGCTTGGATAGTTGCATAGATTGAGCTCAAGGTTTCTGCATCATTTGAGTAATTGCCGGTGAGTGGCAGTAGAATGTGTGTGTCGTCATCGTAGTTGGTGTATGTGATGTCTCGTGCGTCCAGGAGGTCGAAAAGCATTTTTGTGTATACATTGTAAAGTGTCAGTGAGATGGATGAGCCTTGTGGGACACTGCAACTAATTGGAGCAGGGTGGGCATTGGCATTCTCAGAGAAGACTTTCATTACTCAGCCTTCCAGGAAGGAGGCAACCCAAGATGTTGCTTCGGGTGAGACTGCAGCTGCTGAGGTGAAATGGTTGCAGAGAATTTTATGCTCAACCCGGTCAAAGGCTGCAGAGAGTTCTAGGTGGAGCAGCAGGGCAGGTTTTACTTCATCCCTGATTTCATCAATCTGGTTTTTGAGGTCTAGGAGAGCTGACTCTGTACTGTGGCCTGGGCAGAAGCCAGGCGTGTGCACTCCTAGGATATGATTGCTTTCTAGGTGGTGTTGAATTTGAAATAGGCTGCTCGGTCCAATATTTTCAGCAGGAAGGGGATGGTTGTGATCGGCTGGTAGTTGTTGGGCAGTGCTGGATCCTGAGATGTTTTTTGTAGAGGGAGTACCCAGGCTTCTTTTAGGCTGGATGGTACCAGGCCTGTTGAGAATGAAGGGTTGATAAAGGTTTTGATGAAGGGCGCTAGAGTTTCAGCACATTCTTTGATGAGGGCTGCGGGGCAGACATCCCCTTTACATCTTGAGGGTTTCAGGCTCTGTAAGATATATACGGTTTATTTCTCCATGATGTTTTTTAAGGGAAACTGGTGTGTCTGAGGGGTTAACGTGTGGGTTATAGAGGTTGGTGAGGCTTAGGTTAGTGTGCTTCAAGGACGACTTTTTGACCAGAATTTTGTCATGTAGAGTGTCTCTTTTATACAGCATCGCATTCTGAATGCTAGAGCACCACGTGGCGTCTTTAGTGATGGAGGAGGGGCAGGGGCTTCCAGTTGCTTAAGGATGGAGAATAGTTCCCTTGTATCTGATTTGGCATTGTCAATTCTTGAGTTGACGGTAGTTGCTTTGGCTTGGATAATGGCATGGTTGTACTGCTTAGAGAGATTAGAGAACGCCTGCCTGGCAAGGTCTGTGGGGGTTGTCTTCTAGGTTATTTCTGCTAGCCGTTTCCACGTTCGGCGAGGTCTGAGCTGAACCAGAACCAGGCATTGATATGAGCTACTGGTTTAGCTTTTATTAAGGTTAAGAAGGCTATGGTGTCCACAGCGAAGGTTAGGGTATTGTCATAGAGGTCCACTAGATTCTTTGGGTCCTGAGTGTCAAGGCCTTCCTGTTCAGTGCTTCTAGGAGGGGTAAGATGCGACCCTTATTTTGCGGGAGCTATGTGCCAAGGTTGATGGAACAAGGGCTGTAGGGCGCTTAGTCTTCAGGTCGAGGGGAATAGTGAAGGCAATGACGTGATGATCCAACCAATAGCAAGGGGAGTTGGACAAGACGGTGATAAGGCAATTCAGATCGGCTATCCAGCCTAGCGTCTGCCCTTTGGCATAGGTAGGAAGATGAACACAATGGCTGGATCCAAGGAGCTCAGGGTGTTGGCCAACGAGATTGCCTGTAGGTGAGTGGGATCATTGAATCCTAAATTAGGGTCGCCTAAGAGGATTACTTTCGATGACGGCTTGATGCTATCTCCTAAAGTGAGGAGTTCTCCCTCAAAGGTTAAGATGGGGCCTGGTGGGCTGTAGACAATGTGGATCGTGATAGTGTTAGTAGGGGAGGTGGTTAGTTTCACTGATAGGAAGTCACAGTATTTGTTGAGAAGGGTGTGACTGCACCTGATGCCAAGGTGCTTTTTAGCTATCAATGCCACTCCACCCCTCTGGTATTCTGTTTGTCACTTCTAAAGATGGTGTAGCCTGGCAGGATGGCTGAGGATAGTGCCAGGCCTGATGCTGTGTGTAGCCAGGTTTCGGTGACAGCAAGAGTGTCCAAGTTCCCTTCTACCAAGAGCTCATGGATGTGAAGCGCATGGGCAGGTAAGCAACGGGCATTGATGAGGGCTAGATTGAGTGAAGACCCTGGAATAACCGTATGTTGGTCAGTACTTTTGGAGGTGGGGCAGAACGGGTGTTGTGGACAGGGATATTACTCTTGGTTATGACGTTGTTATTGTCAAAGTGAGGGCTAGTGACATTATTAACAGGGCGCAAGGTTTTCTTGGTCGAGGCAGTTCTGGTAATACTAGTCCGGTATGGGGCCTCAATAGAGGCAATATTACTGGCATCAATAGTGAGGCATGGGGTCTCAATAGAGGCAACATTACTGGCATCAATAGTAAGGCATGGGGTCGCAATAGAGGCAGCATTACTGGCATTAATAGTAAGGCATGGGGTCTCAATAGAGGCAACATTATTGGCATCAATAGTAAGGCATGGGGTCGCAATAGATACACCATTGCTGGCATCAGTAGTAAGGCATGGGGCCTCAATCGAGGCAACATTACTGGCACCAATATTGAGGCATGGGGTCTCAATAGAGACAGCATTACTGGCATCAATAGTGAGGCATGGGGTCGCAATTGAGGCAGCAGTACTGGCATCAATAGCAAGGCATGGGGTCTCAATAGTATCAACATCACTGGCATCAATAGTAAGGCATGCGGTCTCTATAGAGGCAACATTACTTGCATCAATAGTAAGGCATGCGGTCTCTATAGCGGCAACATTACTTGCATCAATAGTAAGGCATCCAGTCTCTATAGCGGCAACATTACTTGCATCAATAGTAAGGCATGGGGTCTCAAAAGAGGCAACATTACTTGCATCAATAGTGAGGCATTGGGTCTCAAAAGAGGCAACATTACTGGCATCAATAGTGAGGCATAGGGTCTCAATAGAGGCAACATTACTGGCATCAATAGTAAGGCATGGGGTCTCAATAGAGGCAAAATTACTGGCATGAATAGTAAGGCATGGGGTCGCAATAGATACACCATTGCTGGCATCAGTAGTAAGGCATGGGGCCTCAATCGAGGCAACATTACTGGCACCAATATTGAGGCATGGTGTCTCAATAGAGACAGCATTACTGGCATCAATAGTGAGGCATGGGGTCGCAATTGAGGCAGCATTACTGGCATCAATAGCAAGGCATGGGGTCTCAATAGTATCAACACCACTGGCATCAATAGTAAGGCATGCAGTCTCTATAGAGGCAACATTACTTGCATCAATAGTAAGGCATGCAGTCTCTATAGCGGCAACATTACTTGCATCAATAGTAAGGCATGGGGTCTCAAAAGAGGCAACATTACTTGCATCAATAGTGAGGCATGGGGTCTCAAAAGAGGCAACATTACTGGCATCAATAGTGAGGCATAGGGTCTCAATAGAGGCAACATTACTGGCATCAATAGTAAGGCATGGGGTCTCAATAGAGGCAAAATTACTGGCATGAATAGTAAGGCATGGGGTCTCAATAGAGGCGTCTATACCTAGCTAGGAGGTGGTGGACTACCTATCTAATAGGGAAAGATAATGAGAGCTGTCCCTAGGTCTACAATGTTTTTAACTGGTTATAGTATTTAGTTAAAAAACAAAACAGTATCTACTTGTGTAATGTCAACATTTCTAGGAGGAACATTTTCGCTAGGGCAATGGTGCCCTATGTTATTTTATTGACCTTCCAGGAATTGTGTTAACAAAAATATTGTAGATCAGTTGCTTGGTTATGGGAAAAACCCCAAGTCCTTCATTGAAGGCAATTCTTAAAAAGCGTAACTTAAAAATATCTGACTTCTATACACCACTAATTAGTCCTAATTATTTAGAAGAGATTCATGAGTAAGTTGAGGACAGAGGAAGTCTGTTCTCCACTTCAGTGGCTTTAATTATGTCCTGTATCTCATGTGATTTCAGGGATGTCGTCGGTCCAGGTGGTCGACCGGTTTCGAAGACTTTCCAAAATGTGTCATCTTCTTCAGGACCAAATGATTTGCTGCGTCTGGATCAGATCGTCTTTTTGAATTGATGCGGCGGTGATCACCACATCCACCTAGGGAAAATTATTAAAGTTTCATTATTATCAGAAAACCTGCATGCATTTGGGTCTGCTATTTGTCTAGCAGTGAAGATATTCGCAGAGCGTGAAAACATGCAGTGTGGTATTTTACTTAAAGTAAACCTAGAGAAGTAGTCAAATCAAATACTCTTAATTAATTAGAAAACTCTCAAACGCTTGTGTTGACCTTTCATTTAATGAGATATGATGGGAGGGCTCTGTGGGGGCACTGCTTTGATGTTGCAATCATTTGGCTCATATAAATATATGATACTCTCTGCAAAGTACATTTCAAGTTAAGTACAAGTACTGTGTTTATATTTAAAAGGCCTTGAATTTCTTTAGGGCTCCCAGTGGGGGGCAGGGGCAAACATCTTGAATATTTATGGCACTATTAAATATAATCTTGGGCAGTGAAATAACATGGAAACAAAAAACTGACGTCCGATAAGTGCTGCCACAGCATGCCCCATCTTGAAGATTAATGCAAAATAGTTCTGTGCTTTTAGCCTGAAGGAAAGATAGCTACCATTATAGCATCACTGTAGGGAGGCATTTGACTGTGTTATTTTAGGTGTAATCATGCTGCCAGGGTTTAAATTAGTGTTATCTGTGTTACCGTGGTAGATTTATGTTGCCCACAGCATTGTCCGATCCACCCTAAATTCCGTAGTCGGCATAGAGAAGGGGTCTGCAACCTTTGGTTGTGTTTTGTACTACAACTCCCCTCATCTATAGCCAGCACAGTCAATGGTGAGAGATAATGGGAGTTGTAGTCCAAACATCTGGACAGGCAAACGTTGCAGACCCCTGGTATGAAGCATCCACCCCCACAGATTATGTAGGGGAAAGCTAGGTTTACTCCAGTGGGCACTCTGACCTTGTCATCCCTCTGAAAACCATTGGACTTCTCCACAGATAAATGATAAAGGAACAAGAAATGATGGACACAAACTGTATAACTTTAATTAAAGTTAAAAACAAACTCTATTAATGGATTGAAGGCAGAGACCCAAACACGGGCCTTCTAGGTCCAAATATTCTCCCCACCAACTGTCCAGGTTCTCTGGAACCAGCCAGCATGTCGGTGCTGAAGGCACACATAGTCAGTGGCTGCTTTTCAACAGCAAACTCTCCTTTACACCAGAGATAAACAGTCACGAAAACATGTTCCCACCTGCATCTGGACGGGATTTGTACGGGATTCTACATTTACTGCATTTTAACAAAATTGCCATCATCCTGGCAGTGCTAACATTGCGTCTTGACTACATTAACACTTCATAAACAGGGCTTCAAGCAAATTCTCTCCTGCCACAGGTTCTATTAACGTGACCCAGAGGGAACTGCGAGATGATGTTTTGTGTTTCAAGTTCTTCTTCTTTACAACATACTGTTCTTCTAGTGACAGCAGCAAGTTGACCCTCTTCTCCCCGAGACACTGCAGAACCTGGAGAACAGATACCAGTTAGTTTGTCACTAATGCATTCTTGCTCTTAAAATGTCCTCAATATAAACCATGGTGTGCTGCTGTTCCTGCTCTGTGGTGCAATGAATGGTTTGCCATTCATTGGTTAATTATGTCTCACAAACCTGATATACTTGGGTTTATGGTACAGCCACATTACCAATCACAAATCTCTTGTTAATAGGCTCCACTGCCTGGTGAGTGTGGAGGGTGTTAGTCTAGAATGCACTGATCGTGGTATATCTAACCAGTGGGTCACCCCTGATCTTCTGCCTAGAAAGGACACCTCACGAGAACAGGGGAACACTCATTTCACACCAAACAATAAAGTAGGTCACCCTGTCCTTTTGTCGAAAACATGAGTATCACAGTCTATGTATTCCTTTTAGACTAGAGACTGATTGTTGGGCAGCACTATGCCAGATGGATAAAATGACATTCAGCTGTGCCACATTTAAGGAATGTGTCTGATGTATCGGAGTCAGTTTGCAGAACTGAAAATGTATCCTGTGGAACACTGGGAGCAGACAGCTGCCAATACCCATCCCAGTAGGTTTTCTAGGTTTACTTAGGGATTATGTGCTAATGAAGGCCAACCAAAAGTGTAAACTAGGGAATTCCCACAACAAACAAATAACGGTTCAGACAGTCGTATTCTGCAAGAAGATTCTCTCCTGCAGGGTGTGGGTTGTTCAGTCTTTTGACCTTTGAAACTGGAGTCCAAGTTCTTAAAGCTCTTAGCAGGTTGTCTCAGCTCTTCTACTCTAGCATTGCAAGTTTACAGGGTTTTTTTTTAATCCTTTTCTCAGTTTCGTTCCAGATGCAGGTTTTCTGGGGCCCCAGATCCTGTGCTTGTCTCTAGCAGCAAGTCTTGGGAGAGGCCGGATACTGGTTGTGACCCTCAGGAAGAACAAGAGATGGATCCATAGGAAGAAAGACTTATACCATTGACGTCCTTCCCCTCTCTGAACCTTTGGTAAACTCCCTGCCACCATCTACTTCCTTCTCCCTCCATCTCTTCTGGCCTACAGTTGACTTGGCCCACTCAAGCCTTTACATTATGAATGATTAAGTTTTGACCTTTCTTGCTTTCTCTGTCACTCTGTCTTTTCTGCGTTCCTCTCTCCTCCTCCGGACTACTGTCTTCTAAAGCTATGACTGTTTGTGTCACTCCCAGATGTGTCTTTTCACCTATGAGTTTTACCACTTTTCCCAGAGTCCTTTCCTCCTCCTCCTCCTTCTGGACCTTTCTTCATTATGACCGCACTACTTTTTCACTGTTGTTGTTGCAAACTGGTCCTTCATTCTGATCACCTACTTCTTCACAATCTTGTCTTCAAGTCTTGCCACCCCCTTGTGTACTAACACCAATTGCTTATCTCCCACCAGCACCTTCTATGTACTCTTCCTCTATGGTATTATTGTCTGCTTAGCCTCTATCCTCCCCTTTTTTCCACTCTCCTCTCCTGATCCCATTACTTGCTTAGCTTCCAACCACCTTTTCTCTCCTTTCCTCTCCTGATGCCATTACCTTTTGGTCTGCACCATCTCCTTCTTTAACTCACCTCTCCTGATGTTTCCACTGTCTTAGTTATAGCTACTGCTGTCTTACCCCTCTCAATTCTGAGCCCCTCCTTCTGCTCTTCAGTGCTATCACCTATCTAACATCTTCTATTTCTCAAGCCTCCTCCCCTTCCACCATTGTTCTTTCTACAAAGCCTAGCATCCTGATGCTACAACACACACCACCAAATGGGTCTACTTACACGTATACTCTCTTTCCTCCTCTCTCTGAGTGGACTATTATTCTGGTATTTATTGAGGGTGGACCTAGCTTTGAGAAGCAACTGAGTGCTTTACAGAGGTAAGGTAGGATAGCTCAGCGGCAACGTGCTCCCCTTGGAAACAAGATGACACGAAGCAACGCAGGTTCGATCCCCGGGTCCGCGCTCCGTTATAAATAACCTATCATATCATATCATACACCAATACAGATACATAACGGAGCACTTTACAGAGGTGTACAACATTACAGATGCATAACGGAGCACTGTTCAGTGGTAACAACAGAACAGAATTACTGCGGTGTTAGGATACAGCGAGGGAGCGAGGAGGGGTACAGCTGGACCGAGTGGCGGGGAGGAGAGGGGCTGCCGGCGTCTAGCAAGTCGGTGGTGGGAGGGGTGATGTGATGGTCTAGGAGTTGAGGTGGAAGCCTATTCCCCAACGGTCTGCACCCAGGTGAGGAGATTGAGTAAACTTTGTGATTGGCTCCTATATTTAGGCACATCTGGGCCAGATTGAGATTTAGAGGGCTGGTCTAAAATTATAAGGGGCACAGTCACCATTTTAGAATTTCTTTAACTCGCTCCAGGGTTCCTTGTAGCTGCTAGGCTGGGAGCAACAGCAAACACATAGGCCTGAAGTGCAACATGCAATAGGTGTGAATCTTGCTTGGTTAGTTATTGGCTACTGGGAGTCTCTGAACTCTGACAATGTGGTATTTCTGTCCCTCAGGATGCTCTGCTGAGGTATTGCAAGGTAGTATTCCCAGTGTAGAAAGTTATGATTTAACAAAGGAAGCAGCGTGATTCAACAGGAAGAAGGGCACAGAGACAGCAGAATTTTTGATCTAGATGGTAATGGGGGAGGACATAAGTAGCCAACAGCATCACCAGTTAATGAGTCTTTATTAAACATACAGCCATATTCCAAGATGTTTCAAAAAAGGTAGTAGGCGCTCCTCTCCAGAAAGAACAAGGCATGATAACCTGTTCTGAGAGGAGAGTTTGCAGCACACGCTTTTTGCTCACTGTACCTTTCACAGATGGGAAATATCCATTTGCATATCAGTCTTTGTCCTGCCCGCATGGCCAGTCCAGCACCGAAATGCTATGGAAATTCCTCTCTGAACAAGAGTACCAACAGTAACCCCATACACGTGTTTCAGCCTTGTTGGGCCTCATCAGTGAGGTGAAGCTGTGCCTCTCTGAGCACAGTGAGCAGGGAGTCCACGTCTGGTTGCCCCCAGGTAATTTAGGGTGACCAACCCCAAGTTCCTTGCAAATGTTTCAAAAAAGGTAGCAGGTGCTCCTCTCCAGAAAGAACAAGGCATGATAACCTGTTCTGAGATCAGAGTTTGCAGCACACGCTTTTTGCTCACTGTACCTTTCACAGATGGGAAATATCCATTTGCATATCAGTCTTTGTCCCGCCCATATTCCAAGATGGAACAAAATAGAAATAGGACTAACACTTCCGGTTTAAAATGGCATTTAACAAGGAAGCACAAGAATGGGAAGATTGCTTAGAAACGTGCTTTGGTAGCTTGTTGATCTCTGCAGCATTCCAGGCCTATGGATTCTGCCTCTTCCTTGAGGCAGTCGTATGTCATTGCCGGAAAACTTTCAGTTTTGCCTCTTTTTCATATCTGAACACCCACATCTCATTTTCTTGCATGTCTGTCTCTTGCTCTGTGCACACACCCTCTGCATGCTCTTTCCCTCGTGCCACTTGTGCATCCTGGTAGTCGAGAGACCTTACCTGGAAATCTACTTCATAACATGTACATCGTAGGTTGCACTGTAGGAGCAATAGTTATGCATGTAATTCAATCATAATCTCAGTTCATGATGCTACTTATCTATTTTGTCTATTTTAACATGCCCTCCAATTAGGGATAGACAAAGACATAGTGCCTCATTAGGAGTTTGCCTGTCTGGAAAGGAGGGTGCCAGTTAGCTCACCGGTAACCTTGTTTCCGGATCGGCAAACTGAGTCTGCATGCCAGAGCTGCTGTGCCCGGCAGTTCTGACACTGCTGGGTGCAGCAGCCACGGTAGGCAGACCGGTCACAGAAGCACCGGCAACGCTAGCAATGATGCCAGTGCTTCCGTGTCCCCACTCCCATAGGGAATGGGAATAGGGACTTACATTTTAGCAGCGCCTGACTTCCCGGGCCGCCGGAGTTGTAATCTCCTGGTGACACCTGGAAGTCAGGCACCAGTAAAACATTACGGGTCCGGGGGCAACCCGCCGGTAGGACCGGCAGAATTACCGCCGGACTTGTAATGAGGCCCACAGTGTGTGCGTGCGTGCGTTTTAATGCAACCATGCACGCATTCCAATGCAGGAAACTGGATCTATCCAACTACTTTTCTATAAACAGATGCATTTCTATTTTGTGCGCCCATTTTATTTACTTGTCACCACTTTGTTCTACATTTCTAAAATGCTGGTTTTCTTAGGTGAGTAAAATAACGAGGCATTATTTAAACAATGTACATGCCACGTATGAATGAAAGTACTTATTATTGTATATATTTATACAACTGCAATGTGGTTATTCTGGGAAATAGTCCCTCAAACGTAACTGTGTACATCAGGCATGATACTTATTTGAACATCGTATATACAAGGTATGTCCTATGCAATCATATTGTAGCAGTACGTGTATTGTGAGTATTTGGTAATTATTATAGGACACTAAAAGTTTAGATTCGTTCTACATTAATATTTTGAAGGTGTACGATATAGATTACAGCACCTGACATGAGAAAATAATTGTCCTGTCCCCTTTCCTCCATACTGCATGGGGCTTCCCTTTCTAGGGACAGGAATGGAACCCTTTTTAACACAAAAAAGCCTTCCCCCTTTAAATATAGATGTGCGCAGATACGTAGTACCAGGAGCGTGCTCTCCCCTGACTCCGCCCTCTGGAACCACACCCCAATCCTCTCTTCTGCACCGAGGGGAGCAGTCCTGCTTCACCTCTGCTGGTAGTTGAGGCCTTTTCCCTCATACTCATAATCCCACACGCCTAGTTTTCCCCTGGGAACCTTTGTTCCATACATTTTTTTTATTTCTACAATTTCACCTGCCCATGGTGCCTCGCCCTCCCCGGCGCATGTCGGCCCAGGTGGGTTTCAGGAGGCGGCCTTCCTGCCATGGCTCATTCCTGCTGTTGGACCCGCATGCGCTGTCCATCCAGTGTTTCAGTGAGGATCACAGCTGGGAAGGTTGTTCGGCGTGCAACACACTCACTCCACCGTCATTGAAGAACCGTCTTGCCAGGTGGAGGGAGATTTCCAGATCTCCTCCTGAACACTTGAAGGAATATGTACGCAGGAAGTCAAGGCCCAGGTAAGTACTCTATTCAGCAAAGCACCCCGCAAGGGTGATTCCATTCCAGGGAAGGCTCAGAGTGGGAGAGAAAATACAGATCCTCGTGCCGGTCACAGGCCTGAGGCTCCTCGAGCTACCGTTCCTCAGACAGAGGGATCCAAGGATCCTCCTGGGCCCCAGGATGAGTGAACGCAAGTTTCTAGTACTGGTAAAACTCCTGAGAGGCATTGTTCTATTAGCGGGTCTAGTCCTGAGGGGGCGCCTGCTCGCCAAAGCACTAGCGGGTGCACACCCGAAGGCATCAAGCCACCCAGGTGCACACCTGAGATGCAGACTAGTACTGAGCATACGCTTGTGGGCAAACTGGTGCCTGCTCATGCAGGTACGTCAGAGGACACAGAGTTCCTGTGCTTTCCGGCTGAGCCAAACAAAATGGCTGGCACAGGTGCCAAAATGGCACTGGGATAGGATGCACACCCACCCTAACCTGAGGTCACAAAGGGCGTCACGTCACTCGCACCTAGGCAAGAATTCACCCCCCGGGTGGAATGGTTGCCCATGCCCATGCCCATGCCGCAGATGCTGTGGTGCACAGCATACCCAGTGCCACCATTGTCTGTGCACTGCACCAAGGCGAGCTGACACAATCCAGACAGATGTCTGGCAGGTCCCAGCCCACCGCTCCGGTGGCCCCGGACTGCTCCACACCAGTGTGTAAGGAGTGGTTTTGTGACAAGTTCATGAGCTTAATGAGGTCTGAGCAAATGGCGGGAATCCAAAATGGCCTCATTAAGGAGATACTTCCTATACTACCCCTCAGCCACAGCAAAAGCAAACGGAGGCGGGGGTCCTGGCCGAGGTCCTAACATTGAGGGCCTCCGCATGGTCAGAATTCCTCTGCAGAAAGACTTTGAGACTTTAGCCAAAAAGGGCTGGACCAAGCCACAAACCACTCAACCTACGAACAAGTGCCTTGATGGCGAATACAGGCAGGCAGTGGGGGACACCCTGCTGTTGTCAGTGCACTCGCAGCCCCACTCCTCGGTCATAGCGGCAGCATCCATGTATTCCAAGATGCAGGCTTCTTATTCCTCAAGCACAGCCTCGGCTTTGTTGAGCAAGGACAACTAAACTCTCGAAGCTTATGGCAAAAATATCTACTTAAATGCCAGGCTACACCTTAGACAATCTAACACATATGCCATGCTTGCAGCTACCAACCCGAGGTTATGGAGGGGGATATTGGAATTCCTGCCAGACCTGCCTGCGCACAAGCAAGATGCCTTCAAATCAGACCTGGCGGAGGCCAAGCTGGTTGTGCAGGATATCATGGAGTCAGCTGTGGCTCATATAGTCACGGGTGGAAGGACTATCTGCATCGCCATGGACATGCAGTGCTCTGCTTGGATGAGGGCCACCAGGTTTAACTCGGATGTTCAGGAGCGCATTCTTGATCCCCCATTTGAAGGGACTTCTTCCACTCCACAACAGATGATGAGCTAAATAAAAAGAAAAGTAGCTCTCAAACAGCCAAATCTCTTGGTATCCCGGCCTCAAAGTCTTTTGGCCAGGCACAATCAAGGTTGGGCAGAGGGAAAACTTTCAGAGGATTCCAGGAGCGCAGAACACGACAGGTCACCCAGCCTTCATAGGCACAAGCAACAGAGGACCTTTAACAAGGGATTTTTCCAGTGCCCCGCCCAGGCGCCAGCCTCAGATGAAAGAAAACAATGTGGAGGGCATCAGAGCCCACAGCTCTCTGGTGGGGAGCAGGCTTGCCCTTCACATTCAGTCCTGGCGGACAGATTGTACAGGCCCATTGATCATTTTGGTGATCTCCAATGGGTTTCGTCTCCTGCTTCCTTCTTTCCCTTCACTCTCACATGCTACAGATTGGGATCCCCACACTTCTTGCGGTAATCTGGACTCTCATCGACAGCAGTGCGATGGAGGAGGTCCTGCCCTCACAGAGAGAATCGGGCTTCTATTTGCACATTTTCACGATTCGGAAGAAGAACCAGGTGGACCTGAGAGGGGTTCTCGATCTATCCTTTCCAAATCTTTACCCACCCCTTCAAAAATTCAAGATAGTCCCACCAGCACTGATTGTAGAGTCTCTGTATGGGGGAGTTTGGACATGCTCCCTGACTTCAAGGATGCCAATCTCCGCGTCCCAATTTGGCAGCCCCATCTAGCTTAGCTCAGGTTCATGGTGATGGGCTGCCATTTCCAGTACAAGTTACTCCTGTTCAGGTTGAACTCTGCTCCCCAGGTATTTACCAGGCTGGTGAATGCTATAGCCTCCATTCCCAGGGCTGAGGGCCACCATGTTTACCCATACCTAGATGACTGATTCATCCAAGCGGTATCGACAGGTGCGGTGCGGGTTACAGCACACTGTCCCATGGACATCTTGTATGAGCTGGGGTTCTCCATCAACCAGCGCAAATCGCAGCTCCAGTGCACACAGTCCCTGGTCTTCCAGGGCTCACTGTGGGACATGAGAGAGCAGAGGATTCTTCCTACAGCAGAAAGGATTGGATCACTGAGGGCAGCCATCGGCCACTTCCTCAGCAGAACAGCTTCCACCGCCTGGTGGTTCCAGCACTTGCTGGGCATTATGGCTGCATGCCTCCTGACCGTCCCATATACCAGGCTCAGTATGAGGAGGATTCAGTTGCACCTGGCAGCCTCCTGGGACCAGAGTCAGACTTGCAGGCTACCCCAATCACTCCCTATTATGGTGGAAACAGGAGATCAATATTTCTATAGGCATGCCTTTTCTGCAGCCTAGGGCGGAGTTGATGATCACAACCGACTCATCCATGGAGGGCTGGGGGACACCCTGGGCAACCATTCGGTCCACAGACTATGGTCGGACAGGGACAAGCACAGCCACTTCAACTTGCTGGAGCTGGATGCAATGCACCTAGCCCTGCTGGAATTCCTGCCTCTAGCCAGGAATATATTGGCTACATCAATAAACAGGGGTGCCAGGTACTCTTCACCCATGCAGGCTAACCGTGGAAATTTGGGAGTGGGCTATTGCACACAATATCCATCTATCAGCGGTCCATCTTCAGGGGGACACCAATCTGGAAGCAGACAGGATCAGACTGTGAGTAGACAACTACGAGTGGCATATATGTCCCCAGGTCCTGTGTGACGTATTTCAGACATAGGGCCATCCAAGTATAGACCTAATCACCACGGAGCAAAACAGCAGAGGGCCACCAGTTCACTTCCTGGATGGGCAGGGGAAGGGCTCTCTGGGGGACGCTCTTCACCTGCAGTGGGGAAAACTTTGAGCGTAAGCGTTCCAGCCGACACCTCTGATCCACACAAGGGAAGGATCGACTCCACCAGGAGACAATATAAGAGCAAGTGGACAAGATTTTGCTTTTGGGCAAGGGACAAAGGCTTAGACCCTATTACTTGCATCCTCGACAATGTACTGTCATTCTCGGCGCACCTCGCTAAGTCAGGTGTGCAGGTGGTCAAGTGCCGCACCTATCTTGCAGCTATTGAGTTTACAAGAACTCGGACAACATGTCATATTCCACTTCCTATCCGGTGGTCAAAAGGCATCTCATGGGCCTAACAAGGTTATACCTGCCCGTCAAGTGGGTGGGATCTCAATGTGGTGTTAAACGTGCTGGCGCATAAGCCATTCAAGCCCATGGCTACGACGAAAATCAGATTAGTCACCATCAAGGCGTCCCACCTAGTCATAGGGTCACTGAAATTCAGGCTCTGGTAGCCTCGGAACCGTGCACAACATTCACCAGAAATATGGTGCTGCTACGCACCCATCCGTCATTCTTACCAAAGGTAGTATCTTCATTTCATTTGAACAAGGAAATTGTTCTGCCTATGTTATTTCCCAACCCAAAATCAGATGCAGAGAAGGTCGTGCATTGTCTGGATGTGAGAAGATTTGATTTGATTTTGATTTATTGAGCATTTGTTAGGTGCCTTTACAACAAGATGATGTTTCCAGGCACCCCAAGTCAAAATGGGGAGGAAACAGGGGGGTAAATAATGCTAAGCCCTGAGGATCAAAGGGCTGAGGACTTCACTGTTTGGCTGTGGCGAGTGTCTCTATCATGAGGAGAAGAAGAGGAGTAGAGCCTGACGTGCGTGTGCCTGTACCTTTAACAACTGACCAAGTCACCTGACCTAGGTCACCAGGTACAAAAGGCCGCCTCTGCTGCCCTTGCAGCGCTAAGCCCTGAGGATCAAAGAGCTGAGGACTTCACTGTTTGGCTGTTTGGCGAGTGGCGCAAGGCGCTTGCCCTGCCGCACTCCGCAGATGAAGGATCCATCCAATCTAATTTCAAGGACCAGAGCCCAAGTAAAACGTATGACCAATTTAGAGGATCTCCCTGCAAAACGACCGCATCAACCACAGGTGAGCCAATATTTTTCATGCGGATCAGTGTCTGAAAACACAGGAATATCCGAAGAACCAACTGTAGTGATGGTAGATGATGTTTTTGAACTTTTGCGAACTGAGGAGTGCCTGGCTCCTACTCCTGTCACATTAGTGCCTACCGTTCACCCAGAAACACCCCCTTCAACCACATTGTTGCCCCCACCCCCTTCTCCCATCATTATTCAGCAAGCTGAGGATATGATTCAGTCCCCGACGCAAAGCATAACATGCACGAAGAATACAATCAACAAGCCTGCCAACGTCATTGATCCCGACTTACCGGTAGCGAGGCCGGGGTGGCCGCTGTCCCGTGGTCGTCGTGTGGGGGTGGAGCGGCGATCGTGGTGGCCGTGGCTCCGGGTTGCACGGAAGCCGCCGCGGAGCGGGCACAGGACGCGGGGATGCTGACCGCGGCCGCGGCCACTTCTGATGACACTGGTGGGTGGTGCTGGGTTGTTAGTGCAGCGTCCATGTGTGAGCACGGCGATGCCTCAGAAGCCTCGGAAGACGTGCAGCGTCTGTTGGACATGGCCGAGGCGTGTCTAGTCAGCCGCTCGCTCGCCCTCTCTGGGATGGCGTGGCCGAAAGCCGTGTCTGGTGGAAGATGCAATGTTGGATCTGAAGATGATTTAGAAGTAAGTGTAATTCTTGTTTCTCCCAGGGGTGGAAACGCGATCTCGACCGGAACTTTGTGTTGATCAGTGTGAAGCTCCTGCATCCATACTGAAAACCCCAACCCCTGAGGCATACTTAATGGATACCTGCCCGTCAAGTGGGTGGGATCTCAATGTGGTGTTAAACGTGCTGGCGCATAAGCCATTCAAGCCCATGGCTACGACGAAAATCAGATTAGTCACCATCAAGGCGTCCCACCTAGTCATAGGGTCACTGAAATTCAGGCTCTGGTAGCCTCGGAACCGTGCACAACATTCACCAGAAATATGGTGCTGCTACGCACCCATCCGTCATTCTTACCAAAGGTAGTATCTTCATTTCATTTGAACAAGGAAATTGTTCTGCCTATGTTATTTCCCAACCCAAAATCAGATGCAGAGAAGGTCGTGCATTGTCTGGATGTGAGAAGATTTGATTTGATTTTGATTTATTGAGCATTTGTTAGGTGCCTTTACAACAAGATGATGTTTCCAGGCACCCCAAGTCAAAATGGGGAGGAAACAGGGGGGTAAATAATGCTAAGCCCTGAGGATCAAAGGGCTGAGGACTTCACTGTTTGGCTGTGGCGAGTGTCTCTATCATGAGGAGAAGAAGAGGAGTAGAGCCTGACGTGTGTGTGCCTGTACCTTTAACAACTGACCAAGTCACCTGACCTAGGTCACCAGGTACAAAAGGCCGCCTCTGCTGCCCTTGCAGCGCTAAGCCCTGAGGATCAAAGAGCTGAGGACTTCACTGTTTGGCTGTTTGGCGAGTGGCGCAAGGCGCTTGCCCTGCCGCACTCCGCAGATGAAGGATCCATCCAATCTAATTTCAAGGACCAGAGCCCAAGTAAAACGTATGACCAATTTAGAGGATCTCCCTGCAAAACGACCGCATCAACCACAGGTGAGCCAATATTTTTCATGCGGATCAGTGTCTGAAAACACAGGAATATCCAAAGAACCAACTGTAGTGATGGTAGATGATGTTTTTGAACTTTTGCGAACTGAGGAGTGCCTGGCTCCTACTCCTGTCACATTAGTGCCTACCGTTCACCCAGAAACACCCCCTTCAACCACATTGTTGCCCCCACCCCCTTCTCCCATCATTATTCAGCAAGCTGAGGATATGATTCAGTCCCCGACGCAAAGCATAACATGCACGAAGAATACAATCAACAAGCCTGCCAACGTCATTGATCCCGACTTACCGGTAGCGAGGCCGGGGTGGTCGCTGTCCCGTGGTCGTCGTGTGGGGGTGGAGCGGCGATCGTGGTGGCCGTGGCTCCGGGTTGCACGGAAGCCGCCGCGGAGCGGGCACAGGACGCGGGGATGCTGACCGCGGCCGCGGCCACTTCTGATGACACTGGTGGGTGGGGCTGGGTTGTTAGTGCAGCGTCCATGTGCGAGCACGGCGATGCCTCAGAAGCCCTGGAAGACGTGCAGCGTCTGTTGGACTTGGCCAAGGCGTGTCTAGTCAGCCGCTCGCTCGCCCTCTCTGGGACGGCGTGGCCGAAAGCCGTGTCTGGTGGAAGATGCAATGTTGGATCTGAAGATGATTTAGAAGTAAGTGTAATTCTTGTTTCTCCCAGGGGTGGAAACGCGATCTCGACCGGAACTTTGTGTTGATCAGTGTGAAGCTCCTGCATCCATACTGAAAACCCCAACCCCTGAGGCATACCTAATGGATCCTCACTTCAAAGCACCCATCTTTACCACAGCATTACAAAGCGAATGTGAGCAGAGGGCTGTCGGCGAAGGTCCACCCTACATTGACAAAAGAAACTCTTTAGAGGTGGTGTCTTCTGTATTACAAAATCTGATCAACTTAAACAAATCCCGCTGATGTAAACGGATAGCTGCGTCTACCCCGGTGCAGGATTCGATGCAGAAAGCCCCCCAGAAAAGGCACTGCGTTAATATTACTTATGTAAATCGAGATATATGGGGATCTGGCAACTACAAAAGACTTAAGTCACGAGAGATTGTATCTTCGGAAGGGTCAGTACAGTCACAAGAGGCTGACTCCCAGAAAAGATTGCCTTCCCACATTAATGCAATGCGCGATCCTAGGATGAGAAATCAAATCCAACTAAGTCAATCCTCAAATTGTGAGGACTCGCCAGATGACCCCACTACAATGGACTCTTTGCTCGTCGAACGTCCATTTCCAAAAATTTGGAGAGAACGGGCACGGTTTGTATGAGCCGCACGTGAGCCACAGGGGAAAGCTGGAGGGGGGTGCCCTGCCCCATGTGTACACGTGCCTTCAAATGACCTATAATAGCCCTAACATCTGCAATGGCAATCTCTATTACACCTTTCACCAAGCTGTACCAAACCCTAAATGAAAATGTGAAGGATGTTACAACTTGTCACGCTCACCTGATTCCCACGGAGGCGCAGGTCTGGCTTCGAGTGCTGATGCTTCTTCAATGGTGAAGCGCAGGACTCTGATGATGGACAGGAAGGGCCCCTCTACTCAGGCTTTTCTGGCTCGCAGGAATATTCCCCTGTGCGTGAAAAGGGAGTATTACCTACTGACGGAATAATGCTCAAGCCTCCCACTCCCTTCCAACCCTCCTCGATACCCTTCCACGATTCCCCGTGAAGTCTCACCTTAGGGTCTGGAAGGATGAGTTCTCCATCCTGCTTCTGATGCAGGGGCGCGTTGAAACCCAGTTACTTCACTGGATTGAGGTTTGATGGGAGTTCAAAATAAGCTTGACTATTCAGGTGAGGCGCTGTAAGAGTTCTGTTGCAAGTTCAAAAGTTCAAGCTTAATAATAATGTTCATTGTCTTATTGCAGCAAGCGCTAATGCTTATGTCTTTTTCCCCTTAGGGGCTGGGGTTCGGAATGCCGGAGATATGGCGCCGACCCGAAGTGTAAGTTCTGGATGACCGTTCAGGTAATGTCTTTGCATTCGCTCATTCAATGTCTTTGTCTTTTTTCCCCATTGGGGCCGGGGTCCGGAATGCCAGGAAGCGGCAGGACCCGAAATGAAATGGGAATGACCCAACAGATAAGTCTTAGAAGAAAAGTGAGCTTTTCCTATTTCCCTTCCTTCTCTCACCTTGTTTTCTTGTCTTTTCTCTCTAGGCTCTGGGAAGTGGGTGCAGATCCGAATGATCGCTGCTGAAGATGGAGGCGCCCAGGAAAGGTGAGTGAAATGCAGCCCTGCAGCGATCGAAGCAAAATGCTTTTAAAATGATGTCTTCCCTTTCAGGATCGTCGGTGTGATGTCCCCGTGATGCAGCTTTAGCAGGTAAGATCTTCTTTCTCACCAATTCTCTCTTATCTCCTTTTGCAGGCGACCCAGGATGCTGACAGGCGTGGCTGAAGTCCAGATGCAGGAGCTGACACGGTGAGCGTCCAGCTGCGAGGAGCAGAACAACGCGAAGCGTGAGTTGCTGATCGGGCGTGGTTTAAATAGCTTTGGAAGAAGTTCCAGGCATGTATCCTTCCACCGATCAGGTATGTATCCTTCCCCGACCACACCCAGGTAGAAAGTAGTCCCACAGGTAAAGTAGTTCCATTCAGGCCTCAAGAGGGCCTGGATGTAGCAGCATGGTCTGCATCAGGTAAGTGCACATTAAAACACTTGAACACATGTCTAGCTTTATGAGCCTGGCGCCTAAGGCGCCAGGACAGGGGTCCAACATGAGCCTGGCGCCTAAGGCGCCAGGACTGTGTCCAAAGGGCCCCAGCTTGGGCCCGCTGGCACTTTCCTGGGGGGAATGATGTCTGCCTCTGGGGTTGCTGGGTCGGACCTGGCTCCTTGGAGGTAGGCATCATGACAGTACCCCCCCTCTCAAGGCCCCTCCCAAGGTTATTCCCTCCGGGGGTTTTGGCTTGTTCAGAAATCTCTGGTGAAACCTTTGTATTAATCGAGGTGCGTGAACATGGTTACTAGGCTCCCACGATCTCTCCTGAGGTCCATATCCCTTCCAGTCAACAAGATAGAAGAGTTTTGACTTTAACACCTTGGAGTCTAAAATGTCTTTAACTTCGAATTCTAATTCCCCTTCAATTTGAACTGGGTCTGGAGGCTTGGACAGTCGGGTCCCTGGTTGTACTGGCTTCAAAAGTGATGCATGAAAAACTGGATGAATACGCATGTTAGACGGTAAATCCAGTTTAAAGGCCACGGGATTGATTATAGCCTTGATGGGATAAGGTCCTATGAATCTGGGATTGAAGATTCGCGGGCCCTTGAGGGGTAAATGTTTTGTTGCTAGCCATACCTGGTCTCCTACTTGATAAGGAGGAGTTTTACTTCGGTGCAAATCAGCATTTTCTTTATACTTTTTCTTGGCTTGCTGTAAATGAGTTGCAGCTTCTTTGAAGGCTCGGGTTATTGTGAAATGCAGATGATTTACTGCGGGCATTTCCAGGGTCAGAGGTGGATCTAGGTCAGAGGTCCGAGGATGGTGACCATACAAAGTATAAAAAGGAGTTTGTCCGGTTCCAGAATGCACTGAATTGTTGTATGCATATTCTGCGATCCAAAGGATGTCTTTCCAATTTAACTTGGATTGGTGTAACATGCACCGAAGATATTGCTCAAGAGTCTGATTGGTTCTCTCGGTTTGTCCGTCGGTCTGGGGGTGGTGGCTGGTGGATAACCGCACATCTATTTGTGCTAGTTGGCAACATTTCTTCCAAAAATGGGAGATAAATTGACTTCCACGATCCGAGACTAATATGGAAGGAAAACAATGTATGCAAACTATATTCTCCAGAAATTCCTTGGCCAAGGTGGAAGCTGAAGGCAAACCTTTTAAAGGGATAAAGTGGGCCATTTTGGAGAATAGATCCACAATTACAAGGATAGTGTTGTAACCAGCACAAGGAGGCAGGTCAGTTATAAAGTCCATTGACAAGGTGTGCCATGGTGCCGGTGGAATATCCAAGGGTTGAAGTAGGCCAGCTGGCCTTTTCTTTTGACCCTTGTTTTGGGCGCAAGTTCCGCAAGACAATACAAAAGACTTTATGTCTTTTCTCCAAGAAGGCCACCAGAAGTGGCGTTTGATTTTTTCCTCCGTTTTAGCGATACCAGGGTGTCCTTCCATTAATGATTCATGATGATGGGCAATAACAAGTTCTTGCAATTCTTTACTTGTCAGAAACAATCGCTCCTGGAAGTAGGGTAAATCATCCTTAACGGTGTAATGAGGACCCTTTTGACTCCATTCCAGTAAGGCTAAAGAGTCTAGAAGTTGTTTTACTTGTGTTTGGATGTCCTCAATAGTTTGCAATGAAGTTAGGCCTAAGATTCTTTGTTCAGGTATGATGGGTACAGGTTCTAAACTCGAATTGGGTTCTTCCATGCCAATCCGGGATAAGGCGTCCGCTTTACCATTCTTGCAGCCAGGGCGATAGGTAATTACGAAATCGAATTCCGCAAAGAATAGAGCCCATCGGAGTTGCCGTGAAGATTGAGCTTTGGCCGTCTTTAAATATTGTAAATTTCTGTGGTCCGTAATTACGATGATGGTGTGTCTTGCCCCGAGAAGGTAGTGACGCCAAGCCTTGAAAGCAGATTTAATAGCCAGTAACTCCTTGTCGGTAATTGCGTAGTTGATTTCAGGAGGAGAACATTTCCTGGACCAAAAGGCCACAGGGTGTAGTTGGTTAGTTTCTGGGTCTCTTTGCGACAGGACAGCTCCCATGGCCGAACTGGATGCGTCGGTTTCCACAATGTAAGGGAGATCTGGGTGCGGGTGCTTCAATACAGGTGCAGAGGTGAATTTGGTTTTCAGGTCCTGAAAGTCTTGTTCGGCCTCAAGAGTCCATTCAAAGCGTTTGTTTTTCTTTAGGAGAGCTGTGATGGGTTGGACTGTTCGGGAAAATTCCGGAATGAATCTTCGATAGAAATTGGCAAAGCCGAGCATGCTCTGAACTCCCTTCACCGAGCTAGGAGATGGCCATTTGAGGATGGCGTCCACCTTTCGCGAGTCCATTCGGACTCCTTGAGGTGTCAGGATGAATCCGAGAAACTCAACTTCTGTGGTATGAAAAATGCATTTTTCGAGCTTTGTAAATAGTCTGTGCTGGCGCAATTTCTCAAGAACTGCCCTAACATGTTTTCTGTGATCGGACTCTGAAGAAGAGTACACCAGGATGTCGTCAATATAAACAATGACACAGACATCGATAAGTTCCCGAAGAACATCATTCATAAAGTACTGAAAGGCGGCAGGTGCATTGCACAAACCGAAGGGCATCACCTGATATTCGAAGAGCCCAAATTTGGTGCGGAATGCAGTCTTCCATTCGTCGCCTTCTTTTATACGCACCAGGTGATAAGCTCCTTGGAGATCTA
This sequence comes from Ambystoma mexicanum, assembly GCF_040938575.1. Classification (NCBI taxonomy): domain Eukaryota; kingdom Metazoa; phylum Chordata; class Amphibia; order Caudata; family Ambystomatidae; genus Ambystoma; species Ambystoma mexicanum. The sequence continues at coordinate 1,440,166,095 of NC_090929.1, read as the reverse complement.
ACTTGGTGTACACACAAGCGTCTTTCACCTGGTCGATAAGCTCAGGGATCAGGGGCAGAGGATAACGATTCTTAATCGTTATTTGATTTAGGGCGCGATATTCTATACATGTTCTAAGGTCGCCCTCTTTTTTCGGCACGAAGAACAGAGCTGAGGAGACAGGAGACTTGGACGGGCGAATAAAACCATTGGCTAGGTACTGATCTAAATACTGACGCAAATGCAGGTTCTCAGGTTCCGTAAGAGCATAAATCCTACTGCAAGGTAGTTGAGCATTGGGTACCAGATCGATTTTGCAATCATAAGACCGATGGGGAGGTAACGTGTTAGCCTGTTCCTTCTGAAAAACGTCTTGCAATTCTTGGTATTCTGACGGTAGCTGTACAGGGGTGGAAGTTGCTGAGGCTAGACCCATAACTGGATTTCTTGGATAACAAGTTGGTTCACAATCAGGAAAACTTATCTTCTTTGCTCGCCAGTCGATTCTGGGATTATGTGTTTCTAACCAAGGAATTCGAAGAATTACTTGAAATTGTGGGGCCTTGATCACATCAAACACGATTGCTTCCCGATGTCCATCCTGACCCACCAGTGTCATTTCAACAGTGGAATGCGTTACAGGCCCTGAGGCTATTTCGGTTCCATCTACTGTAGTAATGACATCTTGGGTTACTTTCGGGCGGAGAGGGAGCTTAATCCTGGAAGCCAATTCACGGTCTATGTAGTTTCCAATAGCTCCACTGTCGATGTATGCTTTTACAGCATGCAACTGCTGAGGCTGTTTTGGGTCCACGAGCACCATTGGCATGACAAAATGCAAGGTCAAAGAGTTTGTTTTCAAGCTCGGCAAGCGGACCCCTACGCTTGTCGGGCTAGGTCGTTTCCCGAATCAGGTGTCAATAAATCGTTATCTGTGGCTCCAACCACCTTCTTAGGTGGTTTAACCGGACAATTTCGAAGAAAGTGACCGGAAGTTCTGCAATACAGACAAAGTTGCATTTGCCGCCTTCTCTCTCGTTCCTTCTGCGTTAATGGTCCTTTAACACCGCCGATTTGCATAGGTTCGGATACGTCGGTACTCTTGGAGTTAACGTGGGTTTTGATCGGTACTTGGGTTTCGTACTTGAACCGATCTGCTTTTCTATTTTGAAGTCTGTGATCAAGTTGAACTACCAAGTCTATGTAGTCTGCGCAGACCTGGGGTGGATCTACTATCTGAGCTAGAACATCCTTAAGCTCTCCGCGCAGGCCTCGATGAAACAATGTGATCCTTTTGTTTTCTGGCCATCCAGTTTCCACAACCAGTCTATTAAAGGTGGCTACGTAGGACAGGAGATCCTGATTACCTTGTCGTAAGGATAGCAGTTCGTTATCAAGGGCCTGTCCTTGAGAGTGTCGAGCAAACAATCTTTCCATGTTGGCCTGGAAGCCCTGAAAATCCTGGAGAATGGGATCATCCTGATTTACCAATGGAATAGACCAATCGGCAGCACTGCCACTGAGGTAAGATAGTATAAAGGCTACCTTGGTCTGGTCGTTAGGGAAGACCCCGGGTCTGCATAGAAAGTGTAAACGACATTGGTTCATAAAGACGGCATATTTCTTGGGCTCCCCCGCAAAACGTTCAGGCGGGGCCAAAGGCATGTGTCCAGGTAGATTGATTTGTACCGGGTTATCCAAACCCATTGATGTGGAAGTACCTCCGGAATTAGGTAAAGGAGTGTGCCCTGCCTGGGCCTGCAATAGCCTTTTGGCCAGGTCATCAGTTCTTTCCTTGGATAGGATCAGTTCTCTTTTGAGAGCGTTAGTCTCCTGGCGGGCTGAGTGCACTTCTGCCCATAATTCCCCCAAAAGCTGGGCCAGCTGATCTGTCTCGGAAGTCTCCATAGCGCCCAGGTGGGAAATTGTGGGTAGTCTTCGTGTTCTGTCACGCTCACCTGATTCCCACGGAGGCGCAGGTCTGGCTTCGAGTGCTGATGCTTCTTCAATGGTGAAACGAGGACTCTGATGATGGACAGGAAGGGCCTCTCTACTCAGGCTTTTCTGGCTCGCAGGAATATTCCCCTGTGCGTGAAAAGGGAGTATTACCTACTGACGGAATAATGCTCAAGCCTCCCACTCCCTTCCAACCCTCCTCGATACCCTTCCACGATTCCCCGTGAAGTCTCACCTTAGGGTCTGGAAGGATGAGTTCTCCATCCTGCTTCTGATGCAGGGGCGCGTTGAAACCCAGTTACTTCACTGGATTGAGGTTTGATGGGAGTTCAAAATAAGCTTGACTATTCAGGTGAGGCGCTGTAAGAGTTCTGTTGCAAGTTCAAAAGTTCAAGCTTAATAATAATGTTCATTGTCTTATTGCAGCAAGCGCTAATGCTTATGTCTTTTTCCCCTTAGGGGCCGGGGTTCGGAATGCCGGAGATATGGCGCCGACCCGAAGTGTAAGTTCTGGATGAGCGTTCAGGTAATGTCTTTGCATTCGCTCATTCCATGTCTTTGTCTTTTTTCCCCATTGGGCCGGGGTCCGGAATGCCAGGAAGCGGCAGGACCCGAAATGAAATGGGAATGACCCAACAGGTAAGTCTTAGAAGGAAAGTGAGCTTTTCCTATTTCCCTTCCTTCTCTCACCTTGTTTTCCTGTCTTTTCTCTCTAGGCTCTGGGAAGTGGGTGCAGATCTGAATGATCGCTGCTGAAGATGGAGGCGCCCAGGAAAGGTGAGTGAAATGCAGCGCTGCAGCGATCGAAGCAAAATGCTTTTAAAATGATGTCTTCCCTTTCAGGATCATCGGTGTGATGTCCCCGTGATGCAGCTTTAGCAGGTAAGATCTTCTTTCTCACCAATTCTCTCTTATCTCCTTTTGCAGGCGACCCAGGATTCTGACAGGCGTGGCTGAAGTCCAGATGCAGGAGCTGACACGGTGAGCGTCCAGCTGCGAGGAGCAGAACAACGCGAAGCGTGAGTTGCTGATCGGGCGTGGTTTGAATAGCTTTGGAAGAAGTTCCAGGCATGTATCCTTCCACCGATCAGGTATGTATCCTTCCCCGACCACACCCAGGTGGAAAGTAGTCCCACAGGTAAAGTAGTTCCATTCAGGCCTCAAGAGGGCCTGGATGTAGCAGCATGGTCTGCATCAGGTAAGTGCACATTAAAACACTTGAACACATGTCTAGCTTTATGAGCCTGGCGCCTAAGGCGCCAGGACAGGGGTCCAACATGAGCCTGGCGCCTAAGGCGCCAGGACTGTGTCCAAAGGGCCCCAGCTTGGGCCCGCTGGCACTTTCCTGGGGGGAATGATGCCTGCCTCTGGGGTTGCTGGGTCAGACCTGGTTCCTTGGAAGTAGGCATCATGACACAACTTTACTTGCTATGATAAACTCAAAATTGATGCACCTGGAAGTAATGCATGGCGCATAAAAGACCAAACAAGAAGAAGTGAATCATAAAATATTGGCGGGCATAGAATCAGCTAACGATGCAAAATGTAATGACACGATGGATAAAAAACGTTCACATAGGTTGCGAAAGAAGCCCTGTCTCTCTTTCGTAAATCACATACAGATCAAAGAGGTGAGGAGCTGGGTAATGTTGGCAACATGAAAGATATGGTAACGAAAGAACAATCATCTTTCATAAAAGTTCTATCCAACACCGTCAAGTTAGCCAAGAAGGCTGCCTGCAAATTGCAGCCAGTGCAAACCCTGAAACTGTTACGCTCACCTGGTTCCCACAGGGGCGTCGATCGGACCAGGAGAGCTGCAGTCTCCACCAACGTGATGTGTAGTGAAGAGATGACAGTTTGGACTGGCCCACCTAATTTTGTCTGCTGGACTCATAGAAGTATTCTCCTGCATGTGGAGAAAGGGATTTAGCCACCCATGGACTTTAGTGATGCCCCCCCCAACTGTTCTCGTTCTCCCCACTAATCACCTCCGATTTCCCCTCTTGGTATCCTCACCTTATGTTTTTAAATGATGAGCTCTCCATCCTGCATGGCATGCAGGGGCACGTAGATACCAGTTACTTCACTGGTTTGAAGGTACTGGAGGAGTTCCGGAGGAATATTGACTCCAGTGTCTATAAAGTTCAAAGAGTTCAATATGTCCGATGTTCACTCTTGTTCCATTCCCTCGTTAGGTTGCAGCTGGGTCCAAAAGAATATTGCCTGGAGGCAGCTGATGGCGTTCAGGTAAGAGTCTGTATTACCAAACACTGTCCGGTAAAAGTTGCATGAGTTTAACTTGCTGTTTTCTCTCCCTTTATAGGTGCGGCATAGAAAGATGCTGCGAATTAAAGGATAATACCTCCGGTGGTAAAGCAGGTAAGCCTATGGTGGCAAAGAGATTGTCTTTGTCGGTTTTCTCGGCTCACCTTGTTATTCCTTTTGTTTTCCCCCCAGGTGCTGGGTTTCGACGAAGAAAATGATGGAGGCAGCGCCTAGTTGAAAGATGCGGTGGACTGGTGAGTATAACGCGGCGCTGCTGCTGGCGAAGCGACGCGTGCTGAAATAATGTCCTTTCCAGGCTCGGAGATGTGCTGGGTCCGGAATCAGGTAAGGAATCAAATAAAGTCCGTGATCTAACCTCTTCTCCTTTCTTTCCCTTTTGTCTAGGTGGAGCTCCGGATTCGAGGCGGGCGTGGCAGAAGACTGGATGCTGACTTGCAGACACGGTGAGCGTTACGCTGCTGGATGCAGAATAACACGAAGCATGAGCTGCTGTTCGGGCGTGGTTTAAATAGCCTGCAAAGTAGTCCCAGGTAAGAAGTTCCCCAGAACCACACCCGAGTAAAAAATAGTCCCTGTAATAAAATAGTCCCATCCAGGCCTCACGTTGGCTTGGACTCATTTGCAGCATGGTCTGCATAAGGTAAGTAAAGCCTATGCGCCTGGCGCCTATTGGCGCCAGGACTGATTTCTATGATGAGCCTGGCGCCTGAGGCGCCAGGACTGAATCCAAACAGCCCCCAGCCGGGGCTGTCGGGGTTTTAATGAGTATCCGGATGCCTGCTCCCAGGGCTGATGGACTCGATCCGGATGCCCGGGGATAGGCATCATGACAGCACTCCCCCCCCCAACTCCCTTCCTAAAGTTGTTCTTCCCCTTGGCCCTGGCTTGTCTGGGAAGTCCCGATGGAATTTTTTCACCAATCGAGGAGCATGAACGTGGTCACTAGGTTCCCATGACCTTTCTTGTGGTCCGTAACCCTTCCAGTTGATTAAATAAAAAAGTCTTGATTTAACCATTTTAGAGTCCAGGATGTTTTTTACCTCAAATTCAAGTTCTCCATCTATTAGGATGGGGTCAGGTGGTTTGGTTAATCTTGTCCTGGGTTGAACTGGTTTTAGAAGTGAAACATGAAAGACAGGATGAATCTGCATATTAGAGGGTAATTCTAATTTGACGGCCACCGGGTTGATAATGTCTTGTAGCCAGCCAAACTTGGTCTTCGATTCGATATGGTTGGGTCTCACTTCTATGTTGATCAGCATTTTTCTTGTATTTCTCTTTTGCTTGTTTCAAATGTTTTGTTGCCTCTTTAAAAGCTTGTGTAATAGTAGAATGCAGATGAGTTACTGCCGGCATTTCTAGATGCTGGGGCGAATCGAGTTCTGAGGTTCGAGGATGATGTCCATATATGGTATAAAAGGGGCTTTGTCCGGTTCCTGAATGTACAGAGTTATTGTATGCGTATTCAGACATTCATAAAATGTCCTTCCAATTACTTTCGGTTTGGTGGAGCATACAACATAGGTATTGTTCAAGAGTCTGGTTGGTTCTCTCCGTCTGACCATCGGTTTGGGGATGGTGACTGGTTGATAACCTTACGTTGATTTGTGCCAATTGACAACACTTCTGCCAAAATTGCGAAATGAACTGACTACCTCGGTCAGAGATCAATACGGAAGGAAATCCATGTATTCGAACAATATTTTCGAGAAATTCCTTGGCCAAGATTGAAGCAGAAGGTAATCCTTTTAAAGGAATAAAGTGGGCCATCTTGGAAAAAAGATCCACAATAACTAGAATGGTGTTGAATCCATTACATGGCGGTAGATCTGTAATAAAGTCTAAAGACAAAGTGTGCCATGGTGTGGGTGGAATATCTAAAGGCTGTAAAAGACCAGCTGGTTTCTTCTTTTGACTTTTGTTCTGGGCGCAGATGCCACAAGACAGTACAAATGACTTTACATCTTTTCGCCAGGTGGGCCACCAGAATTGTCTTTTAATTTTAGCTTCAGTTTTTGCAATACCTGGGTGCCCTTCCATCAGAGCTTCATGGTAATTGGAGATGACTTGTTCTTGTAGTTCCTTGTGTGGTAGAAATAGACGCCCTTGATAGTAAGGTAGGTCATTGACAACTGAATAATCTGGGCCCTTTTTAACCCAGTCCTGCAGGGCTGCTGAATCGAAAAGTTGTTGGATCTTTAAATGAATATCTTCTAAGGTCTATAGAGTAGTTATCCCAAGAATTCTTTGTTCAGGAATTATAGGCACCGGTTCCGGGTTCGAATATGCTTCTCCCATCCCAATTCGGGATAAAGCGTCTGCCTTACCATTCTTGCAACCTGGTCGATAAGTGATCACGAAATCGAATTTGGCAAGGAATAAGGCCCATCGAAGTTGACGCGATGATTGGGCCTTGGCTGTTTTTAAATACTGCAAGTTCCTGTGATCGGTGATTACAGTAATGGTATGCCTGGCATCGAGAAGATAATGCCGCCAAGCCTTGAAGGCAGTTTTGATGGCTAACAACTCTTTTTCGGTAACCGCATGGTTTAATTCGGGGGCCGAGAATTTTCTGGACCAAAATGCTACTGGATGAAGTTGACCGGTTTCCGGATCCTTCTGGGACAGGACAGCCCCTATGGCTAAACTGGATGCATCGGTTTCAACTATGTATGGGAGCTCGAGGCGTGGATGCTTTAAGACAGGTGCCAACGTGAATTTCAATTTCAGTTCTTGGAAGGCTTTTTCAGCCTCTTCCGTCCACAAGAAGCGTTTGTTTTTTCGCAAAAGTGCTGTGATGGGGTGTACAACATATGAGAAGTCGGGAATAAATCTGCGGTAGAAATTAGCAAATCCAAGCATGCTTTGCACCCCTTTAACTGAACTGGGTGATGGCCACTTGAGAATTGCGTCCACCTTTCATGAGTCCATTCGGACTCCTTTTGGAGTCAGGATAAATCCAAGGAATTCAACTTCTGTAGCATGAAAAACACATTTTTCCAATTTTGCATATAACTTCTGCTGGCATAGTTTCTCAAGGACTGCACGAACGTGCTTAACATGGTCTGATTCTGAGGCGGAGTACACCAGAATATCGTCTATGTATACGACAACACAGACGTCAATGAGTTCACGAAGGACATCGTTCATAAAATACTGGAAGGCTGCTGGTGCATTGCGCAACCCGAAGGGCATCACCTGATATTCGAATAATCCGTACTTGGTGCGAAAAGCGTTCTTCCATTCGTCGCCCTTCTTTACACGTACCAGATGATATGCCCCTCGGAGATCTAATTTAGTGTAGATGCAAGCATCCTTTACTTGGTCTAGTAGTTCGGGGATCAGAGGCGATGGATATCGGTTCTTCACTGTGATCTGGTTTAATGCGCGGTAGTCTATGCAAGTTCTGAGGTCACCTTCCTTTTTGGGCACGAAGAATAAAGCTGAAGATGCGGGGGACTTAGATGGACCAATGAAGCCATTAGCAAGGTATTGGTCCAAGTATTGTCGTAGGTGACGGTTTTCGGGTTCCGTAAGGGCGTATATCCTACTGTATGGAGGTTGTGCACCGGGTATGAGGTCGATTTGACAATCGTATGATCTATGACGTGGTAAGGTGTTTACCTGTTCTTTTTGGAAAACATCCTGGAATTCTTGATATTCCTGAGGTAACTGCATGACTGGATTAGCGACTGTGGCCAGGCTTTTTTTCAAGGTTTTTTCCGGGTAACAGGTGTGTGCACACTCCGGGAAGGTTACTCTCTTCTCTCGCCAATCAATACAAGGATTATGTGTTTCCAACCAAGGTATCCCCAGTATTATTTGCAACTGCGGGGCTTTGATTAAGTCAAACACAATAGTCTCTCGATGCCCATCCTGACCCAACAGTGTCATCTCTGTGGTGGAATGAGTTACAGGCCCAGAGGCAATTTCAGTTCCATCGACTGTGGTGATAACATCCTAAGTGGTCTTTTTGCAGAGAGGTAGATTCATCCTAGAAGCCAATTCGTGGTCCACATAGTTTCCTACGGCCCGCTATCAATGCATGCCCTAACTGCGTGCATACGTGATGGCTGCCTTGGATCAATAAGGACCATTGGTATGATTAGGTGCAAGGTCTGAGTGTCCTTCTTTAAGCTTGGCAAGCGGACCTCTACACTTGTCGGGCGTGGTCGTTTCCCGAATCAGGCTCTGTTTGATTTCTATCAGCAACTCCGACTACTTTCTTGGATGGTTTTATAGGGCAATCCCGTAGAAAATGTCCTGAGGCCCCACACTACAGACACACTGCATCTGTCATCTCCTTTCTCTTTATTTTTGAGTTAAGGGTCCCTTAACCCCCCCGATCTGCATTGGTTCTGATGCATCTGTTCCTTTGGGAGTAACATTGGGTTTAACCAATACCCGATTCTCTAACTTAGCTCGACCAGCTTTTCTATTCTGAAGTCGGTGGTCTAGCTGGACCACTAAGTCTATATATTCTTCGCAATCCTGAGGTGGGTTCACAACTTGGGCCAAAACATCTTTGAGTTCACCCCGAAGTCCACGATGAAATAATGTAATTCGCTTTACCTCTGGCCATCCGGTTTCCACCACCAACCTACTGAAGGTTGCGATATAAGTTAGCAGGTCCTGGTTTCCTTGTCGTAGGGATAGAAGTTCGTCATCCAGGGCCTGTCCCTGTGAATGTCTGGCGAATAGTCTTTACATGCTCAATTGAAAACCCTGAAAATCCCGAAGAAGAGGGTCATCCTGGTTGACTAATGGAATTGACCAATCCGCTGCGCTGCCACTAAGGTATGACAGTACAAAGGCTACTTTGGCTTGGTTGTTTGGAAAAGCTCCTGGTCTGCATAAAAAGTGCAAGCGGCATTGGTTCATAAACACGGCAAACCTTTTCAGGTCCCCAGCAAAGCGTTCGGGTGGAGCTAAAGGAATGCTCCCTGGTAGAACCACTTGCACAGGGCTGCTCGATGAAACGGGGGTTGAATTCCCCCCAAGTCGAGGTAGTGGTGTTTGCCCGGCTTGGTTTTGCAGCAGTTGTCTGGCAAGATCATCAGTGCGCTCCTTTGACACAATCAGTTCTCTCCTGAGGGCATTAGTTTCTTGGCGCGCGCAGTGCACTTCTGCCCTGAGTTCTCCTAACAATTGGGATAGTTGGTCGGTTTCTGAGGTCTCCATTACGCCCGGGTGGGGATTTGTATATAGGCTTCGTGTTCCGTTACGCTCATCTGGTTCCCACAGGGGCGTCGATCGCACCCGGATAGCTGCAGTCTCCACCAACGTGATGCGTAGTGAAGAGATTACAGTCTGGACTGGCCCGCCTAATCTTGTCTGATGGACTCGTAGAAGTATTCTCCTGCAAGTGGAGAAAGGGATTTAGCCACTCGTGGACTTTAGTGATGCCCCCCCCCCAACTGTTCTCGTTCTCGCCACTAATCACCTCCAATATCCCCTCTTGGTAACATCACCTTATGTTTTTAAATGATGAGCTCTCCATCCTGCATGGCATGCAGGGACGCGTAGATACCAGTTACTTCATTGGTTTGAAGGTACTGGAGGAGTTCCGGAGGAATATTGACTCCAGTGTCTATAAAGTTCAAAGAGTTCAATATGTCCGATGTTCACTCTTGTTCCATTCCCTCGTTAGGTTGCAGCTGGGTCCAAAAGAATATTGTCTGGAGGCAGCTGATGGCGTTCAGGTAAGAGTCTGTATTACCAAACACTGTCCGGTAAAAGTTGCATGAGTTTAACTTGCTGTTTTCTCTCCCTTTATAGGTGCGGCATAGAAAGAGGCGGCGAATTAAAGGATAATACCTCCGGTGGTAAAGCAGGTAAGCCTATGGTGGCAAAGAGATTGTCTTTGTCGGTTTTCTCGGCTCACCTTGTTATTCCTTTTGTTTTCCCCCCAGGTGCTGGGTTTCGACGAAGAAAATGATGGAGGCAGCACCGAGTTGAAAGATGCGGTGGACTGGTGAGTATAACGCGGCGCTGCTGCTGGCGAAGCGACGCGTGCTGAAATAATGTCCTTTCCAGGCTTGGAGATGTGCTGGGTCCGGAATCAGGTAAGGAATCAAAAAAAGTCAGTGATCTAACCTCTTCTCCTTTCTTTTCCTTTTGTCTAGGAGCTCCGGATTCGAGGCGGGCGTGGCAGAAGACTGGATGCTGACTTGCAGACACGGTGAGCGTTACGCTGCTGGATGCAGAATAACATGAAGCATGAGCTGCTGTTCGGGCGTGGTTTAAATAGCCTGCAAAGTAGTCCCAGGTAAGAAGTTCCCCAGAACCACACCCGAGTAAAAAATAGTCCCTGTAATAAAATAGTCCCATCCAGGCCTCACGTTGGCTTGGACTCATTTGCAGCATGGTCTGCATAAGGTAAGTAAAGTCTATGAGCCTGGCGCCTATAGCACCAGGACTAATTTCTATGATGAGCCTGGCACCTAAGGCGCCAGGACTGAATCCAAACAGCCCCCAGCCGGCGCTGTTGGGGTTTTAATGAGTATCTGGATGCCTGCTCCCGGGGCTGATGGACTCGATCCGGAAGCCCGGGGGTAGGCATCATGACAGAAACAGACTCCCCAGCCCATCATGCTATCGGAAAGTCTTGTAGCGGAAGGGAATGACTCACTCAATCTAGGGCCTAAGGTCGCCTCTCCGCTGGTAGTAATCGAGGTGGAAAATCTGAACAACCTCAGTGAGATACAGAGTAAAAGTGATGGGCAGCCCAACTTACTGGAAATGTCGTTTAATAAGGCATTTCTGCAAGCCAAAAATGCATCAAATCCAGCCTTACTCGACTCTCAAAAGGCATCTGGCTCATCTCCTCCAGTGAAAGTGGTGGATCAGGCAGCTGGTATGAAGGAGGTGCCCGTTGTTATCACAAAGTCTGCAGGCTTATTTTCTATCTTTGGAAGTCTAGATGCCGAAGTTCAAACTAAATCAAGTGTGGACGCTAAAAAAAAATCCCCCCCCCAGCCCGTAAAAAATCTCAACAAAAAGGAGCTTGAAAATTCCTTCGCAACATCAATATGTTTCAGCTTGTAGATAAAGCAATCACTACCAGTCTGAAATTAGCAGACACAATCAAAGAGAACAAAGTGGCCCAACCAGAAACAGTGGGAACTAACATGAAACTTGCGGAAACTCCGCTAAACAAGGAGGAATTGGCAATTCATGAAGAGTTAATGGAACTATCAACCTATGAAGACCCTGCGCAAGTGGCTGCTGAACTTGTGAAAGCCCCTCTCGCAGCTCCATGCACTCAAAAAGTCGCTCTACTGCCAACGATCTCAAAAGCGTTCAGTGAGCCTAAGAACTTGGCAACAGATCCCTTAAACCCCAAACGGAGTATGCCACAAAAGATCCAGGTTTCACCAACTAACACAACACGAGAGATCAAAGAGAGGTTATGTGAGTTGGTGCCTCTTGATGTAGAAGTAAGGGATGGGGGCCCCGAGCCTAGGAGCCCGGAGTTCATTACGTTAGCAAAATGGGAAAGACAAAGGCCAAGCGTGCAGACGAGGCACCAGGATGTTGGTGGACCACGCCAACGTCTTTTGAACGGGGTGAACTTTGCAACAGGAAATGAAGCGCCTGCGGCGGCAGCTTCGGCCGCCGTTCTATCTACGCCCCAGAAATTTGACCACCATTAAGTGGAAACGTTAGCAAAAAATCAGAAGACAAGGAGCCAGCAGGAAACAGCCCGAACCTTGGAACCGACTCCCTTGATTAAACTAATGCTGGAGAGGCTGGCAGGCGGTGACAAACTAATCTTGAATAGAACAAACGTGTTAAGACTGCTCCATCGTATACCTCGGCTCCAATCTCTCGAATCGAAAGACTTGAAAATTGTCGAATTCCCGGACGATTTGTGTACCGATAAGGTGATTCTTCACATAAACTCTAATATAATTGCGAACGTAATCCTAGATGCAGATGAAGAATTGTTATCGTTGGGATTTGATACTTACAAAGTAATGGGATCTGAAAGGTGCAAAAAAGTGGAGAGGAAAGATGGAGTAGACGAAGCATGGCTTTCTCAAAAGGGTAAGCCATCGTCTCTGGAGATCTCGCAAAAAACTAAAGTAATCGAACAGAATCAGCAGGAACAGTTTGGTCAGATTGGACCAGCCCTTAAAGTTCGACAATCCGCACTCACACCTCAAAGTGTAGTCGCTGTTGAGCAGGTGGAGTCACCTAGAACCAGTCCAATGGCGAAAATTAAAATTACCATAAACAATGGTGGTCCAGCCGACAAGTCTGCTGCAACAAAAACAAGTAGCCTAATGGAACTTGAACCTACGCAAGAATGGAATTGGCTGGCCTTGGCCTTGAACGCTAATTCTCACAGTTAATGCTCGAAGTCCAGCACGGTTCAGGAATGTTCCTTTGCTTCATGGAACACGTGCAGCTTCATACATCTCCTAAATAACGACTGGCTACACGACTTACAACTGATCTGTCTTCAAGAAACCTGGATGTGTGATTTGCCAGTGAACTCTGAATTTGAATGTGCTTTGAATCCAGCCATTAAAGCCGAAAAGGGGCGGCCGTTAGCAGGGCTCTTAACGATGATCAAACGGTCCTCTGGCTACCGGTTGCTAAATTCTAAGAACTATACGCACTACATTCAAGTTTGTGAGATAAGAAAAATCATTGGTACACCGAAAGTGTACGATGTGATCCACATAATCAACTTATATTGGAACCATCGATGGACCGGGACATATTCATTCATTGATCAGGTTACCTCAATAATTGATAACCTGCTAGAGTCAACCAGTGGAAGTGGCTTGATAGTCTGTGGTGATCTAAATATTGACTTTTTCAAACCACAGAGTGTCGCCAAAGGTCAATTAGCTAAAAACCTGGTCAGAAGAACTGAACGCAAGAGGTCTATCAATGTTAAACGGCTGTACCCAAGGAGATATTCCGGCGAAGTCTACATGGCAGCGTGAAAGCCAAAGCTCGATCATCGACTATATCTTTGCCTCTGATATGATGCATGCGAGGATAAAGACCATGAATATTCTTGCAATGGTCAACAGTGACCATGAAATGCTGGTATTAAAATTTCAAGATATAAGAGGCGTGCAAAGCAAAAAATGGGGCACAAAAGTTCGGGTGGAGTCAAATCGCCTAAGTGTAAGATTGGAGGAACATGAGGTGGCCAATATATGCTCCCAATTTAAGTCGACACCGGAGGAGATTGAATATGCGCCTATATTGTCACAATTTAAAGCCAAAAACAATGGAATGAAAAACTGCTCATTTCAGAAAAAACACTGTTTCGATCTAATGGTGATGCAGCGCAAAAGAACTATGAGAGCTGAAATCCGGAAAAATAACCAAGGACCAAAGGAAGAAATAACGGCAAGAAACAAAGTAACCAAACAGTCCTATAAAAATTGGATTAAAAGCCATCAATTTGTATTACACCAGAACGATGCAGAGGCTATGCTGAAGACCCTAACAAATAAGAACAGTGGTGAGTTCTGGTGAACCATTAATTGCATGGAAACACCGCAAGAGGCACTGCAAGTATGCCTGGTTCCAGAAGCTGAGTGGGTGCATCATTTCACTGCGCTATATCACAAAGATCTTGCTCCGAACTTGGCAACATCTAACCAAGCATCAATGAATTTACACTTTACAAGGGATGACATCCGAGAGGTAATCATGAGAGCAAAAAATTCTAGGGCGCTGAGTCCCGACAGTTTTTCGAATTGCATGATCGAACAGCTTTCTTATCTTTGGGCTGACCTGAGTTCTGATCTTTTTGCAAGAATCATCTGGCAAAAACAAGTGCCAACCTCATGGAAGACAGGGATAATAGTGCCAATTTTCAAGAAAGGAAACAGATCTTCACCGAAAAACTATCGTCCGGTGGCTCTGCTCGATGTACTGGGTAAGATTTACGTGTCTTTGCTGCAAACAAAATTGATCAACTGGGCCAGGGCAGCTAAAAGAGTGGACGAAAGACAAGCAGGCTTTGTGAAATTTGTTGGGTGTTCCCTGAACCTGCTTGTCCTAAACCTACTGAAAATGGAAGCCCTGCGAGCTAGCACGAAAGTGTATCTTGCCTTTGTCGACTTTTCTATGGCATTTGATATGATTGATCGGGAAGCCTTGTGGCAAAAAATGGAAGTGTGGGGTTGTCCAGCAGATTTACTTGCGGCAATTAAAGAACTTCACACAGACACTTCAATTGCTATTCGACTAGATCAATCAGGTTCCTGTCAGCTCAAATTAAGACGCTCAAAGGGGTGAAACAGGGATGCCCGTTGGCAGCTGCAATTTTTAGTCTTTTCATTTCCGACATCGGTGAAGCGATTCAATCTGTGAGGGCTTTTCCACCTAAGCTCAACTCATCGCAGTTAAGTTGGTTGTTGTACGCCGACGATTTGGTAACCTTAGATCAAACCCCGATTGGCCTTCAACGCAAACTTGAGGCAGTGCAAAATGATGTGAGCATGAACAATCTGAAGATAAACACAGCAAATACTGAAATACTGGTGGTTCAGAACTTAAGAACAAGCCAAAAGTTAAGGGTCTCAAAATACATGTGGTCATTAGATCAAGATCAACTACGTATTTCAAAAAGCGTAAAGTACCTGGGTATGATTCTGAACTCTAGTATCTGTGATGAGCCTTGGGTAGCTGAATCCACGAGGAAATGCGGCCAGCTGGCATGTCAGGCTCTTGTGATACACAGAAAATGTGGGCGTTTTTCAATGTGGCCGCTGCGAAACTTTTACAAACAGAAATTGGTCCCGATCCTGACCTACGGTGCGGAAAACGCCTTTGGATGCACCTCGACCCATTGGGCTTTACTGTGACACACGTTCTGGACCAAGGAATTAAGCTTACCAATCGGAATTTCTACAGCCTGCATAAGGTATGAACTCGTCCTAGTTTCGCTGCATGCCCGGATCTGCTGGAACCAACTAGCCTTGTTTTGGAAATCCAGAGCCGAGGAGGGAATCTTCCAATTCAAGATCTTCCACAATGCGTCAGCTAGAGGCCCAGATATTCTATCTCAATGGATGAAACGATGTGAAGACCTCTTAAGAATTAATAATATCAGTTTGGAAACTCTCCACTCAAATCCTATGGCAGCTAAAGTGATGATTTGGCGTGCCGATTGGATTAGTACATGTAGTACATGTAGTGAGCGGCAATCTGCTAGCGCGATGAAAGACGCTCCTGCCGAAGCAAGAGGCTACAATGTGCTACAAAAATATCTGAATCACTTCCCAAATTCGAAAGCCAGCAGACTTTTCATGTTATTCCGGCTAAATGCGATTAAAACTAAGGAGCGGACTAGCCATTGGGCTTGTAATGTAGGACTAAATTTCACTTGTCGCTTTTGCAACAATGAGCTGGAATCCCTCAAGCACCTCATGCTTTTCTGTCCGGAACTAAAGGATGAAAGATCTATTCATCTGGGCCAGTGGTATGATGACCATCAGTCGGTGTGCGCGGAGGAATGGTGGCAGAGAATGTGGAATGGTTTGGACATTAAATTAATTATGCCCCTGACTTCTTTTTTGGCCGTAATTGAAGAGAGACTAAAAAATGCAATTGAACGGCATCTAGCTAAAGATGTCAAGTAAATTTAAGGACGACTCAGTAACGCGAAAACCTCGATCAGGCGAGGTCTGCTGGGATAACATGACATGGGATGTGAGAAGGGAGGAGGATAGCTGGGGCATAATATTAATGTGTTAATTGTTGTTTTGTTTTGTTTGTGTAACATTTTAAAGGTTTGAATTTAAACCAAAAAAATAAAAAAAAAATAATGTAAAAGAAAAGCAGTAAACAATCGTGGTCCTATTAAGCCTTGTCAAAAAACAACAAACCCAAAGTGGGAACCTCAACTTTCACTGATACCTAGAGGTAACACCAAGCATTATGAACAAAAATGGTATCAGGAGAACAAGAGAGACTGAAGAAGGTGGACAGACAAATATGAGCTTAAATCGGTATATTCATTTTATTAAGATTTATCTAAAAAACACTTAAACACATATTAATTTAATTAATTCTAAAAGACATTGGCCCTCATTACGACCTTGGCGGAGAACCATGGTGCTATTAGCACCATGGTCCATGGCGCTAAGTTGCCAACTCCGCTATGGTGGTTGGCGGACTTACCGCCCCATTCCGACCTTGGCGGGGCGGTAAGTCCCCAATCCCCATTTACCCTTCCCCATTCCCATTTTTGCCCCATAGGGCATAATGGGAGTGGGGAAGGCGTTAATTACGCCACCGTAAATTACGGTGGCGTAATTAACAACAAGGTCCCTTAGCGCCATGGATTTTAACGCCTGCAAAAAGCAGGCGTTAAAATCACCATGGCGCTACGGGAACTCGTACTCAGGCGGTAAGGGTCGGCGAAGTTTACGCCGGCGTAAACCCCTTACCGCCTGGGTCGTAATGAGGGCCATTTTGCTAATCATACAACCATACATACACACTCTAATGCAATATTTGAACAATATATTGACATGCTGAGAAATTAAAGAAGCTGATCAATTCATTAAACCACTTCTTTTCCATTGAGTTATAAAACATTCACAATGTTATAAACCACAGTTCATTCCTAAATGTAATATCTGTAATATCGACTATTGGTGCCTAAGACTATTGGTGCCTAACAATATCATTCTTCTTTACAAAAAAGCTTCCCATTTGTTTAATAGTTTCGACTTCGACAAGTTGTGTGTGTCTTCATCAGGATTGGATGAACAGTAGTAACATTCTAAAAATAAACAAACATACAATTAAGACATAGTTAAAATACTGCTGTCAACCTTCTATCAGTAACTCTCTCTCATGAATTGGATCAAACATTGAACACTAGAACAAAAATTGTCTCTAAGTCCAAGTGGGTATTCTCTTACCCATGATCCCATCAAAGCTGGTCAGTGCAGCCAGTTTAAGTGAAGCCGACCAAATCAGCTATTTTCATATCCCACTGACCAGCTTAATTGTATGTTTGTTTATTTTTAGAATGTTACTACTGTTCATCCAATCCTGATGAAGACACACACAACTTGTCGAAGTCGAAACTATTAAACAAATGGGAAGCTTTTTTGTAAAGAAGAATGATATTGTTAGGCACCAATAGTCTTAGGCACCAATAGTCGATATTACACATATTACATTTAGGAATGAACTGTGGTTTATAACATTGTGAATGTTTTATAACTCAATGGAAAAGAAGTGGTTTAATGAATTGATCAGCTTCTTTAATTTCTCAGCACGTCAATATATTGTTCAAATATTGCATTAGAGTGTGTATGTATGGTTGTATGATTAGCAAAATGTCTTTTAGAATTAATTAAATTAATATGTGTTTAAGTGTTTTTTAGATAAATCTTAATAAAATGAATATACCGATTTAAGCTCATATTTGTCTGTCCACCTTCTTCAGTCTCTCTTGTTCCCCTATTAAGCCTTGTGACATTCGGATGTGCAAGTGCTGTGAAAAGAAGTGTGGGAGATAGGGGAAGGAGGAGGGGCAAGTGCTGGGGGGGAGCCAGGGGAGGGGCCGCTGACTAAGTGCTAGGGCAGTGGAATCCCAAGTGTGGGATGCATGGCCGCCAAATAGGGGGCCCACAAGGGCAGTGCTGGGGCAGGGGTGCTGGTGTAGAATGGGCAGGGGCCTGGCAACCTGTGAGATTTATGAAGGTACTGGCTGCCAGTCTCAGCGGCAGTGGGGTGATTAGCGGGGAAGGGGAAGAGAGATCTTAGGGATGGACAGATACAGTACCTGGGCTTCAGGCCAAGGTCAAGTCTTGCAGCCCCATTCTGGATTAGCTGAAGGGGGTGTAGAGAGGAAAGGGGGAGATTGAGGAAGAGGCTGTTGCAGTTTCCAGCCTAGAGGGGACCATAGCTCTGGAAACATTGAGCTTTTGGGGAAAGGTGAGGAAAAGGAGAATGCCTCTTTGGAGGTAAAGCTGGAAGTCGGCCTTCTTGACAAGGTCCAAGTTGTGAGGGGTGAAGGAGAGAAAGCAGTTGAAGTTGATCCCAGGATGGTGAGGGTGCCTCACCATCCTGTGAGTCCAAAAAACCTTGGGATCATGTTCGACTCCTTTCTCTCCTTCACCCCTCACATTTTGGACCAAGGAAGGCAGCCAATTGGATTTTGACAACATTTGAATCCAAATTAAATAAAACATCATTTAGTATTTAATTTGATTTCAAATTGGATTTTTTTATTTAATTTGAATAGCAGCCCCTGCTGACACACGTCAGCATATTGACCTAGTGAGTGTGTCGCTCTGCGTGTGGACCCCTCCCTATCGAGTCCAGTCCTTGCAACATTTCTTTTTTCCCCTACGGTTTCCGTTGTGTGACGTGTCCCCACCGCGAGTGCCAGCTACGGACCAAGCTCACCAGCGCAGACTCAGTGAGTCAGACTGTGACACCATGGCTAGTGCGGACCTCAGGGTTGGCCAGGCAGGCCCAGGAACACCGCCACTGCAGGAGGACAGACAGTGGACTAGTACTACTAGTCACCAGAGGGCAGCAGCCGGTCCACAGTAAGCTGATGAGCAAAAGTCAAGTGAGGCGAGATTCAGGAAAGGGAGAACGACGAGGACCGTCAGCAGTGAAAAGTGCAGAGGAGACTGGAGACAGACAACGCAGTAAGAGGGTAACTAAAAGTAAGAGTGGAATGAGTGGAGGGAACAGGCAGCCAGGTTGGGCGGGGACTAACTGAAAGAAGAACTGACTGCCAACTGTGCTGTGCCGCAGTGGCCTCTAACATAAAATGTGAGTCCCCTGTACCGGCCCAGAACCCACGCTTTTCCAATTCTCAGATCATGATTCAATGGAATTTTCACTCATATTTCTTGTCAGAACCAGTGGATCTGTTCCTGCACAATCCTGCTTGCCAGTGCTGTTGTGTTTTTTCTAACCCCCTGTCCCCCGCACCCTGCATTTTTCACATCCAGATAAATCCTTGAGCACTTTCTCAACAACTTGCACTCCCCAAGGAGCACCTGCATTGTTTCTTTTGTATCCCCGACAGCTTGGTATGCGTACACTCTGCCACGGTACCTCACATTTGGCCACAACTGGAGGGATGGATATACAATCCCTTGGGACTCAGGCATGTACATCATGAGTTAAATCCACGACTGTAATGTATAAGCATTGACATGGATATTGGAATATACTGCATCAAATAATTGATTGCATCCTGTGCAAGTATATTCCCACTTGTATGTGCGTATGTACAATAGATAGATATTTATCGATATTATTTATATATATGTTTGTGGTCTACAGACCACAGACGCCGCTGCTGTCAATGGAATCTCCATTGCAAACATGAAAACTATGTGGGCTCATCCAACCCATGGCAGAGTCGGGGGGAATCAGAGGCGTGGAATATGGCCCCCAAACAAAACCAAAATTTAAGTTTTTGGCCAATAAACCCACAGACACTGGTCCAGGTGCCCGGACCCTGAGAAGACCCACAGCCTGGTCTCTGGAACAAGCGCCAGGTCTGAAGAACCTGTGGTAGGTCTCTGAGAGTTTACGGAGCAGGTGCTGGGTCTATAGACAAAACACCTTCAGTGTGCTGGCTCGGAGGAAGGTCTGTGTCAAGTTGTTGTATACTCAAGAATCGAGGTTAAGAGCTGTGGGCCCTGAGCCAGATTTGACCTCGGTCTGCATGGACCTCTTGACTGTTTGGGCCAACATTTTGGGCTTTTGTGTAGACATGTAAAAGGCACTTGCCAGGCACTGCCGTAGTGGCTTTAACTAGCCATTGATGGTAGCAGTGCAAAAAGGTGTGAGTACCTGGTCATCTAATAGCAGTACCTGGCAAATGCCAATACTTCTACACAAGCCAAAACTGTTGCCTTTGCCAATGCTTCTTTTAACAGGACTTAAGCGAAGGACACATAGAGTGCTTATAAATCGAGCAAAGGCAGACCTGGTTGACCTTTTTATTACACCATTAGTGCGTTTACAACTCTAATGAAGTCGTTAACTCTGAGAAGACTGCTTTGAAAAAACACTGGCAGGTACTTTGAGTACAAAGTATGATGATAAGGCTTTTTTAAAGTGAGCACAGAGAGTTCCCATGAGGGGGTGTTTTGGGCAGGGGGCAGGAACTGGGTTGGAATGGCAAAGAGATTATCATGGCCATGGGCAGTCAATGAGTGGGCCAATAGCCAAACACCACCTACAGGCTGTGTGTCCCTCCTCATATGCCATATTTCTCCCTATCTGTACTCTAATGCAATAGTTTTGGCTTATAGTTGTCGCAAGTGAGCTGGCCTCTAGTTGGTTTGAAGCAGGAGAATGTTGTAGTTTGAGTTCGGTGTTCAGGTCATGCATTTCGGCTAGTGCACCAGAGTCGATTTGAGTGTGTAATCGGGATGCAGTGACCATGATCATCCGTTGATGGTGGTATCAATTTTGGGGAGACATCTAATGTTTAGTTTTGTGTAATACAATTGGTTTATTAAAATTGTTGGTTTGTAAAATGTAAAACGTATTAGGAGATAATTTGCAAGGGGGCCCCTGAAATGACTGTGTAGAGGCCTCCACAGGGTTTATTCCGGCACCGAGGAAGAGGAGGTAGTAGAGGTAAGTTTGAAGGAAAGCTGTGTGTCATCAGCTTAACACTGGAAATGAGGAGAGGAGGAGGAGATGAGGTGGGCAAGAGAGGCGAGATAGATATTGAATAGCCATGGCGATAGGATAGAGTCCTGGGGGACGCCACATGTATAGAGTGAAGTGGTGGAGGAGAAAGGGCCCAGCTGAAGCTGGGAGGGGAGGTTGGTGAGGAAAGAGGTTAGACAATCCAGTGCCCGATCCATGATGACGAGGGTATTGTGAAGCTGTTTTCTCAAGATGGAATGGTTGACTGTATCAAAGGCAGAGGAGATATTGAGGAGAAAGAGAGCAGCAGAAGAATTAGTCAAGCTTTGCGAGCATGTCGTCACAGGTGTTCAGGAGAGAAGTTTCCGTGCTTTTGGATGCCCGAAACCCAGATTGATGGTCATGGAGGCAACCAGCAAGTTCAGTATGAAGGATCAGTTGGGGGAGGACCAACGTCTCCAAGAGTTTACACAAGAAGGAGGGGTGGAGATAGGGAAATCGATAGCTGGGCAGGAAGGAAGGGTCTGCAGACAGCTTTTTTAGGACAGGGTACACACGATGGTGCTTAAGGGATGGAGGGAAAGAGCCAGTGGCGAAGGAGGGGTTTCAGAAGTCGGCGAGAGCCAGGGCAAGAGAGGAAATGTCCTTAATGGTTCTAGAAGAGAAGGGGACCACCTGCTTGGATGAGACTGTCATAGAGCGGACAACTTTAGCAACCTCATCAGGTGCTATGTGCAGGAGGGAGGAGAGTGCGGGGGCTCGAGGTGGAGCCAAGGGAGGCAGGAAAGCAGGAGTGGAGGTGGGGGAGGTGGAGAGTGAAGACAGGATGTCCTGAGTTTTAGATGTGAAATGGGAGGCCAAAGCGGTGCAGACAGCTTGGTAAGGAAGGGGAGAGGTAGGGACTGGAGTTGGATTGGCGCATTCCTTGCAGATTAGGAAGAGTTCAGCTGTGTTGTTAGTGGCTCCAGAGATGCGGGCTTGGGTGTGGGCCGCCTTCTTCGAGCAGATAGAGAATCGATATTGCCTTTATAACAGGCGACAGGCCAGTTCGTCAGGGCGTGAGCCCGAGGACTGCCACTTCCATTCAGCAACTCTGCACTTACGTTTCAGAGATGTTATATCGGAGTCATACCAGCCATTGCACTTGGAGGCAGGTTTCAGGTGGATTATCATGACAGGGGCATGGATGTCGAATGTGTTAGAGATGGAGAAGCGCAGGTTAGCAAGGACAGAGTCAGAAGCAAGGATGGGATGGAGGATAAAAGTAGAGGCAAAAGCAGGAACTGACACTCGCTTCATCAGTCAAATGATAGGGAAGTAGGCTGGCAGTGCGGGTGGTGGCTCAGATAGAGGGGTGAGGGGCCCCAAGTGGGAGGAGAGAGTGATCAGACCAGGAGAGGGTGGTGGTGGCGGCCGAGTTAGAGATAGGGATGTCTCCATAGATGAAGGCATCCAGAGTGGGTCCGGCTCAGTGGGTCGGACCAGACAGAAGAATAGTGAGAGGGACTGAGTACAAAGGTCACTAAATTGTGAGGTGGCTGATTCAGAAGAGTCGAGGTGGATAATGAAGTCACCAAGGAGGAGGAGTTTGGAAGAAGAGGTCAAGAGGGAGTAGGCGAGGTCGGGCCATTCAGAGAGGAATAGAGAAATAGGGCCCGGGGGGGTGTTATAGATGGTAACGAGGGTGAGAGAGAGTCAGTGGGACCCTGAGCCTACAGACAGGGCATTAAAAAGAGTGATAGGATTGATTAGGTATGCTAGAAGCAGGGACCCACTCAGGAAAAATCAGGGCCACTCCACCTCTGAGTCTGTTGGGCCTGGATTTGGAGAGGATTTTGTAGCCCTCTGGAAGGAGAGTGTCAAGAGCAGTGACAGAGCTGGTATTGAACCACATCCCGTTGAGGGCAAGGACGTTAAGGTCAAAGTCTTCAAGAAGGAGTCAGATGTCAGAGGAGTGTTTGACAACAAAGCAAGCGTTCAGAGTGGCTACGTGGAGCTGGTTACCACCTTTGAACATTTTCCGGGAAGAGGTGCAGGGGCGTGGTACTCCCGATGGTGGAGGTGGAGAGGTCAGAGGAGAGGAGGAAGGAGGAGCAGCAGGAGAAGGAAGGAAGATAATGAGAGAGGGCAGGCGCCGGTCAAGGAGGAGAATAGTAGGTTGAGAACCTTGGGCCACGATAGTGTGATTGTGGTAGATATTAATGATTCACCTAGAGGATGAGTATGTCAAGAGTACTTCCCATCTAGTGCGACCATTAATGGGTGAAGAGGAGAAGGGGAGAGAGAGGAGACCAGGTGGGGATCCCATAAGTCCAGGGAAGGGCCAGGAAAGAGCATGTCGGTAATAGTCTGCCTTGAAGTAGCATTGACGTAGGTTTCAGTGATAGGTAGGCCTGGTTTAGAGGAGCACTTTTTAAAATGATTTCCTTCCAGACTTTGTGAGAGGGATAGGATAGGTGATAGAGTAGCAGTTAGAGTAGATAGGGAAGATGGAGCGTGCCATGTAGCAGGGGGGAGAGGCAGACAGGGAGGGCTGCACAGTGCACAAAGGTACTTGCCAGGCGGCCTAGCAGCCAAGCAGGTACAGATGAAGGATATGCTTTAAACAAGATATGCACAGGGTGGCAGAAATGTGTAGGTACTCAGTGGGTGAGCAGCAGAAAACAATCAATTCACACGTTTACAGGCACATCTAGATTTAACAATCCAGCAAAGCACTAAAATGCAGCAGAAAACAATCAATGCAGGTTAAGCACAGCAAAGTTCAAGTTTCAGGTGGTGCAGGGACTAAAAGTGGCAAAAAAGGGCTTCAGAAGTAGGTTCCAGACATGAGAGTGCACCAATTCAACACGGGCAGTGCATAGAATAAAACACCTAGATTTGAAAGGCTGCATTTTAACAGGGTATGCAACGGTCAATAACATGTAACAGAAGCACCGCCTTGCACATTCTTTTCGGCACGTGTGTGGAGAAACTTAAATCAGGCAGAGTAGTGCAGATAAGAAGATGCAATTGCAGAGGCACTCGGAGCAGAGGAAATTTTCTTAAAGTTAGTCTGGTGCAGTTCCACTGGATGGGTGGGTAGCCTCCATGAGACATTGCGGCAGAGGATGGGAAGCTCGTGGCACGAGTAGCGTAGAGCGTAGAGGAGATCATCAATCGGCTCCTGGAGGCATGCCAAGTGAGGCAGTCCCACCTAGGAAGTCGCAGGTTTAGTGCCTGATGCGCTGAACAGCGTGAAGTGGCGAAGTGAAGGTAGAGCAGGCAGAGTACAGCTGCGAATGGTATGAGTTGACCAGAGCCCCGTGGATTTGAGGGATAGCAGCCAGCAGGTGCTGCAGCAACGAAGCAGGGAGGGCGCGGCTGATTACCCAGTGCTGCTGTGGTGAAGACCGTTGAATGCGAGTTCATCAATGCCACGGGGGCCCCTCTAGGCCTGGACAGGGCCAGATAGGTTGGGGCAATGCCCTTAGATGCAGGCCCTTTGGTGGGGGCTGGTGCATGCCTGCTTCTGGGAGGCTAGTGGGAAGCCTCTGTTGTAAGCCCCAGACCCGGCGGCCATATTGGAAGACCCAGGTAGTGTTGAAAAATAAAGTCCTTGTGTCCACGAAGGCCTTTGGCGCATGGTGCCCCTCAGGAAAGAAGATGGGGATACAACCCCCAGATATGGTGGACAATGCCCTTAGGTCTGGACACTGAAGTTCTACCTCGACAGGACAAAAGGAGTGTCGTAAATCTGATGCGTTGTTCATCACGTTCAGTGGCTGAACGCCAGGCTTCAAAAGCTTCCATAGCAAGAGGGATGGTTGCAGCTATTCAGGAGGCCTACAAAGGCCAGAGCAAGGAGCTTCCAGAAAATCTACATGCCCATGCAGTAAGGGCAAAGGCTAACGCAGTGGCTTTCGAGAGGCATGTTCCTTTGCAAGTCATTGGCAGGGAAGCTGCATGGGTATCCCCATCTGCCTC
Source organism: Ambystoma mexicanum (assembly GCF_040938575.1). Lineage (NCBI taxonomy): Eukaryota > Metazoa > Chordata > Amphibia > Caudata > Ambystomatidae > Ambystoma > Ambystoma mexicanum. Next base: position 1,440,141,276 of record NC_090929.1, on the reverse strand, counting down.
GTATAAGCTCCATTGTCTAGACAGCAGCACACGGTCAGATGTGGCTTTTAAAAAATCTATTTGCGTAGGTCTATTGACATCTTTCCTACTTAAGGGCTTAACCATCTGTTGTAATCGCCCATGCAGTATGGAGGAAAGGGGACAAGACGTAGGAGTGATTAAAAGTTACTCGCCGTAGTGACTAACATACTCCTAGTCCATAGTCCCCTTTCCTCCATGTGACCCTCCATCCTACCCCCTTAAAAACTATAATTAGCTTAATCCAGCCGTCGTGTAAAAGGGGACTGAGGTGTGGTGCCGGAGTGCGGAGTCAGGAGAGCACATGCTCCTTGTACCACACCTACGCGTGCATCTAGATTTAAAGAGGAAATGCTTTTTTGTGTGAAAAACGTTTCAGTTTCCATCCCTAGCGAGGCACGCCCCATGCAGTGTGGAGGAAAGAGGACTATGGACTAGGAGTACCTTAGCCACAAATTAACTTGTAATTTACAGCTCCTGACATGAGGAAAGAATAGACCAGAGGAACAGTGGGCTGTATGCACCTCCTTAACATCTTGGGAGGCAGGTTCTATTTATGTTGTTGTATCTTCAGTTTATATGCTGCTCTCTTAACCTTTTCATCAGTTTATGACATGGTCAATACAGAGAGATTAAGGTGAAAATTAGATCAATGGGCGGTTCCACCTTCCCTATTGAAACTTTTGATAGCGTTCTACTCTAACACGGACTGAAGAATTTTACCAAGCAATGAAAGCAATTTCTCTGAACCAGTATACAACTTTGGAGGTTTGAAGCAGGGGTGCGTTCTAGCCCTCTGATTGTTTAATCTATATTTGGTGGATATATTAAAGGTAAATAACTATGCCCCAAATTCTGGAGTGGCAAAAATTCATTGGTTGGCAAACTACTTTGGAGGTTTGAAGCAGGGGTGCGTCTTAGCCCCATGATTGTTTAATCTATATTTGGTGGATATATTAAAGGTAAATAACTATGTCCCAAATTCTGGAGTGGCAAAAATTCATTGGTTGGCAAACGCTGACGGTCTAGTGGTATTCTATGACACACCTATCTACCTTCAAAGTAGCCTAGATGAAATGGTGAATTATGCTGCTATTAACCAATTACAAGTGAACTGTTATAAATAAGTTTGTAAAATGTAGGGGCTGTAAAAGAGGATTTACTTGAAAATAGAACTGTTTAGAATAGAAAACGAATTTAAGTTCATTGGGCTTCAATATCTCAACTGCACACTCTAAATCACCCCCTTCCATATATTAGTGTAAAGAGAACATGCAACGGTAATGATGGTGTAATAGAGATGTAAGTTCAATGCAGTGTAAAGGAAAGCACTTATCAGCTGCGAGAGAAGCACTGTAAAAGGGTAGGGAGCCCTTTCTGATATCTCACGCCTTGCAACACTTGTGTATAGGCGCGTTATAAATGCCATATAATGTATCTATGAAATAGAATCCATAATAAAACAAATCCATAAATACAGGGACACAGGTAAGTATAACCAAACTTAGTGGTAGGATGCAATGCGGTAAATAGGCCCTCAAAGGCTTGCTTTTGCAGAAAACGTGCGTTAGCCTTTTGTGTGCAGAAAAGGCTGCTGTGGCTGGTGACTTAGTGCAGAGTCTGCGATCTCAGTCCAGTGCAGACAGAAGTATACAATGGTTTTATTTTTTGAGGTCACAGATTAGAGCTCACAAGTTCCCTCGAAGAATAATGAATGCATGACCATTTTATAATTCAAAATCACTTATAAAATATGATTTTCTAATGGAGCCGAAAAAATCACAGCAGTTTCAAATTGACCCATAGTACATTTTCCCTGGAAAAAGCATTAGAGTGTCCCCGATATACAACATTTGTGTAGCAGTGCATCCGTGGTTCATGGACGTAAGCGCTTCTCATGTGAACCAGGATGAGGCGACCAGGGTAGTTGATTAAAGTTCTGCTGGTCGTCTCAAATGTTTCAATGAATTAAATTTGTGCTGTAGGAATTGGGGGTGGATTGGGACATTACATGTTGTAATTGAGGGTTGTGTGGGAAGGTTCATTGAGCCAATTATTGAACATAATGTATACTTTTCTATAAGGGTTCAAAGTGTGAATATCAATCAGCTTTGTGTGGGGAGATTTGTTCATTTCACACAATCACAAATGCTAATTACTTTGCATGGTATAAAAGTTCTAGATTTAGGGGAGTTTCTTTGTCAGAGCCTCTTAATGCAGTTCTGTTCCACAATCTGTTTGAATTTGCTGTCCCAGCTGCGTCTGGGGCCCTGAATAAAACTGTTACTTCTTGCATTGGCGTACACTCCTTTTTGACTACTTTTGTAGGTTTTTGGTGAGTTTCGAAGTGACCCCCCCGATACATTTTTGGAGGCCCCAGCGAGATATCTCAGCCTTTCGACCGAGACTTGGGATTTCCAGACATGCTCCCGGAGGAGTGCGGCACAGCATCCGTTGGCCAGTATGAGGAGCTCTAGTGCGAGGAGGTCCGTGCATGCCGAGTTCCCGAAGGTCCACCTGGTCCGGCGCCGCTTTCACTCCAACTGAAGCGCAGGCCTTTAAAGGGAGACTCCAAGGTCGAGAGAAGTGAAGAATCTCCTAAAAGGATACGTGAGTGTACCCGTGCATGAAAGCTCAACGGGCGGAGGGATTATTTTTATGGTTTAAAGGACGCACCCCCATTAGTGGTGGAGGGCGATTGACCGTAGAAGTCTTAGATGTTAGGTCTGCCATTCTGATAAAAAGCAGGTAGAGGGTGGCACATCTGTATTAAAGCATGGGGTTTCGTAGTAAGTGGTGGACCTTGTTTGACAAGAGTTGTGCATAGTGCAGGCAGTTGGTATAGTTGCATCATTTTATTTAGTTTGGGGAAGAATTATTTCAAGGGACATGCACGCATGTGTTTTGTGAGTAGCGGCAGTTTCTTTTTAGTGTTGGTGAAAGTGGTTGTAGTGTTCATTTTATGTGGCTAATAAAAAATGGAAGAGCCAGCGCCAAAATAACGCGAGTAAATGACGGTCGATTGAGAGGAGTAGTAACCGCTTTTTCTAATGTACTAACATAGGGCATCATTGCTAAGGTGGTGGGCCTGGGGAGAAGGCAATTTCCATACTAATATGATTTACGAAGGTGGGTCTGTGGAGAAGGTCATTGTGTTCAAGCATTGAGTGCGCGGTGTGTAAGAACGGGGCCTGCAGAGAAGGGCGGAGCGAATGGAAATAGGGCGATCGAGTGAAGTGGTAAGTATAAAAAATGAGCAAGTGGGACTGCTTTAAGAAGGAGTGATAGTTTAAAGGCTCAGAATAAAAAGGGGAAGGAGGTAAAAGGGAGAGAAGAATATTTCATTAAAGACTATTAAGGCAGGGACAATGGCGTCCTATTGGATGGATGCCCCATTTAATCACATGTGCAGAAAATGGCCCCAAAATCATGATTAACTATCAAAGTACTATTTTGAGTAGGTACATGACACAGTGGCAAAGTGTTATAAAGAATGGCCAGTGGAGGGAACGTTTGATAAAGATATTATAGAACGTTTGTATTCATACTTGGCAGCTACATACAAAGAAGCAAAGCTTAAAAAGGCAGGACATTCTAGAGCTTTGGAAATTGTACAAAGAAAAGGAAAAAGACTGAGAAAGAAGAGGAGGAGCAGGGAAGTGCACTGCCCCTCCTTATACGATATACCCATTATTAAAACCAGCTGCAGGTTATATGAATCCTAAACGAGTGCCTCAAGACAAGGATAGAACACATATAAAGAAACAGGAGGGCGACACGAGCAATATTAGGATGAGAAAGGGAAGAGGAATATTTAAAGGACATAAAAAAGAGCGCACAGTTGCAACTTGACAGTGTGTTCAAGGAAGCAGAAAAAGCAATGGAATGGGAAATAGAGGAAAAAGGAAAGGAACATGAGAAGGGAGCCAATGAACAGGGGTGAACTGCAGGATGCATAAAATTTACAATAGACAATTGGGACAGGACTCAGGCAATAGCAAAACCGATACAGTGGAAGAAGGGCACACCATATCAGACTGAGAAAACAATGGTGACAGCAATCATGGGGATGATGAAACAGACACGCTATTTGACAGACAGAAGAAGGGAAAGGAGAAGAAATGAGAGAGAAGAGGAGGATAGAGAAGTAGGGGAAATAGGCTTTGGAGTAGGAAAATGAGAATAGCAGTGACAAAAGACTGCAACGTGGCAATAAACACTGATCTCGCACACAGATGCCCCTTTTACAGAAAGCGAGGGGCGAGGTTCATAACATACCATGGCAGACAATGGACAGGGATCATTTAGTTTACAGTTTACCATCATTAATGGCGAGGGTGAGCAAGTGGCTTTATGTATTTGAAAATGAGACAGCGGGAATCCCATTGGGCATAGGAGATATACAAAGTTTATTGGCAGTATTGGTCGGGGAGGGAAGTGACAAAATATGGCAACAGGCCTGATATGGTGGGGTAAAATTAAGCTGTAATATACACAATGGAGCACCCTTTAACAACTATCGAACACATGATTGGAAGGATCTAAGGGAGCGGTATACAGGTACGAAAGACATGGGTTCTATATTGGCTCATAAAAAATTAGGCCTGATGAGGACCACCATCAGAATACATATGATCAATATAAGAAATGTGGACACAGGAAAATACAGTCAATGGACTAGAAAAATACCCTTGTTTTACCACATCATTGTAAGTGGGCTATGCGCAGATGTGCAGACCTCTTTAGAAAAAATAGTGGGAATTGAGGCAAAGGGGTGGTCTGAGATACAGGCACCAATTGTACACTATTGTAAAAGAAAGCAGGAGAAGGGGACAGTTGATAATGCAACAAAGGCGGAAAACAACTTGGTTCAGAAAAAGCTGCGAAAATACAGATGTAGGGAGCAGTACTCACAGGGCCAGTTGTCGTTCCACAAGCTCAGCACGGAGGGCTTCTTGTGGCCATAGTAATGCAGCCAGGAGGTTACACTTAGGTGCCACCCAACCACCAGTGGGGAACGGTACAGATGCAGCAACAAGCCGCATTCATAAACGTGCAGCAGCCATGGGTCATGCAGAGAGGCAGATAATTTATTTGGATACATGGGACAATAGCAGACTCGGAGAGGATATTATGCACGCGCAAGGGGAGTGGGATACAGGGCAATGACACCATGTTTCAGAGTACAGTGCTTCGCATGTAGAAAAAAGTACAGACACAAATACCAGAAGGGGTAAGGATACTGTGACTGAATACTGTGCCCCAATACACAGGAGTGACAGTGGTGGGCGGTAACCCATTTACGCCATCTGCAAACACATGGGGGGTGCAAGTGTGTCCTGTTCTAGCAGTAACTGAAGACCCTGAGGAGGAACCGGAGCTAGCATTTCAGATGGGACAGAAGGGGTTTGCCTTTCTTATAGATACTGGAGCAACCAGATCATGCATTAAGGAAGAAGGATTTCCATTAAGGCTTTTCGGGGACAATTGTGAAAGTTCCTCTGCCAAAAGATTTAGCCCTGACAATACGGGCACAGCATATTGTAGCACCATTACTGTATTCAAAATACACCCCCATCAACATTCTGGGAAGGGACCTACTCAACAAATTAAATGCCACAATTTCATTTTCTGAGAAATGGATGGTGTACCATACCCGGAATGTATCCATCTCGGGTGGCAGTAGTGATCCAGGCATGCTATGCACACAGTACAATGAGAAGGACACTAACACACTTAGTTGTTTCTGTACAGGGTACACGTGTTGTTGGGATGGTTGCCTGGGATTGAAGGGATGGTGTTCCGGCTGTTCAACGCATTTTTGTTCAGTCCCCACTGTTCCTCCTCTGTTAGTTCAGGCACACACACTCTACTGTACCTGGAGAAAGTAGTGGTATGAAAAGATATGATTATATTGGTTGCCACTGATGAGAACAACTGTAACGCTCACCTGATTCCCACGGAGGCGCGGGTCTTGGCAGGAGGGTGTCTGTGACTCGAAAAGTGATGTGCAGGACTCGATTTGGCTTCTGGGGTCGAACCTCTTCGCACTGTGTGTCGAACTCGAAGAGTGAGGTTTCTGCAGGTGAAAGAATATGGGGGTTAATGGCCTGGGTCGTTGAATGTCCCTCTCTCTCTCTCTCTCTCTCTTCCCAGCTTTTCTGTAGAGCCCCCCCCAGGTCAACGTGCTCACCTTAGATAGGTGAATGCTGGGCTCTCCATCTGCGTCTGGTGCAGGGTGCCGTTGCCAGTTCCTTCACTGGTGAAATATTGGCCTCTTGAATTCAGAGGACGGTTACCGTCGTTATCTGCACGAGCGGTGAGTTTCTGGACACCTTTTGTCTTTATAGTCTTTAAATGCGTGGCACGTTAATATTGAAGACTCTGTATAATGCTTTTCCCTTATGTATTGCAGGACTCTTGGGATGGAAGATGGAGTGAAGCGCCTGGAAATTCGTAAGTATGGCAAGCGCTCTAACTGTCTCTTTCCTTGCAGCTTAGTTCGTGTTAAAGAGACGCCGGAGTATTCGCAGGCGTTTTATTGCGACGAGCGCGATGGGCGTGAGTAAATACCTGCTTAATGTCTTTTTCTTTTGTCTTTCAGATGTTGGTTTGCAGCGCCGGAGTCAGCGGAATGCTAACTAAACTTTGTCTTCACAGGCGGCGATGCAGAATGAAGAAATCCGGATTTCACGGCGTGCCGGTAAGTATAACAATGCTTTTGTCTTTGCAGGCGAAGGTGCAGCGTGAAGACACGGCCGCTGCTGATGGATCAGGTGAGAAAGCACTGTGTGTAAAGTTTGTCTTGCTAACCTGTTGTTTCTTGTCTTTTGCAGGTGCTGATGTTGACTGGATACAGGAATGGTAAGTATAATTCTTGCAGGTTCAGGATCGAAAGAGGAAAGGCTGGAACAGACTCGGTGAGCGTTCTGCTGCAGATGCAGAATAACGCGAAGCACGTTTCATCTATCGGTGTGGTTTAAATAGCCTTGGAGTGATGAGGCGTCTTCTTCCACGGCCCCGCCTAGGTAAGAAAAGAGTTCCAGTTTCCAGAAGAGTTCCAGTGCTGTATCCAGGGAGTGGAGCAGCCCCACCCAGGTAAGAAAGTAGTTCCTGTTCACAGAGGGCTTCTAAGTGGCTGGTAAGTAAGCAGCATGGTCTGCCGCAGGTAAGTCCACCCAAGCACTTTCACACCAATTATGAGCCCGGCGCTTCCAGTGCCGGGACCGATGGTTTTGATGAGCCTGGTGCCACCGGCGCCAGGACAGGGTCCAAAAGGTCCCAGTAGGGACCGGCTGGTGCCTAGGATTAGGGTTAGGGGCCTGCTTCCAAGGACGTTGGGCTGGTCCTGGCTCCTTGGAAACAGTGATCATGACAGCACCCCCCCTCAAGGCCCCTCCTAAACGTGTCTTCTCCGGGGGTTTTGGCTTGTTGGGGTGATTCAGATGGAATTTCTTGATCAGACGAGGTGCGTGGACATATTCTGAGGGTTCCCAAGACCTCTCCTGGGGGCCGTATCCTTTCCAATCAACCAGATAATATAACTTAGATTTGGAGATTTTGGAGTCTAGGATGTTCTTCACTTCGAATTCAAGTTCTCCATCTATTAAAACCGGTTCTGGAAGTTCAGTCAATCGGGTTTCTGGTTGTACTGGTTTTAATAAGGAGACATGGAATACTGGATGTATTTTCATATGCGTAGGTAATTCCAATTTGACAGCCACCGGATTAATTATGGCAGATATGAGATAGGGTCCAAGGTATCTCGGGATGAAGGTGCGGGGTCCTTTTAGAGGCAGGTGCTTAGTGGATAACCAGACCTGATCTCCTACAGCGTAGTGAGGGGCCTCTTTACGGTGTCGATCTGCTCCTTTTTTTAATTGAGCTTTAGCTCTTTGCAGATGGGCAGTGGCTTCCTTAAAAGCACGGGTGATCTCCGAGTGCAAGTGATCCACAGCAGGTGCTTCAAATTCTTGGGGAGGATCCAGGTTGGAGGTTCTAGGATGGTGTCCGTATAATAGGAAAAAAGGAGTCTTCCCGGTTCCAGAATGAGTCGAATTGTTGTAAGCGTATTCAGCGATCCAAAGAATATCCTTCCAGGGGTTTTCAGTTTGTTGGAGCATCCAACATAGATATTGTTCTAGTGTCTGATTTGTCCTTTTGGTTTGTCTGTCAGTTTGGGGATGGTGACTGGTCGAAAGTCTTACATCAATTTGGGCTAGACGACAGCAACTGCGCCAGAAGTGGGAGATGAATTGACTTCCCCTATCGGAGACTAAAACCGAGGGAAAACCGTGTAAGCGAGCGATGTTTTCCAAGAATTCTCGGGCCAATACTGAGGCTGAAGGTAGACCCTTCAGGGGAATGAAGTGAGCCATCTTGGAGAATAGATCCACGACTACTAAGATGGTAGTATACCCCGAGCATGGAGGTAAGTCCGTGATAAAATCCATGGACAAGGTATGCCATGGACAGGGAGGGATGTCTAGTGGCTGTTATAAGGCCCGCTGGTTTCTGCTTCTGACTTTTATTCTGGGCACACACACCGCAGGAGATTACAAAGTCTCTAATATCCTTCTTCCATGATGGCCACCAGAAATGTCTTTTAATCTTTTCCATGGTTTTGGTAATGCCAGGGTGACCCTCCATTAGAGAGTCGTGATAACAGGAGATTACTTGTTTTTGTATTTTCTCACAGGGCAAGTGCAATCGTCCTCGGAAATATGGTAGGTCTTGATCCACAGAGAATTCTTTTCCCTTTAATTGCCAGTCCTGCAAATCGGCCGGAGTTAGGAGTGATTTAACCGTGGTCTTGATGTCTTCAAAAGATTGAGTGCTGACCAAACCCAAAATCCTTTGTTCTGGGATTATGGGTATTGGTTCTGGAGTGGTCAAATGTTCATCTACTCCCATCCGGGAGAGGGCATCTGCTTTTCCGTTCTTACTGCCTGGTCGATAAGTAATTATAAAGTCAAATTCAGCCAGAAACAGAGCCCAGCAAAGCTGTCTGGAAGACTGAGCTTTGGCCATCTTTAGATATTGTAAATTGCGGTGATCAGTCATTACGGTGACTGTGTGTCTGGCTCCTAAAAGATAATACTGCCATGCTTTAAAGACCGATCTGATAGCTAAAAGTTCCTTGTCTGTAATTGAATAGTTGATCTCTGGAGCCGAAAACCTGCGGGACCAAAAGGCTACAGGGTGTAACTGGTGTGTGACCGGATCTCTTTGTGATAAAACTGCCCCCATAGCAAGACTAGAAGCATCCGTTTCCATGATGTAGGGGAGTTCTGGGCGAGGATGTTTTAGAACAGGTGCAGAAATGAATTTAGCTTTTAAGTCCTGAAAAGCTTGTTCTGCTTCAGAAGACCACTCAAAACATTTGTTCTTTTTTAACAGAGCGGTGATGGGCTGGACTATCCGAGAAAATTCAGGAATAAATCTGCGGTAAAAGTTAGCGAAGCCTAACATGCTTTGAACTCCTTTTACAGAGGTTGGTGATGGCCACTTGATGATTGCATCGACTTTCTTTGAATCCATATGGACTCCGTTAGGTGACAATATGAATCCCAGGAACTCGACTTCAGTTACGTTGAAAACGCATTTTTCAAGCTTAGCAAAAAGATTATGTTGACGCAATCTCTCGAGAACCTTTTTAACGTGTCTTTGGTGTTCCTCTTCGGATGATGAATAGACAAGGATGTCATCAATGTAGACAACAACACACACGTCTATGAGTTCTCTAAGGACATCGTTCATAAAATATTGGAAAGCGGCAGGAGCGTTACAAAGTCCAAAGGGCATCACTTGATATTCGAACAGCCCGTACTTGGTGCGGAAGGCCGTTTTCCATTCATCGCCCTCTTTTATCCGTACCAAGTGGTAGGCTCCTCTGAGATCCAATTTTGTATATATACATGCGTCTTTGACTTGGTCCAGGAGTTCAGGGATCAAAGGTAACGGGTATCTGTTTTTAACGGTGATTTGATTCAGGGCGTGATAATCTATGCAAGTCCTAAGGTCTCCTTCCTTTTACGGAACGAAGAACAGAGCCGATGAAGCTGGAGATTTTGAAGGACGGATAAACCCGTTAGCTAGGTATTGGTCCAAATATTGTCTGAGGTGAGGGCATAAATCCTGCTGCAAGGAGGAGTTGTTCCGGGTATCAAATCTATTTGACAGTCGTAAGACCTATGAGGAGGCAGGGTGTTAGCTTGATCCTTCCGGAAGACGTCTTGGAATTCCTGGTATTCGGGAGGTAATTTGGGAACCTCCTCCGAAGAGATTGCCGCCAGTGAAACATCAGGCCTAGGATAACAAGTGGTAAAACATTCTGGAAACTGAACCGTCTTTGCTCGCCAATCGATCTGAGGATTGTGCTTCTCTAACCAAGGGATTCCCAGAATGATCTGGAACTGAGGAGCCTTGATCACATCAAACACGATTCTCTCCCGGTGTCCATCTTGACTCACTAGCGTCACTTCTTGGGTGGCATGCGTTACTGGTCCGGAGGCTATCTCCGTGCCATCCACAGTAGTAATGACGTCTTTTACAGCCTTAGGGACAAGGGGTAGATTCATCCTTGATACCATTTCACGGTCCACATAATTACCGATTGCTCCACTGTCGATGTAAGCTTCAATTGCATGCAAACGATCCGGACGTTCAGGACTAATGAGGACCATGGGTATCACGAAATGCGAGGTCACGGGACAAATCTTAACGCTCGGCAAGAGGACCTCTACTCTTGTCGGGCTAGGTCGTTTCCCTGCTCAGAATTTGTGGTACAGGTATCCGCGGCTCCTACAGCCTTCTTAGCTGGTTTCACTGGACAGTCCCGAAGAAAGTGTCCTGAGTTTCCGCATTAGAGGCATAATTGCAGCTGCCTTCTTCTTTCCCGCTCTTTCTGGGTTAAAGGTCCTTTCATGCCCCCTATTTGCATGGGTTCCACCGTGCCAGCTCCCCTAGTAGAGGTTTGTGGTTTAGAAAACACTCGGGTATCAAATTTGGAACGATCTGCCTTCCTGTTCTGTAGTCTGTGGTCCAATTGGACAACTAAGTCAATATAGTCTGAGCATTCTTGTGGAGGATTCACAACTTGAGCTAACACATCCTTGAGCTCTCCACGCAGGCCTCTGTAGAAAAGCGTTATTCTCTTATCCTCGGGCCATTGAGTTTCCACTATAAGTCTGTTGAATGAGGCTATATAAGTCAAGAGGTCTTGATTACCCTGTCATAATGAAAGAAGTTCATTGTCCAAGGCCTGCCCTTGTGCATGTCTTGCGAACAGTTTCTCCATGCTGGACTGGAAGGCCTGGAAATCATGTAAAACCGGATCATCCTGGGTGACTAAAGGGATCGACCAATCTGCGGCGCTGCCACTGAGATAAGAAAGCACGAAAGCCACCTTGGTCTGGTCTGTTGGGAAAGCAGCTGGTCGACATAAGAAGTGTAAGCGGCACTGGTTGATGAACACCGCAAATTTCTTTGGATCACCAGAAAAGCGTTCGGGCGGAGCCAAGGGCACATTACCGGGCAGATTGATTTGCACAGGATTTAAAGATGGTGCAGAAGGATAATTTCCTCCTGGAGCGGGCAAAGGTGTCTGTCCTGCCTGCGTTTGCAGCAACTGCCTAGCGAGGTCCTCAGTTCGCTCCTTGGAAATGATCAGTTCTCTTCTTAGAGAGTTCGTTTCCTGACGAGCTGCATGTACTTCTGCTCTTAATTCTCCGAGCAACTGGGCTAGTTGATCAGTGTCTGAGGTTTCCATTGCGCCTGGGTAGGAGTTTTGTGGTGGGCTTCGCGTTCTGTAACGCTCACCTGATTCCCACGGAGGCGTGGGTCTTGGCAGGAGGGTGTCTGTGACTCGAAAAGTGATGTGCAGGACTCGATTGGCTTCTGGGGTCGAACCTCTTCGCACTGTGTGTCGAACTCGAAGAGTGAGGTTTCTGCAGGTGAAAGAATATGGGGGTTAATGGCCTGGGTCGTTGAATGTCCCTCTCTCTCTCTCTCTCTCTCTCTTCCCAGCTTTTCTGTAGAGCCCCCCCCAGGTCAACATGCTCACCTTAGATAGGTGAATGCTGGGCTCTCCATCTGCGTCTGGTGCAGGGTGCCGTTGCCAGTTCCTTCACTGGTGAAATATTGGCCTCTTGAATTCAGAGGACGGTTACCGTCGTTATCTGCACGAGCGGTGAGTTTCTGGACACCTTTTGTCTTTATAGTCTTTAAATGCATGGCACGTTAATATTGAAGACTCTGTATAATGCTTTTCCCTTATGTATTGCAGGACTCTTGGGTTGGAAGATGGAGTGAAGCGCCTGGAAATTCGTAAGTATGGCAAGCGCTCTAACTGTCTCTTTCCTTGCAGCTTAGTTCGTGTTAAAGAGACGCCGGCGTATTCGCAGGCGTTTTATTGCGACGAGCGCGATGGGCGTGAGTAAATACCTGCTTAATGTCTTTTTCTTTTGTCTTTCAGATGTTGGTTTGCAGTGCCGGAGTCAGCGGAATGCTAACTAAACTTTGTCTTCACAGGCGGCGATGCAGAATGAAGAAATCTGGAATTCACGGCGTGCCGGTAAGTATAACAATACTTTTGTCTTTGCAGGCGAAGGTGCAGCGTGAAGACACGGCCGCTGCTGATGGATCAGGTGAGAAAGCACTGTGTGTAAAGTTTGTCTTGCTAACCTGTTGTTTCTTGTCTTTTGCAGGTGCTGATGTTGACTGGATACAGGAATGGTAAGTATAATTCTTGCAGGTTCAGGATCGAAAGAGGAAAGGCTGGAACAGACTCGGTGAGCGTTCTGCTGCAGATGCAGAATAACGCGAAGCACGTTTCATCTATCGGGTGTGGTTTAAATAGCCTTGGAGTGATGAGGCGTCTTCTTCCACGGCCCCGCCTAGGTAAGAAAAGAGTTCCAGTTTCCAGAAGAGTTCCAGTGCTGTATCCAGGGAGTGGAGCTGCCCCACCCAGGTAAGAAAGTAGTTCCTGTTCACAGAGGGCTTCTAAGTGGCTGGTAAGTAAGCAGCATGGTCTGCCGCAGGTAAGTCCACCCAAGCACTTTCACACCAATTATGAGCCCGGCGCTTCCAGTGCCGGGACCGATGGTTTTGATGAGCCTGGTGCCACCGGCGCCAGGACAGGGTCCAAAAGGTCCCAGTAGGGACCGGCTGGTGCCTAGGATTAGGGTTAGGGGCCTGCTTCCAAGGACGTTGGGCTGGTCCTGGCTCCTTGGAAACAGTGATCATGACAACAACATGAAATGGCGTTCATTATTATTTATTGATCCCACACTGAGATTGACAGGAGTAAGTGACACAGAGTTGTTTGCAACAAAAGACAATGAGGAGAGGTAGTGTTCAAAATGAGCATACCTTGCCCAGTACACATAAAAGAAAAGATGGTGCCCCAGATGACACAGGTAACAAAAAAGAAAGCACAATATTTGCAGGAAGATTTTGGAAAAGGTGCCTAAAAGCTTGTGGACAGCAGGGGCCCATGATGTAGCAATGCTTAAAGGCGGTTGGGCAGTGCACATCAAGTTAAACGAAGGAGCGCTGTTGCCACGAGTAAAGTAGTACTCACTTTCTTGAGAAGCAGATGAGGGCATACACGAGACACTGAATGCCCTGTTGCAGCAAGGCTTAATACAGGTGAGTTCATCACCTTGAAACAGTTATCTATCCGATTAAGAAAGCAAAGGGAGGGCCGTGGCATTTTATATAGGATTTACGCCCTCTGAACAATATTATTGAGGCAGAGTATCCATTGGTCTGCAATCATGTGATGATTTTTTGCAGCATTCCCTTGGAGGCATGTTATTTCACAGTAGTTGACTTAAAAAATGCCACTTTCTCCATTGCACTTCATCCAGGCACTAGGTATCTCACCACTTTCACGTATTGCGGGACCCAATTCGAACATACTAGAATGCTTCTGGGGTACTGCGAAGGCCTAGCATATTCAACAGAGTAATACAAATGGACTTGAGCAATTTGCAGGTTGTAAGCACAGTAATACAGTACTTATACATGGTGTGCAGCCCAACAGAAGAGGAGTGTAGAAGGGACTCAGTGACACTACTCACTTTGCTAGCAGACAAAGGATACAAAGTGGTGGACAGAGAGAAATTACAATACTGTCAAAAAGAGGTGGTGAACTTGGGTCAGATTGTGTCGGCAGACGGGTTTAAAATAACACCAGAAAGAGTACAGGCCATACACAAAACACCACGACCAAAAACGGTGAAAGAGATGCAGCAGTTTTTGGGCTTGTGCAACTACTGCAGAGCATGGGTTTTTGATTATTCCACGTACACCAGGCCATTGTTGCAAGCACTGAAAAAGCACATTTAAACAAAACACAAATAAAACAGACAATAAAATGGTCGAAAGCTTTGATGAGCTGAAACATGAATTAGCACATGCACCAGTGTTAGCAACTCCCAATCATAAAGACAAGTTTCACCTGTTATCAAATTCTGATGGAAAAGCAATACCAGCAGTGCTGACACAGAAAAAGGGACAGGGGCACAAGTCACTTGCATATTACAGCGGGTCACTGGATGCAGTGATGCAGGGACATTTCCCATGTGACCAGGCACTTGGTGCTGCTGCATTTTCTATCGGGAAGGCTTCCACAATAACTATGGGGTGCCTAGTAGTTTTGTATGTGGAACATGCATTAGGTGCAATACTGGAGAAAACAAAATTAACACTGACAACTCAGAGTTCTTCAGGGTATGAGGTAATACTAACCAACCCTGCAATGGAAGTGGTGAGATGCAGGACCATAACCCCAGCAGAGTTCATTGCAGAGAACATAGAGGAAGGGAAGGGGATTATGTACATGATTGCATAGCATGCATAGGCAGGAGTGAAGTTAACCCCCTGGTTAGCGGGGAAGTGATAGAAGGGGGGGTCATGATTTTCATTGACAGAAGTGCCAGCATTAACCAGACCACAGGGCAAAGGCATTCAGGTTGCGCAGTGGTGGGTCTTAGATAAGGAGTACAGAAAGGGGAGGAGTTGATGGTGTACTCACAGACGCAACTTCCAAACCATTACTCTGAACAAGCAGCAGAGCTGGTGGCCTTGATTGAAGCACTAAACATCTCAGAAGGCCAAGCAGTGAACATATTCTCTGATTCGGCCTATGTTACTTCTACAGTACACTCAGGGTTAGCAAGATGGGAAAGGAGAGGCTTTGAAAGAAGTGATGGCACTCCCATTCAGCATGCAGAATTACTGAGTAAACTACTAGAAATGTTACCACTCCCAGTAGAGTTAGCATCAATAAAGTGCAAAGCCCATACAGGAGGGCAAGATTGTATCTCACTAGGAAAAAAAAAGAGCAGACAGAGCAGCAAAAGAAGCAGCATATCTGCCAGAGGGTTCACATGTACGGTTCCCTTGCGAAACATAAAACGCACCTATAATAGCAGTATTAAAAGTGAGCAAAGAAAAAGATGCATTGCCAGAAATCGTTAATTCAACCCCAATATTGCAGATCATTGAATTGCAAGGAGAAGCATCAGATACTGAAAAAGATCTATGGAAGAGGCAAGGATGTTCCTTGTCCCCAACAGACTTGGTCTGGTGACCTGATAGTACAGGAAAGGTTGTTATTCTGAAACAACCGTTACAATTGGCATTGTAGCAGCTTCACTATCCTGCCCACTTAGCAAAAGAGCATGTGGCTGCAGGGATAAGTGAGCACTGGTTTGTGCCAAATTCGTATGAGTATGTCGCAGAGTTCATAAATAACTGGATGACCTGCCAGGAATTTCTGCCAGGTGACAATTGAGATTTGTACAGGGAACATTGCTACGACGGAAGGCCCCTTCCATCACTTGCATATCGACTATGTTGATATGCAAGAGAGATGTACTTCTAGCAAGTACCTGTTTGTAGTTCTGAGTCAATGCTCACGTTGGCTTGAGGCTGGCCCCTGTGCCCATAATTATGGCCGCTCTGCAGCAAAATTCCTTTTGAGGAAGGTGTTCTGAGGTGGCCGATTCTAGATTAAATTTGATCTGATAGTGGCCAGCATTTTGCTAATGATTTAATAAAGGAGATAACATTCCTGGGGATAAAGCATAAACTTTGATATGATATGGCATTTATAACTCGCCTATACACAAGTGTTTCAAAGTGCTACGAGGCAAGGGAGGGGGAACAGAGGGAAAACGTAGACAACGATCTTACTAGGCCAGGTGACATTTAAATTGCGCAAGTGCAGGGGAGGCAGGAAAGTGCGGATAGGGGGAGGGGCAGTGCAATACATAGGATCAACAGTAAAAAATAAATAGAATAAATACAAACAGTAGGTAAAAGTACGGGCAGCTAGTGGCAAGTGCAGGGGTAAGTGCAGACATCAAGTGTCAAGATCTGGTGGGGACTGCAGGGATACAGAAACAGCCCCCAAGTGCAGATGTTGCCCGGGAGGCAGTGCAGGTGTGCAGCTGGCGGGGGAGGGGACCTGGGCCCGAGATCAGAGGGACCAGAGTGACCTGTGCAGTTTCAGTCAGGAATTCAGCAGGGGAGAGGAGGAGAGAAAGCAGAAGCAAAGAAGGTCTTGAAGTGCTTCCGGAACCAGAGATGGTTCTCCTCAAGTTTCAGGGAGGCAGGGAGGCTGTTCCAGAGGGAGGCCCCAGCCGAAGAAAGAGATCTACCACCAACTTGTTGCTTGAAGAAGCGACTGACCCTGAGGGAGTTGAAGGCGGATGAGCGAAGAGCTGGAGAAGGAAGATATTTAGGAAGAGAGAGTTGGAGGTATTGAGGCCCCAGGCCCCAGAAGGCTTTGTGGACAATGCAGAGGGTTTTGAGCTTAATCCTTGCAGCCACTGGGAGCCAGTGCAGAGATTACAGTCCTGGAGAGATATAGTCCTTGGGCTTGAGGCCAAGGACAAGTCTTGCAGTACTGTTCTGGATGAGTTGTAGAGGGTGGAGAGTAGAAACAGGCAGATTTAGAAAGAGGCTGTTGCAGTAGTCCAGCCTAGAGAGAACCAGAGATCTGGAGACAGTGAGCTTCTGGGGGAAGGTGAGGAAAGGAAGAATACCTATGAGGAGATGCAACTGATAGTGTGACTTCCTAGAGACATCAGAGATGTGACGAGAGAAGGAGAGAGTAGAGTCGAAGATGACCCAGAGGTTTTTAGCCTCACAGATGGGAGAAGGATGAGGGCCAAGAGAGGTGGCCATAGAGCAACAGGCAAGGAGGGAGCAGGTGTGCCGATGAGGAGAATCTCAGTTTTACTGGCATTAAGGCAGAGATCATTGGCGGCACACCACTCCTGGATAGCGGACAGTCAGAGATGAGAGAGGGAGAAGAGGTGTCGCCCGCATAGCACTGAAAGTTGGGGCAGAGAGCCTCAATGCTGTGGGCAAGAAGTGCCAGGTATTGGTTGAACAGCCAGGGTGAGAGGTTAGACCACTGGGGAACACCACAAGTAGAGATAGAGGAGAGGAAGGACCCAAGTTGGACCTCGGAGGGTTGATCATAGAGGAAAGAGGCCAGCCAAGCAAGGGCCTGATCAGTGATACCTAGGTTATCACAGAGACGGTTAAACAGGATTGCATGGTTGACTGTTTCAAAGCCAGAAGAGAGATCAAGTAAGATGAGGACACAGGGGGTATTGGAGTCAAGGTTGGAGAATAGGTCTTCACAGATGTTCAGGAGAGCAGTTTCCATGCTTCTGGCAGCTCTGAAACCAGACTGATGGTCATGGAGACAACCAACTAATTCAGTGTGAAGATTAAGCTTGGAGATGTTAGCAGGGCAGGAGGGGTCGGCTGAGGGTTTCTTAAGAGGGTGCCCAAGGAAGTGCTTCAGGGGGGAAGGGAAGACTCCAGTGGTGAAGGAGTAGTTGCTGAAGTCAGCCAAAGCAGGAGCCAGGGTTTCAATATGGTCCTTGATGGTTTTAGAGGAACTGGGGAGAACCTGTTTCAACAAGACTTTCATAGATCGGGCTTGTCTAGAAACCTCATCTGGGAAGAACAGGGGAAAGGCAGAGAGAAGGAGGGAGGAGAGGTGGCCACAGAAGGGCTATAGGAAGAGAGGGGAGTAGAGGTAGGAGGAGGAGGGGAAGAGAGAGAGAAAACAGGATATCCTGAGTTTTAGAGATGAAATGAAAAGCCAGGGCCATGCAGAGGGCCTGAGAGGGGACAGGAGAGGTAGAGACTGCAGGAGGATTGGCCAGCTCCTTGCAGATTTTAAAGATTTCGGCTGAGTTGTTGGATGCCACAGAGACGCAGACTTGGTGCGGACTGAGAGCCGGTATTGCCTTTGGAGCAGGAGACAGGCCAGTTTGTCGGAGGATGTACAGGAAGCACGTAATTTCCTCTCAGCCACCCTGCTCTTGTGTTTTTATGGGTGATGAGGTCTATGCACAGTTAACCATCCCCAAGCCAACAGTTTGGTAGAAAAGATAAATGGACTGCTGAAGATGCGATTGGCAAAGCTTGCGCAAACGCTTGAAAAATCATGGGTGCACTGGTTGCCTCTTGCTTTGTGATGAGCAATACACCTGGAGGAGATCACCACCTGGCTCCTTATGAGATTGTTACAGGATGGAGAATGCATGCACCTATTCCACCATTGTGTACAATCACTGATGTACACTAGTCTTTTTCTATTCTGGGGCGGTCATTTGATAGCTCAAAGAACTTATCAAATGGCTTCAATATGTAGCCTTGCAGAGGAGGCCTGAAAACCAATCTGGACAATCGGGTAACCCAAACTGACACTTTCTAAAAGCAGCACTTCTCTCTCCGGGAGGCAAGGTCCTCATCGGAAACCACGTCAGAAAGTGGAAAGAGGAGCACTTCACCGGTCCACACACCATCATCTATTCAACACCAACTGCCGTCATGCTGCAAGGTCAGCGAGGATGTATATGACTGACGTTTGCAAAGACAAGCACCGTCTCCCAAAGGACAACATAATGGGGAATATCTCTGAACTTTCTTTACAGACATTAGAAATACAAAAAAAGAGCAAAAGAGTGTCACGCTCACCTGATTGCCACAGAGGCGCAGGTCTGGCTTCGAGTGCTGATGCTTCTTCTATGGTGAAGCGCAGGGCTCTGAAGATGGACTCACTGGCTCACAGGAATATTCCCTTGTGCGTGAAAAGGGAGCATTACCTACTGACGAAATAATGCTCAAGCCTCCCACTCCCTTCCAACCCTCCACGATACCCTTCCTCGATTCCCCGTGAAGTCTCACCTTAGGGTCTGGAAGGATGAGTTCTCCATCCTGCTTCTGATGCAGGGGCGCGTTGAAACCCAGTTACTTCACTGGATTGAGGTTTGATGGGAGTTCAAATAAGCTTGACTATTCAGGTAAGGCGCAGTAAGAGTTCTGTAGCAAGTTCAAAAGTTCAAGCTTAATAATAATGTTCATTGGCCCTCATTACGACCCTGGCGGAGGTCCATGGTGCAATTTGCACCATGGACCATGGCGCAGAGCTGCCAATACCGCCATGGGGGTTGGCGGACTTACCGCCCCATTCCGAGGTTGGCGGGGCGGTAAGTCCCCAATCCCCATTTACCCTTCCCCATTCCCATTTTTGCCCCATAGGGTATAATGGGAGTGGGGAAGGCGTTAATTACGCCACCGTAAATTACGGTGGCGTAATTAACAACAAGTCCCGTAGCGCCATGGATTTTTCTGCCTGCAAAAAGCAGGCGTAAAAATCTCCATGGCGCTACGGAATGTCGTAGTCTGGCGGAGAGGTACGCCATGCATTACGCTGGTGTAAACCCCTCTCCGCCAGGGTCGTAATGAGGGCCATTGTCTTATTGCTGCAAGCGCTAACGCTTATGTCTTTTTCCCCTTAGGGGCCGGGGTTCGGAATGCCGGAGATATGGCGCCGACCCGAAGTGAAACGTGCAGTTCCAGTAAATGACTGGTAAGTTCTGGATGAGCGTTCGGGTAATGTCTTTGCATTCGCTCATTCAATGTCTTTGTCTTTTTTCCCCATAGGGGCCGGGGTTCGGAATGCCAGGAAGCGGCAGGACCCGAAATGAAATGGGAATGACCCAACAGGTAAGTCTTAGAAGGAAACTGAGCTTTTCCTATTCCCTTCCTTCTCTCACCTTGTGTTCTTGTCTTTTTCTCTCTAGGCTCTGGGAAGTGGCTGCGGATCCGGATGATCGCTGCTGAAGATGGAGGTGCCCAGGAAAGGTGAGTGAAATGCAGCGCTGCAGCGATCAAAACGAAATTCTTTTAAAATGATGTCTTCCCTTTCAGGATCGTCGGTGTGAAGTCTCCGTGATGCAGCTTTAGCAGGTAAGGTCTTCTTTCTCTCCAATTCTCTCTTAGCAGGTGACCCAGGGTGCTGAAAGGCGTGGCTGAAGTCCAGATGCAGGAGCTGACACGGTGAGCGTCCAGCTGCGAGGAGCAGAACAACGCGAAGCGTGAGTTGCTGATCGGGCGTGGTTTAAATAGCTTTGGAAGAAGTTCCAGGTATGTATCCTTCCACCAATCAGGTATGTATCCTTCCCCGACCACACCCAGGGGAAAGTAGTTCCACAGGTAAAGTAGTTCCATTCAGGCCTCAAGAGGGCCTGAATGTAGCAGCATGGTCTGCATCAGGTAAGTGCACCTTAAAACACTTGAACACATGTCTAGCTTTATGAGCCTGGCGCCTAAGGCGCCAGGACAGGGGTCCAACATGAGCCTGGCGCCTTAGGCGCCAGGACTGTGTCGAAAGGGCCCCAGCTTGGGCCCGCTGGCACTTCCCTGGGGGAAATGATGCCTGCCTCTGGGGTTGCTGGGTCGGACCTGGCTCCTTGGAGGTAGGCATCATGACAAAGAGGGTGTCCATTTTTAACAGAAAATATATAGCAAAGAAAAAGATATTTTCAATTTTTTGGAGTGTGATTATGTTAATAAGTTTTAGTATAGCATTAATACTTTTGTTTTATTTGATTCTTAAAGAATAAAGTCATACACAAATGAATGAAAAAAGCAATAGGGGAAATAGAAAGTATGATGAATGGAGAGGGCTTTCACCATGGCACTGAAGAAGAGCATAACTCATTAACCAGAAATGTGTGGCACGATGAGATGATGCGTGTGGGAAGAGAGAGTGAGTGAGTAAATTGAACATGCTGCGTCTGCTATTTAATTCCATACGTACTGGGAGTGCCTGTGGTTTTCTTGCCCCAAGGAGTGTCTTATGAGGAAGCAGGGTGCCTAATGCACGTGTCCCTTTGCAAAACTAGAAGTTTATTTCTAGGTAAAAATGTAATAGTTCAGTGGGTGGATGAAGGGGAGGAGATCATTTTGTGAAATTAACAAAAATGATGTAAAAAACAGAAACACAATATAAGCTAATAGAATACATGACAAAAGGTCCTAAAGAGGGGGAATTACAAATAAGAGACCATAAAAGATGATAGTGCATAACTAAAGAAGGGCAAAGCATCCCCTGGTGGCATACAAGGCCCCTGATGAGAATAGAGGGATCATTATGGTATGGGAACATGTGGGAGGGAGGAATAATGCAGTGTCGTGCTGAAGGATTGGTGAGTTTTGAACAAACGTGGCAACCAAGGTGAATGATAGCTGCCGGTAATTTGGGGAAAATATGTCCATGCTTTAACATGGCTACATGAAAAAAATCAACCAGTTCACTTAAGGAGCTTTACACAATTCCCTTTGTGCTTAATGTCAAGTGGGTCCATTTACCTAGGGACTAATTTGGGCTGTGCCAGGGTGGTGAAGAATGTAGTGCTGATGTGGGGGAACAGTGGCAGCGATGTATATCTGGTGGGCCTGTGGATCCAAAGCATATGCCCAGCTTCCACCCGACTGGAGTGGAGTGTGTGCTCTCGTCACCTTGCACAGTCCTTGCACCAGTGGTGCATCAAAATAGCTCTACCATGAAGATTGCACTGCAGGGGAACGTGGTGCAGCAAAATGAGCAGCAGAAAATAGTGAGAAGGAAACGAGAAAGTAATTATTTTTCAAAGAGCGCAGCGAATTTGGCTGCTATCCCAGATGAGTTTTTGTTTATTCTCCACCGCTGCTACCTTCTTTACTTCATTGTTGCTTCCAGGAGAACAGGCTGCAGCAAATTCGGAATGGCTGCAGCTGACTCGGTATGAGTTATTGCAGTTGGAAAATTCAACAGCAAAACGTTTGAATGCAATTAAAGAGGAGATGAGGGCTTTGCGCTTGGTGGCCCTGCAAAATCGGTTTGTGCTAGACCTCCCAGCATGCATCGAAGGAGGTGTTTGCACCAAGCTTGGGTCAAGTTGCTGCACAGCCATACCTGATGGTGACAATTCAAAAGGAACATTAAATGCAGCCATACTAGAGATACAGACACTCCAGGGAAGGATAACAAGCGAGGTTAATGGAGTGCAAACAAAAAACTGGCTGGGCAGCATCTTCACATGGATACCCACCTGGCTTTACGGATTGTTTCGAGTGACTGTCCCCGTGTTGGTTCTCATTCTCATCACCTTCTGCATTGTTAAAACATCCTTAAAGTATATTTTAACAAGCAAAAAGTGCAGTTAATGTTACCCTTGAGTGTTGTTAAAAAAGATTTTGAAATTAAAAGTAATAACAGAATAATAGGGAAAGGTGAAGAGGAGGATCCTGATGGATGGGTATTTAAACAGCCTGCTGATGTAGAAAATGTTATGTCTAAATGATGGGACAGGGAGTGTATGAGTGGGGGAAGATTTGAATGGTTGGGACGAGATTTAGAGAGTCCTGACGAGATTGGAAAAAATGCAGATACATAAAGATGAAGTTGGTAAAAAGGAACAAGAGGCACAAAAAGATGTAGTTATTAATAAATGAATAAAAGGGGGCAATAATATAATAAAGAAGCAAGTTCAATGCAGTATAAAGGAACACACTTATCAGCTGCGAGAGTACCACTGTAAAAGGTAAGGGTGCTCTTTCTGATATCTGTGAAATCGAACCCATGAT
Organism: Ambystoma mexicanum; assembly: GCF_040938575.1. NCBI lineage: Eukaryota > Metazoa > Chordata > Amphibia > Caudata > Ambystomatidae > Ambystoma > Ambystoma mexicanum. The sequence continues at coordinate 1,440,118,308 of NC_090929.1, read as the reverse complement.
AAAAGTAATCCATAAATACGGGGGTACAGGTAATTATAACCAAACTTAGTGGTAGGACGAGACATGGTAAATAGGCCTTAAAAGCTTGCTTTTGCAGAAAACGTGAGTTATACGTTTGTGTGCAAGAAAAGCTGATGTGGTTGGTGACTTAGTGCAGGTGTGATACCAGGCCAGTGCTGAAAGAAGTATACAATGGTTGTTATTTTTCGAGGTCACAGATTAGAGCTCGCAGGTTCCGCCAACGAATAATGAATGCATGACCATTTTATAATTCAAAATCACTTGTAAAATATGATTTTCTAATGGAGCCGAAAAGAGTCACAGCGGTTTCAAATTTCCCCATAGTACATTTTCCCTGGGAAAAGGGTTAGAGTGTCCCTGATAGGCAACACTTGTGTAGCAGTGCGTCTGGTTCAAGACTCTGGTGATGACATGGTGGTAAGTGCTTCTCATTTGAACCAGGATGAGGCAACCAGGGCAGTTCATTAAAATTCTGCTGTTTTTCTCAAATATTTCAATGAATTAACTTTGTGCTGAGGGAATTGGGGATTGATTGTGAAGTAACATGTTGGAATTGACGGCGGTGTGGGAAGGTTCATTGACCCAATTATTTTGTAATTATTTGGTGATTTTTGAGGCGACCCCGATACAATAGGTTCCCAGCAGCCATTACCATCCTGAGAGCACTTTACTTAGTGATGGGCTGCTAAAAGGCCAGTCATTGTGCATTTCTATCCTTTTTGAGCCATGTAAATTCATACAAGACAGTTGTTCATACTGTTGCTGTTCCACTGAAAATTGAAGGCATTCATTGGGCAGCAGAAATCCTTTCATACACTGCGCACCCCGTGTGGCTGTTCCAAGTGGATGCAGTGGTGACATGCTCTTGCAAATGCGAGAAAACTATGGGCCATGATACAGAAACTTTGCATCAGTGCAAGTGCAATCATCATTAGGGCATACTTTCCTAATAATGTGCAATTAACTGCATGTGGTTGTTTTTTAATTTACATCATGCAGTAAACACGAATAGTCAGCACCAGTAAAAACACTGCATTTTTTTTCCTTTACTGCATGACTTGTAATCATCCACCAAATAAATGTCCTATTTTGAAAATGTTGACAGTTGAAACACTTGTACACTATAAGATACAGGAGATGAGTCAACTTTCAATCAGTCTACGTTGGAGCTGAAATACATTTCACTCGTAGTTCCTTACTTTTTGGATATATTTGACTCCTAATCCTGTCAGTTGTTTTGAAGTCTGAAATAAGTACTGCGAAAACTTTCATCACAACATTCTTGCATATTATTTAGCAGTGTAAACTATGGGAATGCATCATTTCATAAGACAAGAGCTAGTTGTGCAATAGAGACTGAGATATGTATGAACAAAAATATATGTACATTTTGCAAGTAATCATTTGCCATTTCTTAACACACAAGCTTGATGGTGATTGGCCTCTGTCAAAACAAAATGGGGTGCTCTACTTTGAGAGATCCTAAGTTAAACCCCTTTTAAAAAATCACCCATTGTCATGCATGATGGGTCAGTATTTGCTTTAAACCTTTAAATGGGTCATGATGTGCTTTAAACTTGTATATGGGTAATCTGCAAAGGAGTTTAAGTTTGAAGGACCTTATAATTTCCTAGCTGAGCACAGCATGAGTATGTAAACGTACGTTACAGTACTACAGAATAAATCATGTGACTAATTGTATATGGAACTTAACATTGAGAGAGGAGATGAACTTCACACTTGGTAAATGGGAGAGCTTTTTGAAGGTTTGTACCTGAGTTTGTAAGAATCATGGTGTTTCAGTTGCTACAGCAGGACTGTTACAACCAGGGCCAAAATCAAGCATTCTTCAGCTGTACCTAATCAAATAAATCAACAATAAATAAGCAAGTAGGTGGAATAGCAGGAACTAGTGTGGGTTGTTATAGGGAAAACAAATGCTCATTCTAGGGCCACACCGCAGAACAACCATATCCCACGCAGTCAGTTTGTTTGTACCGTGTTAGGCAATGGTTGAAAAGAGTGTTGATTCAAAAGGAAACAAGTTGATAGTTAAGTAGGCTAACAAAGTAATTTATTTGCTTATTTGTGAGCATTCATGATATTTTACCCTTGCCTTAGGATAGACTGCCCCTACCATGACCAACACTATCCCACCCCCTCCTGTCTTCCTGATAGCAATGTAACAGGGTGGGCTGTGTTTTTTGCATACGTTTTCTGTTTTACCCTTCTCTTCCTTCTGTTCTGTTCCGCTGACTCCGCACCACTTTACACATTGTATCATTCGGACCTTGACAGCGGCAATGCGTGGTGGAGGTCAACATTTAATAAATGCCTCTCTGTGCAAAACTACAATTCAGGTACACAGACAGGCAGAGATAAAGAACACATGATTTCCACGAGGGCTATTTCAGCTGGTATGTTTTTCAAAGTCTTCATTGTATCCCTGTCAGAGGAAGTGGTGCAAAACTATGAAATCTTGCAAATAAATGACAGAGCAGGGTCAGAGGTCATATGTGCACGCCTAGCAGCTTCAGTGATAGCCACGTTTCTGCAGCACAGGGACTTCATTTGAGATATGTACTTATGTTCCAAAAACGGCCTACCTCTGAAGACCCTGTCCTGGTGGCACTTTAAAGTGTAAATATAAGCCATACCCAAGTTAGTGTATGGTGTCAAGCATCTCCCATAGCTATCTCAGCAACATTAAAGTAATATCACACATGTGTCAGCTCTGTAGGCCCAGTTAACTGTGGAAGGGTGATGTGCATTCATTCCAGACAAGGCTACCGCTGCCCACTGGCAGGACTGTAGCCTTGCGGGGCTGCCACTCCTTAGTTCCTTTGTAAGGGCAGGTAACACATTTTCCACCGTAGACAGCCACTCCACAGTATGCTGGCCTGGGAACAGGAATCAAAAGGCACACCCATTCACAAAGGGCTAGGCCTCACATGAGTGAAGAAAGCACTTTGGGTGTGATGTCAGAAGGGAAAAGTCAACTCATTTCCTGAGCAGGTATTGGACCCCGTAAAGCAGGCTAGATGTATTCTAACCAACTGTGAGATTTTGCCTTTATAAGAAGGGGTCTTGCACCACTTCTTTGAATCATCTCTGACATCCCTGGGAGATGTCACTGGACCCTGCTGAGAGAGCAGTCCTTTCTTAAATCCTGCAGTTGTTAGGTGAAGGCAGGTGCCATAAGGCAGAGACAAACTCTCTCCCCTAACCATCCTCCGGAACCATTGGGGGTGAACTCTGCTGCTGGACAAAGACAGCATCCCTACCAGCCACCCTGTTGCCTGGGACCTCACTGTGTTGCAGGGCCCCTGAAGGTGTACAGGTCTCCCTTGTGTTTGGGAACTGGTGAAAAGGCCTAACCTTGGCCATTGTGACCCTACAGTGGCTATGATCCCTGTGTTGTTATGTGTATTTGACCTTGAGCCATGATCAAAGCATGTTGAGGAAACCTCCAGGACCCTTTGAAGCTGCCTTTGGCATTCATCGCCCTCTGACCTGCTGTTCACCTGACTGTTTGCTACTGCACCACACCACTGAACCAACACAGTACTGCTGCCTTGCATTGCTCAAGTCTCCATTCGGAGCAAACTCTTAATCATCGAGTAGCCAAATTGTGATCAGGCCCTTCATCATGCCCTATGGTATTTAGATGATAAGGTTACATTAACGGACCACTCAATTTCAGACTTAAATCTTGTTTTAAGCACTTTGCAGTTTGTATGATAATATAAAGTTGAAACTCTGCGCATCTTTTCAGTTGAGTGAGATAAAAATCTCTCTTCAAATTCTGCAGGAGTTAATGGAAGACTTGGGGGGAAAATTAGTAGTAGTGCATAGATTAAAAAAAAATTAAAAGTAGGAAAAATAATAGGAAAACATGTCCAAATTCCTGTGCAATCTGCATATAACTAAAGAAGAAGCTGAGAAATCTTTAGCAATACCTCAATCGATAATTATAAGAGAATGAATAGTTCTACTAGGTCTGACATCGCATGCTCAGTTAAAGTATCTTTACATAGAATAGAGGTGTCCACCAAGACCCTAGATGAGAGCAATGGCTATGAAATTATATATTCTACCGGCTCTGCATCCTTCAAGGTTAGACGCAAGCCCATCTTAAACAGAGGCAAATGTTGGTTATCCCAAGATAACTCTTCTCAAGTCTCGACTAGTACTCAAACCCAGTCGGGTGGTTCACAGTGCTTGATGGAGTATGCGAGAGATCAATCTGAGGCAATTGCGGGTAAAGCAGTGATACGATCAATCTTCTGAACAAAAGGTGGTAGGGTGGCTCTCTAACTCTTCTCGGATTAAGCCTTCTGTATGTCAGTTGAAACCAGTGAAAGCTTGAGTAACCAATAACTGTGTACATGAGGAGCCACATACTAATTACTTGATTTTGGAGCGTGTAGTTCAGTCTGATATTGCTGTAATTCTGAATAGGGGAAATATCCTGGGCCTGTTTCATGAAGGGCCATCATTACATCTAGTACATTTATTATCAACAAAGGATACAAATCAGTATATTTTTTTGATGACAAAAGGACCGATATAGTGGAACTGTGCTTTAATTCAAGTTGGTACTACAAATGTTACTTGAAGCAGAAGCGATTTACCAAATGGATTATAATATTCTCCCGAAAAAATCAAATGTGGTTAATAGAGGGGTTGGTTCTTAGCATAGTGCCCAAGCTAGTGTAAATAAACACCATAGTGATTTGTTAAAAATAACATGCAAAAACAGATTTGGAGGTACTCATACTGTTTGCTTTGAATCTCCTGAAGGTTGCAGGGAGAGCAGATCGATTGATTGTGGCTGCCACATAACCTGTCGGGTGGTTTTCAGAGATTGGGTGAAATTGAGACCGGGCTCCAACAGTGACATTTGTTTCTATTCTAATATGGAACACAAGTGGATACAACAGCTTTATGAATGATGCTGTTAGGGGAAATATCTTTATAAACTATGATATTACCATACTGCAAGAAACTTGGCTTACATTTAACATTTCTTTGGATGGATTCACAATTGCTCAGCAGCAAGCACAGACGCCAAAAGGTGGCCCTCCATCTGGTGGGTTGTTAGTTGCCACAAAGAATTCTATCATAGAGAAAGTAGAGATCATCTCCAATACAATACCAGGGATATTGGATTTTAAAATGTTTATAAGAGGCACTACAAATCCCCTTCTCCTGTTAGATATTTATCGGAACCCCTCGTCTTCCAAATTGGAGGAGTTTTTGATTAACGTGGGGAATAATATTCTTGGAGAGTTTAGGATTACTGATGAAGGGAAAAACATAATGTTGGCAGGTGATTTAAATTTTGAATGTGCCGCTGGCGGTTCTGGTACAGTTAGGCTGGCTACTCATTTTAAGTGTGGGGTCAAGTGGTGTTAAGTTATTTTAGTGATTGGGATCTTAAAATTGCAAATGGTAATTATTGAGGATGATTTGTTACGGAAATACACATGGAAAAATTGTTCTAGAACATCAACTGTTAACTACTTAGCACTCTCATCTTTTTTTTTAGAAAAATCTATATCTTTTAAGATTGAAGAAACTGAGCGAAGTGATAGCAATGTTCTGAATGCATGTTTTAAGTTCAATGTTGAAGTAGTGTCTCTTTCGGAACATTCAGATTTAAAATTCACACAACAAGGAAATCTATTAAAGAAGTTCTTAACAAATGGGCTGAATTTTAACAAGCACCTACAGTGCTATTTATTTAGCTCTATTTTTGAAGAAAAGCTGGGAACCTTTACGTCTCCGAATTACGTCACCTTCTTATGAAGTAAAGAGAGGTTGGCCGGGCTTCTGATACGTGACATACCATGCAACGACATTGCTTTGACTATGCAGTCCTTGAAAAGTAAATAACTATGAGAATGATTATCAGGTTATTAAATACATTGAGTAAAAGTGGCTGGGAATACTCTAAGAAGATAAAGGGGCTAAAACAACATTATATACATTGGTTGAGGGACCCACTGCTACTTAATGGCTCAGAATGATGGTGAGAATATGCTAAGGGCATTGGCTGCTGGTATTACTCGTAATATTTGGACTCTTATAAATCAAGTACGTACTCCCCAATCTTCGCTTCAAAGCAATCATGCCCCGGAAGACTCATGGAAATTCCATTTCTAAGAATTATATAAATCTCTGAAGGGTTTGAAGGTGGAGAATAATGACTGTTTGAATTGGAACGGACCTTCAATTTGACTGATAATGAATATCACATAAAAAAGTAATCTAATGCGAGGGCTGCTGGTTCTAACATATTTAGCAATCTGATCCTAAAAGGTGATTGAACTCTTTAGGCTAATATTCTGTTCCTGCTGTTTAAAGATAAACTTAACAATTAGCGTAGCCACCCTATTGGAAGTTATTTACTATCATACCCATCTACAAGAAGGGTGATTTTACTAATAGGATAAATTATAGGCCGATCACCCTTCTTGATGCTGATACCAATATATTTGCAGTGATAATCCTAAATTAACTTGAAGCATGGGCTACTGCGGCTGGGTGGTTGCAGATATTTCAAACAGGATTTCGAAAGAAAATGAGCACAATGCTTAACAGACTTGTGTTAAGTTGCCTGCGGGATAAAGTTTGGGGAATTTAGTTTCTTCCTCTTTATGTCACTTTGATATATTTCATGCAGGCACTTCACACTGTAAATCATGGATTGCTATGCCAGAAATTATAAACATGGGCTATTCCATCAACTTTGCTAGCAATTATCAGCCACCTTCATGAAGATATAACTGTGCAGATCAGGTTGGACGGGCATGGTAGCTCGATGAGGACCATTGACATGCATAGGGGGCTTTGGAACGGGTTGTATACTTGCTCTGTGTCTGGTCAACCTGTAACTTTCAGATATTGGTAGTTACTTAGAGAAGGTTGCTTTTCTCAGCCCAAAAATTGATTCATTGAAAGTGATTTTGGAGGCCTATGCAGACGATGTTGTCCGAGTGGACCAGACACCATTGGGGCTGTTGCGTCTCATTAATACGATTGTGGACTTTGCTTCTGCAAACAACCTTGTTATAAATCCAAAGGAATCAAATATTATTTGCTTTAATAAAAACATCAATAAGCTCAATGGGTTTTCATGGGGGATTAAAAAAATAGTTGTGGTTCCTGAAAGAACATACACTCCAGTGAAGGGTTGAACTGAAGGTTTATTTAAAGCTGAATGTATACAGACCCCCAGCACTTCCTTTCAACAAGCTGGGACACCAACAACTGTATAACAACCAACTTCAAGACTAAACATTCTACAAATGTTTTATGTACATTCTGTCACTAGATCCTAGTGGCCGTACAACATTCCACAGAGAACATAAGCTACATTATAAGGGCTACATAGGATTACTATTTACAAAGGCACTTTCTTATCCATTTACATAAGCATCATCACAACATACCTCCCTCGCTTCTCACGCACAACTTCTCCTCACAATGGATATCCTATTTTTATTCCACACCTGTCCTTGACTCACTCTGACAGCTCCCTTAATTACCGCCACTACTTGTACAGGATCAGAATATAGCAGATTACCTTTCCTCTTTATCACAGCTTTTCTAATCCTTGCAAAGTCACCGCACCCCACTCTAAGTTCGTTCATTCCTCTTCTCACTGACTCCCTCATGACATACTTTTCTTTCTTTCCCTTACATTTTTTTCTTATTTCTTCAACCACGAAATCTGAATCACCTCCTCTCCCTAACTAGGGCGGTCTTACTTCTGAAAGACCTTTTTGACCCCTCATTAGTACAAACGGTGACACACCAGTAACGGAATGCAGAGCCATTCTCAACACACACAATCTCACCTGGACCACCGACATCCTATCTATCCCACACACTCCAGCTACCCTAATCCATTCCATTATGCATCTGTTCATCCTTTCTACCCATCCGTTACCTTCAGGATGATATAACAATGGCCTCTTATGAGTTATGCCACAACTGCGCACATGCTCGTGAACTGCAAAGCGTTATCAGTAAGAATGCAACAGGGAAACCCCTTTCTTGCAAAAATCTCCCTTAAAAACATGACAATACTCCCACTATTAATCTCCTTAACTACCTTACACTCACACCACCGGAAGAACACGTCCACCAAAACAAGCAAAAACCTGCCTTGCCCGCAACCCATATCGACCGGGCCAAGAATATCCAATGCCACCTCGTCCCACACCTTTTGTGGGATATCATTAACCATCATGGGTTGTTCCTTCACCATAATTCCCTTGCCGCTTTTCACATATCCAGTACAATCCTGTAACCTTCTTTCAACTTCTCTATCAAAACCCAGCCACCAGTAGTCACAATGAAACCCTGCCTTGGTTTTGCTAACACCCACATGACCTTTATGACCAATATCAATCATGCGTGACCTAATGTTTTTGGGCACAACTGCACGTCCCCATCAAAACACAACTCCATTCTCCAAACTCAGTTCTTCGCGAATCTCCCAAAATGGCCTTTCTTCTTGAGTTACACAATTTTTGCTGGGCCATAAACTCTCAATATATAATTTTATCTTGGATAACACCACGTCATTATCTACAGCTCTCACCCAATCCTCCTTGTCAATGATACCATCACACGTTGTAATAACTAATTCCATGTCATCATTCTGTTGTTCTTCCTCCCCTCTTCTGGGTAATCTAGACAAACAATCCGCTAACACATTGTCTTTTCCAGCCACCACACACATTTCAAAACGATGGCACTGTAAGTTTGTGCCCCATCCTTCAACTTTTCTGGATACCTTATCTAAACCTTTACATTAAAAAATGGACTTGAAGGGTATGTGATCTGTCTTGATTACAAAGTCAATTCCCCACACGAAATTCTTAAACTTTTCAACTGCCCAGAAAAAACACAAAGCCTCCTTTTCTAAGACTGAATATCTCAATTCAGCGCCTCTCAGTGCCATGGATGCATGCACTATGATTTCCTCCTCCCCTTTTGAATTTACCTGCAACAACACCGCTCCTGGACCTGTTTCACTGGCATCAACTGTGATGATACTCTTTTTTGCTTGTGTCAAATTTCTTTAATGGGGCAGCTAAATCAATTTCTTCCTTAATATTCTTAAACTCTTGACTATAGTTTTCACTCTAGATAAACTCTTCACCTTTCCTAAGCAATTCTTTATACATTTCTGGTAAAATTCCAGCATTTCTAAAAAGGAACGTAATTCTCCTTTTGATTTTGGTTCAATCACATCTTTAATGGCATTTTTGGGTCTTATCCCTTAGGCCGAAATTGCATGGCCTATATAGTCCACCTTATCCACCCGAAAAACACACTTCTCCTCTCTTAATGTTATGCCTCTTGCTCCTAGAATTTTCAGCCCCTTGTCAAGTCTCTCATCATGCATTCTTACATCATCCCCAGACACCAAAATGTCATCCTGAAAACAGAATACACCTTTGATTTTGTGGAACATCCATTATTTGCTGAAAGACAGAGGAAGCGGACACGAGGCCAAAAGGCATTCTTCGAAATTGGAAGACGCCTTTGTGCAATAGGAAAGCCGTTAATTTTCTACAGCTCTCCTCTAGCTCCAGCTGATGATAGGCCGACGCCTTTCAAGCTTTGAGAAAAGATTTCCTTTACACAGCTGGCATTTCGCCCATATTAGGCAATGGATGCCTATCACGAGCACACACCTGTTCTATTCTTGCAAGTCCACACATAGGTGCAATTCACCTAAAGGTTTCTTCACAATCACCAATGGCGATGTCCATTCCACACCTCCCAATAATCCCCATGCTCAATAACTTCTGCAATTCTCTTCTCATATCCTCTCTTAATGCCAAAAGCACACGTCTCAAATTTGCACTAACGGGCACACACCCCTTTTTGAGCACGATCTGGTGTTGCATCCCTTTTACCTTCCCTATACCTTTCTTGAACACCTTTTTGTTTGTACCTCCCATTGATGTGTTTATCCGCATCACTTGATCCTCCTTGTTGGGATCTAGTCTTACCAATAGATTGTTCTGGTCCCGCCATCCTAGTAGTGTCAACCCCTTCTTTGTGATGTAGACTTTTCCTTTGGCACACCTTCCTCTTAATTCAATATTAGCTTCAAAATATTCTAAAAACTCTATTCTATCTTGATTGTTCCCACCCAGATTTATATCCAGTTCAAGAAGATTTCGTATGTCACCACGCATTTCTTCTTCATACACGTTTGTAGACATTAAGGATATTTTAAATCCTGAATCAGTCATCATCACAACGTCCCTTCCATTCAATCTCACACTGGCATATGGATGATCACAATCATTGTCACCCGAATCTCGTACGACATTCATGGTAATGTTCTCAACATTACAATTCTCATCCTCCTCTGAACAAACATTACCCTCCTCATCATTCACTACCATGACCCTCGTTTGGTTAGTCTGGTCGTTTTTACAGCAGTTAGCGAAATGACCACGCCTTTTACATTTGGCACACACAGCCCTCCCTCCTGGACATGACATGGAAGCAGCAAAATGTGTGCTACTCACACACCTGTAACACAAATGCTCCTTCTCATTTTTTCTCTCAACTTTCCATTTGTTGGCCTTGGTATCTGTTTTTTCTTTCACAATTAACTTTTCCTTCCCCTTCTTCCTTTGTCTTGCATCCACCACATTCAATACTTTGACTTTTCCCTCGCTGCTGTCCCTCTGTGCTACCCTTGCTATGCAGGCCATGGAATGCTCCACTCTTTAAGAGCAATGTTCAACACTTTCTCCAATGATGTCTCGTCCCTCAACCATAGTTCCTCCCTAATTTTGTTACTGCTGCAGTGTAACATAATTTGGTCTCTGATGTGCTCATCGAAGGATTCCTTAAACTTGCAGGAAAGTACTAAATGTCTAAATGCCATGACAAACTCCTCCACAGTGTCTCCTTGTTTTTGGGCCCTAATGCCAAAATTGCACCTTTCTAATATCGTGCTCATTCTAGGGTTGAAATGCACATCTAGTCTCTTCAGGGCTACGTTTAAGTCTGACATATTATCTCCTTCTCCCTCTTCTGGAAGTGGATCATAGACTCGCTGACCTTCGTAGCCCAGAAAATGCATGAGCAGAGAAACTTTTCTGTCCATTGAGTAGGAGTTGCTACAAGCTGCCCTTATGTAGTGGAGAAAACCTTTTTTCCACTGGGCCCACTTCACCTTTGAAGGGCCTGGAAATGCCATAAATAAGAATAGGCCTGGCAAACCTGTTAATGCCATGATCTTGCCCAATCCTATCCTTCTATGTATTTGGTTGCGGTACCCTGATTCTCTCACTTCTGTGTGTGCCTTTCCCTTGTAGTGTTTTCACATGCAAGGCTTAATAATCCCTTGTGGTATTTTAGTTTATTTGAAATGTCTTAATAATGCTTGTAAAAATTAATGTTTGGTTGCCCTCCCTCCCCCTGCGCTTCCCCCGTTGGGATTAGCAGTGGATTACCCTATTAATCAGTACTTCTAACTCTCCCTGCATGCCAATTTAATTTCCGTTGTATGCGCATGCTCAGTGGCACGGCCTCTTCTTATTTAGAGTCAGGCACGGCAATGTGCATGCGCGGTACTTGCACGTGCGCAATCATCTGATCGATTGTCGGTCCTTCGTTTGCTCAGTCTGGGACTTCTAAACTGCGCACATTTCGGGCACCTTGCTGCTGGGGTGAGATTGTTTATTTTTAAATCTTTGCTTACAAATGCGAGCCAAATCTTACTTACAAATACAAGCTACTTGCACCGGTGCAATCCTTTTGAGGATTTGATCGCTCCACAATGATGAAGCGCTTGTTGGCAGGAAAATCTCACTTTCGCCTCTGCACACGCCGATTAGGGCAGAGCGGCTTTTCTATGTCCCACTGAGACTGCGGCGCTCCTGGGTGAGCCTTTTAACTTACTTGTCGTTGCCCGCTGCTACGCACATACGTGGCAATTAATCTTTCTGGTGTGCCAGGGGTCTGTTAATTTCCTTGTCTCCAATGAACTGACTCCAGTGAAGGGGTGAACTGAAGGTGTATTTAAAGCTGAATGCATATAGACCCCCAGCACTTCCTTCCTCCAAGATGGGCCACCAACAACTGTATAACAAACAAATTCAAGACTAAACACTCTACATGACATGTATATACATTCTGTCGCTACATCATAGTGACAGTACAACATTCCACAGAGAACATAAGCTACATCATAAGGGCTACATGGATAACTACTTACAAAAGCACTTTCTTACCCATTTACATAAGCATCATCACAAGAGTTCCATCAAAAATGGTCAACTAGCTTAAGTTTGAAATCTGCACCACTCTGAATAAGATCCTGATCTTGACTGGCCTGAAAAGCAAAGCAGATCAATTTCCCCTTCAAATGAGGAAAATATAGCATAAATATTGCAGATATAATATTGAATTGAATTTCACACAGTAAAGGTGGTGCCCTCCATTTTATATTGTACGCAAAACGTATATGTAATTAATTGGGGTCTCATTGAAGGGCAAATTTGGAAAAAGGTTTTTAACTTTCTCTCAGATTTACCTATGGCCTTTATTAGACATGAGTTGGGCTTGGTTTCACTTAGGGGCTGGTTTTGTTGGAAACATTTAAGGGGTAATTGATGGAATCAAGCGCAGAAGTGGCGCATGCGGCTGGTGCACAGAGTGCGCATGCGGCAGCTTGCGCAATCTGCCTGCGCCAAAACCCATTTTGACGCACAGCGTATTCATGGATTTTTATATGCATAACCAGCCGTGGTGCAGAGTGGCGCACCGACCCTGCAGCAGCGCCAGTTACGCCCCCAACCCCACCCTGTGCGCCAAAAACATTGCACAAATCCCCTACATGGCACAAACCAGTATACAGCCCCCCAACCACGACAATGCGCTAAAAACGCTACACAGCCCTCACGTGCCAGCGAAATCGTGTGTAAGACTCCCCACGCACCCATCGGAATATGCGTACCCCGCTCGCGCCAGCAAAATCGCATGTAAAACTCCCTGCGCATCCCTTGAATATGCGTACCCCGTTCGTGCCAGAGAAATTGCGTGGAAAACTCCCCGCGCACCCCTCAGAATATGCGTACCCCGCTCGCGCCAGCGAAATCGCATGGAAAACTCCCTGCGCACCCCTCTGAATACGTGTACCCCGCTCGTGCCAGTGAAATTGCGTGGAAAAAGTCCCCCCCTGTGTTGTAGGCTGCCTGCGGAGCATGCTCAGGGGTGATGGGCTGCCTGCGGGGCATGCCCAGGGTGGATGGGCTGCTTGCGTGTATACTGTGGGTGCGCGTGGAGTTTTACACCCGATTTGCCTGGAGCGAGTGAGGTACATGTATTCCGAGGGGTGCACGGGTACTTTTACACGCAATTGGCCTGGCGCGAGCGTGTTACCTGTATTCCGGGGTGCGCGTGGAGTTTTACACGCGATTGGCCTAGAGCAAGTGGGGTATGTGTATTCCGAGGGGTGCGCGGGTACTTTTACACGTGATTTGCCTGGTGCAAGCGGGGTACTTGTATTCCGGGGGTGCGCGTGGAGTTTTACACGCGATTGGCCTAGAGCAAGTGGAGTATGTATATTCTGAGGGGGACGTGGGTACTTTTACATGCAATTGGCCTGGCGCGAATGGGGTACGTGTATTCCGGGGGTGGGCATGGAGTTTTACACGCGATTGGCCTAGAGCGAGTGGGGTATGCGTATTTCGGGGTGCGCGGGTACTTTTACATGCGATTGGCCTGGCGCGAGCGGGGTACGTGTATTCCGGGGGTGCGCGTGGAGTTTTACACGCGATTGGCCTAGAGCGAGTGGGGTACGTGTATTTCAGGTTGTGCATGGAGTAATACACGTGATTTTCCGTTGTGGGCCCTCCCGGGTGTGCCCCTCCCCCCCATGCCCTGCAGGCAGGCCACACCACAGGGGACCACCCTAGACCCCTGGGCATGCCCCGCAGGCAGCCCATCCACCCTGGGCATGCCCCACAGGCAGCCCATAACCCCAGACCATGACCCGCAGGCAGCCCAAATGGCACCATGCACTTGGGAGCCCTGACTCATGTCTCCCAGCCCACCCCCAGTGACAGCAACCTGCCAGCAGGCCCTGACCCATGTCCCCCAGCCCACCCCCAGTGACGGCAACCTGCCAGCAGGCCCTGACTCATATCCCCCAGCCCTCCCCCAGTGACGGCAACCTGCCAGCAGGCCCCGATTCATGGCCCACCAAACAACATGTCATCACAAAACAGACCCATGGCCTTAATGCCAACCCAAATCCATCCTTCCCCCCACTACAAGCACGCAACCATCCACTGCACCCACGGCCAAATTACCCATGCCATGAGAGTCTTAAAAGAACCAGAATGGCCATGCATGAATGTACAACAGATTACCAAGGGGGGTCCTGGGAGCCCCTCTGCCAGACATTAGTCCTGGTTACGAGAGATTTACCCAGAGTCTTTAGCTCACTATCTTTCACAGAGAAGAAATATCCCAAACATATCAGTCTTTGTCCTGCCCTGGGGCAGTCCAGCACCGAAATGCTAGGCAATTCTCCTCTGAACAAGAGTACCAACAGCATCCCCAGACACGTGTTTCGGTCTGGTTGGACCTCATCAGTAGGAAGGAGCTGTGCCTCTCTAAGTATAGTGAGCAAAGGGTCCACGTCTGGATTCCCCTAGTAACTTAGGGTGAGACCCAAAGTTACTTAAATATGCAAATTACAAAGGGGGGTCCTGGGAGTCCCTCTCCCAGACATTAGTCCTGGATAAGAGAGACTTACCCAGAGTCTTTAGCTCACTATCTTTCACAGAGAAGAAATATCCCAAACATATCAGTCTTTGTCCTGCCCTGGGGCAGTCCAGCACCGAAATGCTAGGCAATTCTCCTCTGAACAAGAGTACCAACAGCATCCCAAGACACGTGTTTTGGTCTGGTTGGACCTCATCAGTAGGGAGGAGCTGTGCCTCTCTAAGAATAGTGAGCAAGGGGTCCACGTCTGGATTCCCCTAGTAACTTAGGGTGAGACTCAAAGTTACTTAAATATTCAAATTACCAAGGGGGGTCCTGGGTGTCCCTCTGCCACACATTAGTCCTGGTTACGAGCGACTTACCCAGAGTCTTTAACTCACTATCTTTCACAGAGAAGAAATATCCCAAACATATCAGTCTTTGTCCTGCCCTGGGGCAGTCCAGCACCGAAATGCTAGGCAATTCTCCTCTGAACAAGAGTACCAACAGCAACCCTCATCTTGTAACCAGGACTCATGTCTGGCAGAGAGTCTCCCAGGACCCCCCTTGTTATTTGAATGTACAACAGAGCCACACAGTGGCAAAACATGACTGAGGCAATGCTCATAGAGACATGCAAAAAATCAATGAGCGTACACAACACCAATAATGAAGATATATGAAATGTATTCAAAAACGTAATGAAATAACATAATGAAAAATCTAATTTTTAAATAAAGAAATAATGAAAGCAAAAAAACAAATCTAATGTAAAACAAAAATCCACAACAGGAAAATAGAAAAGTTGTCCATTGCCAATGTCCATATAAAGCACATTTAAAAAAAATACATTGATCCATGGGATTTCCAAAGAAAGTAAGTATGTACAAGTCCGGAACTATATACAATGGAAGCCCAAAGGGTCCATGATCCACAAACAAAAGTAAACCTACAAAAAAGTCCTATGAATAAAAAACTATATACATAAAGTGGAGCGATGTCCATGAACTCCAAATAAAAATATAAAACAAAGGAAACCTAACCCTAAAGAACTATGTACAAAGGCGGCGGGCAAGTCCTACGGCTCACTTTTTGATGTTCCGGGCCAGGGCATCATCGAACACCACGTCGATGTTCCGGAGGCAGGCCTCATCCCTGGCCTCGAGGTCTTGCAGGGATGCAGTTATGGCCTCCTCCAACTCCCTGCGAGTTGCCTCAAGGCACTCAGCCCGCCTCAATGCCCTGAGCATAGAGTTCTCTGCCCTGACCATAGTGAGCCGTGCCTCCTCCGCCCACCGCCGCTCCGCATCTATCACTGGCCCAACCGCTGTCACACGGAAGACACTCCCAATCGTGGGTCCTGATGTCTTCCCCTGTGATGTTGATGGCCCCGAGCCATCATCGCTCCCACCCTGAGCCTGCTGCTGCCTCCAATGCAAATGCCTCTGGCACCACGACGGCCTCCAGGCTGGTGGAATCCTCTGGCACTGCCTCGCCACGTGCCCCTTCCCCTCTCATGGGCAGCGCCTGTGATTGGGGTTGTGGGGGCACCACCATGTCCACCGGTACGCCCTGCCGTGTTGCAACATTGTGCAGGACACATGCTGCCACAATGGTCCTGCACACTACTGGGGGTGCATATAGTAGCTGCCCGCCAGAGCAGTCAAGGGAGCGGAAGTGTGACTTGAGCACTCCGAATGTGCGCTCCACTATGTCACTGGTTGCAATATGGGCAGCGTTGTATCTTACCTGAGGTGGTGTGGTGGGGTTCCGTATTGGCATCATCATGTGGTTGCTCAGAGGGTAGACACTGTCCCGTGGGGAGGTGAGGATGGTTGTCATTAGTTGGGTTTGTGTATTTGTCTGTGTGTGATATGCATGCCTGTGCACAGACATTTGTACTCACCAATGAGCCATGTGTCACCATGGTTCCCAGCTTCCAGGTCCCGGCTCAGGGCGGACATTCTGTATATGAAACTGTCATGGGTAGACCCAGGATAGTTTGCATAGACAGAGGTGATGATTCCATGGGCATCGCATACAACCTGTACGTTGATGGAATGGCAATGCTGCGGTTTCGATTGATGTGCTCAGTGGCCCTAGGTGGACCTAGGGCACATGGGTGCAATCTATGGCACCGAGCACTTTGGGGAAGTGTGCCACCCTGTAAAAGTCCTGGACCACAGCCTGCCTTTCTGTGGGTGTTCTGGGCATGTATATGTGCCTGCGGACTGAGGGGCGCGCAGTCATGACTGCCAACACCTGGTGTAGGCAGCGTGACTGCATGGCCTGTGAGACACCCCCAACTATGGCAGTTGTCCGCTGAATGATCCAGTGGCCAAAAAATGTAGGATATTGAGCACCTTTTCCAAGGGGCTCAGTGCTTGGGAGCACAAGGTGGGTGATGTGAGGTCATCCTCCCACTCAGTGACCAGGTCTAGGATGATACGAGTTGGAAACCTATACCTGCCATAGACCTGGTCATCAGGCATCCCAAAAAGGCTGGTCCTGGGCAAAAAAATGTGGGGCCTGGCTATTCTCCTCCTGCGGTGTCCCACGATCAGTGCTGCAACAAATGGGACATTCATCCTAGCTGTATATACGTGTTTGTTGTTTGCGCGCACTTTTATACTGCGCGGAGACGCTTCCACCTGCCTTCTTATGGCGGACGTGTTTCCGCCTGTGCATGTCTTTTGGTGTGCGCAGGTTTCCCGTATTCGAGTCCATGAATATGTGTTGATCGCGCACGTGTGGTGTTCTGTGTATTTCCCAGCAGTACTTCCTCAGTTACGCCTTCATTTTCACACGTTGTTCCCCATTCCGCGTGTTCCGCCCGCTTTTTGGTGTGTACGCTACACGTTGTGCACTTTCGCTGTGCACGTCACGTACGGCGTTCAGGATGTTAAATTGACGTGTGCGCCCGTGTTCGCAACACACAGATTTGGCGCACATCCTAGGGAAAAGACGTGCAGGGCCTTGCATGAAACGCACGCGTGCGCTTGCTTTTTCACGCTTGAGCCAGCTTGCGCCACAAATTTCGACACACATTTGTTCCATGAATCGGCCCCTTAGTACTTTACGGTAAATTGCGTTCTCCTCTGGCTCACTCAATATTTACTGAGTTAAGTGAGATACTGGCCACTGGAAAATCCACTGCTTAGTAAACCTCAAGATTTTAGCGGATCCAATTTTAACTGACTCTGGTCAGTCAGTAGAAGGTTTAATGTTGAATCCTATTGCTACAAAAAACTAATTGTTTGAATGAGATTGGATCAAAACCTTTGAGAATATGTAGAGCTACACTATACTGTGCATTGTTCCGTTACTTAAGTTGATAAATCATTGGGAATGCTGCCGAAGTTCTTCATTAGATTCCAAAATGTATTCTGGCGTAATCAATTTTTGAGATTTCAGCTAAATCTGCTACATACCAATGAGGTTCTCGCAATGCGCTCTAAAGATAAGGAGAAGGCAAAGGTCTGTAATCTCTGCACTGGGACTGATGAGGCCTAAACATTAAGGCATGCCATGATTGAATGTTCTGCTTTATATGAAAATAGAGTGCACTTATTAGGTCGATTTGTTGACAATAAAGAATGGCTGAACTCAGAAGAGTTCTGGAACAGATTGAACATTGGCCATGAAAACATTATTAACACTAGAAGTTCTAAAAATGTTAAGCAGAACATAATTGTTTCAAATTAGATGGTAAGGCTGCTCAGATTCATTGTTGTTAGAGCCCTTAAGGTTGGGCAACTTCTTTGTTTATAGAATTGGCAAAGAAGGTTTAAGTTGCTTGGATTTATCTTGCATTGTATGATGTGTATAAATTGAAAGATGTTGGGTATGTAATAACTATGGCAAGATTGTAATGATCCCTTTTTAGGTCTGGCTCTGTTAGTTTATGCAATGAATTGTAAATGTTTATTATGATATATGTTGTATTGGTTGTTGTGTTATGTGAAATGTTTAATTGATCAACCACAGCACATCAATTAAAGAAATGGCAGACATGTGCTTTGTGCTCTTTAAATATCTGTTTATTATAATACATTTATGAGCGCATTTATTTTTAAGCTTCAATTATTTATTTCAGTGTTTTAGACATTTGAGATATCCGTATAGAACTATCTATGCTCACTATGAAACATACTTTCCGTTCCCTTATCCTCACGAATGGATTTAATGTTCTAACATCCACGCTATCAGAAGTAAACAAGCTCTGTGCATAATCCTAACAAATGCATTTCCATTCACTAACATTCACAAGGTCGTTCCTGCCCATTTGGGTGTACAGGCCTGCTTGTGCAAACATAGTCAATGTTAGTGGGAAAGAAAGTGAATGCTGCATCACTCACATCTGAATACAATGTCTTAGGCATATTATATGTCTAGGGAAATATATGGCTTTCAGTTTGCCGCTAGGCTGACACTGGCTCATAGGACATTAGCACCTAATGCTCGAGTGCTGGCCATTCAGGCTGTTCAGAATGCAGGCTAGCGCCACTAGCAATTGCCCATGTACCTAGCAAACTGCTGTCAAGTATAACTACACCTCGCTTGCTCAGATCTCCCTCCCCTGGCTAGCTCTCACTGCCTCTTACCAAACCCCATCTGCCCCCCGCTTCCCCCAGCCAGCCCATGTCCTCACTTGACAGTCACCTATCCATGCCTTAGTCAGAGTTCTCTGCATACCCTGGGAATGGGAAGGTACTCTTCTCAGAGTTCCCTTTGCCATTCTCATCAGGACCATCTTCTTTGCAATTTTGTTGCCATAAGAAACAGTTTATAATCTCTAGTCAATATGTTTTTTCTGTGTGAAAAATGACCATTTGCACCTCAGGCTGTTTGCTGGGGCGCTAATGGTGATACCATGTTCTGAGGGCCATACTTGCCAGTAATGGCCCTTAGTCCTCACAGAAAGCAAACTGTATACTTAGAGTGGTCAACCATTACTGTCCGTTACCACCGGGCCATACTTGCCAGTAATGGCCCTTAGTCCTCACAGAAAGCAAACTGTATACTTAGAGTGGTCAACCATTACTGTCCGTTACCACCATCAAAACATGACCCATCAAGCAATGGGATTCCAATCTGGCTAATTTGGTGACTTTGTGTACTCTTTAGGTACTAGTTTTGTCGAATGTCGCTGGTGTAACATGCTTTAAAATACACCACGGGCGACATATTTTCTGCCAAATTATCCCAATGGTTTTTTCTTCTTTCTTACAGTCTGACAATGTTTGCCACCTGGGTTTGTTTATTTGTTTGTCTATTTATTCACTTTTTATGCGCACCAGACCCGTGGGTAACCGGGCGTAATGATAAGAAGAATGCAAAGCTTTCAAGGTTACAGAATAAAACAGTTATATAAGATCCAGTATACATATATAACTCTAACATAGATACAAAATATACAATAAGAGTACAATTTAGCAGATATTGTGCTAGATATATACAGTACGTTAGTATTACCCTAAATTAGGTAACACATGGTCATCTAAGCAGTGACACCAGGGCAAGTGTAGGTACGGAGCGTCAGGTGGTGAGCAACTAAGGGTTATTTTGTATCTCAGAATCTCCAATCAAAGGATGGTCATGAGTGCATCAATAAAGGGGTAAATTAGGCTGATAGGAATAGTGAAAGCTGAAGGCCCTCCTGCATATTGGTGCATCCTTCCAATGGGATATCTCCCACAAAGTCTCTCCTGACTGCTCTTTGGTACTAGGAATAGATTGGGATTTAGACAAATGATTACATATTTTTCACACTTATGTTTTTACTGGTGACACTCTTGACTCTAAATACTTGAGTGCGATGACCCATCACTGCTCACCCATAGTACAGGGACGTCATTTCACCAAAATGCCAGGGGTAGCGGAAGTGACATCACAGTGCCACACCCCCAAGAGTGACATCACAGGAAGTGATGTTGTTTGGCCACACCCCCACAGGAAGTGATGTCATTAGACCACACCCCACAGGAAGTGGTGTAATTTGACCCCCCCCCACAGGAAGTGATATAATTTGACCACGCCCCCACCATGACATCACAGGAAGTGGCCTCATAAAGCATTGTCCCTCAGTGCACTAAGAAAAAAATTGCTATGATATCAGTGTATTGTGACATTTCATACAAGAATGGATCATCATATGTAGCAGTGTCAAGGTCCATGTTGCCACATGAAGTGTATGAACCCCAATCCCCTCTTTATGTGGATCTGCCCTGTTATTTCAACAGGACTACAGAGCAAAATCACATTCTGGGGGGACAGGGATAGGGGAAAGCCAGGATAAAAGGGGAGAGGGAGAATATTTCAACAGCAAACATGTATGGCATCCTCAGTTTTTAATGATTCTTCTTCTTGTGTTATTTTGGCTGCCAAAAGATTAGTTCAAAATGTGTTCAAGGCATACAGTACATTACTGAGTGATACAAAATTCAGTACCAAAATCCTCATCAGTCCTGTCCCCATATTTTATGGGAGAAAAATCCTGGCTGCATTTTGCATTACTCCCACACTCACCAACACTCTTTATATACCTAGGTTTCTGTTGCTACATGTTCATTGTCCTCCACACCCCGCACCTCTCCACCATGGTACACATTCCAACAATTAGTACTATTATATAGATTTTGGGATAATGCCCAACAGTTGCTCTTCCTTCACTCTGATCATAAAACTTAAAATGGAGTTTCTTACCAGATTAATCTATAATTTCCAAAGGGGGTGTCAGTGAATGGCGCCATTAATGATGACTTGTGTTCAGCAAGATACACCTCCTTCGACTCTGCGGTGGCACGGCTGCGGCAAAAGGGAAAAGGGGCACTGTTAGCAAAGGCAGACATTGAGGCCGCCTTTGGGCTACTGCCTGTACAACCTGAGGACTATCATCTGCTGGGCTTTCAGGTGGAGGGGAAATATTATGATAAATGCTTGCCCATACGGTGCTCTATCTCATGTGATTACTTTGAGACATTCTTGGAATGAGTAACAAAGAGGGAATGCAAGTGGGCCAAGGTTCTCCATAATTTGGACAACTTCCTCTTTATGGGTAAAAGGGACACAAATGAGTGTGCCACGGTGATGAAACATTCCAGAAGGTGGCCAAAGAAATGGGGGTGCAGCTAGGAGCAGAGAAGATGGAGGGTCCTACCATCTCCCTTTTTTATTTTTTGGGTGTTTGACTGCGAGGTGGGTGAATGTCGGCTCCTGGAGGACAAAGTGCAGGACTTCAGGGAGGCATGGTGAGGAGGGGACAGGGCCTCGTACCACTTGCCAGTAGAAGTGTTAACAAATGCATAATGATTCTTATTAATGATTGTGTTTTAGGAATGTCACATTTATAGTGTTGATTTATGTTTGCTGTAGTATTAAACAATGTGGCCGGTATGGCATCCAAAGTGAGAGTCACGTGTGTTCACTCCTCCCCGGGGCATGCCCACCTGCTCAGCCCATTCTTTTTCTCTAGGTAACTGCATCATTGATCCTATACTTATCTGCCCCCCATTACACACGCACACCAATGCTCCTATACTCATGTTTCTATGCACATTTCTAAATGCTGTCAACATTGCAACTAAACCAGGAGTGTGCAACCAATTACTAACGAGTCGTTTTGGACTACACCACCCATCAGACCTAGCCAGCATAGTCATTGGGATACTGTGACTTGTAGTACAAAACATCTAAAGAGCTTCAAGTTGCAGAACCCTGCCCTAAACTGACTGAATGTTTCTTTGCACATCTATACTTTCTCAGTACTCCTGTACACATATAGGACACAATGCACATCTATAAGTGGCCACCTTTGTGATCCTCTACTCCCATATTCCTCCCTGCAAATGCATAAGTTATCTCCTTGGTGGCCCTTTAGTCATTGAGGTTCCTATACACACCTGTGTGTGACCTCTGTAGGAAACCTATGATCCTTAGGACTCAGTGCACATGTGTAAGTGACCTCCTTAGTGGACATAGAGTCATCTATGATCCTATCCACTTGTGCTCCTATATTGCTCTGGGTATCCACGGGCAGCTATCAGTCACCTTCAAAGTGCTGCTCCACTCCTTAATAGCCAATGCATGTGTATAAGTGAATTCCTAAGTGTTTCTATGCTACCAAGTATCCCTGTGCATGTCTACAAGTGCTCTCATCAGTAACCTTACCCTTCTCTCTGGATATTGGGACTTAGCCCCATGATTTCGTTTTTTTAAATTAAAAAGTGATTTCAAGCAGTGTACAGGTAGCCATCCACAACCCACCCCAATCCCTCTTCTTGCTTCCCAGTCCTCACCCAGATCCCACCCTAGCCCGACACCTGATTGGGCCTGCTACCCTGCTTTGAACACCCAGAGGGTGTTACTGCGTTGTACATGCTTGCACTGCTTTACTAGATGCAGCCTGACCCTGGTAAGTGTGCCTTGAGCTCCAAAGAGCTCTGTTTTCATTTGGCCGTATTGTGTATTTATTTTTAGTTAAAGGTGATTTCCAGCTGCCTCGCGGAGTGCACGTAGCCATCCACCACCCACCTCTGAGCCCTCTTCCAGCATCCCAGTCACCAACCTTCCACGTCCTTGCCCGTCCCTTACCCACCCTGATTGGCTGATTGTGCACGTTAGTAAAGTGAATTAGGTGCTGGCCGTGCTGCCTGCCGTCGGCACCAAATTTATTTTACTAACGTGCAAATATGTGTCGGCGGCAGCTTGCAAGCCGCCGCCGACACATATGCACGTTAGTAAAATGAATTAGGTGCTGCTGGCCGTGCTGCCTGCCGTCGGCACCAAATTCATTTTACTAACGTGCAAATATGTGTCGGCGGCAGCTTGCAAGCCGCCGCATATGCACGTTAGTAAAATGAATTAGGTGCTGCTGGCCGTGCTGCCTGCCGTCGGCACCAAATTCATTTTACTTACGTGCAAATATGTCTCGGCGGCAGCTTGCAAGCCGCCGCCGCCGACACATATGCAGGTTAGTAAAATGAATAAGGTGCTGCTGGCTGTGCTGCCTGCCGTCGGCACCAAATTCATTTTACTTAAGTGCAAATATGTGTCGGCGGCAGCTTGCAAGACGCCGCCGACCCATATTTGCACGTCAGTTAAATTAATTTGGTGCTGCCTGCCTGCCGTTGGTCGGCGGCGGCGGCGGCGACCACCACGCTGGACTCAGTCTCAGTCACTCACCTCGAGACGAGTCGGCAGGAACTGGGAAGTCACTGGGAGACGAGAAGCGCACCACACGCTTTCGCCATTTTACGTACAGCAAGCAACAATAATCAAAATGGAGGCCAACACAAGCGTCGCAGCACGCTGTGGCCACGCCCCCTCCTCCTCTGATTGGTCAATGCCAGAGGTCGCAAGAGATTGACAGGGGTCGCTGGCCAATCGCCAGCGGTCGCTCTTGCGACCTCTGGCGACCCCAAATGACGTCCCTGCCATAGTATGCCAGCAAAAAACTCTGTTGTTCAAGAATACTCTACCAAAAGATGGTCAAGCAGAATGTTATAAGGAAGCAAGTCATTGTCAATGATGCAAACATATAGACTAAAACCATGCGTGACTGGTTGGTGAAATTTTACACATGGTCAACCTGCCTTATAGGAGGTGCCAGGCCTTTGGTTCCAGACCCTTCCGTCCGTCTGTCTGTCTTCCATCACGTGGGGTCTGCTGACGCTTTTCATCTCCAGGGAACCAAGGTTGAGTTTGCAATCAGTTACTATGTAAGACAATGCTACTCTTTCATCATGGCGTGCACCTGGGAGGCTCGGGGACTGGCACAGAGGGAGGCTTAACATCAAGCTGACCCACTCATTCTTCACTCATTCAGTATCGGACTATCCGCACCCAAGGCTTCCACCATCACTTTGGACTATAATTTATTCTACCCTGTATCTCGCATTACAAATCTTGTCATAATGAAATAAGGTGGAATGGTAGTGTTCTTCTAGATTGTTTATGGCCAGTGGGTTTAGGGTTGGTGGTCTGGGGTCACCCACCATCGCATAATTCAAGCGTCCTGGACTGGGACAGTTGTGGGTGTTATAATTTATGGTTGGCTGGGTGGAAGTGGAGGGGCCTGCTTTGGCCTGGCTGTGATAAATGTGCATTGCGAGGTGCCTGGTTCTGTCCCACCGCCTTGCAGAGCTAATACATGTTATCTTGGGATAACATGTATTAGCAACAGTTATGGAACAAAGGGACGTTTCTATTGAAGCTAACAGCGCGAGTCTCACTATCATCAGCACTTGGGCCAATTCAGGTTTCTTCTTTGAGTCTGTGTTTACAGCGCGGCCATGCCGAGCTGAATGGTTCTACCATAGCTACAAAAATGGCACCTACTTATGTGTGCACTAAGTCTAAGCATCTACATTTCGCATAATATTGTGTCCGTGCAGGATCTCTTAGCACGCCCCCTCCCCCCGAAACATTGCAAGTGTATTTATGGGATTTGACTTACTCTAAAGCGCATAGGGGGTTGGAGAGGTTCATTTCCTTACCAACATTCCCCCCTTTCATTACTTCTTCAGTAACAAATTCCTCTGCATACCTGCGCTCATTTTCTATTCGCACTGCGGCATCATACAGTGTAGTTCCTTTTATTGGCATCTAAGCTCTACATACTGATCACAAACATTCTCCTGCTTGCGCGTATTTTTCTGGTGTGCATGTCATGTAAATACATCCCCAGCTAAATCTACCCAGTAATTGGATTATTTCTTTGTCTTCAGCGCTTTGTACTGCCATCTTCCAGGTAGGATGTGGAACTCAGGCAGGGGTAGTGGGTATTTGTTGTTTGAATGTTGGAGGAATGGTTGGGGCGGTATATGTAATCGGCCCCCCTTTCAGGTGTTCTTCTGGGACTACTAATAGCGCTGGGTGCAGCTGAGTGCAGCAAACTATAGCCCCTCTATGATGTTGGGAAGTGCAAGTACGCTTGTTGGCCACAGTCCTAGTAGCAGTCCATCACTAGTGCTGTGCCCCTTTTCATGTCTGGAATCAACAATGTTCTGTTACATCGTTCATTAGAGCCAACAAAGACAGTTCCCTCACTGTGGAAACATAGTTCATAAGTCTCTTCTCTGTGCACTTTCACTGGCTTTTCCATTGTCACAATCCATGTCAATTTTGTGATGTGCTCTGTCCATATTTGTGCACAGGTTCTTTCCACTAAAGACACTACTACTTCTTCACACCTCAAGAGTCCTCCAGCTAGGAAGCTGAGCGTTGTTTCTTGCCACTTGCTGTTTATGTATTTGAGTCCATCAGTTACTAAATATGGTTGTTGTAAGCAATTGAGGTTTCTTGGGTTGTTGTTGCATTGCAAGGTGTCTGGATCCACAAGCTCTAGTCGCACACTGTGTGCCTGGAAGGTGCTTTTTGTTCTATATAGCACACAATGAGCCAGGCATAGTGCCTCTATTATTGGAACTTCCTGTGGTACTAAAATGTTGGGTGCCCCCGATGCGTGTGGTAGTAATGAGCATACATAGCAGCTGCCGTTGGTTGTTTTTCTTCCTACTGCACTTATGTTGGTATACAAACTGTCGGAGTGCTTGGGATGTCTTATACCTTCAATGGCATCCATGCCTAGGCCGTGGTATGCATCATATTTGGGGGTACACGCTTGCCTTCTCATTCTATCATGCCTTGATATGTATCTTTTTGTTAGTGTGCTATTTCTAATATTGTTACATGTTTCTAAAAATGGTAGGATATAAATGTTCTAATATTTGACTCACACCCACGTTCATACGTCCAGATACATTTGCTTGTGTGTTAACACTGGTATTGCTCCCATGGGAAATGTTATACTTATGTACAGTGGTGCTGCTGGCTATGCTTAACAGTACACTTCCCTTTATGTTGCCCTGACCCCGTCTTTTAGATGGCTTGCCCAGATGAAAGATGTACCTCAATAGATGCCGGTTTAAATAGATGTGAGCAAAGGTTTGTCGTAGGGGGGCTGTGGTGGATGAGGAGGTACATCTAAACAAAAACAAGCAATCCCATCATTAGCTACCCTGCTTCCCAAATCAAAGGTTGCAGATGAACAACTCCCCAAGTTGTTACACAAGGCTATTTACACAAGATATGTATTAGCCAAAAACCAGAAATCATGAAAAAACATATTTTAATTAATATATAACAACATATCACAAAGTACTTTTTAAAAAAAGGATGTATTTCAAAATAAAAACCATTTTCAGAGTTTATTCTTGGATGCGTTTGAAGGAAAAGGAGAAACAGTGCATAATCCATTCTAGTAATTTAGATAAGAATGCAACTTTTCATTTAGACCAATGTGATGTTAGTAACAGAGGTGACTAATTGAAACCATGTGTAGATTGCTATTAGAACATGGGGCGTCTATGTTCTAATAGTGTTGCACGGTGAGGTGGAGGGCACTATTATCCCTTGGTGAAGCAGGGCCTGTATCATGTCTTTTATTTCCTCTCCTGCCTCCCGTGATAGTAGGCATTGTTTTACCCAGGGTAATACTGCTCCAATCTTTAATGTAATTTGTCCTGGGGTCACTTCCTTTAGGAGCCCTATGTCATGTGGGCTGGTTGTGGACAAATGTGCAGGCACATACTCCAAGTCAGCCTCAATGAAGGGAGATGGTGCGATAACGGCCATTAGGGGGCAGTGCATCCTTCTGTACTGCGCCATGATGCAGATTTCTAATATGATCTCCCCGTCATTGTCATGCATCTGTTACTTCTTTAAGGGTTACGGTGGGATGGATGCATAATAAAGTATGCCACTCGCACCCTTGCCTGTCTGTTCCGAGGACAACTACTCTCTTTGCAGATACCACCAACCCTTGTAAGTCTAGGGACCAGATTGTACCTGCCACCAATTCTGGTGACACCACAGAGCAAAAAATGAAATCGGTCATCACTCTCCAGCAGGCTTGGGCAATTTGTGGTACTGCCTCAACGAGTACCGGCATGTTGTAGATGAACATGTCAGGGTCGATGGGTATACCTTGAACAACTACATCACATGCCATGGCATGCATTATGACCATCGCTCTCATTGCGCACATCCCTGGTGTGGTGCAGACAATGCTGTGATCAGTAAATGAGATCTTCGTGTTCAATTTGCTTATCAGATCCCTGCCGAGCAAGTAGATGGGAAAACTTTACAATAGGGGAGTGCACACCACCTTCCCCCACCCCCGCCTGTACATCCAAATCTTTATTATATACAACCGTAGAAATAGCCCCAGAAAGTCCCTGTGTGTCGTGAGTTTTGCCAGATAATGGGACGTTCCCTTCACTGATGCATGATTTCTCTGTGCCCGAATTAACCATAAAAATGTATTGCTTGTTTCCTATCTCTGCCCCCACCAAGGGTTAAGGGTCATCAACAGGACCGTACAAGCAAGTGTTCTCTGTGGGATGTCATAATCAGGGAATGCATTTGCCCACGGAAATGAGAAGGGTTTCCCCCCACCACGGTTGCGCCATGAAACCCAACCAAGCAATTGGGTGCTCCGTTAAAGGTGTTCATGTTACCTCTCTCCTGGAAAGTGTTGTGCGGTTCTGGAAGTTTCATCATGCAGAGGTAAGAGCAGCTTGGGCTCTTAGCCACTGTAGAATCATTATTTTAGTGATTTAAATTCACTCAATAGCGTGCCCTGCGCATTTGCACCCTCTCCCGTGCCTGCTTCCTGATTCCTCCCTCTCCCGGCCTCCCGAGCTTCCTGATTGGTGCATCCACCTCGGCACAACAAGGCCCAACAGTGTGGAGATCGGGCTACCGCCATTACACTGGAAGTTTCACCAGGCAGAGGTAAGAGCAGCTTGGGCTCTTAGCCACTGTAGAATCATTATTTTAATGATTTAAAGTCACTCAATAGCGTGCCCTGCCTGTCTGTCCCTCTCCTGTGCCCACTTCCTGATTCCTCCCTCTCCCGTGCGTCCTGATTGGTGCCTGCCCCCTATTAGACGATTGCAACCAGGCCAGCCCTCTGCCCGTTTAGCCCCTTTGGCTAAGGGCCCCAAGGCACAGGGCGGCTCCTACAGTGGCAGTGCCAGAACGTATCAGCAGGTGTCCACAGGGAAAGACAGTGGCCAGCCGTCAACCACCACCAACCACCACCAACCACCAAAGTAAGTGTGGCATGGGTGCGGAGTACTCTACTCCAGGAAGCCCAGCTACTCTACATCAACCTACCTCTAACTGTGCATACCTGCGTACATTTTGTAAACATTGTAAATGTTAGCATGCACCACACCTATATGTAATCGATAACTTTGGTCTGCCTCACTTCTGGATAGATTTGCACATGCTAGCAAGTGTCACTTCAGATAGA
Organism: Ambystoma mexicanum; assembly: GCF_040938575.1. NCBI lineage: Eukaryota > Metazoa > Chordata > Amphibia > Caudata > Ambystomatidae > Ambystoma > Ambystoma mexicanum. Next base: position 1,440,089,207 of record NC_090929.1, on the reverse strand, counting down.
TAGAACTGTGATATTTAGCCTGCGTTGTGTTGCATTCTGCCTCTTAGACTTTGTCACATCTAGATATTGTGCCCAAATGATATTGTTACATTCCACCCTCTTAGCCTATCTCAAATCTAGATAGTTCACAAAGGGTCTATTGTGTTGCATTTGATTGTATTCTGCCTCTTAGCCTGTATCACATCACGATAGTACACTGAAAGTTCACTGTGTTGTATTCTGTTGCATCTAGATATTGTGCCCAAGTGATATTGTGTTACATTCCACCCTCTTAACCTACCTCAAATTACATTCTGCTGTATTCTGCCTCTTAGTCTGTGTCACATTTACATAGAGAGGGCTCTCACAGTTTACTGTGTTGCATTCTGCCTCCTAGACCGTGTCACGTTAGAATTGTGAACATTAGCCTGCGCCGGTCCCAGACAGGATTGTGATTGTTAGCAGTGCCACACTTAGAGTTCGAACATTAGCCTGCCCCAGACCTTTACTAGATTGTGAATGCTAGTAATGCCACACTGTGAGATTTGTTAACATTAACCTGCGCCAGACATGATTATGAAAGTTAGCAATGCTACACCTAGTTAGATTTGTAAACAGTAGCCTGCTTCACTTCTTGATAGGATTGTGAATGCTAGCAATGTCGCACTATTAGATTTGTGAACATTAACCTGTGCCAGACCCAGACAGGATTGTGAATGTTAGCAATGCCACACTTCCGCACTTGGTTAGAATTGTGAACATTAACCTGCACCAGACCCATACTAGATTGTGAATGTTAGCAATGCCGCACTTATTTGGAATTGTGAATATTAGCCTGTTCCGGACCCAGACAGCAGGATTGTGATTGTTTGTAATGCGACACCTAGTTAGACTTGTAAACAGTAGCATGCGTCACTTCTTGATAGGATTGTGAATGTTAGCAATGCCGCACTATTAGATTTGTGAACATTAGCCTGCGCCAGACCGAGACAGGATTGTGCATGTTTGCAATGCCACACTTCCGCACTTAGTTAGAATTGTGAACATTGACCTGGCCCAGACCCATATTAGATTGGGAATGTTAGCAATGCCGCACTTGGTTAGATTTGTGAACAGTATCCTGCGTCGCTTCTAGATAGGATTGTGAATGTTAGCAATACTGCACTTGGTTAGAATTGTGAGTATTGGTCTGCGCCGGATCTGGACAGGATTGTGAACGTTAGCCTGAGTCCCTTCTAGATAGAAATGCAATGTTGGCATGTCCCACACTTGGGTGGAGCTGTGAACATTTGCCTGAATCGCATCTGGATTGAAATGTGAATGTAAATGTTAACCTGCCCCACACGTGTATCACTGTGTACCCTGCTATCTTGTTCCCCATGCTGTTGCTATGTATCCATATCCCCCCTCCTGTCGCTGTAAGCCCAGCCCCCTGTCTCTGTGTCCGTGTGTCGCTCTGTTCCCTGCCATCCTGTTCACGTGTCTGGTCTCGGGTGCTTTAAAGATAACCATCATATCACATCAATACGCTTACTCTCTACTATACACCATCATTCAACTAGAACACAGCTATACCCTTGATCAATTTGGCCTAGCTGTTCACATACGAATACAACACCATGAACACCTCATCACCCTAATAAAACGCAGCTAGCCGAGCACATTCCGGCCTAGTTGCTCAAATATGCGTCCTTCAGGCCTACCACAGCCAGAGCCCAGTCTAGGTGGCCACCCACCAGACTGCACACATCCAACTGATATCCTCAGCACCACACCTAACGCTAGGATGCAGCTACCATTTGGCAATTACATCAGCTGCACCCACACACCCTACGACATTATCGTTCTCTATTGACCAGAACTACGGTTCCAGAGGGCGTTCAACCTCCCAGCGCTTTGAGGTCATACCAATGATATATACAGTGCTATATAAATGCTAAGTAACATAACATAACATATATATTGTTGCATCGTTTGCTGTGGTTTCTGCTGTGGGGGAGGGCCTGGTATCTACAGGGGCAACTGCGTGTAGGCTTGGTGTATTTCGTGGGGCATGTAGGTCATCCTGGGAGTCAGCTCTTGAGGGGCCTATAATATTGTTGACCGGAACTGTACCCCATCCCCTGGCTGCTTCTACACTCTTGAGAAATGCCCCCATTTTCCACAGTTCCAACATTTTGACAGCCCCATTCCTCTTCCCCTAGGTCCCATTCCTTCAAATCCCTCTCCCCTTGATCCTGGGGTTCCACCTCTTCCTCTCTGCTGTCCTCCTTGCCACTGCAGGATGGAGTATTGTCTGTTCCCACCCCCTGTCCTTGTCCTCCTTCTGCCCACACCGTGGCTATTCTAGAGTTCGTGAGACTAGTGGTGTACCCTGTCATTTTTGTCGTTGCTGGCATTGATACTGACGCCTCCTTTGTGACCTTAGCAAATTTATTTTGTACTAGTTCTCTTCCTCTGCTTGTCGCCTCTGAGTCATTTCCTTGCCACGCTCCTTTATTCATCTGCAGTGGTGCACTATTATGCTCTGTATTTCAGGCACCCCTTTGCCCCAACCTCCACATGTTTGTCTAGCGATTTCTGCACCTCTTTGGGCAGGCCCTGTTTAATGACAAAGTAGAAAAAGGGTATTGATTGATCCCATGCATTAACCGTCTCTGCTCTCCACATCTCCTGAACTTTAAGAATGAATTGGGTGGTGTCCTTGTTGTCGCTCAGAGTACTTTGCACGATCAACTGTAAGTCGGTGTGTCAGGAAATGCTTGCTGCGGTGCATCGCATATATTCGCTCAAATCTTATTGAAGGATGCTCTGTCATGTGTGTCATTTCCCAGAGTTACTCCCAGGTACCCTGCTTTTACCCACATATCTCCGAAAGTAGCTACCAATAGGCTTTTGATGTCTCATAGTGCTAAAGGCACACTGGCTCTCTGTTTTTCAAATGCATAGTTCAACTTCCCTGCACCCAATCTAAGGGCCGGGGGGTCTTTTATTAGATTATGTTTGTCCATCTTTGCCCATGGAATATAATGATGCCTGCCTGTCCCCTTATGTATGAGGGGCGTCTATAGTCGTGCTTTGTTCCCATCTGTCATCTTCCCACTTCCCTTTTTCCTTGCTACCGCCATCCGGCCAAAACTACTCCTTAACCTCCCATCCCATAAACATTATACCCTAGGTTTGTTTGGATGCCTGTTCTGTCTCCTCATCCTCGTCATCCTCAAACTCATTGAATGTACTCCACCCGTCAGTATTGTCCTATCGTAGGCTGTCCGCCCGTTCACTTCCCTCTCCCTCCTTTTCCACATGCATGTTTTTTTATGGGTTTATTCATTATCCTGAATAGGTAATCTCCTGCCTTCCATCCATCTGGTGCCTGCCCTTCCCGTCTGTCAGTTTTCACTTCTTTCTGCACTGTTCACAGTCTATTCAATTCTGCTCTTGCTTAGGCCAGTGCCACCTCTAAATCCCTCATATTGACATCAGCATGTTTTGGGGCATCCAGAAGGAACACATATGGGGCGGTGGGGCTGTCGCTGCTGTGGTCACATATGTAGGGTTAGTGTAGCCCACAGCGGGGTGGGCTGTCAGTGGGTATATCCTTCCGTGCTCTGTCGTTGCCCCGCCCTCCCGTCCCAAGCAATTGCCCTGTCCATCTTCCCCCTTACACTCTTCTGTGTCTTCAAATATCTTCCAAAGGTCTCTCCTTACTTCTTTGTAATTGTTGTGCCTTATATTTGGCTGTTAGGAATATGGACATATGTTCTAACATACCCTTATTGTGGGATCCCTGCTCTGGCCACGAGCGTGGCATCCCCCTCTTCTTGTTTCTGTCGCCCACTCTTTATGGTACTTCTCAAGTCTATCTCGGTACAATGTAGGGCCTTACACATATATTCTATTGGTGTTTCTCCTCCTATGGTGATGGTGGGTTGCGCCCTTGCTGTACTTGTGCTTGTACTAATGTGCTGCACATGCAGTTTCCCCCAAAACACAAAAAATTTCCCCTATCTCTTCTGTCAAAAGAAATAAAATAAATGCTCTTTTCCCTCTCCTTCCCTCTTTTCTCCTTCCATGCCACCACTCACACAATTCACACATTCAAAACATACTACAAATAACACTGCGCCCCTCCTGGGCCTCCACTCTACACAATAGAGACACAAATAAAACAAGCTAAAATAACAACAAATACTATTCCTGAGCCCTCTAATTATACGGGGCTCCTATGTATTTCCTTTTCCTCTGTTACAAAGTTTGAATGGTGCCACCTTCTGCCCTCACTAGGGGAGGCTCCCTACCATTCCATTTTGCTTTCCTTTGTATACTCCTCAAAAAATTAATAATACCAAAAACAAAACAAAACGCATATAAATCGCACTCACAATTTCAATATCTGAATGTTCACACTGTCCACATTCTTCCATCCCCAACTTGTTATCACTTGCAAGGCTATACTCAAGTGCGCGTGTTCACCCGAACTCCTCCGTACAGGGTTTCAACACCAGCCTGCACTTTTCCTCGGAGCAGCGACCCACCCCGCTCCAAAGAGCTGACAGGAATTCTGCAAAGACGGCTCCTGTTCGGCCACTGGCAGATAAGTGTTTTGCGACTGGTTGCAGTAGGTGGGCAAGCCGCCTCCGGAGAGGCTGCCTGGATACCTCCGCAGGGAAGGAGGGCAGGTGCTGGGATCACGTCAGGGTCACCAAATGAACACACGCCCACAAATGCTCATGTCAGAAAAATTCGAACCCGCTAGGAAAAAAAGGCCAAGAGATTCTCGCAAGGATAACAAGTTTTAATCACACCAAAAATAAGTATGCCAGCAAAGAACTCTACTGTTCAAGAATGCTCTGCCGAAAGATGGTACAAGGAGAATGTTATAAGGAAGCAAATTGTCATCAAGGACACAAACATATACAATAAAAACCCACATTGCTGGTTGGTGAAACTTTACACATGGTCAACCTGCCCTATAGAAGGTGCAGGCCATTGGTTCCAGCCCTGTCCGTTTGTCTTCCATCACGTGGGGTCTGCTGGGTTCATCATCTTTGGGGAACCAAGGTTGAGTTCGCAATTAGTTACTATATAAGACAATGCTACTCTATCATTATGGCGTGCACCTGGGAGGCTCGGAGACTTTCACAGGAGGAGGCTTAAGATGGAGCTGACCACCTACACATTCTTCACTCATTCAGTATCACACTATACACACCCAAGGCTTTCACCCTCGCTTTGGACTATAATTTATTCCACCCTGTACCTCGCATTACAAATCTTGTCATTGTGAAATAAGGTGGAATGGTTGTGTTCTTTTAGATCTTTTATGACCAGTGGGTTTAGGGTTGGTGGTCTGGGGTCACCTACTATCGCGGAGTTCAGGGGCCTTGGACTGGGACAGTTGTGGGTGTTATAACTCATGGTTGGCTGGGTGGGGGTCGGGCCTGCTTTGGCCTGGCTGTGATAAACATGCATTGTGAGGCACCTGGTACTGTCTAGCGGCTTTGCAGGGCACATTCCTTCTTGGGATAACACGTATTAGCAACGGTTATGGAACAAAGGGAAGTTTCTATGGAAGCTAACATCGTGGGTTTCTCTACCATCAGCGCTTGGGCCTATTCAGGTTTCTTCATTGGGTCCGTGTTTACCACGCCGCCATGGAGGGCCCAATGTTTCTACCATAGCTTCTAAAATGGTGCCCACTTATATGTGCGTATTAAGTCTAAGCATCTACATTGCGCATAATATTGTGTACATGCAGGGTCTCCTAGCATGCCCCCCTCTCCCACTGGCACATTGCAAGTGTATTTATGGGATTCACCTTACTCTAAAGCACATAGGGGGGTGGGAGAGGTTCATTTCCTTCCCAACACAAGCCATCTTTGGCATCTCAGTACCTTTGGGGATGTGGGGCCAGTATCCCGCAAATGGTCTTCTGTCCATCAGTTGTTCTCCTTCATCTTCCCTAGTCTCAGTAGAAATTATTCTCTTAGGACCAATGCCTTGGTCGCTCTCTACTGTTCCTTCCTTGCAGCATCATAAATCTAGGGATTTCTATCTCAGGCGAGGCATGCCTCAAGGTTCTTAATGTATCAAGCCCACCTAGACTAGGATGGACATTTTCCTGATTAGCCTTTAATGCCACTAAATCGCACTTCTGTGCTGCGCTCCCTAAACATACACCAGACACCTCGATTTCCCATTGACATTTGCCAGGATTAAGATAACAATAATGAACCTCATGCAGGAGGGCACTGAAAAGGCAAACCTTGCATTGTCTTGAATGGATGAGTTGGGCATGCAGATAAGACCTTGTTATGGCTCCATTATTAGTATGGTGGTAATGGCAAAATCATGGGGTTTGATACATACCGTCTAGATTTCTAATAGCACCTTATTGTGAGTTGTGATTGCATGTAATATTTACAGCATGAGGCACATGGAAAGTACTGCATCGGTCAAATAACCTGGATGCTCCCCATGTTTAATATATCCCATCTCATAAATGATATATAATCTCACAAGTGCATGAGGCATGTTGGCATGCATGCTGTCATGTGGCATTAGACAATCACAGCTGGGTTTCTCTAAGAAGGGTAGAACATTTCTTAACTGCTCAGCAAAGGCCAAATGAGCAACCCAACAATTAATTTAACAGATCGCTTGAACAGCAAAGCAGACACCACGGGGCTCCCAATAATCTGTGACAGCAACACAGAAACAGTCCAACTGAACAACCGCAATACAAAAGAAATATTAAAACATAAACCAAATCACATCAAAAGGATCCACTGCAACCTAATTAATGCAAGATCAATGCCCAAACATGCCACAGGGATTTACGAACTCCTGTGCGATGGAGGTATCGACATCCTATTCATAACAGAAACATGGCTTGACGGCAACTACAAATTCACACTGCATAACTGCCTCCCTGACAATTTCAAGTGCTCACAAGCAAACAGGAAAAACAAAAGAGGAGGAGGACTTGCAATAGCATACAAAGAACACCCAGAAATCAAAACAGATGAACCACTTGTCATCAAACACTGTGAATCCCTAATCCTTCAACTGATAACAGCCCCCAAACAACCCTCAAATTAATTCTGGTTTACAGACTGCCAACATACGATGCAACCATCGTGGACACCTTCACAGAAGCGATTACCAACCTAGCAATCGAGCAGGAACACCTGATAATCCTCAGAGACTCCAACGTCTGGTTTGAAGAAGAAACCGCAAACTCACAAAAATCACTAGCCAAACAACTTAAGACAATGAATCTACATCAGGTAGTCAAAGGAGCAACACACACAGCGGGACACTCTCTAGATGCAATCTTCACCAACAAAACCCTCATCACAACAACGCCACCCATACAGATCATCTGGAGTGATCACCTCATCATCCCATTTGTGATTATGATGCTATCTACGAAAGCAGCCAAACAACCTGACAAACTAAACAACCTGACAAACTGCTGACTATTATGAAAAGAAACAGAAGTGCTATCAAAGCAAACAACTTAGTAGAACAACTTGAATTCACAAACCATCAACCACGAATCTGAATGAAGTCGACCTCGATGGAAAAACAGGACTACTTCACAAATGGATCCCTGGAACAATCGACAATATCTCCAAGGAAAAACCTTTCAACCCATTGCACAAGAGAGCAACAGCAAAATGATTTACCCGCTACTCAGCGCCATAAAAAGAAAAACAAGAAGCTTGAGCTGGAATGGAGAAAAGAATACAACCAGACAAAAAAAATCACAATTCCAATGACAAATCCATTCATAAAAAAAGGAAATCCATAAGGCCAAAAAGAAATATTATGACAACTGAATCACCAAAGGTGCAAATACCTGAAAAGAACTATTCAATAGCATTACCGAAATAAGAAACCCCCTAGGATGCAACAACACACTGATACCCTCATTGAAACTATGCAACAACCTTGCTGACCACTTCAAAAACAAAATTGGCACCATCCACCAAATCATACAAAGCAGACCGGTCAACCAAAACACACAACCCACCCTCCCAACCGAGGATCGTCAGAACAAACTCCAAAGTTTCCCTGAAATATCAGCAGAGAAATTTGCCAAGCTGGTAAGAAATAGCAACAAAGCAGACTCCCCTATGGACCCCTGCTCTCCAGACATATACAGGCCAATCCTCACTCAAGGGACACCACTAGAACAATACAGAAACCTCTTCAACTTTTCACTTTCAACAGGGAAACTACCACAATCTTTCAAAACACCATACTGCAAACCACTCCTCAATGACACAGGGCAACGTGGTAGACTTCTTCCACTACAGGCCCATATCAAACATCCCCTACCCAGCGAAACTACTCAATAACTACGTCTACAGAATAACACAAGAACACATAGAAAAACATCTGCTGCTGGACCAGGCACAAGTCGACTTCAGACCTTTGAGAGGGACGGCACTCCTCTCAATATGGGATGACCGAAAGACAAATGCAGACTTAAACACAAGTGCAGCTCTGATACTTCTGAATCTCTCTGCAGCAGTCGACACAGTCAACCATGACATCCTCATCAGGAGACTGGAAGAAATAGGAATCACTGACCTAGCCCTACACTGGATTAAATAATTCCTAACAGATAGAACAGAAACCGTCTGGATTAAACCTTTTAAATCATCTGTAAGGGAAACCACCTGTTGGGTTCCACAAGGATCCTCCTTATCTCCACTGCTCTTCAACATTTCCCTGGCTCCGCTAATCAAGCTCATTAAAAGACACGACTTCACATGCTACAACTATGATGGTGACACAAGGATCATCTACAAAATACAAGACACACTGGAAGAGAACACAAAGAAGGAAGACTGTATACAGGATCTCTGTGGTTGGATGAAAACAAACAGCCTCAAACTGAACCCGGGCAAAACAGAAATAATGCTTATACTCAAAAATGGCAAAAACTACTACTACATCCCATGGCCGTCAGAATTAGGAACAGCACTGACGCTGTCAACGACATTAAAAAACCTTAGAGTTCTGATGGACAACAAACTAACACTAGAACCACAAGTTAACACAACAATCAAAAAATGTTTATTCCTCCTGCACACAGTAAAAAGGATCCTACTGTTTCTCTACTTGCCCCATAAAACAAACACCATCATCTCCCTCATCATGTCCAGAATAGACCATGCCAACATACTATACCTAGGAATGCCTGAATGCCAACTAAAGAAACTGCAACCTATCCAAAATGCAGCGGCCAGACTCGTGCTCAGACTAACACAAAGAAAAGACATCACCCCAGCACTGAAAATGCTACATTGGCTACCGATAAAAAAAACAAATAAGTATCAAAACAATGTACATAACGCATAGAACAATCCACAGTGAAGGAGCAGAGTTCCTAAAAAGAAAATAACCATCTACCTTCCAGCAAGACCACTCCGATCAAGTAACAACATTTGCCTAGAACCAAGTTACCAGGTTTTAAATGAGTGTTTTGATTACTTTAAATCATAGTTTCTGTGCACAAGGCCTTGTGCACGAAGCCACGTGTGAATAAGCCATGATGCCAATGTTCACAAGCGTTCTGACGACGGGTTTGAAGTTACACCAAAAATAGATCCGTTTTTACTGGTGTTTCCCTGAGACCTAGATACACTAATATGTGTAGACACCCCATAGAGAAGACCAATACATGAAGACATACATTATATATATATATACTTCACTTTAGTTACTAACTTCACAAAAGGAACTGAAAAACAATTTGACATTGTTTGTTTTCTTTTTGTCCGTATAGTTAATATCTTGTACAGTATTGTTGAGCCAATGATCACACCTTCATGTTTTCTAGACAGGTTTATTGGCATACTTCAAGACCCATAGTAAAGACCCCCAACCTGTGCTTCAGCTCTCTTCAACTGATAACTTTTGAGGCATAACAAACAGCCTAGGAGTTCTCACGTCAGAATGCTCTGACTTCATAAGCATAGCCTACAACATAACATTCTATATGATGTAATCCACAGCACTGTAGGTACTTAGACATTCACATAACACACCCCCTCCCTTATTTAAAAAAAAATAAAAAACATAACTTTTTATAACAACATGTAAACTAAAACTTTGGGCATCCAAATTCCCATTTCAGTACATTTCTTTTAGTCAATATAACAGTAACCATCTACTTCTCATTATTTCAATTTTGCTACTCTGGACATATTCCACACTTGCCCACTCTCCAGTCTCACAGCATTTTCAAAAACTTGAATGACCCTCACCGGGTCCGAATACAATGGATCCCCCTTTTTGGGTATCACAGCTCTCCTTATCCTGACTAGATCTCCCACCTCAACCATGGTACTTTTTCTCGGATGTCTCTCATTCACCCTTTTTACCCATTTGTCCTTTCGATCATTCATCCTTTTTCTTACATTATCCACAACAAAGTCAGTTTCCCTTGCTCTCCCTAGCCCGGAAGACGATAACATTGTGTTGCCCTTGCGACCTCTCATAAGTTCGAAAGGGCTGCCACCCGTTTCAGCACACGGCGCCATTCGCAAAGCATATAATCGTTCCTTCACTGCCACCTTCTTATCAGTACCACACACATTTGCTCCTCTGATGGCCTCCATTATGGACCTGTTTACCCTTTCAATCATACCATTTCCCAGTGGATAATACAGCGCCGACCTGTTGTGCTTTATTCCACACTTCACTAAATAGTCTTTAAATAATCTCCCAGCAAATTGCGGACCATTATCCGTAAGAATACTCCTGGGTAATCCTTCCCTCTAAAATATCCCAGACAAAAAATCCACAACATGCTGACATGTCACATCTCTCAGTATTTTGTCCATCTTGAGAATGTGTCCACTAAAGCTAGGATAAATCTTCCTCGCCCCATTCCCATATCTACAGGTCCCAAAATATCCATTGTGATATCTTGCCACACACCCTTAGGTGCTTGAACCTTCTTCATTGGCTGTGATATAGCCATCAAATTTTTGCCTGATTTGATACAATTGGCACACCCACCAACCATTCTCTCAATCTCTCGCTCCAAGCCCAGCCACCAGTAATCAGCTTTAAATATTTCCTTTGTCTTATACACACCTATATGTCCTTGATGTGCGATTTTTACCACCTTTTCTCTCAGGCAACGTGGAACAACCAATTTATCCCACCGATATACCAGTCCATCCTTCACGGACAATTCAAACCTTACCTCCCACAATGCTCTTTCCTCACTAGATAACAATCTTTTTTCTGGCCACTCCTCCCTAACGAAACTCACCACACGTTTCCACATCTCATCAGACTCTAATATTCGTGTCCATTCATCTTTTTGTATAATTTTTTCTACAGTTGCATAAACCATGTTTCCCATCTCCACAAATTCATCTCTCTCCTCCTCATCACCTCCCTCTGTCCTTACTCTGGACACATGATCAGCCTGTGCATTTTCTTTACCTGAAACAATTTCTATGACAAATTTGTGACATTGTAACCTAGCCACCCAGCAGGCAACTCTCCTCGACACTTTATCAAGGCCCTTCGTTTCAAATATGGCCTTCAGTGGTTTATGGTCAGTTCTCAACGTAAATTCTTGTCCCCACACAAAGTTTTTGAGTTTTTCTATATCCCAATGACATGCTAGGGCTTCTTTCTCCAAGACTGAATAGTTTAGTTCTGCCCCTTTCAACATGCGAGAAGCACGTAACACCACAACCTCATTGCCATTCCCTCCCAATTGTGACATCACCACCCCTATGCCAGTATCACTGGCATCCACAGCGAGAATGGTTCTCCTTCTAGTGTCATACATCCCCAATGGCTTTGCCATGTCAATTTTTCGTTTAATGTCATCGAACTCTCCTTTCACATTCCTCACTCCACATACATTCTGCTCCCTTCTTCAAAATGGCTCTCAAACTTGTTACACTATCAGCATAGTTCTCCACAAATCTATGGTAGAACTCAATCGTTCCCAGAAACAACCTCAATTCCGCCTTATTTTTGGGTGGTTGCATTCTCATAATACCGTCCACAAGGTCCCTTTTTGGCCTCAAACCTTCCTCTGAAATCTCATGACCTAGATATTCTACCACACGGGTTAGAAAAACACATTTTTCGCCTCTCAATGTTATGCCCCTCGCTTTAAAAATCTCCAAGACAGTATCAACTCTCTTTTTTAATTCCTCCTCACTATTTCCACAAATTAGGACATCATCCTGAAAGCACCATACCCCACTTATATCTTTCAACAATTTATCCATAACTTTCTGGAACACCGAGGATGCTGAGATTAGTCCAAATAGCATGCGGCGAAATTGGTAAATTCCCTCATACGTAATAAAGGCAGTCAGTTTTCTCGACTCCACATCTAAATTAATCTGGTGGTATGCGCTCACCATGTCTAATTTAGCAAAGAACCTTGCATTCCCTATGCGACTCAAGAGCGCTCCCATATTTGGAAGGGGATGTCCATCAGCTACCACACAACGATTAAGCTCTCTTAAATCCACGCAAACTCTCAGATCCCCATTGGCTTTTTTCACTACAACAACTGAGGAAATCCATTCAACAGCTCTAGCAGGTTCAATTATTCCATCTTTTTCTAACTTGCTTAACTCCTCACGCACTGCAGTACACATTGACAACGGCAAAGGCCTTAGTTTGGCCGAAACTGGTACACTTCCCTCTTTCACCACTATCTTATGTACCATACCCCTGAGACACCCTACTCCCTTTCCAAACACTTCAGGGTATTTAACAATGGCATCTTGACCCTTGTACACTCTTCCATCTGACATGTCATTGTTGGCCAAATTGAGGACTTGTTCCTTGCTGTTGGGATCGAGTTTGATACCCATCCCCCTCTGTTCTCTCCACCCAAGCAGAGTTTCACCCTTCTCCGTAACATATATTTTTCCATGAGCAATCCTACCTTTGAATTTCAATTGAGCTTTGCAGCATCCTAGAATCTCAATTTTACTTCCATTGTACCCCCCTGGATTTTTAGCCGAGGGACTCAAATTCCCCGCACACCCTCCAATTACATTTTCATAAACCATCCTGGACATCAGGGTGATTTTTGAGCAAGAATCAGCCAACATCTTCACTTGGTGCCCATTTACCTCCACCCAAGCAGACGGGTGTTCACAATCATCATAACCTGAACAATGAACCATATTTACTGTAATTATCTCATTTTCGGACAAATCTCCTTCTGACGACATTGCCTCATTTTCATCAATCAACATCACCCCCTTTCCACCACCAATACGATAATTTTTGCAACAGTTTTCAAAGTGTCCCCATCTCTCACAAATGCTACAATTAGTTTGTCTCCCTGGGCACATGGGAGAGGTGGATAAATGGCGTGAGCTACCGCATCGCAAACACAACCTATCATCTCTCTTGGTACCCCCTTGGATACCACCCTGCACACCATCTTTTTGAGATCGTTTATTGCCTGAGTCACTCACACTCCCTTTGCTTTGACTGGAATTATATTGCTTAGGTGTTCTAACTCTATTTTTCTTTTTCTCCCTCACCCCGTCTTTCTTTTTATCACCCACTCTCAGAACTTCTGTAGGTTGGACAACTTTGGGTACATTGGCAGACAGTCTTGCGACACACTGCAAAGTATGTTCAATTCTTTTGGCTATACCAATCACTTCCTCTAAACTGGGATCATCTTTGAGCCACACCTCTTCACGAATTTTGTCATTAGAGCAGTGCAGCATAAACTGGTCTCTTATGTGCTCGTCCAATCCACCACCAAACTTACAGTTTAAAGACAAATGTCTCAAAGCCGTAACATAATCCTCCTAGAACAGTACTTATTTTGGCTTCAAAGTGCTTATCTAGTTTAGCCAGTGCCACATCAAAATCGGTTGCTCCATCTTCCAGTTCCAACTCAGAAACATCAGGAAGGGTATCATAGATCCTCTGCCCTTCATACCGAAGGAAATGCATCAGCATGGCAACCTTGCGCTCCACAGACATGCCGTTCCCACATGTAGCTTTAACATAATGCAGGAATCCCTTTTTCCAGGGTGCCCACTTGATCCTTAATGGCCCAGGTGTGGGCATATATACCTGTGGGCCAGGTACTCCTGACAGAGCCATTTAGCAACTGGCTGTCAGAACAGGCCGTCAGGCGCTAATAGGAGGGTTATTCTACCTTATTCGGGTCCTTTCCTTTTTCACCCCACGCCTGTCTTTTCACAAATGTGTTGCCAATATGTGCATGCAGCCCCCTTGCCAACAGAAACGTTCTCCTTCTCTCCTCACCTGTTGACTTGGAGCGTATACCAGATTTAACATGCAGTGTATACCACAGGCAGCTGCAGTCCAACAACTAAACCGCCTTCCCGTTAGGGCCCTGGGCGTGTTGCGACTTCCTGGACTCAAACAACTTCAATATTCCACACGTAATGTCACGTGGCTCTAGCAGAGAAACTGTCTCCCAATTCCTATGGGCAGTCGCTGCGTGGGGCACGCGACTTGTCACGTGTTAATCAGAAGAGAAGGGGCGGGCCACTTGAAAGCTCCTCTGTGGCTTCAATATGCTGCCGCGCCTGCCGCAGGAAGAGCTTACCTGCACGTCATAGCGGACGGAAGCTCCTCCCAGGCTCCAAATGCGGCTCGAATGGCTGCTGCCGCTCAAACGTGCTTCGCCTGCAGACCGGAGCAGGCAAAGGCGGGGCTGAGTCCCCCGCGGCACCCATACGCCTTCCTTCTCAGCTGCAGCCCGCCTGCTCACTGGAGCAGGCAAAAGCGGGGCTCAGTCCTCCAGCAGCCGCGGCTCGCCTGCGCGCCGAGTACTTTACTTCTCAGCTGGACTTCTCTGCATTCCCAAGCGGCAGGCAAAATCCTCCCGATCAGCAGGAAAATCCGAAATCGCTCACCCAGGGCGGCAGTCTGCTCCTCCACACTCGGACAGAGTGGCACAGCGGCAGACAATGGCGAAAGTAGGGGACGCCTTATCTCCTCTCTTCAGCTGCTGGTTGGGGGTCTTGGGGATAGTAGTCAATGCTGGAGAGGCAATTTTAGCATTGAATATCCCATCCTCGTCGCCAATGTTGAGCCAAAGATCACACCTTCATGTTTTCTAGACAGGTTTATTGGCATACTTCAAGACACATAGTAAAGACCCCCAACCTGTGCTTCAGTTCTCTTCAACTTATAACTTTTGAGGCATAACAAACAGCCTAGGAGTTCTCACATCAGAATGCTCTGACTTCATAAGCATAGCCTACAACATAACATTCTATATGATGTAATCCACAGCACTATAGGTACTTAGACATTCACATAACAAGTATGCTGCGTCTAGATTCAATTTTTTGTGTATGTGAGGCTTGTTTTTGATTAATTTTAGCCTTTTGTTAAATGTATATATTGATTAAAATATATATGTGGTTATTGAACCTTACCTGGTATGTGGCTGTATAAATAATTCTTACAGCATTTCTGTTGCACTGGCTGTTGGCACTAACGACCAGCGTGTGTGAAAGCAGGGTAGCTTTTAAATATGACAACTGGATAATAACTGGAGCAACAAATACATTACGACCAAAATTCAGACCTTCCAAAACAATGCCTTAAGAGCTGCCCTAAGTCTCCCTAAAAATGCTCACATATCTGACCTTAGAAGATCTTTCATCTGGCTCTCTACGAAAGACAAGATTCTACTCAAAACTGCATCCTTGACACACAAATGTCTCCACCAGTCTGCCCCTCACTACCTCTCAGCTAGATTTACTAGACATGCAGCCACTCGCCCTCTAAGAAAAGTCAATTCCAACCTTCTACTAGTACCTAGATATAAACTAACCAAATCCGGTGGTAGAAGCTTCCCCGTCAAAGCGGCACAATTCTGGAACTCCCTTCCCCCTGCCTTAAGTGAAGATCTCCCCTATCTACAATTTAGATCCAATCTTATCCATTGGCTCAAGGAACATAACTGATCCCACATCACACGTACCCTCCTAGCACCTACTGCATTTATTACATTTGTATCCTACAGTACTTTACTGCATTCGTTGTATATATTTCTCCTACATCAGTACTTACTTACCTTTGCATAAATCAACTATTCATGCTTTTTTTGTATATATGTATCCAACAGTACCACCTTACTGCATTCATTGTATATGTTTCTCCTACAGCAGTACTTACCTACATTTGTACAAATCTCGTTCTGACCGTTGATCATGCACATACCACTGTAACCATAGCTGTTCTTTATCCTGTGTTCCAATGTAACTTAAGTTTAACAACCCTCTTTATGCCTTTGCGCCCTAATACCTCCGGGTCTGGTGCGAAATATAAATAATAAAACAAACAAACAAACAAGCTAGTTGTGGAATCTGTCCTTTTTTGTAGAACCAAAACCATACAATAAAAGAAAATTTGGAGGGTCGTCTTTCTTTCACCTGACAGCAAAACCCTGGAACTGCCTCCCAAAAAACATACGCAATACAAGGCATCACATGAAATTCAGAAAACCACTTAAAACATTGCTCTTCACATCAGTCTCAGAAGTGAACCCTGGAAACAGACGAGGGACATTGACCAATACAGGCAGCACAAGGGGCCCCATGGCACCTTCCCTAGGTAGGTAGTGACCCCCAACAAGCAATCCAGGGAGGGACCCAAATCCCCTAACTTAACCATTGCTAGCCTGTGGGTGGGAGGAGGCTACCTCAACCTCTCATGCCCACATACCGCTAGAACCTATAGGGGAAAGCCACTGATATGCGAAGTGCTTTTCAACTAGACTGCCACATAATATCCAACTACACAGGATGATCAGAGATGATGAGCACAGAAGTCTAAAGCAAGGAGGTAAGAAAAGAGAAAAGAACTAAAACCCTACTATCCCACCTCAAAAACCTCAATTTTCTGCACACACTTCTCCAACGCAAACACACGCAAATGCACACAACCACAACTCTGCTCAGCAATCTGCATCTGAATTTAGATGAACCCTGCTGGTCAATTGTATTGCTTGCACATGCCTTTCTAGCCTACCTACAAATCTCGAATTTAGGTGAACCCTGCTGGTCAATTGTATTGCTTGCACATGCTATTTTAGCCTATTTCCAAATCTCGAATCTACGTGAACCCTGCTGGTCAATTGTATTGCTTGCACATGCTATTTTAGCCTATCTGCAAATCTCGAATCTAGGTGAACCCTGCTGGTCAATTGTATTGCTTGCACATGCCATTTTAGCCTATCTGCAAATCTCGAATTTAGGTGAACCCTGCTGGTCAATTGTATTGCCTGTAGATGCTATTTTGGCCTATTTGCAAATCTCAAATCTAGGTGAACCCTGCTGGTCAATTGTATTGCTTGCACATGCCATTTTAGCCTATCTGCAAATCTCGAATTTAGGTGAACCCTGCTGGTCAATTGTACTGCTTGCACATGCCATTTTTAGCCTATCTGCAAATCCTGAATCTAGGTGAACCCTGTTGGTCAATGGTATATGCTTGCACATGCCATTTTAGCCTCACTCCCGATTTTAAAATTCAGGTGAGTCTGGCTAGTCAACTGTATCGGCTTGCACAGGCCACTTTAGCCTTTATCTGTGAACTTTGCATTTAGGTGACCCCCCACTGCTCAGACCGCACATGCCATTCTTAGCCCAGTCTGAACTCTGACTTCAGGTAACATCACTGCTCAACTGTGTCTGCGCCTGCACATGCACCGTTAGCCTCCTAGTGTTACCTGTGAACCCTTAGTTCCATTACTTCTATCTACACAGGCCACTACTCTGTCACTACTGAGGACCTTGA
Source organism: Ambystoma mexicanum (assembly GCF_040938575.1). NCBI lineage: Eukaryota > Metazoa > Chordata > Amphibia > Caudata > Ambystomatidae > Ambystoma > Ambystoma mexicanum. The sequence goes on along the minus strand of NC_090929.1, from coordinate 1,440,071,408 downwards.
ACCCAGGTGTACCTAACACCATGAGTAAAAACTTAAACACCCTGACCATCACAGTTACGGCCACGCTCCTTATTACCATGGCCTCCGCCTCCTTAAATACAAGCCTTCCATTGGACAGAAACTTTAGACTTAGAGCAAGATTACCTTGCATTTACGAACCCAAAAGAAATAACAATACTACTGGATTCCCCCCACCCAACACTACTCAGCTAAGTGTGCACGAGTAGCCAATAAAATAATCCCAAACCCGGTGCCCACCCTCTCCTAAATCAAGGCAAACTCCTAATCAAACTCCCACAAAATCCGACCACCAAAAGTACCTTGACACTAACTGGATCTCTTATCAACGCCAGATCCATGATAGCCCATGCCCCTGAAATTCCTGACATTCTAAGTAATGGCAACCTGGACCTACTTGCCATCACAGAGACTTGGCTCCACGAGGCGGCAGGCCTGACTCTGATGCTAGCTATACCTGACAATTACCAAATACTCAGAGCAGACAGACCAAAAACTAAAGGTGGCTGCCTAGCCATCATCTTTAAAAATACCTTACCAATTAGATTGATTAACTCGCCTCCCTGCTTATCCTGTGAAATACTCACAGCCAAACTGAAGCTATCCAATAATCGAACACTGACTATCCACCTGATTTATCGCGCCCCAGGACCATTAGGAACCTTCGAAGAGGACCTCACCAGCCTTATAGCGAACAATACGAAAAATCACTCCCAAACCCTACTGATGGGCGACTTTAACATCGGATACAACGACCCAGACAACAAGCATGCCCACCCAATAACAGCTCTACTTAACGACCACGGGCTTACCCAAAAAGTCCTCTCACCTACTCACATCAAGGGTAGAACCCTTGACTGGGTATCTGAACTTAACTGTAACATTACCATTACCGACATTAACCCCCAACCTTGGACTGACCATTACCTAATTAACTTCACGGCCTCACTCGATCTCCTCAGCCCCAAAACCATTAGCATGATACCCTCCTTACCTACCAGAAGCAAAAAAGACATCTCTGCTGAAAAACTCATCCCCCTCCTCCTCCCCACCATCACCAACCTGGAAAATAATACTAGCCCAGACATCGTAGTGGACATAATCAACCATGGCATGACCAAGGCATTAGACACCATTGCCCCCACTAAACTACGCAAAAATAAACAGGAAGCGCATTTGAATGCCTGGTTCACCCCCAACTTAATGAACTAAGAAAACAGAAAAGAAAACTACAAGCCATCTGGCGCAACTCGCCTACCGATAACAATAAAGCCAAGCTAGCTCAACTTTCAAAACATTATAAGAAAGAAATTATCAACACAAAAAAAAATGTATTTGATGACAGAATCACAAAAGCCCAATCAAACACAAAGGAACTATTCTCCATCCTCCGTGAAATGGAATCCGCAATACAACCAGTCGACACTGTTCCGAAGGATAAGACATGGTGTACTACTATTCAGAACGCCTTATCAAACAAAATATCCTCCCTCCAACTTAAAATAACAAAGAAAAAAGACACTCTGCCCATTGCTGACCAATTAGCACCACCGCCTGCTGAGCACAATACTATTCCACCATTCAGCTTCAAAGCAATATCAATCGTTGAGACCGAAAAGGTCATACTCTCCTTGAAACCTTCCAACTGCAAGAGCTACAGTTGCCCAGCGCAAATAATAAGACGAGGCCAGAGACTTAGCCCCTTTCATCTCTAAGTAAATCTAACTCAGTACCTACTAATCTGAAAGAATCCCCTACTGAAAAAACAAACTCTCGACCCTTCAATACCCACCAACTACAGGCCCATCACTACTGTCCCCTTTTTACTTAAAATTATTGATAGAGTAGCCTATCTACAAATTCAAGATTACCTAGAAACGAATTATCTACTAGGCTGACGACAATCAGGATTCGCCCCCTGCATGGCACGGAAACAGCCTTGCTAGACCTTAAAACAAAAATTGAGGAGCTAAAGGATAATGGATAATGGCAAAACCGCCCTGCTACTACTGTTAGACTTGTCAGCAGCATTTGACTTGGTGGACCACGCAGTACTATGTAGCCACCTAAGACTCGCTGCCAACTTTACAGAACTTTACAGAAGAAGCCATTGCTTGGGTTCAATCATTATTAGCCAACCGGACGATGAGAGTTTTCTCTACCTCCTCTTGTGCCGATCACATCAAAATAACATGTGGAGTCCCACAGGGATCCTGTGTCTCACCCACTATGTATAACATCTTCACTAAGCCACCATTCGACAAGTTGGACAGACTGGGTGTCACTTACACTAATTATGCTGATGACACCCAGATCCTCATACCCCTTTCGGGCAACTACGAAGAGGCCTGGCTTTAGTGAACAAAATATACATCCTCATTCAGGCATGGATGGCATCCCATGGCCTCTGCCTGAACGACGACAAAACCGAGATCTTACTCCTTGGATCTGACCTCACCTAAAAAAACTAACCTCTAACTATACATCTTTTAACATCGATAATAACATTATAAAAGTTACGCCAGAGTTAAAAACCCTAGGTTTTTTCCTGGACTCTTCGCTCAACCTCAAAAAACAAGTTAATTCTCTCTCTTCCTCCACTCCCTACACATGTAAATTAATCCGTGCTGCCAGACCATTCTTGTCTAAGGCTAGCTGCATTGCCTTGGCCAATGCTCTCATCATGTCTAGATTAGACTACTGCAACGCCCTGTACTCAGGAGCCAACAAGTATGTTACGGACAAACTTCAAAAGTTGCAAAACAACGCTCTAAGAGCAGCTCTGAACATCCCTCACATAGAGCACATCTCTAAATTTAGGAAGGAAGCCCACTGGCTAAAGATAAAGGACAGAATCCTCCTTAAAACTATATCCCTCACTTCCAAATGTCTCAACACTCTAGCACCTCCTTACCTATCGGAAAAAATCACTAGGAAACTCACCTCCCGACCCTTGAGATCTGCCAACACCTTCCTACTTGTCATCCCTAGATTCAAACTCACTACAGCTGCAGGAACCAGCTTCCCAGTTAAAGCTGCTCAAGCATGGAACACACTCCCTACTGACCTCAGACGCCCTTTACCATACGCAAGATTCAGAGTCGGGGCTCCGCTCATACGATTCATAATTTCTTCACTCCTTATAACTACTGTCTAAGACCCTGTGACGTTCCACATCCCCCATTCATTGCTATAACCATAAATGTAATGCATCCTGTATTGTAATCCACTTCTGTATTCATATGTATGTACCATATCTTGACAAGCACTGTAACTAAGTTTCGAGATTTCTTGTATTGTTGTGCCCAGCTGCCCTAGGGCTTGGTGCGCATTATCAAATAAACAAACAAACAAACAAGCATGCACTTCACCACACTGCAACAACATACAAACAATACATTACCATGCACAACAGCACATGGGAATTGGACCGACCTGAAAATCGCACCTAAGCTCAGTGAACGGTGCAAACCGAACTGCCAACAGAACACCACAACTCTCACTTTACATATATAACCTACTAACTGCCTCCCAAGCCCCCTTTCACACCCTCCTTTTCAGATCTGCCAGAGAACCAGGAGACCACTCCAGTGGTGATATTGTGCGGTACAAATACCCTTTAACATTAACATGTCCCCCATTAATTCAGACATTAGTCAAATGCAGAACAATTTTGATTTTCATACGTTTTTAGCATCTTTGTTTTATCACAGAATAACAGGCGTTTGTGGTAGTGTAGTGTTTGAATGTCAATTACAAATGTTGAGTGCGTGCGTGTGACCAAGTTGCATGGAACCTATTTTGTTGTGGTTCGGAGATGAGTGTTGGTCATTTCCGATTTGAGCAATAAACCGTGGGGTGCTATGGATAGAAGTAAGTGTGCACGTCCTTTGTTGCTCTCAAAGGCACACACCCCACTTTTTGGCACCTCATGGTGGCACAGACCTGGTGGTGTGTGACTGGTGCAAGGCATTCTCTGGCTGCAGAGACAAAGGAGGAAAGCGGGTCCTTGGCAGGGGCGACAGGCCCGCAACTCTAGAGCGGGCTCTCTAGGCTGTGATTTGCCTGGAGGGCCCCGGAGGCATATTTGGCAGCAGAGGGTGGACAGCGTGATGTCTCACGTGGGAGGTAGGCGGGTCAGCGTTGAACTGCTGGGTTACGAAGGCCGCCAGTCTGCCTACCTGAGGCGCTGGTTCCACCTACTGGCCCCTTATGCTGGTTCAGGGGCAGTGCACTGAGGAAAAAGGAGTAAAGGAGGATTATAAATTCTGCAGAAAACAGACCAGACATTTGACAGTATTGGCACAGTCTACGTGCCAAGATGCAGAGCACCCATGCCAAGCCCCTTGTGTGTTTTCTGCCTAGTCCTGGGGAACAACCAATACCTTGGGAGCTATGGCCGGATTCATTCAGGGTGTACATCAGGCACCTGGTGGGACAAACTACACTGATGACCAAAAGGCATAGGCTCTGTTGAATTGCCTGGGCACCGAGGGTCTGCACATTCTAAAACACCTGGCTTGGGATAATATGATGGTGCAATCAGGAGGAGAAGGCGAAAGTGCCCTCAGTGCTTACGAAACTGCATTGAAAAAGCTCACAAGATAGTTTGGTAAGAAGCTCGACGTGGTGCCTGTGAGATACCATTTCTTCGCCCAGATGCAGAGGGTGGATGAATCTATGGACAGCTATGTCACGGCTTTGAGAACTCTCATTGCCACGTGCAATTTTACTGGAGTGATAGAGGAGTACATAAGGGATTGGATAATGATAGGCACGTGCAATGCCAAGATCAGGGAGAGGGTATGGATAGACAAAGATCCATCTTTTGAGAAGGCACTGGAATTGGCAAGGGCAAACAAGGAATCAGCCAAAAGTATTCAAGAAGTGGCGAATAAGCACATGCAGGTAGGCGGGTAAAGGCTGTGTACCTGAACAAAAGGGTGGAGGCCAACAAGTTCAACAGAAACAGGTGAAAGGGACACATGGGACTGGGTGGAAGAGTGAAGCCCAGTTGCAGCAAGTGCAGATGGAGCAGTCACCCGACGGGAGCTAAGGAATGCAGAGCTCTGGCAGTGGAGTGCAGATGCTGCGGAATCAGTGGGCGTGTTGCTAGGCAATACAAGACAAAAAAGATAGGGCAGTTCCACTCAGGCCAAGCGTCAACATGGTGGACGATCAGGAGGGCTGCAAGATGCCCTTCATGGAAGAAAGGGTGATACTAAAAATCTAAGGGGAGAAGAAGAGTGGACCATGGGGTGTTGTGAAGGTTAATGGTGTGGACATGCAGAGGATGGTGGACTTGGTTGCTTGCACCATGATATCCCCAAAGGTATACAAAAGTAGTTTTTAATAAGTCTGTGAACACCCTTTACCCTGATGATATAAACCCCAGCGCATGTGGACTGGCCCCCATCAAGGTGTTGGGGAATGAGTGGGCAAGCATTCAGTTTAAAGACAGAGAAACAAGAGACAAACTTTATGTAGCGCACAATGGTGCCAGCGTCCTGGGTTGAGATGAGCAAGAGGCAACTAAGCATTCATGTCCAGGAAGAGAAGTGCCCATTGTTTATGTTGATGCTATTGCGCACATGTTGTGGGAGAGTCCAAAATTGATGTATCCTGCACTTTTCAGCAAACAAGTTCAGAAGACTTAAATTGTTTTGGATAGGGGAGTGGGGCTGAATGCGCATAAAGTAAGTAACATTCCTTTGTTGGCCAGAGAAGAACTTAAAGCAGAGCTGGACAGGCTAGTTAGAGATGGTGTTATTGAGGGAGCCTCAACCCCCCGCACCCGGCCCCCCAGCATACATCCAAGATGACAGACACCACCCACTGAAGCAGCTCAACAGACCATAACTGGATGACATTACCAAAGTAATCACAAAGAGGCGACATGGCTGAACACACCCATAGAGACATTGGCCAGGTGCAGAAGAACGCACATGAACTGCTTGCTGACACCTAAAATCAGGAGGCCTGGCACACTGATTTCCTTGAGAAACGCAAAGCACAGCAAGCAGTGCAGTCACCATGCCCAGCCTTGCCAAGGACACTGCGAGAGAGTGTTTTTTAGGTAAAATTTTCATAGTAATGATCAATCTTCCTGACCTGGGTCAACCCCAGAACGTTTTGCTTTTACTGGTGGATAATGTTTCCTTATACCTCTGTGAGTGGGACTCTTTTTCCACACTCACAGAATATTGTACTCTTTTTATGAGTGTCATGTTTGAGCCTCTCCAGAGTGTCTTTTTAAAGTTATGCTTTTGCTGGGCTGCCCTATGGGCACCCCTTTTAACTTTCTCTTGCTAAATGTGTGAGACCTACAGTTCCCAAGGGTAGAAAGGATCTTTGGATCCCTTTTACATTTTATTAAGTGAGACCAGCACCCCCAACCTTATGCAGAGTGCTTGCGAGATACTCAGTACCCCCTTTCTCATTTTAAATGTAACATTTATGTTAAAAGGACCCATTTACCTTTAATGGCTGTTTGGCAGTGAACTTTTTTATTTATTCGGTGCAGCTTTACTGCAGGCTGTTTGCACAGCCCCGGTAAAGGCACCCATGGGTGCTCATTTTAACAAAATGGCCCCTGTCTTGTTTTGTTTGCCATTCTAGTGTTCCTTGTCCTGTGGACTCCCCGACCAGACTCCATAGTGTCTGTGAAGGCAGGAGGCGAAGGAGGAGTCCAAAACTCTGCAGCCCATTGTCTTCCAGCCTGAGTGTGAGATTCCAGTTCAAACAGGGAGGCTGGCTGTCGTGAAATGATTGCCAACCCCCCAGGTTTGAATGTTGCAAGGCTGTTTGATTGGCTGGGTTCCTGCATGAAAGTGTGATCCTGAAATCTGAAGAGGTAGTCGACCACTGGAACCAAAACCAAAGAGGGAGATGAAGAATTTGTGGCACAGACAATTTCTAGCGACTGGAGAGCCTGCAGTGTAACCAGAGCCTGCTGTAGCCCTTCCTTCCAATCAAGCTGGGGACTCTGAAAATGATGACCCTGCCCCAGAGCCTGGCAAGTCCCACTAGACTCAAGAAGACCTGCATTTTGAGCCATCCCATGCCGTGCTGCGACCTTACACGGCTGCAATACCCCTATACCATGCGACTTCAAACCATTGTGCGGTGCACAGTCTTTTGAATTTCGAATCTTTCTGAAACTTCATGGGAATCCTGCTGGATCTTCAGAGGCACGATTCCAGTCCAAAATGTCCCATCAAACGAAGATAATGTGACCAGCGATATTCTGTCGTCTTCTGTGCTCCTGAAAAAGGTGTCAAATCCACACAGCCGCATTCAGCCATGAGGAAAACCTTGCCTAGAGCCTTCCACTGGATCCTTGCTGTAAAAGTGTTTCCAGTGTCTTCTGTCTTCTTGATGAAGGAATTCAACGACCAGGTTTTTGGCTGCAGAGCCTGACGTCCTGCTGCAAAATCGTCTTCTGTGCTGAGGTACTGTGATGGCTTGGTAATTTATTTACTTTACGTCTCCTGTGATTCCTGTGTAGTTTTGGGGTATTTTCTGTGATTGGGAGTCCTATTTTCTAGTGTACCCATGCCCCTGCTGGAATCCTCCTAGGGTCTCTTCTCTGAAGCCCCTGGACCCTCAACTAACTCTAAAGTAAAGTGCTTACTTGTTCTAACTGTCTTCCTTAGGAACTCTGACGTTTGCTACTTAAGAGCCTATCCTGACCTGCCTGTTTGACACTAGACCCTAGTGACCCCCTTTCTGCCACTGAGAACACTCATGTTCCAAGAATAAGGGAAAAACTTCTAAGGATTGGGCCTTTTGCCTAGAAAAGAGAGTAAGTGTTTAAAAGTGGCTTACTTTAAAAAGACGTTGTTTGGTAACTGTAACTCTGAGAGTGAACAGTTCCAAAACTTATTACTTACCTTAGTTCTGCCATTCTGAAAAGTATATGTAAGGTTATTACTTACCTTGGACATGTTCTGCGATTCTGAAAAGTATATATACATATATATCAGTGAAAAAACTTTGTTAAAGGGACGTTATGGTTAAGTTGCGCTACTAAAAACCTATGAAATTCAGTGAAAAAACTGAAGGGATGTTATGGTTCAAAGTAAAACCGAAAAACCCCTGAAATTCGGCAGTTATGGTAAGATAAGCAACCATAACTCGCGCCACCGTGCACTGCTAACACTAACACCCAGGACATCAAAGATGACATCACAAATGTCATTGATGACATCACTGATGACATCACATGTGTATGTACTTTTCATGAAAACTCTGTACAAGGGATTCTTATAATGCTGACCAAAAACTGTCAAGGATCAATGGGAAAAATATCATGAGCTAATGAGCTAATTAGTGCATTAAGCAATGCATTGATATAAATAGCATTCTATTATGAAGTTCCATCCAGTATAGTAAGCTACTCATGCAGAAACATAGGCAGTGTGTGCAGCATACATGATGAAGGTGCAATATTCATAATCTTGCCATGCTGAATAGTGAAAAGATAACTGCTTTCTTATTAGAGTTTTGCGTACTGTGAAGGTACCGTAATTAGCACCAAGGTCCCTTTGCGGGTCCAATCCTTTACAGCTGGTAAAACCAGCCGTTAAGGTGGGAACCCGCAAAGGGACCTTGTAATCAGGCGCTAAGGGATTACCGGTACCGGTACCCTTACCGGTACTGGTAATCCCTTAGCGCCAGGGTCGTAATGAGGCCCCTTGACTGTTACTGAGCAAATGTCATGCCTGCTGGACATACCTCTGGACCAGGAACGACCTCTCCATACAAAATGAGTTACGCCCATAGAACCATGAGACCATTCTACTCAAAATGGAGGTTGTTCGATGCGTTGCCTGGAAAACGACGTCTGCATTTTTCACGTCGTTAAAATTCACGTGACTTTGGTCCGTCACGTGTATCATGGCAGTGCGTACATAAGCAGCGTGGAAACTCTGATCGCTGCTTCTGATTAAGTCAATTTAGGCGTTTTGGTAGCTGAGATCCGAACCTGCATTCTCGCATTACCTCAGCAACTTCTGTGGCCTATTTGGAGCGTGCTTCCTTCACACGCTAATTCCTGAGCTGCGTGAATCCTGTTCGCGTGTCAAATCTCCACGCGGACGCTGTCTGCAAGCACGGCTGTCCTGAGCTGCGTGAATCCTGTTCGCGTGCCAAATCTCCATGCGGACGCTGTCTGGAAGCGTGGCTGTCCTGAGCTGCGTGAATCCTGTTCGCGTGCCAAATCTCCACACGGACGCTGTCTGCAAGCGCGGCTGTCCTGAGCTGCGTGAATACTATTCGTGTGCCAAATCTCCGCGCGAACGCTGTCTGCAAGCGCGGCTGTCCTGAGCTGCGTGAATCCTGTTCGCATGCCAAATCTCCACGCGGATGCTGTCTGCAAGCGCGGTTGTCCTGAGCTGCGTGAATCCTGTTCACGTGCCAAATCACCACGCGGACGCTGTCTGCAAGCGCGGCTGTCCTGAGCTGCGTGAATCCTGTTTGCATGCCAAATCTCCACGCGGATGCTGTCTGCAAGCGCGGTTTTCCTGAGCTGCGTGAATCCTGTTCGCGTGTCAAATCTCCACGCGGACGCTGTCTGCAAGCACGGCTGTCCCGAGCTGCGTGAATCTTGTTCGCGTGCCAAATCTCCATGCGGACGCTGTCTGGAAGCGTGGCTGTCCTGAGCTGCGTGAATCCTGTTCGCGTGCCAAATCTCCACACGGACGCTGTCTGCAAGCGCGGCTGTCCTGAGCTGCGTGAATACTATTCGTGTGCCAAATCTCCGCGCGAACGCTGTCTGCAAGCGCGGCTGTCCTGAGCTGCGAGAATTCCTGTTTGCGTGTTAAATCTCCACGCGGACGCTGTCTTCAAGCGTGGCTGTCCTGAACTCCGTGAATCCTGTTCGCGTGCCAAATATCTACACGCGGACGCTGTTTTCAAGCGCGGCTGACCTGGCTGCGTGTATTCTATCGCGTGCAATCCTGCACGTGCTTTTCTGAACTATTTTGAACCTTTTGTTACCTGTGACAGTTAACAGGTGAAATTCTAATTTTTGTTCATCGTGGGAAAGGAAGTATTTCATGAACTATTTGAAGGTTATTGTGCACAGTACTTTGGACGCTATCCTGTGGTGCACCAACCCGGTATCTAGCGAGAGCCTCGTGCCGTTCGGGATAAGTCTCCCTTACTAATCTTCCCTTCCTTTGTCGTTTGTTCAACTCCTGGTTTTCTTCAAGGAACCTTCGTGGATTTCTTCAGTCTTGCCATAAGGTCAGTGTCTGAATTAATACTAAACTGTGTTATCTTAGTAATTCGATTGGGACAGTTTCTTATGATACTTTATATATCCTAGGCATACTTCCTACACAATACCCACGCCCTTTCCAGTGATCCATCTCTCTGCCTGTTTCATCCAGTCAGAGAGTTGTATCATTTGGAAGGTCTAATTTGACCTGCCAAATTGTATCCTTTATTGGTTTCCATATCCTTTTCAGTCGATACATTGGTGATTTATGACAGAATCAGAAGCCATGGAGGGTACGGATCCTTTAACTGTTTTGACTCAGTTAATCACTGACTTGCGGAATGAAATGATTATGGCACAGGACGTGCTACAGCATTGCATGGATGTTATGCAAGATGCCATGCATGCCACTCCTCAGGTAGCACGGGTTCCAGTAGCCACTGCATCTGGATCTGGGACTACGACACCATCTTTATCACAGGAAACTCTTAAAGTGGTTATGCCCACACAGTTTCCATTGGCTCCTCCGGAAAGGTTCACAGGTGATCCTAAAACCTACAGAACTTTTGTTAATCAATGCCGACTTCATTTTCTTTGCCGGCCTAATTCATTTCCTATTCTAACTACTAAAGCAGCATTCGTTTTTTCCCATTTGGGGGTACAGCTGCTGCTTGGGCAAATCCTTTATTGGAATCAAATAGCCCCTTGTTGTACGATTGTGATGATCTTCTGGCTGCTATGAACAAAGTCTTTGATATGCGCTACGCTACTCAAGCCACAGATCTGGAGCTGTTGAATTTACAACAAGGTACTCAACCTCTGTTGGCTTACATTGCACGATTCAACCAATTAACAGCCGAAACCCAATGGCCAGAAGACAAGAAGACGGCTGTTTTCTACAAGGGTCTTTCAGAAGAACTCAAAGATGCCTTGTCCACGGTCCCAGTGGTTCCTACAGGGTTTTCAGAATTTCTTGATTTAATTTTACAAATTGATGCCCGAAGAAATCCCCGCAAAGGAGAGAGAAAACCTTTCCTTCATGCACCAGTTCATTCTGATACACCGGCACTTTCTTCGAATGATCCTGAACCAATGCAAATTGGCGCAGTGAGAGGCCGGTTGTCTAGAGCTGAAAGAGAGAACCGAAGAAAAAATAACTTATGTATGTATTGCAGTTCATCTGAGCATTTATTGACGGCATGTCCTAAAAGACCAAATAAGCCTTCGGGAAACGCCAAAACTCGACAGTAGCAGGAGTACCTGTGTCGAGTGTTACATCGGACTCCATTACATTTCCAGCTCATGCACCGATAGCTGTTGAGATGATTTTACGTTTCAATGATCAAGACATGGCTTCCAAGGCTATGGTTGACTCTGGAGCCACTAATAATTACATCGATGTCACATATGCCAAGAAATGTTCTATACCCCTTATAGACAAGAACAAACCTGAAACTGTTAATACTGTGGATGGATCAGTCTTGATTTCCGGTATGGTAACTCAGGAGACTGTACCTATTCAGATGACTTTATCAAATGGTCATTCGGAGGAAATAGTCTTCGATGTCATTGCGGCTCCTCAATACAAAATATTACTTGGATTAATTGGTTGACTCTTCATAATCCCGCCATAGACTGGGTTACGGGACTGATCCAATATCCTTCCGTTTTTTGTAATGAACATTGCTTTACCAGCCAGGTGGTGTCAAATAAATCACATATGTTGGCCTCTATTGAGGGAATTTCCACTATCAGTGTGGTACATCAGAGCGGTACACATATACCAAGTGAATATGCAGATTTTGCTGATGTGTTTGACAAAGGTCAGGCAGAACGGCTGCCTCCACATAGGCAATATGATTGTCCCATTGAATTAATTCCTGGAGCTCAAATTCCTACTGGTCGAGTCTATTCTGTGACTCTCAAAGAAGATGTTGTCTTGAAAGAATACATCGATAAAGCTCTTGATATGGGATTTATACGGCCATCTCAATCGCCGGCTGCCTCTCCTTTATTCTTTGTTCCAAAGAAGGAAGGAGATCTAAGACCTTGCATTGATTACAGGGCTATTAACGACATCACCATTAAGAATCAGTATCCTTTACCACTGATTAATGTCCTGTTAGATCAATTAGGAACTTCCAAGTATTTCTCTAAATTGGATTTGCGCGGTGCTTACAATTTGGTTCGCATTCGCGAAGGAGACGAGTGGAAGACCACTTTTAAGACGCGGTATGGCCTTTATGAATATTTAGTGATGCCTTTTGGTCTTTGTAACGCTCCCGCCACATTTAAGTTCTTCATGAACGATATCTTCAAAGATATGATGGATCAATTTGTGGTGATTTACTTCGACGACATTTTGATATATTCATCATCTTTTCCAGAACATGTTAAACACGTCTTAGCTGTCTTACAAAGATTGAGAGAGAACAAACTTTTTGTTAAAGCCGAGAAATGTGTCTTTCATACACAAGAAGTGGAATTTCTGGGTTACGACATTACCAATCAAGGTGTTCGAATGAGTCGTTCCAAAGTGAAGGCTATATTGAATTGGCCTGTTCCACATAATGTCAAGTCATTACAGTCATTTCTAGCATTTGCAAATTTTTATCGCAGATTTATTCGTTCTTTCTCCAAAACAGTAGCACCATTGACAGCTTTAACTAGTTCTAAAATTCCATTCTGTTGGAACCAGAATGCCCAAGCTTCTTTTGAGAAGTTAAAAGAAGCATTTACCACTGCACCTGTACTTCAACATCCTGATCCGGATGGTCAGTTTATCGTTGAAGCAGACACCTCCAGTGTCGCTACAGGAGCTGTACTCTCGCAGGTTTGTGCAGAAACTAAGCAGGAGCATCCAGTTGCCTTCTTCTCACACAAAATTACCCCATATGAATAAAACTATACTGTCACTGAGCGTGAATTACTTGCAATCAAGGATGCTTTCCAAGAATGGAGACATCATCTTCTTGGGGCCAAACATCAGGTTGTGGTGTATTCGGATCATAGAAATCATCAGTCATTCAAAACTATGAAATGTCTTACAGCTAGACAGGCCAGATGGCATGTTTTTTTTGCTCAATACGATTTTCAAATTACTTATCGCCCTGCCAGACAACATGTCAGATGCTTTGTCTCGCATCGGTGAAGAGGTGAAAGAAGAATCACCGGTGCAAAATAAGTTGCTGGCAGATCACGTGATATGTAGTTGTTCTGCACAACCTTCCCTAAAAAACGAGTTACAGGAGTGGGTGAAATTACATCCACAATTGATTCAGGAATTGAATATTGATAGATACAATGGTTTGCCTTTTAAACAAGGAGTACTTTATCTACCAACTGGTAACACTCAGAACAAAGCCCTCAGTTGGGGTCATGATTCCTTGATTGCCGCCCATCCTGGACAGAAGAAGACTCTAGAGTTACTCAAAAGATGGTGTTGTGGCCGTCTATAACACAAGATGTTATAAATTATGTTTCAACATGTTCGGTATGCAGTCAGTGCAAGCACACTCCTGGCAAACCAGTGGGTTTACTTCAGTCTCTACCTGTTCCCAAAAAACCATGGGACATGATATCAATGGATTTTGTGGTTGAACTTCCAAGAAATAAAGGCTACGATACCATATGGGTGGTGGTGGACTACTTTACAAAATTGGCACTTTTCATCCCCTGTATTGGTGTACCAACAGCTGCTGGTCTGGCTGATCTATTCATCCGGCATATATTCCGTTTTTTTGGTCTACCTTCAGTGATAATCACTGACAGGGGTTCACAATTTGCGTCACGTTTTTGGAGAGCACTAAATTCGGCATTACTAATTGATGACAGATTGTCTAGTGCTTATCACCCTCAAACGGATGGACAGACTGAGAGAGTCAATAGCACTATGGAACAATATCTGCGATGTTTGTGCCTGCAGTTTCAGTCAGATTGGCTCAGTGTTCTGCCGGCAGTGGAGTTCGCCTATAACAATTCCTATCATAGTGCCATAGGTACTTCACCTTTCTATGCTTTGTATGGGCAACACCCACGATCCATTCCTTTGGATTCCAGTTTGTCGTTGGATACTCCTGCAGCAGGATGTAATTTTAGGGATCTTAAGAGTCTACAGAAGAAAGTTAAGCAGCAATTGGAGCAAGCTAAAAAGCGAGACAAGACCTATGCCGATGCTTATAGAATCCCTGCACCTGTCTACAAAGCAGGTATGAAGGTATGGCTGTCCACAAAAAACTTGAGGATACCCGGTAAAAAGAAATTGTTGCCTAAATACATCGGGCCATATGAAGTGCTCCACGTTATAAATCCGGCTGCTGTCCGTTTGGCTTTGCCACAACGGTGGCGAGTGCATCCTGTATTCCACTTGTCACTCATCAAACCGTGCCCGGATGCTACTAGATTGCCTATACGGCCTGTTGCTATTTCTGTGAAAGGGTCAGACGAATATGAAGTACAAGACATTCTGGACATGAGGTTACGGTCTGGGAAACCATATTATCTGGTGGATTGGAAAGGCTATGGTCCTGAGGATAGATCCTGGGAACCTCTGTCTAACATTCATGCTCCAGCTTTATTAAGGCAATTCCACTCGAAAAGGGGAGAGGCTGCTCCTTTGGGGGGTGGCACTGTCATGCCTGCTGGACATACCTCTGGACCAGGAACGACCTCTCCATACAAAATGAGTTACACCCATAACTCATGAGACCATTCTACTCAAAATGGAGGTTGTTCGATGCATTGCCCGGAAAACGACGTCTGCATTTTTCACATCGTTAAAATTCACGTGACTTTGGTCCGTCACGTGTATCATGGCAGTGCGTACATAAGCAGCGTGGAAACTCTGATCGCTGCTTCTGATTAAGTCAATTTAGGCGTTTTGGTAGCTGAACTCCGAACCTGCGTTCTCGCATTACCTCAGCAACTTCTGTGGCCTATTTGGAGCGTGTTTCCTTCACACGCTAATTCCTGAGCTGCGTGAATCCTGTTCGCGTGCCAAATCTCCACGCGGACGCTGTCTGCAAGCGCGGCTGTCCTGAGCTGCGTGAATCCTGTTCTCGTGCCAAATCGCCACGCGGACGCTGCCTGCAAGCGCGGCTGTCCTGAGCTGCGTGAATCCTGTTCGCGTGCCAAATCTCCACACGGACGCTGTCTGCAAGCGTGGTTGTCCTGAGCTGCGTGAATCCTGTTCGCGTGTCAAATCTCCACGCGGACGCTGTCTGCAAGCACGGCTGTCCTGAGCTGCGTGAATCCTGTTCTCGTGCCAAATCTCCATGCGGACGCTGTCTGCAAGCGTGGCTGTCCTGAGCTGCGTGAATCCTGTTCGCGTGCCAAATCTCCACGCGGACGCTGTCTGCAAGCGCGGCTGTCCTGAGATGCGTGAATCCTATTCGCGTGCCAAATCTCCACGCGAACGCTGTCTGCAAGCGCGGCTGTCCTGAGCTGCGAGAATTCCTGTTCGCGTGTTAAATCTCCACGGGGACGCTGTCTTCAAGCGTGGCTGTCCTGAACTGCGTGAATCCTGTTCGCGTGCCAAATATCTACACGCGGACGCTGTTTTCAAGCGCGGCTGACCTGGCTGCGTGTATTCTATCTCGTGCAATCCTGCACGTGGTTTTCTGAACTATTTTGAACCTTTTGTTACCTGTGACAGTTAACAGGTGAAATTCTAATTTTTGTTCATCGTGGGAAAGGAAGTATTTCATGAACTATTTGAAGGTTATTGTGCACAGTACTTTGGACGCTATCCTGTGGTGCACAAACCCGGTATCTAGCGAGAGCCTCGTGCCGTTCGGGATAAGTCTGCCTTACTAATCTTCCCTTCCTTTGTCGTTTGTTGAACTCCTGGTTTTCTTCAAGGAATCTTCGTGGATTTCTTCAGTCTTGCCATAAGGTCAGTGTCTGAATTAATGCTAAACTGTGT
The DNA here is from genome assembly GCF_040938575.1 of Ambystoma mexicanum. Taxonomy (NCBI): domain Eukaryota; kingdom Metazoa; phylum Chordata; class Amphibia; order Caudata; family Ambystomatidae; genus Ambystoma; species Ambystoma mexicanum. The sequence continues at coordinate 1,440,055,245 of NC_090929.1, read as the reverse complement.
TATCTTAGTAATTCGATTGGGACAGTTTCTTATGATACTTTATATATCCTAGGCATACTTCCTACACAATACCCACGCCCTTTCCAGTGATCCATCTCTCTGCCTGTTTCATCCAGTCAGAGAGTTGTATCATTTGGAAGGTCTAATTTGACCTGCCTACAATCAAGTCGTGTGAAAATAGGATCCGGAAGAGCCCTGCCAAATTGTATCCTTTATTGGTTTCCGTATACTTTTCAGTCGATACATTGGTGATTTATGACAGCAAAACCATGTGGCCTAGATATGTCAGTAAAGGAAAAAAAGGGGGAGCCAGACATGTGATGTCATCAGTGATGTCATCAATGACATTTGTGATGTCATCTTTGATGTCCTGGGTGTTAGTGTTGGCAGTGCACGGTGGCGCGAGTTATGGTTGCTTATCTTACCATAACTGCCGAATTTCAGGGGTTTTTCGGTTTTACTTTGAACCATAACGTCCCTTTAATTACCTTTTTTCACTGAATTTTAGAGGTTTTTAGTAGCACAACTTAACCATAATATCCCTGACTTCATATACATGTAACATAGAACATACTAACCCCCTCGTAGTGATTTTCATGTCCGCGGACTACCGCCATGTCCACGGACATATCGAAAATCTGAGCGTGGTGAATGTAAATTTAAATAGTGTGCCCCATTTCCCCTTTGAAGTTGGCTCTGAAAAGAGCCAGTTTTTTTGTTTTTTTAACAGATGCTTGACAGACACCTGTTATTTTGTATTTTTTTTCTTGTTTTTTTTTCTTACTTTACTCCTAAAATCTTCACATAACCTTCTCCAAAGCAACCCTTACATTCCAAAATAGAAAGGCATTTGCCGTAAAAGATAAAGAGATGCCATCTTCTTTAAAATTAACAGCATTACTGGCATCAATATTCTCATTATTACAGAAGAACATACCAGCTCTAAGCATGAAGGCACACATGCCTCGGTTGATGACACACCTAGCAATGTTTTGCTGAGGAAAAAAACTGAACTATTGTCCCATATTGCCATAGGTAGTAATCCAGAAAAAATTACTTTCGCATTTGGAAGTATCTTCATTACGGCTTGAACCAAGCGTTCCAAATCAGCCAACAAAGTAGGGGCACTGACGTTGCCCAAATGGAAAGCACCATAGTGCAAAACTACCACATGTGGACTGTTCATCGTGGCTATATCCTCACAAACGTGTACAATTCCCTGTACATTGCAATCAGGCACGGTGCTCCACACCACCTCCACTCCTTTCACATCAAAGTTCTTTGCAACATGCCTCCATTGAGCGTACTGTTGTAAACCATGCACAAACATATCTCCAAGCACCAACACCCTGACTTTCTCTACTTCTGCCATCTTCACCACACAGTCTCTTTCAACACAAATCCACAACCTCGACATCTGATTGGCTGATCCGTACAGTCTTCTTTTCATGTTGGATTTCTTGGAAAAACCCAGATGTAGCACGCCCTGTCCATGAACAGCCGCGGTGTCCGCTCACCGCGTCCACTTTACTCTCTGTGCCATTCCCTCATTGCATACAGCTAAGCAATCACACAATACGAATAACGTCCTCAGAACACCCCCATTTTGTAAATTTTCGAACATTTCAGGACAATTATTATTTTATTATTCAACATATTAACATTACAAATATTATACTTTCATCTTGTACTCTGCACACAATGCTATGTTTCCCCATTAGTAGCTCAGTATACTAGATAGAATCCCATAATACAATGCTATTTATATCAATGCATCGTTCAAAGCACTAATAACGGTATGATATTTATTGCAATATCCTTGACACTTTTTTCGCAACATTATAATAAAAATCCCTAGTACACAAATTCCATGAAAAGTACATACACATGTGATGTCATCAGTGATTTCATCAATGACATTTGCAATGTCATCTTTGATGTCCTGGGTGTTAGTCTTAGCAGTGCACGGTGGTGGCGTGAGTTATTTTTCATAGCTTAACATAACTTGCGATTTTCAGGGGTCTTTCGGCTGTACTTAGAACCATAACATCCCTTAAACAAACTTTTTTTAATATCACGCAAACAATATATAAACATGGCGTGCAAAAAACAACTTCTCACAGATGGCTTTACACAGAATGTTGCAAAGTAAGAATTTATGTTCGTTCACAGTGAAGGTCAGCTGCTTCCATTTTTTTCTCGGGCCTCGGAGAGGCTCACGAAGCGGACTACAAGGTTGTATTGTGTTTTGACCTTGACAGACAGAGATTGTGATGAAAGACTTCTCTTGAAGGAGTGTTGCTAAAACGTAAGAGAAGATAAGGATGAAATTTCTGAAATGAAACCACTTTTATATATTATATCACTATGCAAAAGATAGTTCGCACACGCAGAGTCGTATTTTGGGACTGCACTACTCGTAGACAATGGAAATTGCAATTGTACTGTAAGTAACCCTTTAGATTATTTTATACCAAATATAATTACAATAGCGTAGCATTAAAGACCGCTCAAGTTGAACTTGTTCGTTCAAAGTGGCATAATGTTTTCTACTGCGCACTATCACCGCCGAATTGATCCCCTGTCGTTTAGAGGGCTCTGAAACAGGCAGACGACACAGGGTGGGTTAATAGAAATAATTTAACCGGTCTATAGGCGGTCAAGCGCTCTACTCGCTGTGCCACTTCACTGTAGCCTGTCAAGTGGCACAGCGAGTACAACGCTCGCTTTGACGTCCGTGCACAGCTTGCTAACGCAAGTTTGAATCCCGGCAAGGCCAAACTCAGCCTTTCATCCTTCTGTGGTCGATAAATGAGCACCACACACCATGGGTAATAATAAGCACCGCTTAGATACCTCACGGTTCTTAGCGCTATATGAATGGGAAAATATTATTATTTTATTATTAACATACTCCGTTGCACTATCTTCGATAGCAAATAGTTTCACGCCCTAATAAATAAAATTATGATTTTTAATGAAGATCGGCTGGTGAGACTAATTCATGTTTTTTAAAACAGGTATGTCGCCCCATTTTGCCTATGTCACGATTTACAGACTCCAGCGGATGGGGTCTTCAACTGCCAGGTGCAGGTCCAAATATGCAACTTCATGACCCTCACCATTTTACGGGACAATCGCCAAGGACCAATATGCCCTTACGCAGTACTAGCGGCTACAAACAACATACCAACCAATAGGGTGGTCTAATGGCTCTTTGTTGGAGCAACCTTCCGATTATCAGAGCGACCATTTACTGCTTTTATCATAAACCAACAGCCTATCTACCGCAAAGGAACAGCGCGTGGCTCAAAATAAACTTTTGCTGATCGACAGCAGAGACAATAGCAAATCGCTGAATATTCACTAAACATTTCATGTGAAATAAATGTACTTTACCAAATGTACAATCCTGCTGTTTACTTTTAAACCACAGTTTCATATTCCGGATTGTGGCGCACTGAGTTGTAAGCTGATCTAACAACCTCTGTACCGCAAAGGAACATCGCGTGCCTCAACATGAACTTTTGCGGATCGACAACAAAGACAAATGCAAATTGCTGAATATTCTCTAAACATTTGATGTCAAATAAATATACTTTACAAAATGTACAATCTTGCTGTTTGCTTTTAAATCACTGTTTCATATTCCGAATTGTGGCGCGCTGTGTTGTGACATAATATGTGTTGACGTCCGGGTTCTGTGTAAAGTCACTTAGGACTGGAGAGGACTGGGCGCGTTTGATGACGCACCCTGTAACGTCACGGAGAGAGGCGGGGAATATGAATGCTTTGATAATATCAGGCTTAGGAGCGGGAGATATGATTTAGTGTCGCAAAAGCAAGTCAGCCAGGTCAATAGCGCCAGTCATAGGATTATCACATAATATCGGCGCACACCAGCCGGATTTATCGTTTCTTTAGTGGACAAAAAGTCGGTTGACGCCCATAGGAAATTGTACTATTAGCGGACAAAAGGAGTGGTCTTAAAACACTTTCACCCTGACAACGAACAATACAAACAACGTTCTCAGAACACCCCCATTTTTTGTAATTGCAACCATTTCGGGACACCGCGAGTGTTCTTAGAACACATTCAACTAGACAGATTACAATATGGACAGCGTCCTGAGGACACCCCCAGTTTGTGTATTTACGAACAATTAAGTACACCGCGAGTGTTGATAGCTCATTTTTACCTTCCTTGCGAACAAAAATGACACATACTCCGTCCTCTAAACACCCCACCATTTAGTTTATTTACAAAATGTCAGAACAGCCGTGTTCTCCGCGGACAAATCGAACACAACAAAAACGTCTAGCACATAAAAAAACAAAACATTGAACTTATCTCATACTCCCCCACCTTCCCCAAACACTCTTACACACCAACACACGGCACTAAATACAATTTTTTATCCACGTTTCACCGCGCTGTACGCGGTCGACAGCGAATACAAGATGGCGGGCGCCACAGAAAATCTGACGCGCTCCACGCGCCATGGGCCAATCGGGGTGCTGTCCGCGGAGCGAACAAGGAAGTCCGTCCGCGAAGCGAACACAGATATCACTAATTTTTTTGCCTTACGTTTTGGTCATTTTATAAAAAACTACTGGATGGATTTACACCAAATTTGCAAAAGCACGCTTTCGGGACGAAGCCCCCGCTCCTGCCACAAATTTGGTGTAAATCCGTCCAGCGGTTTGGCCTGTGGCCGTGCGCAAAGTTTTTTCCCATTATGTCTATAGGAAAAAACACAAGTTTTGGGACCACCCCTATAACTTTTCCCCCCCAGGACGAATCCTCACCAAACTTTGCAAAAAACTTCAGAGTGGGCCACATACTTTTTTTGTAAACTTTGGTGAGGATTCGTCCAGAGGGAGCGAAGTTATAAGCCACCCAAAAAATGCTCTTCCTATGGAAACACCAACTTAACCATAACTACATGGACGCTACCGCGTCCATGTAATATATATATATATATATATATATATATATATATATATATATATATATATATATAGTTTTACTTACCATAGAAATATTTTGCCATTCTGAAAAGTATATGTAACATCTGTCTTTCCTTAGAAACTGTTTCGCCATTCTAACAGACAGTAACAGACAGTAGATGCAAGGTTATATTACTCACCTGTGATTTGGTTGTGCCTCTTCCCAAAAGTACTGCTGTTGGTTTCACTTCACTATTCCTGTTAGGATAAGTGTATCTCCCAACTGGGTCTTGCCTTCCCTGGCTTGTGGTTAGCCTGTCCAGAATAAGTCTGCATTATGTTTTACCTTCCTAGAATAACTTTGAGTCATTCATAAAGTGTAACACTGGGTTGTGCTTTCCCTGGTCTGTTTTAGACAGACACAAAAATAGTCTGAGGTTTATAACTGCCTTAATGTTGCTGATGGCTCCTTTAGAAAGTGCATAGGTTTTACTTAACTTGATGTAGCTGTTTGCCATCCTAAAAAAAGTTACAGGACTTATTGCTTATCTCAAACTGTGTTTTACTGATCTCAAAAGCACCTGTAATAGAATATTACATCCTTAGGTTTTACTCACCTAGTATAACTGTGGGTTATCACAAAAGAAGTTATTTGTTTTTACTGTACCTAGAATCATTGTTCCAATATACACAAAAAGTATATTGTCCAGTTGCTTTACTATTTGATTTATTGATTAGCGTCACGGTACAACTGCTAAGGCCTACTACCCTGCATTACTGTAAGTAATCGAAAAGTATCTATCGGTTTTGACTTTTCTAGAACTACTGTTAGGTGCTCCAAATAAGATTGTATGCTTTGGTATGTGCACCTTCAAGCATAGTGTTATTTTTTTATATTTGTGGTTATAGATAATGTGATAGTACTTATTTCCCCCAAGATTTATCTGGGCCTACTTGTATTTAAATAAACCATTTATTTTTACAATGCATAGTGTTTCAGTGTTTCTTTGGACCATATGAATATTAGAATTTCATTGTACTAATTCTACAGCCCTCACTCCCTCCTAAAATAAGCCTGGCTGCTCTGTCTATGCTACCCTGAACTCAGGTGGTACAGCCTTCTACTAAGAGTGGATTCTTGTACTCTCTCAGTTGAATGGTTTTACTAAGCCCTTAGTTGTACTTCAGAAAAACTGTCCTAACAGTGTTTGAGTCAGCAGAAAAGATGAAACACCCTGCAAGGGCAGAAGGCTGACATTTTTCATAACTGCAAGCAGAGAAAATCAATTTTACGGTCTCTAAACACGTGATCAGAACCCGGGGAAAAAGGCCCATTCATTTGAGGCAGACAGAAACTCTTGTTCCCATCAAACTGAAGACAGAAGATGAAAAAATGCATCACAACATGGAGTTGGCAACTGCAGTGTCCTTGCTCAGGGACAGAGAAGTTAGAAAAGTGGTAACATTAGCGGGAAACAGGCTGTGCTGAGTCCATTCTCGCCACCTATCATTTTTGCTCACGTGCTGGCAAATTCCCCAAATTGACAAGGTTCACAATGGCCTCCTGGGGGTGTTGCTAGGCGCAGCTACCCAATCTGGCTAGACCAATCCGATCATCTGTCCCATATAGGATGTAATTATGTCTGTAGTATTCACCCAATCCCATCTTGCCTACAGTCCAGGAATGTAACCTTTGGCTGTAATGTCACAGCAACATAAAACCTCACTGCCAATCTGTTTCTTGGGCATGGGGGATTTCTCTCAAGCCAACCTATGGTTTTTAATTCCGCTTCAGTGTGATAGTGGCTACTGAAGCATCGAAATGGCTGTCCCCCATTGCACCGGCGAGAAAAGAGTAGGAATTAAGAATGTGCGTGGACCTACATGGTTTAAATGCCATCATTTGGGTGGACAGGCATCCACTTCCGAACATCAATAAACCTTTAACCACCATGGGAAAGGCATCATAGTTCTCAAAGTTTGATCTCTCGTCTGCGTACCACCAGATTGAACTGCATGAGTCATTGTGCCATTTCACCTCATTTGTTATGCCATTCTGGGAGTACATGTTCTGCAGGATGCCATTTGGCACAGCATCTGTGGCGGCAGCATTCCAACTTTTAATGCAAGAATTGTTTTGTAGATTTGAGAGTGTGAGTTATTTCAGGATCATATACTTGTGTGGGGGAAGAGTTAGGATTAGTATGATCAGAGGGTGCATCTCGTGTTGAGAATGTTGAAAGAAAAGGGGCTAACGGTGAAGATGTCAATGTCAGGTAAAAATGCTCAGTGTCACGTATTTGGGACACACTATTGATAGTAGTGGAATTAGATCCAGGGAACGTCTGGTAAATGTTTTGAGGCAGACACCTGCACCCTAGTCCAAGGAACATGTAAAGTTGTTCTTAGGTATGTCCAAGTATTACGTGAAATATATTCCTAGTATGGTGAAAAAAAACAATCAATACGAGGGATTTCCTCAAAAAGAATGTGGTTTTTCAAGAGGTTAGAGGAGTGTCAGAGGCAATTTGATACGGTGAGAAGGAATGTGGATGAGGCTCTGTCGTTAGCAATACTTTATGTAAAAGCAGAGAGAGTGTTGACAGTGGATGCTATCGATGTTGGGTTTGGGGCATTATTGTCGCAGTGGAAGGACGGTAAGTACAAAGCGATTGCATCAAGGGTTTTGCGAGATCCCGAGATTATATATTCTGTGATTGAGAGGAAGGCATTAGCGGTGTGCTGGGTGTCCAGGAATTTTCTTACATTACTGTAGGGTTTGCCATATGTGGGAGGACAGACCACAAGCATTTAGTTCATGTTTTGACCACCAGGTGTTTAGGTTCAGTGTCACACAGGATAGCTAGATGGATAGAAGACCTACAGGAATACAATTTTGTGGTAGAGTATGTGCCAGGTCAAGAAAACGCTGTGGCTGACTGCCTTTCTAAACTGTCTGCACAAGGTGGGAACTTTTGAGGTGGGGAGGCGCAAGTATCATGTGCAATAGCAGCAATAGACAAAGTGTGGTGGGAAGGAAGAGATAGGGACCCAGAGTTAAGATGGATTAGGACTGGTTTGAAGGAAGGATGGGCTCCTGTTGAGGACCATATGCAGGGTAAGAAATACGCTTCAGTTCGCAATGAGTTAGTGGAAGGTCTTTGGGGAGTGACGAGGGGCGATCAATACCTCCAGTGAGTGTCTAGGGCTCTGGCTCATGAAGGACACTTGGGAAGGACTTTGACCAAGAAAAGGTTGAGGGAGTCATACGGTTGGCCTGCTAAACGACAATGATGTAGAGCTGGCGGTTAGGGATTCTGTGCCGTGAGCAGCGAATGACAAGAGCCAAGTAGTTAGGACACAACAGGTGCACCCATGGTTGGTTCCAGACAATGTTTGGAGCAAGGTAGCCTTAGCCGTAATGGGGCTGTTACAAGTGTTCAGGGAGAGTACCAGGACCCTTTAGGTGTTGATGGACTATATTTCGAGATGGATTGAGTTTGCACATGTGCAGTTGGTAACGACGGATAGGGTTGTAGAGTTTCTCAGGACGGTTTTTGACAGAAAGTGTGCACCTGATAGTATTGTCTCTGACAATGGTTTACAATTTGTTTTGAAAGAAATTGTGGAGTTTTTGAACCAGAGGGACATTGAACACGCTAGGACTGTATTACACAACACCAGTGCAAATTGATTGGTTGCGCATGCCAACAAGTTTGTTAACGAGGCGATACAGTTGGCTTTAGCGAATGGTTTAAATTCAGGTGTTGTGTTAACAGATACCGTCAAGGAACACAGCGACACGGCAAACAGTCTTACAGGGTGTGCAGTGTTTGAACGCATGAGAGTCAGGAAGCCAGTTGACAAGTTCTGGACAGGGTGACTTGGAGGTGTGGTGCAGTCTAACATGGATCTGGAAGTTGTTTTGAGTGCGACAAGGGAGAAGCAATGTGTGATGGCAGAGAGGCATAACGAGAAATGCGGAAAAGAATGTCAAGTCCATGGTGGGTGACGTGGTGAGAGTTTATAGTCTCTGTTTTGTGAGGAAAGGGCTACCAGTGTTCCTGGCACCCATGAAGGTGGTAAAAGTCTGGGCAGGCATATGTCGAGTTGAGTGATGGAACTGTATAGAGCAAGTGGAGGATCGCATCTCAGCATTCTATGGGCAGGAGGTGGATGGCTGATAAATCCTGTGGGGGGTGAGGAGGAGGAGGGTGGATCAAACTGTCAAAGGACTGTGTGGCAAAGAGTAGAGCGGCTGAAGATGGGGGTCGTGGGGGAGGTGACGTGCCGGCGGGGGTAGATTGTGCAGGGGTGCGATGGAAGGAGCAAATTGGTGACACCAGTAAATCCAGTCAAGCAAGGACGTCAGATGTTGTGGGTGCGGATGGCTATGAGGCAAGGGGAGGAGGGATGCAGTGTTCCAGTAGGATGAATTTGGTACACAAGAGGTTTGATGATTACATGTGTGGGTAGCTAGATTTCATCTTCTAGCGCCTTTGTTTGATTTTGTTTGTGTGTGTTCATGGTTTTTCCTTCATGAAGTCAGTTCTGATCAGGGCAGAGTAAGGGAGAAGGTGTAGTGTGTGTGTCAGTGACGAATGTTGAGTGTGCGCGTGTGGCCAAGTTCCATGGGACCTGCTCTGTAATGGTTCGGGGATGATCGTTGGTATTCATTTCCGCTCTGAGCAATACACCGTGGGGTGCCACGCATAGAAGTTACTGCGCGGGCTTGTCCGTTTTTCCTGCCCATGACACTCGCCACAGTGCTCTGTACATGCAGCCTCCACTCTGAGAAAAAAAGCCTACCTGTTCCAGTCTCAACCCCCATTACATACACTGTTCATGACCTGTTTCTATTTCTGAATGATAAAAAAAATCTGGATTTTTGAGCAGTCTACGTGAAACCCTGTGCAAATGCAAGGCCACAAAGATAATTGTCCTCCGTTGCCAAGCAACAGCCTTATTTTGACCTCAGCAAATGCAAGCCAATGTAAACGTAATTGCTATGAATTTGTGTCATAGTTTGAGAAACACAATTTGTTTTTTTTTTGCAGTGACCACATTCAAGGTATATGCAGGAAAAAGCCTGACATTCTCTGAAATAATTCTTTGATTTCCCACTATTAGGACAATTACTTTACAAGAGCCAAAATCTTCAGGGGGTTAAGTGTATTTTTCCGAAACCGCCGTTACTTACATGTCCTTTTCATACATCACGGTGAATAATAAAAGTTTAATTTTGAGCACTTCGGCTGGAGGAAATGTTGCCGACAGAACAGTCAATTCGAAACTAACTGCAGGTAGATAATAGGAATTCAGCTAAGTTGCTAGGCAACGCTCATTTTTTTTATGACCTGTATACATAATGTATGTATTCATTTTTCGTGTAATGGTTTGGCATTTTTATGATGTGTGCGAATCTATATCATGTTTTAGTGTCCACGTTTATGGCGAGAAGATAGTTTAAGAATGCAGAGAAGAATACTTTTATCTTTAAGTGTTGAAGTCAGTTATGTTGCTGTGTAACAACGGGGGCTTTTGTAATACTGAAAGTATGTTTTTCCCATTAATGTCACATTGCCACAGCCCAGTATGGGAGACCAGGTCTGCTTCAAGGCACTATATACCAAAGAACTACAGTGGCGAAACAGATTGGGTTGTTTGGGAGTCAAGAAACTGACCGGCGAGGAGCCTCATTACAGAATCTTTGCACTGGTGCAAGAGCAATTATGCATAGAATAAGCACTAGGACAAACATTGCACTGGCGCATAAATGCACTGACAAATAGTGTTGTTTCTTTTTTACACCAGGGAAATGTTTGCCCCAGTGCTAATATCTAAAAGTTCTGTAATACAGCCCAAGGTTGCTGTGTAAAACGGGGGGACTCATTATTGTAAATCTGACGCTTGGCTCACCTCAAAATAGTCTATTTCCAAACCATGCAGCACTATCCTAATATTAGTAATTGCTCAACAATAGTAATTAAGAAAACACAGCAACTGGTTAATATGAACATATGCTGTAAGATCACAGACATACATCTAGCCAGTGTATTTTTGCCCTGGTCCACTGACTGTCTATTTCCTCGAGGCCAAGGAGGGACCACTAACCCCCTCCCATCCCCCCATCTCCAGCCCAGCTGAAAGATAAAGCCATGTTAGGCATCCTGCCTTAGACAGAATAACAGTGGAGGGGTTACATCCCTGAGTTCTAAGAGAGGAACTAGTACTGGGGGGGCAGTCCCCACGACACACACAGAATCTTTACCCCCAAGGCAATTGTATTGCTAATAAACCTTCACACCATGGGATACAGAGATGATAATTGGTGGTAAACCCTTACCACCATTAGTTGGATGATGGCTGGCTGCGGTCCCCCAACCACACTGCATAGTCCTGATATGATATGGCATTTATAACGCGCCTATACACAAGGGTTTCAAGGCGCGACGAGACCAGGGAGGGGGAACAGAGGGAAAGCAGAGACAGCGATCCTACTACGCCAAGTGTCATTCAGATCGCGCAAGTGCTGGGGAAGGGTGAAGAGGAAAAGTGCGGCGTGGGAGGGGGGTGGGGACAGTGCAGTACATGGGGTAATAGAATAAAAACAATAAGAGAAGTAGGACCAGCTAGTGGCAAGCGCAAGGGTAAGTGAAAACACTCCTGCTTGAAGAGAGCATGGTGAGTGTTTACTGGAATGAGCCGTCACCCTAGCATTCCCGATTGTTTTTGAAAGACCAGAAACCCCATGGTTCAGTCGGGCATGACAGCTCCTGTTTGAGCCACCTATCTACCCAGTGAAACAATACCCGCCCCAGCTTGGTTCAATGCTTGAGCTGTGAGAAAGCTCCTAACACTGAACTAGGAAGGATGGCCTCCACTCCTATGTATATATATGTGCTTCTCAAAAATCAACTATTCCCTATTCTGGCTGGCTCTTATTATACCTATTTTGAACGATACCAGATAACTGCACGTCCTCAATACTCTCCTTTCATCTGTAGTCTGCTGGGGTTACCTGTCCCATATGCTCTTGGGTATCATGTGGTTTATCACATCAGACGCTGGCTCACCAAGACCTAGTCTGCCCTATTCCCAGGGGTGATGTCCAGAACTCTGGATGGCAGCCATTGTGCGTTCCTGGCATGCACACTTCACCAACCAGGGTCAGGCTCTGCCACCTCATGCAAGTGTGTTCCCATGCCTAGGGGCCTGTCCCTCCTTCCCTGTCTTACTCCTGGTGATCCGCTCTACAGGACTCACTTAACCCTCTGAGTCACGCCTGAGTGGGGCTCGAGGTCATTCGTGAATGCTTCATGCACTGTGAGAGACTACATCAACGGATGACACGTCATGGCAGCAGCAGCCTTAATGCAGCAGCCTGCTCCTCGTCTTCAACCCTATGAGGAGAGCTACTTCCACAGACATTCCTACTCCACACCGTTTTCTTGTGGTGGACGATTCTTCCTCTCCTGTATCCTCGCCCCTCTGTCCCACAATCCAGAGGTGGCAGACAGACTCCACACCAGGGGTTCTCCCTTCTTCTGGACTAACAGCCACTGAAGCTCAGGAAATGTGGTCAAGCCGCCTCACTGATGCCTGACTCGTCAGAAATATCCTGTTTACCACCCCACAAACAGCCCGGGGCTCTTTGCTCTGGATGTTCTCACTATCTCCACCAATCTCCTCTGGGGTGCTTCAGATTGCCCATAACCCCCACTCAACCATCAGTAGCAGGGCAGACTGAAGCACAGGCGATGGAGCGCTACCCACACTGCTCCCCGCAGACAGTTTGATCAGGGCCCAACCTTCTTTCCCTGGCCTTCTCCATTTTTCGGGCTAGCTGCGGTTCACTAGGGACCACACTGGCTCTGCCTTCCTCCTTGGCTCTCCTTCCCTTCATCTTTCAACCATCGTTTGTAAACTGCTGACGGCTTTTCCATTCAGGTTCCTCTGAGAAGAGAAACCACAATCCATTGACTTTGCCCAACATTCTCAAGCCTCCCCTGCAAGAGCATGCCCGTTTCATTAGACACTTTAAAGTACATCCAAGGACTTCACATTTGAGGATAAATAAACTGTTCTGCCTAACGCATGGTGTGTGTTTGTATTTTGCTATAACTTGCCTTATAGAAGTTAATAAGATATGGGACCCCAAATCTAGGCAGGCCCTGTTTGAGCCCGGATTTACATGCATTCTTCAGACACTTTTTGGTGTCTCAGCCTGCAGAGACTCATTCGCTGCATCACGTTAGTGGCGGCCCCACGATACGCCAGTGCCTTCTCCCGTTTGTTTGCTACATGTGACAGGACAGGCTAGATGTGGAGTATCTGGTTCTCTTTTCACTTGCAGAGGTATTAGCAACTATTAGAGGGCAAACACATGGCAAAGCCCATGGCCTAGACCAAATACTGGTTGATTTGCTCTCTTACGATCCGGAGATCTGGGCTCCTGTTTTGGATGATCTGTTTAAGGCTATTGTGATCCATAGGGAGGTACCCCCCAAGCTGCCTGATAGCCGATATAGCCCAATATTTAAAAAAGGGAATAGGTTGTCCCAGGAACATTATAGGTACATTTCCATTCTTAACAGCCTGGGGAAAAATGTTGGGAAGCGCTCTGTTGAATAAGTTAGCGAAATGGGCTAGGGCCAATAATGTCATCTTGGTTCTTCCAGCAGGATTCTACAGGGGTGTTATTACCCCTGGACGAAGTCTTCTGCCTCTATCCTTTGATCTTGTTTCATGCACTGGCGAGCAAACACAAGCCATAGTTCTTGTTTGAATTTGATACTGTTACAGGCATCTTATTACTGCAGGTGCTGCATTATCTTGGTGTCCCAACAAGTCTTTTTGCTGTCATTCGTCTTTTATATATTTGCTTCAGTAAGAGATGGTCCTTGAGGTGAAGGAACTAGCAGTTTTCCAGTAGATAAGGGAGTCAGGCAGGGGTGTGTTTTGGCACAGCTGTGAGGTGAAGGAACTAGCAGTTTTCCAGTAGGAATCTGGTAGGGGTGTGGTTTGGCACCACTACGAGGTGAAGGAACTAGGAGTTTTCCAGTAGGAATCAGGTAGGGGTGTGTTTTGGCACCACTGCGAGGTGTAGGAACTAGGAGTTTTCCAGTAGATAAGGGAGTCAGGCAGTGGTGTGTTTTGGCACCATCGCGTGGTGAAGGAACTAGCAGTTTTCCAGTAGATAAGGGAGAAAAGCAGGGGTGTGTTTTGGCACCATTGCGAGGTGAAGGAGTCCAGTAGATAAGGGAATCTGGCAGTGGTGTGGTTTGGCACCACTACGAGGTGAAGGAACTAGGAGTTTTCCAGTAGGAGTCAGGTAGGGGTGTGTTTTGGCACCACTGCGAGGTGAAGGAACTAGGAGTTTTCCAGTAGATAACGGAGCCAGGGAGGGGTGTGTTTTGACCATACTGCATTTTTTTTAATTTATCAACCCGTTGGCGCAGCTCATTTTGAATTTAGAAGGGAATGCCCTGGTCTAGATGGATTGGCATTCTTTTATTGATGATCACACTATTCTAATTTCAAATACTTCATTGGGATTACAAAGGCAGCTTGACACTTTCCGTTGTGAATGTATAGCGTAGGGCCTTGAGATCATTTCTCCAGACCGAATGCATGGTCTGCAGACCTGGCAAGAAAGTGAAACTTGGAGTCATCTTTCAGAATGAGCAGTTAGAGCAGTGTAGTGATGTGTCTTTGGAATGTTGGGGCACGCAAACCAATCTCCCTGCATTGTTCGGAGCTTGGTTTGCGTGACCCAGGGAACCGTTGGAGGAGTTGTCGAGTGGTTGGGCACGGCGGGCCCCTTACCGGATAAATGTACTTGTTTGTTCCACTCGAAGTGTCTCTCCCTCATTCTTACATTGGCGACGAGGTGAGGAGAGGGGGCCCGCCACAGCGCTCTGACTGTCCGCAGCCAGCGGCCAGTGAGCAGCCGATCTGCCGCACGCAGCCGCAGTGCCACCTCAGCCCCTCCCTCCTGGGCCTCGCCAGCGTGGACGGCTGCAGGCCCGGGGTTGTGAGGAGCAGCGGCATTGCTGTAGCTGCCGGAGCCGTTGGGAGAAGCCACGCAAGGCGCTGGATACAGCCGCGCTTCCCTGCCGCAGCCGCACTACAGAGGTGAGGAGGAGGAAGAGAGACAAGGGAGGCAGGGGCGGACACAGGGAGGCGGCGTCAGAGCAGGATCTGCCTTCGCCTCGGGAGGAAAACAAGCCCAACTGGCCTAGAAAAAAAAGGGGCTGAAGGTTTAAAGCAGAGAGCTTTAAGCGAATTTTGTTCACACGCATGTACATGGAAGAGAGCACATAAGGCACAGATGATGTGAAGGTTTGTCTGCACTGCCCAGGCATATCTACAGAGAAAGCAATTGGGAGCAAATTGCAAAGCAGTCAGGTGGAAAGACATTTACAAGTGAAATCAGGACCTGCAGGGTGGAGCAGGTGACATTTCCTGCCTATCATGGCAGCAGCTAGCATGGCCCCGCCCCCGCCTTTCTTATCTGAGCCAGGAGCACCGCCCATAAGATGGGACAGGTGGAAGAAGATTTTTGACACCTACCTGCTGGCAATTGGTGGCGACAAATTTGCTGCAGGGAGGAAAGAAGCGATTCTCCTGCACAACCTGGGCACTGAGAGACGCAGTGTTTACGATGGCTTGCCTCAACCTCCACTAGAGGGGCAAGGTGATATGGACCAGTACAATATAGCTGAAAGAAAACTGGAAATACATTTTGAAGCAAAAAAGAACACAACATTTGAAAGGCACAAATTCTTTCAGAGAGTCCAAGATCCACAGGAACCAGTGGAAAACTTTGTGGCAGCGCTAAGATCCTTAAGTCACACCTGTGAGTTCGGAGTGCTGACTGACTCATTGATACAAGATCACGTAGTGCGTTGCACTAGCAACATGAAGATACAGGAGAGGTTGTTGACCAAGGATGTATCTCTGCAAGTGGCGATTGAGATTGCCCGGAGTATGGAACAGACCCACAAATACATGTCCACGATGAAAAGTGATAAACCAGAGGGTGAAGTAGCAGCTGTGAGAGCATTCAAGAAAATGAATTTGAGTAGAGAACTCAAATGCTACAAATGTGGCAACAATCGCCATATCTCTACGAGCACATTTTGTCCTGCTAAGAACATTTTCTGCTTGAAGTGCAAGAAGAAAGGGCATTTCGCTAGAGTGTGTAGGGAAGCAGGACAAGTGCAGTACATTGGGTCAGGTGCGAGAGTCTCCGAGCAGGAAGAAAACACGGATGTTGCTCAACTGACTCAGGCCAAACACGTGTTGGAAGTCTCAGAAGTGTCCGGCAAACAAAGTGCTCCCACCGACGTATTTATGATGAACGGGAGAGTAGTGGCTTTGAAAGTGGATAGTTGCTCTCCATGGACTCTGATTCCGAGGAAGACGTATGAAGTCTGTTTGCAAAGAAGAGTGAGCGAATTGATGCAGCACGGCATAGAGCCATATGCCTATGGAAATGTGAAGATAGACGTGTTGGGCAAATTCCAATCAGTGATTAAGTATAAGGGCAGGAGTTGTGATTCGGAAGTGTTTGTCACACAGGAAGGCTTGTCCTTGTTAGGCTGGGAGGAACAGTGCAAACTAGGAATCAGGATACAAGCAAGCGCCAAGGAACCAGTTTCAGTGGCTGAGATTCGCGACAAGTGGGAGGAAGAGTTCCCGAGGGTTTTTAAGGACGAATTGGGGATGGTTAGAGATTTTGAACATGAGATTCGCCTTAAAGCAGGAGCGGTCCCCAAGGTGCATAAGATGAGGCCGATACCTCATAACCTGAGAGAAAGACTGAAGACTGAAATTGAGTCCTTATTACAGAAAGGAATTATTGAAGAAAGTGAGAGCTCAGAATAGCTATCGCCAGTCGTCGTAGCAGCAAAGGCAAATGGTGATATAAGACTTTGTGTTGATATGAGGGACATCAACAGGAACATTCTTGTGGACAGGCACCCTTTGCGATCATCAGTGACAAGTTGTCGACTCTCGATAAGGCCAGAGTATTTTCTGTGATTGACCTCTCTCAGGCGTATCACCAGATCCCTTTGAAGGAAGAGTGCCAGCATTTGACGGCGTTCATTACAGTTTTTGGAACTTTCAAGTATCGGAGGATGCCATTCGGTCTTGCCTCGGCAGCGGCCATATTTCAGAGAGTCATGGACAAAGTTATGGAGGGTGTGAGGAATGTTGTGGTGTTCCAAGATGATATGCTTGTGTTTGCGAATTCTAAGTCTGAACATGATGAGGTTTTGAGGCAAGTGCTAGGAAGATTGTCAAATGCCGGGATGACTGCAAGAAGGAGCAAGTGTAAGATTGCTGTGGGGAAGGTGGAGTATCTCGGGCATGAGATTGATGAACTGGGAGTGAGACCAAAAAGATGTTTGGTAGAAGCGGTGAAAAAAAGCCCCTGTGCCGACGGACAAGGACCAAGTGAGGTCCTTTTTAGGCCTTGCAGAATATTACCATCGTTTTGTAAAAGATTTTGCTATAGTGTCGGCCCCAATAAGAATGATACTTAAAAAGGGGTTGAGATTTGAGTGGTCTCCGGAGTGTGGGAGAGCATTTGTAAGTATCAAGCAAGCAATCAGTAAGGCACCGTCTATTGGGAGGTTTAATCCCATGGATAAGACAGTACTGATTGTAGATGCCAGTTTGATGGGGTTGGGGGCCACATTGGTGCAATTAGATAAAGAGAATAAGGAGAGAGTTATTGCCTTTGCTTCAAGAGCGTTGAGGGGGGGGAGGAGTCCAAGTATTCAGTGATCAAGGGAGAGACTTTGGCCATGTTTTGGGCTGTGGTGCATTTTAAATTTTTCTTGTGGGGCAGGTGATTTGTAGTTCGCTCGGATCATGAGCCGTTGGTACAGTTGTTCGAGAGTGGAAGGTGGGCTTTAGGTTCGCTAAGGATAAGCAGGTGGGGATTGGGTCTTCAAGGATATAATTTTGGCCTGAGTTTTCTACCTGGGAAGAAGAATGTTGTGGCAGATTGCCTATCGAGGATGCCTTTATGTGGTAATGAAATGGGAGAGGATGAGACAGTGGAAGAATCAGTGGTAGCTGAAATTAATGAGGCAGTGGCTCAAGAAAAGTGTTTGCAGGGAGAGGATTCTGACGAGGAACTCAAGTTGATCAAAGAATGGACGGTGAAGGGATGGCCCCACAAGAATAGTTTGGAAAGGCGATTTGACATATGGTGGGAAGTCAAGGAGGAGTTGAACATAAGTGAGGGCAGACTGAGAAGAGGACGATGTATTGTGCCCCCAGATGCGATCAGGCAGACTCTGTTGGAATTGGCTCATGAGGGTCACCCAGGGGAAGGTGCAATGAAGAGAAAACTGCGACAGAATTTCTGGTGGCCGCGCATTGACAAAATGGCAGAAAGGTGGGTGAAGGATTGCATGGAGTGTCAAATGAGTGACAAAACTAAAGTGACGAGGGAGACCCCGTTAAGTCCTAACACGGTGCCAGAGCAGCCGTGGTCTAAAGTTGCTGTGCACATCATGGGACCCATTATGGGTTTAGGAGATGGATTGAGATTTGTGTTTGTGCTAGTGGATTTCCACATGAAATGGATTGAATGGGAAGCAGTAAGAGAGGTCACAGCTAAAGAGCTCATTGCGTTCTTAGAGAACATTTTCTTTAGAGAGGGGGTGCCCACTGAACTTATTTTGGACAATGGGGTTCAGTTTGTCTCGTTGGCAATGATGAAATTTCTCAGCAGTTATGGCATTAGACATGTTAGAACTGCGTTGTATCACCCAAGGGCCAATGGCCTAGTGGAAAGGGTCAACCGGTTTTTGAAGGAAGGTTTGCAACTAGCCATGAGGTTAAGGCAGCCATGGAAGCAGATGTTAGAGATTATGGTGGAATTATCTCACCACCCCGCATTCAGTGACAAAGATATTACCATTTGTTTCTCTTAAGGGAAGAGAACCAGGAACCAAATTGTGTCCAGGGTGGCTGGGAGTAGCAGGTGTAGTCTAGGTGGATAGAAAACAGATCATGAAATGTATCAAGGAAAGCCAAGAAAAAAATAAATTGTGTTTTGATTCCCGTGAGAAAGTGAAGGAGCGTGAGTGGAAGGTAGGAAATATGATATATATAAAGAATCCCAGCTTGGTGAACAAATGTTTGGACAGCAAATTTGTGGGCCCAAAAAAGATTTCCACAGTAAGGAAGAGCGTGGTTATATTGGAAGGAGGAGAGGTCTGGTCCAAAGGAAAAATTGCAAGGGCATATGGCGTGGATGGGAGAGTGGTAACAAATGAGTGTAATAACGACAGCAAAAAGAAAAGAGATGAAGAGGGTGAAAGTGTTCAAGGTGGGAGTGAGAGTGCCCAAGGTGGAGGTGGTGCACATGACAGTTCTGGTAGTAATCAGAGATCCAGATCTAAACCAGTGTGGATGAAAGACTATGCATCTTATTGAAACATTGACAAGAATGTGTACCATCCGTGCTAGGTGCACATGACAGTTCTGGTAGTAATCAGAGATCCAGATCTAAACCAGTGAGGATGGAAGACTATCAGGCCGATTCATGTAATTCTTCTCAAAAGTGTCACACGCGGCTGGCGCACAGCGTGCCCGTGCGAATGTCTGCGCCAGCCGCGTGCAATAAAATCAATTTCTGCGCACAGCGTATTCATGGATTCTCACCTCCAAAAGCAGACGTGGCGCAGAGTGGCGCAGCGACGCTGCAGCAGCGCCAGTTACGCCCCCAAGAACGCCCTCGCGCAAGGAAAAGCCATCAAGATCGCAAAACCATCGCAAAGGGCTGCACCAACCCTGTACCAGTTTACCGGACTGGCAAACAGCAAACGCAAAGCGGGGAACGTGTGTTATGGGTGTCGGGAACATGCATGCGCGAGAAGTTTCACAGGCGATCTGGCCTGGGGGAGCGTGTGCGTGTATTTCAGGGGTGCGCGAGAAGTTCCACATGCGAATGGCCTGGGCGCGTGTATTTCAGGGGTGCGCGAGAAGTTCCACACGCGAATGGCCTGGGCGCATGTATTTCAGGGGTGCGTGAGAAGTTCCACATGCGATTGGCCTGGGCGCGTGTATTTCAGGGGTGTGCGAGAAGTTCCACACGCGATTGGCCTGGGCGTGTGTATTTCAGAGGTGCGCGAGAAGTTCCACACGCGATTGGCCTGTGCGCGTGTATTTCAGGGGTGCGCGAGAAGTTCCACACGCGATTGGCCTGGGCGCGTGTATTTCAGAGGTGCGCAAGAAGTTCCACGCGCGATTGGCCTGGGCGTGTCTATCTCAGGGGTGCGCGAGAAGTTCCACACGCGATTGGCCTGGGCGTGTGTATTTCCGAGGTGCGCGAGAAGTTCCACATGCGATTGGCCTGGGGGAGCGTGTGCGTGTATTTCAGAGGTGCGCGAGAAGTTCCACACGCGATCTGGCCCGGGCGCGTGTATTTCAGAGGTGTGCGAGAAGTTCCACACGCGATTGCCCTGGGCGCGTGTATTTCAGGGGTGCACGGGAAGTTTCACATGCGATTGCCCTGGGCACGTGTATTTCAGGGGTGCGCGGGAAGTTTCACACGCGATTGGGCTGCGTGCGGGTATTTCAGGGGTGCGCGGGAAGTTCCACACGCGATCTGGCCTGGGGGAGCGTGTGCGTGTATTCCAGGGGTGCGCGTAAGTTATACACGCAATTTCAGCAGGGTACGTGTATTTCAGGCGTGCCGGGGAGTCCTACATGTGATTTGGCAGTGTCGGTCCTCCCAGGTGTTCCCTATACACCCTCCACGGCCCCTGCAGGCAGCCCACACCACAGGGGACTACCCTGCATCCCTGGTCATGTCCCGCAGGCAGCCCACCCAACATGGGCATGCCCCCAGCAAAGGCACATGTCTCCTTGCACTAATGATCACCAACTCATGTCCCCTTGCACCCGCACCCCCAGAATTGCGGGGCACCTGCCAGCAGGCCCCCACTCATGTCCCCTTGCACCCCTACCCCCAGCATTGCGGGGCACCTGCCAGCAGGCCCCCACTCATGTCCCACTCATGTCCCCCTGCACCCCCACCCCCCAGCATTGTGGGGCACCTGCCAGCAGGCCCCCACTCATGTCCCACTCATGTCCCCTTGCACCCCCACCCCCAGCACTGCAGGGCACCTGCCAGCAGGCCCCCACTCATGTCCCACTCATGTCCCCCTGCACCCCCACCCCCCAGCATTGCGGGGCACCTGCCAGCAGGCCCCCACTCATGTCCCACTCATGTCCCCACCACCCCCACCCCCCAGCAGTGCAGGGGCACCCTCCACCAGGCCCCCACCCATGTCTCCCACCACCCCCACCCCCCAGCAGTGCAGGGGCGCCCTCCACCAGGCCCTCACCCATGTCTCCCACCACCCCCAACCCCCAGCACTGTGGGGCACCTGCCAGCAGGCCCCCACACATGTCCAACTCATGTTCCCCACCACCTCCACCCCCCAGCACTGTGGGGCACCTGCCAGCAGGCCCCCACCCATGTCTAACTCATGTTCCCCACCACCCCCACCCCCCAGCACTGTGGTGCACCTGCGAGCAGGCCCCCACCCATGTCCAACTCATGTTCCCCACCACCCCACCCCCCAGCAGTGCAGGGGCACCCTCCACCAGGCCCCCACCCATGTCTCCCACCACCCCCACCCCCCAGCACTGTGGGGCACCTGCCAGCAGGCCCCAACTCATGTTCCCCAGCCAACATGTCAGCACAATCTAGATCCCTGGTCCCTATGGTCAGCCTCCAAATGCAAAACACTCACCCGAGTATTGCATCCACCCACTCAGAAATGGCAATTACATGACAGAACACCAATTGCAAGTTTTGAAACAAACACATGTCCCTCACATACACCCAATGGGTGTCAGTGAATCTCAAAACCCATATCATGATATGCATGAAACCAATGAGATGATACTACACATTGAAGTTCGATAAAAAAATATGTATTAAATAGAATCAAAAATAAAGAAACAGAAATGGGAATGTACAAAAATGAAAAGAAGCATGTCTGTGAAAAAAAGCAAAACCAAAAATCATAATCCAAAGTAATGGTGTCCAAAGTCACTGTCCACAAAAGCAAATCCAACGGGAAATAATAATTGAAAGCCATTGCTCCATGGGTAAATTGTGAAAGAAAAATTAAATCCAACAGTGAACTATGTACAGACGAACAAGCCAGGGTCCATTATCCCAACAAAAGAAATGAAACCTATCTAACAACACTAACTAATAAAATAAACTATATACAAAAATGTGGCCAATGTCCAAAAGGTCCAAAATAAATCAAAAAACAAAGGAAACCTAACACTACCTACATAACTATGTACAAAGTCAGCGGGCTAGTCTGACGGCTCACTTTTGGAAGTCCCGGCCCAGGGCATCATCGAACTCCTGCTCAATGTCCCGGAGGCGGTCCTCCTCGATGGCCCCGAGGGTCCGGAGGGCTGTCGACATGTCCACCTCCAACCCCCTGCGGATTGCCTCGAGGCTCTCGGCCCGCCTCAGGGCCCTCCGCATGGAGTTCTCCGCCCTGACCATTGTGAGCCGTGCCTCTTCCGCCCGCTGCCGCTCCGCATCTATGGCGTGGCCCAACCGCTGCCACATGGAAGACACTCTCTGTCCTGGGTCCTCCTGCCCTCCGGCCGATGCCTACCCCTCCGATGTTGAAGGCCCCGAGCCTTCCTGGCTCCCTCCACGTTGCTGCTGCTGCTGTGCCTCTGCCCGTGCACTGCCTCCTGCTGCCTGCACATCATCCGCCGGCTGGGGTGCAGTCGTTGATGTGGCCACCCCTGCTGGACGTCCGACTCCCGACTGTGGCAGGGATGCCTCCTCCACCAGCCTGGCGCACCGTCAGAGGCAGCTCCACAGGGCACCCAGGTGACTGATGGGTGGGAAGATGGCACGGAGGACGACTGGCGCGTAGGGGGTTCAGTTGAGGAGGGGGTCGTAGCAAGCCCCATCAAACTGAGGAATCCGGCCTGGGTGACCTGTCCCAGCAGGCTGACGTGGTCAACGAGCCATTCGAGATGACGTGCAGTCTCCTCATGAAAAGACTACAGGTCACCTCGCATGGCCCGTTGACGCAACGCCACATCAGTCAGGACAGGCTCAACCCGGACCTGGATAGCCATGTCCGCAGGCAGAGGAAGGCCAGTTGTCGTTTGCTCATCCCCTGCCTGAAAACGGGTCTGGACGTAGGCATCCCTGCTGGTGCAAGATGATGCAGGGACAGGATCAGGGACAGGATTGCACACAGGCACCTCCGCGGCGGCCTGTGCTGCCTCCTGTCCCTGGTCCTGCACTGCACCACTAGCACCAGTGCGATCCCCACCTCCAGACTCCGTCTCTGTTGCTTGCACGGCCTCCTCCTCCACCAAACCCCCCACCAACCTGGATGACTCCGTGCCATCTTCCCCCGTTGGGCCCTGTGGGGTCCCAGCTGCCCCTTCTGCTGCCGAGGAGTCCAACTCCAACCTCCGCCTCTTAGACCTCCCCCTGGCAGCTGCGGCCTGGGAGGCGGCACCGGACTCCTCACTCCCCGACGAGATGGCAACATGGGAGGGGAGCTGGGCCTTGCGTCACATCCCCGCCGCTGTGCTCCACAGCACCTTCTCCGCCCTCTTCATCAGTTGACGCTGCAGACAGGGAGAAATAAAACACAGGCATCAGGGCACTGTACAATGGACACATACACACATGACAGTTGTACATGAGTGGCATTGGCAAACCTCAGACATGCCATCACAATCCCCAACACACATGTCATTTCAACTCGCCCACATGAGCCATACCACAGCCATATCGCAACTGCCAGCACCATCCATACCCATACAACAGCATGAGCAGGCAAAGCTGAGCCAGGCATCACATGCAACACAGGAAGTGCACCACACATGTACACACACCACCACACTTGCATGCATGTGTACACCTCTGCCAAGTGCCGCAGTGTTCAGATGGGCATCCATGGCACATCTGCCAATCAGGCTTCCACATCCCGCTGTCACATGCATCCATGTTGCATCACTGTTGCACCCTTGTCAAATACACACAAATGCACATGTACACAGTGCTGATACATGCAGCTGAAAACAACATACATGCGTGACATCACGGACATGTCTACTTACATACACATTCCTCCAAACATGTGTGCCCACGCAACTGCATTTGGCATGCAAGCCTACACACACAAGCACCATCCATGTCTCACACATTACAGCCCTCGCATGTGTCAGCCCCACGGCCCTGTACACCCCCACCCATACTCGACCCCATACAAACAGATGTGCAACCTGCACACTACTGAAACATCACCACACGCACAGCTCACAACCAGGATGCATGTACACTTACCGCTCGACTCCAGACGGGTCTGCCTCTCAAGGACCTGGACGTGGAGCGCTGGGGATATGCGTTCCAGGACCCTCATCTGATCTTCTGACAAGTGGCCCCGGCGCCCCTTGGCATCCGCTGCCTTCAAGAGGCGCCGGGCCTTGTTCAGGGTCCTGGACCTGAAGTCCTCCCAGCGCTTCTTGACATGTTGGAAGTCGCGGACTGCCACCCCCTCCGCGTGGATGGCAGTCACGATGTCAGTCCAGATCCGAGTCCGTCCTTCCTTGTCGGCGCGGGAACCTCCGAAGAGGGCATCATACTGCCCCAGGACTTGCTCCACCAGGACACCAACTTCGGTGGCACTGAAGCTGGTGCCCCTCTGCCTCTCTGGCCGGGGGTTGTCAGTGGTGCCAGATGTTGCAGTGCCCGACATGACAACCCCAGAGGCAGGAGTGGGTGGGCAACTGGGTCCTGGGTCTGGGCTGTGGATCGATGGAATCCCAGTCGGGAGTCTTCGGTTCCAGCAGGGGTGGTCACAGCAACAGCACCCCTGGCTGATGTGCAGGCAGCAAATGGCAGGGCACGTGGGCAGCAGGCAGTCAGGCAGCAGCAGATGGCAGGTGGGAGCGTGCTCGGGGCTCTGTGGGGCAGTAGTTTGGCCTTCTGGGCAGGAGCGTGGTCTTCCGTGTGCTTACGCGTGGCCAGCTTGATACGGAGTGATTTGGCACGTGAAAATTCTGCACCTCAGCGTGTAATTCGAGGCAAGGCCCTTAGCGCGTAAGCGCATCAGCACGCATACGCGATTCCATTGGTCCAAAGGCCCTTAGCGCGTATACGCGTCTGTGATGTATCACGCACGGGCATTGCTTTTCGTGGGGTGCGGTGTGTGTGTTTTGCAGGCGTTGGGGTTCACACGCTATCACTTCACAGTGGGTGGGTGTTGGCTACGCGTTCTTCTACACGCAAGGCAGACGGGTGAGTGGTACCCTGATCCCCCAGGCCCGATCACGTGTGAAACCACCCGCAAGCCCCAGAAATACACGTACCCCGCTCCCCCAGGCCTGATTGCTTGTAAAACCACCCGCGAGCCCCTGAAATACACGCGCCCAGGCCAATCGCGTGTGGAACTTCTCACGCACCCCTGGAATACACGCGCCCAGGCCATTCGCGTGTGGAACTTCTCGCGCACCTCTGTAATACACGCACACGCTCCCCCAGGCCCAATCGCGTGTGGAACTTCTCGCGCACCCCTGAAATACACGCACACGCTCCCCCAGGCCCGATCGTGTGTGAAACTTCTCGCGCACCTCTGAAATACACGCGCCCAGGCCAATCGCGTGTGGAACTTCTCACGCACCCCTGAAATACACGCGCCCAGGCCAATCGCATGTGGCACTTCTCGCGCACCTCTGAAATACACGCGCCCAGGCCAATCGCGTGTGGAACTTCTCGCGCACCTCTGAAATACACGCGCCCAGGCCAATCGCGTGTGGAACTTCTCGCGCATCCCTGAAATACACACGCCCAGGCCAATCGCGTGTGGAACTTCTCACGCACCTCTGAAATACACGCGCCCAGGCCAATCGCGTGTGGAACTTCTTGCACACCTCTGAAATACACGCGCCCAGGCCAATCGCGTGTGGAACTTCTCGCGCACCCCTGAAATACACGCGCCCAGGCCAATCGCGTGTGGAACTTCTCGCGCACCTCTGAAATACACGCGCCCAGGCCAATCGCGTGTGGAACTTCTCGCGTACCCCTGAAATACACGCGCCCAGGCCAATCGCGTGTGAAAAACTTCTCGCGCACCTCTGGAATACACGCACACGCTCCCCCAGGCCCGATCGCGTGTGAAACTTCTCGCGCACCTCTGAAATACATGCACACACTCCCCCAGGCCAAATCGCGTGTGAATCTTCTCGCGCACCTCTGAAATACATGCACACGCTCCCCCAGGCCCGATCACGTGTGAAGCTTCTCGCGCACCTCTGAAATACACGCACACGCTCCCCCAGGCCCGATCACGTTTGGGCCTTCTCCGCGTGTAGAACTTTGGCGCACATTTTTTTCCTGCGCAGGGACGCTACCGCCTGCTTTCGTGTGGCGGACATTTATGGGCCTGTGCGCGTCTTTGGCCGTGCGCTGTTTTTCCCTATTCGATTCCATGAATACGTGTTGTAGGCGAGCGTGTGGGCGTTCTGTGCACTTGCCTCCTGTACTTCCCCCGTGACGCCCACATTTTCACGAGTTGTTCCCCATTCTGCGTGTGACGCCCAGTGTTATGCCTACTTTTGTTATGTGCGCCGTGCTATGTGCGAATTCGCTGTGGCCTTATCGCACGGCGTTCGATGACCTGTGCGCCAGCGTGCGCCAGCGTGCGCCAGCGTGCGCCAGCGTGCGCCGCGCACTTTTTCAGCGCACATCCCACATTTTGCGCGTGCACGGACTTCCATGAATAGATGTGCGATATTTTCTGTGCGATAATCGCACTTGCACTGCGATTTTCGCTATTTCACTGCGAATCACACGTTTTCGCACGCGTGTGCCGTTTTTTCGGTGCACATCAATTCCCTGAATCGGCCTGTATGCATCTTATTGAAAGATTGACAAGAATGTGTATCATCCATGCTAAAATGGTAAATTGTTTGGTGTTGACAAAGGTTATTTGTCTACGTTTGTGTCCATTATGATACAAGCATAGTAGTTTTATTTACACAAATATTTCTATATGTGGTTATTCTCTATTTTATGCAATAGGTAAATTGTTAATCTTAATTTCACAAATTGTAGTGAAAATGTTTGTTTTCTTTAAGGAGGAAGGTGTGTAGTGATGTGTCTTTGGAATGTTGGGGCACACAAACCAATCTCCCTGCATTGTTCGGAGCTTGGTTCGCGTGACCCAGGGTACCGTTGGAGGAGTTGTCGAGTGGTTGGGCACAGCAGGCCCCTTACCGAATAAACTTACTTGTTTGTTCCACTCGAAGTGCCTCTCCCTCATTCTAACAAGCAGGTTCATTCTTTAGGACTATTTAGGAGTTTAAATCAGTGCCAACACAAGATAGCCTTTACAAATTGATAAAAGCTCCATCTCCTGACTGGGCACAGAGGTAGGATAGATACCTTTTTTAATATGTTTTGTTGTAATTGTATAATTTCTGCCAAAGAGGTATGTAGAGGCTAGGCCATTTTGGCCGTATTGTATGGTGTAGAGATATGAGGCTTTGAAAAAAGTGTTACGCGGATTTGGCCTGCTTTAGTACTTTTTTGGCACTTTGTCTTGCACATTTTGAAAATTGCATGGAAGGGATCCTTGTGCATGGAAGTGCAAACATTGCATGGAAGGGATCCTTGTGCATGGAAGTGCAAGCATTGGCGGTCCCCTCTATCCAATTAACACCTTTAATAAAATGGCCCCCGGTGTGAGATGTTTGTATTTGAAGAGAATATTAGTATAGTAACACATTAGACCTTTTCTAGCGCCTTGTGTGTTATGTTTGTATTTGAAGCGAATATCAGTAAAGTAGCGCACATTAGACCTTTTCTAGCTCCTTGTGTGTGATGTTTGCATTTCAAGAGAATATTAGTAAAGTAGATCATTAGACCATTTCTAGCTCCTTGTGTGTGATGTTTGCATTTTAAGAAAATATCAGTAAAGTAGCACATTGCAGCTCCTTACAACTTTCCTGGTGCCAAAAAAACATGCCGGTATTACCGTATACCGGCATGTTTCCCCACCGGCAAAGTACAGGTTTCCCAGCGGGATGGCTGGAATTACCTCCAGCTCAGCTGGAGGTAATTCTGCCACCATACCTTAGAAAATAGCAGGCATTACTGATGCCGGTAATACCAACAAATCCCCCCATGTAAAGGGGATTTACCACCCTTACCGCCACTTAACAGTAATGAGACACATTATACCTTCTCTAGATCCTTGTGTGTGTCATTTGTATTTGAAGAGAATTTCTGGAAAGTGACTCATTAGACCTTTTCTAGCTCCTTGTGTCTGATGCTTGTATTTCAAGAGAATATTAGTAAAGTAGCACATTAGACCATATCTAGCTCATTGTAGTGCTATGCTTGGAATCACGGGTATCGGGTGCTCACATACTTCACTTACATTCCTAGAAGCAAGCTAGGTGACTGCTCAGTGTGCCAGTGACCATGCTCGGATATGCCAGGAGTCCTACTCCAACATAACTGCCCTGCTCAACATGCCACAGCTCCTACTCCAATTTGCAGGGCCTTCTCATTGTGCTATATGCTCATGATGTTCGCTAATCCAATGGTACTGCTCAAACATGGCAATACTGCTTAGTGTACATGAAACTGTCAAAGCCTTCTCAGAAACCTGGTGAACCCCAGTGATAACCTCACTAATCAAAGCTTATAGGATAGCTATCAACATATAGACATATGTATTGGATATACCTTTACATAACGTGATAAGAACACTTGAGTCTCAGTTTTAGAAATGGCAGAACTTGTTGAAATCCCAGGCTAAGATCCAAACGAGCCAAATGCATATTAGGAATAGTGTCCATCATCAGGGTAATCTCTGCTTGCACCTTGTCTTCGCCTATGAAGACAATATGTCAAAATACCTCAAATCTGCCAGAATCTTAAATACTCAGGAACATTGAGTAGCCCACACGTTGTGAAACCAGATATTGTATGGAGAAGCCTGGTTTGTTATCATTAGAGAATCATTACCCATTTAGGGATTTAGTTATCCATTATCCGCATGCTATGTAGCCATTTGCATTTGCTATAGAATGAGGCCTGTTATATTTGAAGTGCCTTGGTAGAGACATGTAGACACATGTAGAGATGACTTATATGTATTATGTATGCATTTTAGAGACACATATGAGTGTGCACTTAGAGTATGCATTGAGCTTTGAGTATAGCGCTTGGATTGTGAGAAAGAGTAAATGCTAGAATGCATGAGGCCTATGATTCCTAAGCCATCTTGAATGAGACAGAAGAGAAGCGCCACTTGGTTCTGCGGAGGGAAGTTGTTTTGAGTTACACTGGGACGAGGAATGCGTAAACAGTTTGGTTGTTCAGACAGAGATTAGATGTGACTCTTGTCTGAGTAGAGAGGAGAAGGGCTGGCTTATCAGGCATGCCTGGCTGGTGCTCGCAGACAGAGAAGGTGGGGGCAGCATGCAGGGAGGGCTTTGCACAGAGAGACAGAGAGAGGGATTTCAGTGGAGTGAATGGAGGCATATGGGAGATGGATGGTATGGTAACACGGAACACAGATACCATGGTACAAGATATGATGTACAAATGTCACAATGACAGAACACGAAGTGCATCAGACTTTCAGGCACTGCTCGGATTTAGAAATGCTGACAGAGAGATGAGTGAATGCTTAATGTAACCATAGGGATGTATGTACGTCATTTGGCACTATAACTGAGCAGTAGGAGTGTATGCTGCTCTCTGACACTGAGATTTTAAATGTAGATGGAGCTGACTCTGAGATTGAGGGAGTTTTTGGATGGAACTGGTCTCTGACTCTGAGATTGAAGGGTGTTTGGTATGGCATTGATGGAGGCTTTGTGAAGTGTTTTGGGTGCAGCAGAATCGGATGGCTTTGGGAGTTTGGAAGCTTTGGGAAGCATTCTGATGAGAGCTGATGAAATCGATCTGTCAGAGAGAGTTGGCAGGAAGACCAGACCACTGAAAAGCCAAGGAGAGGCCCTGACTGACTGGCTGGCTGGCTGCAGAGTTAGCTGGAGAGGAGAGACATGGCAAGAGGGGAGTATTGCTGAATAAGACACTTGCATGGGGAATTTGGACAGACACTCACACAGAGCTTTGGCTGACAAGGAGATTGGGAAATCAGACAGGGATTGTCTTAGAGAGAGAGAGTGTGAAGTGTGGTGTGGATTGGATCGGAGAGGAATGGTGTGGATTGGAGAGGGATGCTGAATGCTGACACTTGCCATATGTATGAATACACTGCATAAGTTGCTATTGGATTGCCTGCATTAGAAGCCTGTAAGGCTTACAGTTATTGCATTGCATTGTAGATTTGCACCAAGAGCATAAAGGTGCAAATTCGAGATTTGCCTTATAGTAGTTTTTGCATCATGCATTGCTGTGTATGAGAAAACGTGTTTTTATTGTTGAATCGATTTATGTGTTTCCTTTGTGTGTTATGTTTGTGTGTCCATAGCATAGTAACTTAGGAGTAACACAGTGCACAATCGCCCTGAGATACAAGAGCAAGGGGGGGCATAGTGATCCACACCCCCCCGCGAGGTAGATATGGAGACTAGCAAATGGTCGCCTATAAGGGGCTAGGCTGGAAGTAATCGTGTTTTTAGACTAACAACGTGGTTAGTCTGTGGCCTCCAGCATGATATCAGAGCTGCAGCACTCTCAGTAACTTACAACTGGTGCTTATGCGAAGTTGCTTAGTTTGCTACTCACATTTCCGCAAAGAGTCTGGCACATGCATGTAGAAATGAGGCTCATTAACGAACCCTATGCTAGTGTAGTGATCGAAAGATTCCATGTTGGCAGAAGCCTGAAAGAGGATGGAGAGTGCATACACATGTGTATACCTTCCCTGCAAGGCACCACAGTGACGGGCAACTATGGGCATAAGACTGATGAAAAACAGAAGAACCAGTTTATGCTCTACTCTAAAGACAGTAAAGGAAGTGAGTATCTATGGTTAAAGGGGGACTCCAAGTTCTAGAAGTGCCTTTTGATTGCCAAACACACGGGGCATTCCCTAAGGTGTTCAAATGATTTAGAAAGCAAGGGCAAAGTTGCAGAGGCAATACAAGCCATACACAATCTCTAGATGATCTGCATCGAAAGAAATGTTGATTTTTAATTGGTCCCATCAGGAGTATGATAGAAAAGGAGTATTATTGTGTTCTAGGTTGATTAGTAAGTACACCAGTTCTGCAATTCAAATCTGTCTGCTTTGAAGATTTGACAATGCTGCTCGATGAAGATTGCCACATGACTCCATGTCCTCGGGGCTAACCTATTCAAGAATAACTCCGGCAGATTGATTGCTTGGCTATTTTTAGGAAGCAATTGAAAACTTATTTGTACACATACATTTCTTGGGACTCTAAAAGCAAGCAAACTATGCCACTAATTTTGTCCATTTTGTCCATCTGCGTCTAGATGCAGTTCTCTGCCAGGTTCCCCTGTGGATATGCGCTTTATAAATACAAAAATCTAATCAAATCATATCTATGGTTTAACATCTTACCGGTGTAGAAGTACACAGGTTCTTCGTCAGGTATACCTCGGGCAGCACAGTGCTGTCGTATTTGCAAATCAAGCATTGAGACATCAAGGAAGGCATATACTGAAAGGATGTCCTAATCTTAAGGAATTCAATGTGAGGGGCTATGGTGATTATTGTTGTACATGGACTAGTGTGCAATCAGACCAATTCTGGTCTGCTATATTTTCGGCAGACTCCATTGCAATTACGGCCGTGGCATACCTAATATGGCTACTCATAGCACAGAAGCTTGAAAATGTAAGGGTGCCATGAGGAGAGGAAGAAAGAAAGAAAGGATATTAGGTTACTCTCATGTAATTAAACATTCACTGTTGGGAATACGCTCACAGAATCACAGTGCATAGGTCAATGCTTTACTTTCCCATTTGTCTTACATGCTGATGATTTTTTATTTTATTTTATGAACTATTGTTATATATAGTACTACATATTGTATATTTTTCATGTTTAGAAATTGATTTTATGATGATAAATTTGTATGTACTTTTTTTTAAAATTGAGCAAAAGGCTATTTGCTCTTAAATACAACAAAATAAAAAAGGGAGCAGAAATATGCTGATCGAATTCTATATTTCATGTTATTAGATTACGACTCGAGAGACACCTTCATTGACTTAGAGAAATTACCGCTCAATTCAGCAGACCTGTGCTTGTACCTCTTCTTTCTGGGACAGCCTCCCAGACCTATCCTGAGGTTGCACAGAAAAACCACAGACTTGCTGCTTCTTCAGTACAGAAAGCTGCAGCCCAGTAAATGCATGTTGTTTATAGGTGCAATGGCACTTTCAATCTGTGTTTTAAAGATACGCATTCCTTGCTGAATATTTGCCACTCTCCTAATACAGTTGCCCATTTTCCTCTTTTTGTGACTATTTTGTAAAAAAAGATTGCAGCTTCACTCTCCACCAAACCCCACAGACATGCACATTTCCTCTGTCAATGCTGTAAGGTAGGTCACTGTTGTAAACAACACCCAACATTGTTTTTGGAAAAAACAAGCTATGGCTCAAAAAGGTTTTACAAAAAAACAATATGTATCCAAAACCTACCATTTTAAGACATGCAAATGTATCCGAAATACCCACATTGATTGAATGTTTTTGTACAAATGGTACATTTGAGTAAATTCAGTAAGTACAATTCGCACGAAGCCAAAAATACCGAACATGAGCAGCGGGGGTTGCAGCGTTGTCCCCACTCCCCATGTTCATCATTTTTGGTTTTTGCGGGTTGCAGGGGTGACCATCACTTCATTGATATTGGAAGTGGGGGACCCCACAAAAAGAGCAATAAAAAAAAGGGATCCTGCGGTGTCAGATCTGACCCGTATTAGAGCGATGGAACTGATGCCTCAGGGGTATAGGAGAAGCAGCTACAGCCAGCAAAAAGGCAAGTAGGGCAGGGTTGGGTGGGGGTTGATTTGGTATGTTAAATTATTTTTGTGTTGTTTTACCAAAGTTGAATTGCAGCAAAATCGACTACAGTCAATTCTACTGCGATTCTTTCGACTTCTCTAAAACACCCCAAATTCAATGTATCTATTTTTGAACAGCATAACCTCTTACCATTAACTTTTGTTTTTACAAAATAGATTTTTATTATCACTTTAAACATGATAATAATTTTTTGAAATTCGTCTTTGCAATCCTTATTGCCAAGAATATCACATTTTTTCCTTTTAATATATTATTTTGAATACAATAAAAATTAGTTCTCATTTATAATAATGTCCCCATTTAGCATGTGTCAGTTGCACATATTCATGGGTCTACAGGGCCATGTAAGATGAAATAGCAAATCTGCAATTTATCATTGTATGATGACCTAATGACGTTTGGAGGCCCTTCTAGCAGTGAAAAGGTCTTCTTTTCAAAGACTATTTTAATCCTGGATGTCAAGTAACTATAGAATTACTTGCTAATTCTAAGGAGAGACTAGCAAAGCTTGTGCTCAAACAATCTGAGGAGAGACTAAGAAGCTAAACATGTGTTGTTCTTGTGTAAAAATAGTTTGCCTGAGAGTTAGAATCTACCCAGTAAGGTGGAACCCAAAGAAGCTTGGCTTTTCTGGATGTATGTTAGTTACATCCCAATTCTGGAGGAACATGGTTAATGTGCACTAGAGAAATGGATGGTCCAATGTCAAATCAGATTTGTTGAGAAACTCCTTCCCCTGGAAAGTCGGTCAAGTTGGGTCAGAGTAATCACAATGCAGGTTCACTTGACATCCATTTGTCTCCGACCCCAGCCCTTTTGGCCTTGCACTTATTATATACAAGATCTAAGGCTTTCTTCCAATGGAAAAAGTGCCAAAAGACTGTTGGCCAAGTCATGCCAGATATCTTGGTGGTCATTACGATTTGTGTAGACAGCTGTTACTTAATAACACAATAAATCAAACAACCATGTTTCGAGGCAGACCTAGATCACTTGATATATGACTCACCAATAAATTACCATCCGTTCATGCCTGTTTACTAGCATAGATACCAGGGGTCTAATCCAGCCATTAAGTTAATATTTAGCTTAGATGGAGACCTGTAATGCACAGAAATAAAACACAAATGAATTACAATATTTTGATCTTGCATGGACCAAAATGAATTCACTTTATCAGTCATAACTTTGAAACACTTTGCTTGTTTTAATCCAGTGAAGCATGCTCATAATATAAATCCAAGTGCAATATATCAGAAGGTGCATATTATTAGTACGTTTACACATTTCATTAACTTTCCCATATTACAAGAACATGGAAGGCATGCAGGACATCTGTGGATTCAGCATTCTCCTGGGAATGTGAATATTTGGGCCTCAATAATGGGAGCAGTTCATGACATACTTTAAGAGGGGAAAGTAGAGTTATGTTCAAACTGACCCAACATTCCAGATGGGAGGATAATTGGGAGGGTTAGTATCTGCAAAGAACCAGTTATAGACCCCGTCCAATGATAAAACGTCACATCAAATGACCCTGCATGCGTAGAGTTTATCACTTATTTAAGGCCAAACTCACAGAAAATAGGCAAACATTTTGGAAAATATGCAGACGAAGGGAGCTGTTCACCAGGAGAAGTGCTGAGAGTGGGAATCTATCTTGGATGTAGATGATGGGAATCCCTGTTAAGAAGGCCTTTTCCAGAGGGGGCCTGATGCAGAAATCTAGCCAAAGACACAGCCAGATTGCCCAAGAGAGATTTTGAAAGCAGTGGCCAGACTGAGAAGGGAGGATAGGTCAGTAGGCAACGTGCTCGCCTTGGAAGCAAGACGATACGGAGAACCACAGGTTCGATCCCTGGGTCTGCGCTTAGAAACCTCTGGGTATTAAGCGCGTTATAAATAACCTATCATATGAGAGCTTACCAGGCAGAAATTGCCTGGTGCTGTAGACGATCCTACTTGTGCAGTTTATTTAAAGACAAACCAAAATTGAGTGCAACAGACTCCTGTGCATATATGTCCTAGCTAGGAATAAGTTAAAAACCCTGATAGCCTACTAGGTACGCCAAAGAATGGGTTTTGGGTTCTAAGGAAAACTTTGTGGAAGTGTATTTATAATCATGTGCCCCAGAATTAATGATTGGGCAGGACACATTTCTCTGACTGTAGCAAACATAAATTGATTCTAGATTTTTCAGGGGGATATTTTATGCCCATATTTGTGAGAAAAGGTAACAGATTTAAAGGAGTTGTTCAACTTCCTGACATGTGGAGCCAATAGTTTACATAAAAAGGGAAATCCTCAGTGAAGCTATATAAAAAATGCAAAGCCCAGCGGCATTGCATTTTTTAATGCACAGCGGTGTTACCCTCGTGGAAGGGCCATTAAGGAGGACGCGCACACGGAGTGGAGATAACAACTTCTTTATTCATCCAATGTCTAACAGGAACTGGCACCTTCGCGCCTTACCCAGAACTCCCCACTTTCCTTCCCGCTC
Organism: Ambystoma mexicanum; assembly: GCF_040938575.1. Classification (NCBI taxonomy): domain Eukaryota; kingdom Metazoa; phylum Chordata; class Amphibia; order Caudata; family Ambystomatidae; genus Ambystoma; species Ambystoma mexicanum. Next base: position 1,440,019,707 of record NC_090929.1, on the reverse strand, counting down.
CCCAATACAATAGCTCCGCCTACCCAACGGCGGGGGCTGCACTCGTTAACCCTCGAGTGCCTGGCAACACCACCCCCGAACAATATGTCCAAACATCAGAGTCAACACTCTTCAACTAATCTCACCGGCTTCTTGACGACTCTCCGAGGTCTCTCGTCAAGGGTGCTTGGCCCCGGAGGTTCCGGAGCACCTTCTTCCTGGCTCAATCTGTCCGGGTCTCTTCCCGGGGGAATCCACGGGTCATCCCGCGGCTCTCGCGGTTCTGGAGAGACCGACCTCTGTGGCAATTCTAATCCCTCGCGTCTGTTGTAATGTCTAAAATGTTGACAGTTCCTGGTGACAGCTCTATGCTGGTCCTCCGCTGTCACCATAGTGCCTTTGACTGCGGTTACTCTCATGGGGCTTGGGGCAAACCGCGGATCTGTCTTCTTGAGTGTTGGTTGCTGCACGAGCACTTCGTCCCCTATGTGAAAGTCTGGCAACGTCGCGTGGCGGCGTGAGTCGGTGTCCCATCTCGCTTTTTCTTTTGCCTCTGCATCCTTTTGAAGCACCTCCAAGTCAGGCGGCTCCTCATGTGACAGGTTGTGAGGTATGCGGGTTCTCACGTTGTAACGGAGCATTAATTCTGCGGGCGTCTTGTTTGTAGCTTCGTGGGGGGTATTTCTGTAATCTCGTAGGAGTCGGCACAACGCCTGGTGAGGGTCGGCTGCCTCCACTCTGGCTCTTTGTCTTGTTTTCTTAATTGACGCCATGAAGCGTTCGGCCATGCCATTTGCTTGTGGGTGGCGAGGAGTCACCTTCATGTGTTTGAACCCTAGGTGTTCCGCTAGTGTCCTGAATTCGTGGCCACAGAACGGTGGTCCATTATCAGATTTGACTGTTTTCGGGATCCCCCACTCGCTGAATACTTCTTCTATCACTGCCGCTACTTGTGGGAATGCGGTGGTGGTGACAGTCTTGACTATCGGGAACCTTGAGTGCTCATCTATGAGGAGCAAGAGGTAGTCGCCAACTTCCGTCGGCCCGTAAAAGTCCATTGCCACGCGCTCCCACGGACGTTCTGGAATCTGTGTGTATTGTAACGGGGGAGGGTGTTCTGGAGGGGCTGTGCACTGGCATGCATGGCAGTTCCTCACCCATTCCTCCACTGCTGTGTCCAGAAAGGGGAACCAGACATGGCACCTCAGCTGTTTCTTTGTGTTGTCAGCGCCCCTGTGGCCTTCATGGGCTATGTGAACAATCTCGTTCCTTAGCGTGGCGGGGATGGCGATTTTGCATCCTCTGAGGAGGATGTCGTTGTCTTTCACAGCCAGTTCCCTGTGTATCCTGGCTAGACGCTCAATTTCCTGTTTGCACACCCCCGGGTGCGCCAGCATCGCTCTGCGGTGGTCGTTCCACTTGTTGGCGGACGTGAGGCTGATGGCGAGGGCCATGGTCGGGTCGGCTGCCGACACGGCGGCAACTCTCTCGAGGGACATGGCGGGAGGTAGCGAGTTGGCGGATATGTACTGTACATAGGCGACGTCACCCTCTCGGGTCAGTGGCGCCCCGACGGGATGTCGTGATAAGTAGTCAGCGGGGTTGAGGTCACCCCCGGGGCGGTGTATGATATCATAGTTGTATTCCTGCAGGCGGATGCCCCACCTCTCGATCCTTGGGGGCATTTTGGTGTGTGGGTTCCCGAACAGGGACAGCAGGGCCTGATGATCTGTGATTAGCGTGAACTTTTTCCCTATGATGAAATTATGGAAGTGTTCGCAGGCCCAGACAGCTGCCAAACTCTCCTTTCCGCCTGGGAGTAGGCGAGTTCCGGGGTGGACAGCGCCCTGCTCGCATAGGCGATCACGTGACTTGGGTGGATGTCCTCCCCACTGGTCTGGGCCAGGATGGCGCCGAGGCCCACCGGGCTTGCGTCCACGACAATTTCAGTGTGCCACGACGGGTTGAAGTATGCCAGGCGGTGTGCCTCCGCCAGGGCACGCTTAATGTCTGAGAACGCTGCATGGCACGCAGGGGTCCACTTGAAGGTTGCTTCCTTTTGCAGAAGTTTCCGTAGCGGGTCTGTGAGGGACGCATAGTGGGGTATGTATCTCGCACAATAACCCGCCATGCCGAGGAACGAGCGGACTTCGGCCACTTGTCGCGGCTCGCTCAGGTTGGTAATGGTGTCAACCTTGTCAGGGTCCGGGAGCATCCCGTCGCGGGAGAAAATGTGTCCGAAGAATTTCAGCTTCGATTTGCTGAACCGACACTTGGAGATGTTAAGGGTGAGACCCGCTTGTTGGAGTGCCGTGCACGTGGCAAGGAGGGCTTGGTCATGGGACTCTTTCGTCGATCCGAACACGAGGATATCGTCGCTGTAGTTTAGAGTGCCTTTGATGGGTCTGATTACCTGCCGAATGGCCACCTGAAAAATTTCCGCGGCAGAAGAGATTCCGAAGTTCAGCCGCCGGTATCTGTAGAGGCCATCGTGGGTGGCGAATGTTGTAATGGGCCTGGACTCCGGATGCAGCTCCAGCTGATGGTAACCTTGATTGAGGTCGAGCTTGGAGAACATCTGTGCGTTGTTTAGTTGGACGATCATGTCTTCAATGCACGGTCCCGGATGTCTCTCCCGCTGGATGGCGGTGTTTGCCACTCTCATGTCAACACACAGACGTATCTTGCCCCCTTCCTTGGGCACAATCACAAGGGGTGATACCCATGGCGTCGGTCCGGTAGCGGGTTCGATGATGCCGTCGGACAGTAGTTGATGAAGTGCCTCCGATACTGCCGTCTGCAGGTGAAATCCAACTCTCCGAGGGTGTTGGGGAACTGGGGTCACCGAGGGGTCAATGTGTAGCCGGATGGGGGGGGCCTTGAGCTTGCCCAGGCCTTTGCACAGCTTCGGGAAACCACTTGCAATGTCAGCTTGTGTGATCACGTTTTGTGGTTGATGGCACGTGACAGTGCCGACTGAGTCCCTCGGATTCTGGCCGTCCGAGGTTGCGGCGATGATGTCTCCCGATTTCACATGGATTTCAATTAGTCCCAGACGAGACGCCGTGTGGTAACTGAGGAGGCACCGGCTCTTGGTGAGCGACCGGATGACATGGATAGTCGTGTCAATCTGCCGGCCGTTCAGGAAAAAGCGTTGTGTGAAGCATCCCACTGTCTGTAGGGGCGTTGCGGCACCCCACTGGAAGATTCTGGAGCGGGGGACTTCCAGTGCTGGTGGGTTCAATATCCTGGCATATTCCTGCTCGCCCATGATGTTGACGGTGGCGCCTGAATCGATCATGAAAAGGAACAGGTGATTGCCCATTTTGACAGGGATTTTGGGGGCCTCTCTGGCCTCTTCAGTGTCATGTATCATGTTGACAAATTCGTCTTGGTCGTACAAGTCATAAGGCAGATCGTATGTCGCTTCTTGTTCATCGTGGTAAGCGGTCCCGTATCCGAAATCTATCGGTGGATGGTCATATTCGTCGGTGAGAACCTTTGGTTGCTCTGTTAGTTCAGGCTGCATCGGGTAACCCTGGGGTTGATACTCATCGATGGCTCTGATGTACCGCCTCTGTTCCACTCCTGGATGGCTGTATCTGGGTTGGTTGTATTGTGGGAACGGCGGACGGAAGGGCGTCCTGGTTTGTGTTGGGGGCCTTGCCGGCGGGAATGGTATGCCCTCTCGGCATACGGAGTGAAAGTGGCCCTCTCTTCCGCAATTTGAGCATCGTTGGGATAGCGCTGGGCACGCTCCGGCATGGGGAAATGACATCCCACAACGATAACACTGCCGCTGTAGGCGGGGAACTTGCGTGGGCTGCGTTCTGTATGGGTGCGAGCCTCTGTCCCCTAGGCGGGATGGCTGCAACGCCGCAACAATCTCAGCAGTGTCCAGTTTGGGGTGGGCCGGATTGCACATGGATGTGGCTTGGGCGTCAACCCTTTCGTGTATGCGGGCGAGTTCGCTCACCTCTTGGATGGTGAGAGGTTTCTTCAGGAGCTGTTTCTTGAGGGCCGGAGACAGGCACCCTTCGATGACCCTCAGTCTTATGGCTTCTTCTAGTGAATACGCATCAAATTGACAGTTCGCTCCTTTTACCCGTAGGTGGGTGATAAACTCATCTACCGTCTCTTGCGGCATTTGGGTGCACTTGTTGAACAGGTAGCGTTCACAGTCGCGGTTGACTTCTATTATGAGGAGCTTATCCAGCGCCTTGATCAAGTTTTTGAACGTATTTTGTTCCGCAGCAGGAATCGTTTTCACAACGGTTTTGATCTCTCCGCCCACCAGGTTGAGAAAAATGTCCCTGATGTTGGGAGATTCGCCATCGCCAGACCCCCTTACGTAATGTTGAAAATCCTCCATCCAGTCAGTCCATCTCGGTCCCTTCGTGGACTGCGGGGTCATAGTGAAAGGTGGGGGTAGGCGTAGTTGAATTGGTTGTGTGGCGCGGGGTAGTTGAGGTGAACTGGGCCCGGACCCAGAGGTGGAGCCCCTTCTGCTCATGACGGCTGGTGATGGTAGCTCGTCGGGAGAAAACCCGGGCAGGCTGTGGCGTACTTCGGGTGCCGGAGGGCCAGTGGTCTACTCTCGGTGTGGCGGAAGGAGGAATGTGGTGGCGCAGATGCGCGTGGCGGCAGTGAGCAGCCGTCGTCAGGGCAGGAGGAGGTGCGTGCGGCGGAAGAGCCGGTGGGCCTGCCGAGCACGAGTGTGGCGGATTGCCACGGACGGAGTATGGAGGCACGGAGATGGCGGATTGCCAAGGAGGAGGAGGACTCCGTGGTGCGCACTGGAAGGCCTCGTCGCCAGTGTTACCCTCGTGGAAGGGCCATTAAGGAGGACGCGCACACGGAGTGGAGATAACAACTTCTTTATTCATCCAATGTCTAACAGGAACTGGCACCTTCGCGCCTTACCCAGAACTCCCCACTTTCCTTCCCGCTCCCCAATACAATAGCTCCGCCTACCCAACGGCGGGGGCTGCACTCGTTAACCCTCGAGTGCCTGGCAACAAGCGGCAAGTAACAGTGAGCAGAAAAGAAAGAACTCAGCATTAAGCAGATGTTTAATGCCAAGTAGAAATGAAGTGATTCCTCATACGTGTGATATTTTAAATACACCGAGATTTTACGCTCTCCAGAAATAAAAGCTTCTATTATAAACCCAAGTCTGTAGCCAAAGTAGTATATCACACCCTGTGTTTTACATACATGTCCAAACTTGAAACCAACTGTACAATACGTGTAGAATAGAATTATCCCTATAATTCGAACGCTTTATGTGAATGCAATGCATATTTTTCTCTGACGCCAGCATTTGTGGATGGTGTTGGAGAGGCTCAAGGGAAATGTATATCGTAAAAACATTCTCTGATGCCAACAGTGTTTGATTGTGTGAGAGGAAATGGAGTGAAGCACACATTGTAAATCTCTGATGAGAATATTGACATTGTTTATATGCAAAAGTAATGCCAATAAGCAGCAGCACATTTGAATGTGTTATCCTGAAGAAGAATATATATTTGTCTAGAATAGTTACTAAAATGTGTTTTTATTCAAATGGATGTTTGTGGGTATTGTGAATCTCAGTTCTAGCAAGACAATATCAGGCAGCGTATTTTCTCTTCCGTAGCCAAGCTTCCTGTATTTGTAAAGAATCTTGTGGGTGATTTCCACAGGACAAAGTTAGAGGCCCACCTTTGATTTGGATTCATTATTTTAAATGAAATATAATGCTCATATCAAAAACAACCTGTTTCTTGTCCCAGAAATGTGGGTGGGATTGTCGTGGGGGGTGTTAGTTCAGGAGAACCTCAACACATATTTGATTATATAAAGTTTGTAAAGTCACTTGCAACCCTCCTACAATGGCCCAATTCAAAAACTGTTTTAATCTGTTTTCTATAGAAAAAAGAAAATGAAATATTTTTGGGGACAATTGCCAGATTTCCATTTGGAAAATCTAACTCATACAACCTCCAGTGGTATTTCGTGTGAATGCTGCGAGTGGTGTTCCCCAACTCAACTCTGAAAAGGGTGGATGCAAAAGATGATGGTATTTGGCACATAGCTCTATTTCTGCTAGTAGCACCCAACTTATATTTACCCTCTTTGCATTCTCCCTTGCCAAGTCTCAGATCACTATTCCACCCTTGATGGTTCCAAGGGCAAAGGCCACTTATCAGGTTGCTCCTCTTATTTTCTCCCAGTAGCATGGCTAATTATCTCCAACAGGTTTCTGGGAATCCCCGTCCGTACAAAATCTCTTGAACCGACTTAACCTCAAAATACTCTTTCATGGGGAATAGTCTGTAGTTAGTTCAATCAATGCATGGAACTCTGTAACTATATTCATGCAGTATAGCACTAGATGGGAAGAATCTTCTGTTCCTGATCACGTCTTGACACATTTCCTCTTTTCCTTACCAGTGCATTCTCAGTTCCTTTTGGACTGGCAGTCCCATCCAACGAAGCCCATATTGACAAACAGATGACCACACGCCACTCACATTTTCCTGGCTCTGATCCACTTATCTTGTCTGGTCTCTTGAGGGGGTGCTTTTAAGCTCCCTACAAAATCGATTTCTGTCTGCAAACAAATAATGGCAAAACAGGGAAACATTCTGACATGGTTATATTCCTTATTCCACCAAGTAGTTTTGTGGATAAAGGCATTACACTCGTCACAATAATAACTGCAACATGACCCGCAGCCCCTAACTTAGTGGTGTGGTTGCTTCAATAATGCAGTGGCATGCCTTTCCTAGCTCCAGCACTCACTACAATATTGAAAACATTGAGAAAGAAGACCTCTTTGTGCACCTAGTCTTGGAAGGGTGAAACGTTGGCCTTATCGCTCAAGGGTTGTCATGTGAGAACAAGACCGCCAAGCCCATCTCACAGTCCCACCTGCCATTTGTTTGCTCAGATCCTAATTTATATCTGTGTTGCACACTGATCTTCTGTGTAGCCCGGCACCCCTTGTCTGAAAGCCCTCCTCTTACCCATTTAATGCCTTACTTGATCTTGCTGTCCACTTCCTTTTCCGAATAGGGTAGTTTCTTCCTAAAAATGTCCAATACCATGGATGAGCGATGTCACTGACATGATCTTGAGCTTTGCTCTCTAGCCTAGCATGTTTTATATTGTTCTCACATATTTAATTTTATATTCGTTCACTGCTACAAAGTGAAGTAATGTTATTTCTTCACTGCTGCAAGTTGCTGTCTTGCTGTTTGCACCATGATAGTGAAATCAGGTGAATGACACACAATGGCATTTTTTGATACCCCTTCTACAATATTCTTGGCTGCCCTCTCAGTAGTTGAAAATCACAACAATGGTCTGGTTTTGATGGGCACCAACAGATGTCTGTGGCACCAGAGGTCTATGGGCACTTTCACCTTTTCCAACTTTGAAGTGCTCTGTGAAAACCAGTGGAAAGACCCTTTTAATCAACTGCTCCACAAAGCTCTCAATAGTTGCAGTCTCTGCATTCTCTTGCACCATAAAAAGCAGATGTTATTGCTTAGTGTCCTTCCTGCTTATTCCTTCATGGGGGATAGGGCCATATTTCAAGGACAGGGGTCAGGGTTCTCAGTTTGTCTTCCATGGCACTCTGCATGTCTTCTAGGGAGGTAATTCTCCATATATCGTTAATTACACTGACCTATTTGAACTACAGATGCCGTTCCAGCAGGTCAGATTTACACAATGAGCATCACAATTTGCTAGCTATTTCATCCTGGTTTTTTCTAACCTCTTTGATCACCAGGGATATCTTCGACAACAGCTCACCATCTTTGGTGCACGATCAAAACTCGGTAGGCATACTTTGCAGAGGGGTAAACTGTGTTTGGGCTTCAAACAATTTCTTCAATAGGTTTCTGCTTCTTGTCAGCTTTTACTATGGTTTGTCAAGTTTCTTCTGGAATGCAGAAATGTGAACAGTGCATCACACCAACAAAAATGCACTATTCCAACATGTATTCCGCAGGCATGGATGCTTAGCAGAAATGCCACTACCCAGCCGCGGATCATCATTTAATAATAATAATTAGTCATTTATATAGCGCTACGAACCCTCAGGTATCTGAGGGCTGCTTATTATTACCCACTGTGAGCGGTGCTCATTAATGGACCTCGGAAGGATGAAAGGCTGAGTTTGGCCCCGCCGGGATTCGAACCTGCATCAGCAGGCTTTGCACGGATGTCAAGCAGGCGCTCTACTCTTTGTGCCACCTGACCGGCTTTGTCTGCTCAATAGCGTGTAATCTTATTTAGTACACTGTACATTTTTTAAACTTATTTTTTAAATATATTTTATTGTTCAACTTAAACTGGACAGAATGTATCAGAGAGCATACTCTGTTTTAAAGTCAAATCAGAATGTGATATATGAAATGGCGAAGAAAGGACTACACAAGAGGCAGAGAACAAAAGAAGAAACAAAATGTATAGAAAGAAACAATAGCAATCAATCAAAATGTTTTCCCGGACATGAAAGCCCATAAAAGTATGTCCGTATAGAAAACAGTACAAAGAAAATCCACAAGCAGCAGCAAACATTTCAATTTTGAAAGAAAATAAAAACCAGTTTCATAAAACGATCAGAAAAAAAACCAAGGAAGAATTAATGGCTTTGCATACATATTATTTATGCATTTTTATTCAGTATTTCAACTTTTACAAATATTTTAAATTTCAATAGATTAAAATAACACATCAACTAAAATCACATTATCTAATAGCATTTGCAATTAATATGACCAATGAATACAAAAAAACGATCACGAAGCGATCAATTACATATACATATTAGCAAATGGATATTTTTTTTTAGCCTCCTCTCAACCAATCAGAATGTTTATAGAGCAGTTAATTATTACTGGTAATGACTGAATTTTGAACATTCTGACTTCAAACGCTGACAGGGAAACCACAATGCAATTTCCAGACAGGTTTTCTTTCAACAAGGAACTTCCTCTCTGGGAGGACCTTTTTTGTGGCAACATCCCATTTAACACACCAAAGAGACAATTAAAACATAGGCATATGCTTTCACTTTCTTATAGATACACCATTTACTTTTACAAGATGCCTAATGCATGCTCATGCTAAACCCACTACAGTTTATCCAAGTTTGTAAATAAACTACTTGACTTATGTAAATAACCTGGTTATTTAAACACCAAAGAAACCACATTAAATTGACTAACTCAGTTTGCCTATGTACTTCATTAAAGTAACGTTTCTACTTCACCATCAAAACTCCAAAACATGGAGTGTAGCCTTACAGACCACAGCAGGGTTAATTATCTCTTGAGCTAATACCTCTTCCCACAACTTGGTGACGGGCCACTATCCCACGATAATGACCCTTCCCTCAGTCTATAATGCTACATTATTGTCACCCTTGGAAAGAATCCTCTTATAAAGTGCAATTTGTATGTAAGGAGCTATCGCCGAAGTAGAATTTGGATGATTTCTCATCAATAAAAACAGAAAGAATGCTCTGCATTGTCAAAAAAGGTTCCCATCTCAAAAGAGTTCATACGTTTAGTTTCCTTATATCGATATGCTGCCAGAAAAAAAGCAGAAATTGCATAGGTAATTCAATAGTGCCCCATCTACCAGATACACTTTTAATATGCAATGCATAAAAAAAATAGCGTATTAAGCATTAGTCTCTGAAATATAAAAGGACATAACTCCAGATACAGTTGGCGCTCATTCGGATCCAACATCACTTCAAGGACTCTGCGTGTGGCTTTAACCACCAGCTCAGTCTGCCCACTTTGATAGAGCTGTAGCTTGATTTCAGTAACCAGGCTATTGTCTAACATGACACAGTTAGTTGTATGAATAAAGCAGCTGACATTTTTCAGAAATGGAACTCAGGGAACATAATTTACTCTATCAATATGCCCTGTTCCCTCTACGATGGGCTTTGATAAGGTAGCTTTGGGGTAAATAATTAATTAAACAACAATAATATTGGTTTAAACGTCCCAATATCTTCCAAAAACCTAATGCCAAGTTCTCTGTGAGCAGTGTAAGAAGGGGCTGTGCAGGAAAGGCCTAAAATAAATCTAAACAATTGAAGCATATGACCCTTAACAAAGCCCAACACCCTTGAACCATACATAGCTATCGAGGCAGCGTTATCCCCATATGCTCCCATCATCATTTTTCTTGGTTGAGCCTTAACACTTTTAGGGGCCGATTCATGGAACAAACGTGAGCCGAAAATCTACACGCAAGCAGGCGCAAGCAGACGCAAGCAGGCACAAGCGGAAAAAAAGAGGCGCACGCGTGCGATTCATGGAAGTCCCTGCGCGTGTCTTCCTCGGGATGTGCGCCAAACCCGTGCATGGCGCACACGTCACTGCAACATCCCGAAAGACGTGCGCGACGCGCACAGTGAAAGCGCACAACCTCTGCGCATACACTAGAAAGTGGGCGGAACACGGGGCGTAACGCGCGGAATGGGGAACAACTCGCGAAAACAAGGGCGTAACTGGGGATGTACTGCAGGGAAGCAGACGGAACGCCCACACGCACCCGAACCACACGTATTCATGGAATCGAATAGGGCAAAGCCACGCACAGCGAAAGACACGCACAAGCCCAAACACGTCCGCCACACGAAGGCAGGCGGTAGCGTCCCTGCGCATTACAAAAGTGGCAACATACAGCAATAGTGCATGTGCGAGCGGGGCACGTGTATTTCGGGGTTGCGCGGGAAGTTACACACGCGATCGGGCCTGGGGGAGCGGGCTACGTGTATTTCAGGGGTTCGCGTGAAGTTTCTCACGCGATCGGGCCTGGGGGAGCGGGCTACGTGTATTTCAGGGGTTCGCGTGAAGTTTCTCACGCGATCGGGCCTGGGGGAGCGGGCTACGTGTATTTCAGGGGTTCGCGTGAAGTTTCTCACGCGATCGGGCCTGGGGGAGCGTGCTACGTGTATTTCAGGGGTTCGCGTGAAGTTTGTCACGCGATCGGGCCTGGGGGAGCGGGCTACGTGTATTTCAGGGGTTTGCGTGAAGTTTCTCACGCGATCGGGCCTGGGGGAGCGGGGTACCACTCACCGTCTGCCTCGCGTGTAGAAGAACGCGTAGCCAACACCCGCTGTGAAGTAATAGCGTGTGAACCCCAACGGATGGAAAACACACGCACCGCACGAAAAGCATGTACAGAACATAAAGGCACGCGGGATCTCCAAGCCCTGCCAGGGCAACGCCTGTGCGCAAAACGTCACAGACGCGCTTACGCTGTAAGGGCCTTTGGTCCAATGAAATCGCGTACGCGTGCTGACGCGCTTACGCGCTAAGGGCCTTTCCTCGATTTTCACGCTGACGTGCAGGATTTTCACGTGCCAAATCACTCCGTATCAAGCTGGCCACACGAAAACACACGGAAGACCACGCTCCTGCCCAGAAGGCCGAATTACTGCTCCCCAGTGCCCCGAGCAGCCTCCCACGTGCCATCTGCTGCTGCCTGCCTGTCTGCCTGCCTGCTGCCACCGTGCCCTGCCATTTGGTGCCTGCACATCAGCCATCTGCAGGTGTCCAGTTGCTGTGTCCACCCCTGCTGGAACAGAAGACTCCCGACTCGGATAACATCGCTCCACAGCCCAGCCCCAGGACCCAGTTGCCCACCCACTCCTGCCCCTGGGGTTGCCATGTCGGGCACATCAACATCTGGCACCAGTGGCAACCCCCGGCCAGAGAGGCAGAGGGGCACCAGCTTCACTGCCACCGAAGTTGGTGTCCTGGTGGAGCAAGTCCTGGGGCAGTATGATGCCCTCTTCGGATCGTCCCGCGCCAACAGGGAAGGACGGGAGAGGATCTGGGCCGACTGTGTGGTTGCCATCAACGCGGAGGGGGTGGCAACCCGCACCATCCAGAAGGTCAAGAAGCGCTGGGAGGACTTGAGGTCCAGGACCCTCATGAAGGCCCGGCGCCTCGTGGAGGGGGGCCGGGGCCGCATGGGTTCCATCCAGTTGAGGGTCCTGGAACGCGCACACCCAGCGCTCCACGCCCAGGTCCTTGAGAGGGAGACCCGTCTGGAGTTGAGCGGTAAGTGGCCAAGCATTGCTGTGTGAGACAGGGCATGTTGCAGTGTGCTGGTTGTCTGATACTTGCCTGCATGTGTGACATAGGCCATGTACGCATGTATGTGTGCAGGGACATCATGGGAATGCATGTGCGACCTGTAATGTGTGAACCGCACGGTTGTTGCATGTGTTTGAATGCGACATGGGGAGCCCTGTGCAGATTGCACACATGAGAGCATGGCAGTCTCTGTTCCTGGACATGGGTGGGGACGAGGGATGGGTGCTGATGCCAGATACATATGTGGTATCCATGTCTGTGTGCCTGACCTGCGTGTCTGTGACTTGTGAGTGCCATGGATGCATGACACATGTCTGTGACAATGTACAGATTCACTGATGCAGCCTAGTCATCCTTGTATGCACTGTGATTGGGGTGTACGGGGCCAGATGGATGTGACTGAGGTGAAGTGTGTGCATGTGATAGGCATGACCCATGATGCATGTGAGTCCCATTACATTGTATGATTCGAGAGTCCATTGGACATGCATTGAAATGTCCATGGCACGCACCATGACTGTCACTGTGTGTGTTTTGCCTGGACTGACACATGTGTTGTGGTGTGACATGATGGAAGTGTACTTTGACAGTGGCACTCATCTGCTATTGCTTCCTGTCTAGGGGACCATTGTACAGTACCCTGATGCTTGTGTTCTATGTCTCCCTCTACGCAGCGGCTAGTGAAGGAGAGGGCGGAGACGGCGCTGTGGAGCAAGGCAGCGGGGATGCCCCCACGGCTGCAGCGGAAGGGGTGGGTGAGCCCCCACAGGGGCCTGCTACGGCGGTAGACGGCGAGGAGCCATCCAGGTTGGTGGTTTCCACAGAGGAGGAGGAGGCCACCACTGAGGCGCACATGGGGCCTGGTGGGGGCATCCCTGCTGGTGCAAGTGGTGCAGTCCAGGGGCAGGGGCAGGAGGCAGCACAGGTCACCGTGGAGGGGCCTGTGCATGTCGCTGTCCCTGAACCTGTGGGTGCACCACCTTGCACCAGCAGGGATGCCCCGTCCCAGGCCCGTCCGCAGGTAGAGGGGATGTCCATGTCATCTGACTCCCCTCCACCTGCGGACGAGGGGACCCCTGGCCGTGTGGAGAAGGTCCTGATTGGGGTCGCGATGCGCACGGCTGTGATTCGTGATGCCGTGCGTGCTTCCCAGGAGGAGCACGCACGTCATCACGAAGAGCACCGTGCCGACGTGGCCCAATTGGGATCGGCCATGTTCGGGGGTTTCCTGCATGTGTCGGCCAATCTGGCGGCCCTCTCCTCCTCTGTGGAGACTATACGCCAGTCGTTCTCCTTGCCGTCTTCCGGCCCAGATGCCACCAGGGCCCCCTGTGGACCTGCCCTGACCAATGCAGCCAGCTCGGTGGGGATCCCATCCCTGCCACAGTCGGGAGTCAGAGGTCCAGCAGGGGTGGACAACACAGCAACTGGACCCCAGCAGATGGAGGATGTGACGGCATCATCGGGCAGGGCACGTGCACGACGGCGTCGGTGGTTTCCATCATCCTGGATGCCGTCGTGCTGGCAGAGGCAGTGGCGTCGGAGGCAGCAGCAGGCTCGACGTGGGAGGCATCATGGCTCGGGGCCATCAAGATCAGAGGGGCAGGCATCGGCCGGAGGGCAGGAGAACCCTGGGATGGTAGTGTCTTCCGTGTGGGAGCAGTTGGTCCAGCGGATAGGTGCAGAGCGGCAGCAGGCGGAAGAGGAGCGGCTCACCATGGTCAGGGCGGAGTTCTCCATGCGTCGGGCGTTGAGGCGGGCTGACTGCCTCGAGGAAGCTCGCAGGGAGTTTGAGGTGAACATGGGGTTATCCCTGCGAGACCTCGGGGCCAGGACAGAGTCCCGCCTCCAGGACATCGACATGGAGTTCGATGATGCCCTGGCCGGCAACATCACAGAGTGAGCCGCAGGACTTGCCCGCTGCCATTGTATATAGTTCTTTAGTTAGTTAGTGTTAGGTTTCCTTTATTTTTTGAGATTTTTTTGGACCGCTCGGACAATGGCCACTTTTCTGTATATAGTTTTTTTATTAGGTAGTAGTAGGTTTCATTTATAGTGTTGGGCTCATGGACCCTGGAATATTCTTGTGTATAGTTGGATTTTTTAAAATACATTTTTTTGATTCATATTTGTGTTCACCATGAGGCAATGGTTTTTCCTTATTTTTTTTCACCATGATTTTGCTTTGGACAACATTAGTTTTTGGATTCCTTTGTTTTTTGGATTTTTACATTACTTATCGGACATGGACAATTTATTTTGTTATCCCCATTGTTGTATGTTTGATTAGTTTACTTCATTTTCTTCGAGGATACATGTTTTTATAACTTTCTTTTGTGGTATTTTCTCATTGGTTTCATGCATGTCATGATATGGGTTTTGACATTCACTTGCACCCATTGTGTATGTGTGTGTGACGGACATGTGTTCATTTACATACTTGCCATTGGGGTTGTATCATGTAATTGCATTTGCTATGTGGGTGGATGCAATCCTTGGCTGGGTGTTTGTGCTGGGTATGCTGCCCATTACTGCCATGATTGTGTATCGTCAGGACCTGGGGGCAGGGGGACATGGTTGGGGGCCTGCTGGCAGGTGCCCCACAGTGCTGGGGGGTGGGGGTGCAAGGGGACATGAGTGGGACATGAGTGGGGGCCTGCTGGCAGGTGCCCCACAGTGCTGGGGGGGGTGGGGGTGGTGGGAGACATGAGTTGGACATGGGTGGGGGCCTGCTGGCAGGTGCCCCACAGTGCTGGGGGGTGGGGGTGGTGGGAGACATGGGTGGGGGCCTGGTGGAGGCTGCCCCTGGTGACTGGGGGGGTGGGGGTGGTGGGAGACATGGGTGGGGGCCTGGTGGAGGCTGCCCCTGGTGACTGGGGGGGTGGGGGTGGTGGGAGACATGGGTGGGGGCCTGGTGGAGGCTGCCCCTGGTGACTGGGGTGGTGAGGGTGGTGGGAGACATGGGTGGGGGCCTGGTGGTGGGTGCCCCTGCACTGCTGGGTGGTCGGGGTGGTGGGAGACATGGGTGGGGGCCTGGTGGTGGGTGCCCCTGCACTGCTGGGGGGTGGGGGTGGTGGGAGACATGGGTGGGGGCCTGGTGGAGGCTGCCCCTGCACTGCTGGGGGGTGGGGGTGGTGGGAGACATGGGTGGGGGCCTGGTGGAGGCTGCCCCTGGTGACTGGGGGGGTGGGGGTGGTGGGAGACATGGGTGGGGGCCTGGTGGTGGGTGCCCCTGCACTGCTGGGGGGTGGGGGTGGTGGGAGACATGGGTGGGGGCCTGGTGGTGGGTGCCCCTGCACTGCTGGGGGGTGGGGGTGGTGGGAGACATGGGTGGGGGCCTGGTGGAGGCTGCCCCTGGTGACTGGGGGGGTGGGGGTGCTGGGAGACATGGGTGGGGGCCTGGTGGAGGCTGCCCCTGGTGACTGGGGGGGTGGGGGTGCTGGGAGACATGGGTGGGGGCCTGCTGGCAGGTGCCCCGCAATGCTGGGGGTGGGGGTGCAAGGGGACATGAGTTGGTGATCATTGGTGCAAGGAGACATGTGCCTTTGCTGGGGGGCATGCCCATGTTGGGTGGGCTGCCTGCGGGACATGACCAGGGATGCAGGGTAGGCCCCTGTGGTGTGGGCTGCCTGCAGGGGCCGTGGAGGGTGTACAGGGAACACCTGGGAGGACCCACACTGGCAAATCACATGTAGGACTCCCCGGCACCCCTGAAATACACGTACCCTGCTGAAATCGCGTGTAAAACTTCGTGCGCACCCCTGTAATACCCGCACGCAGCCCAATCGCGTGTAAAACTTCGCGCGCACCCCTTTAATACCCGCACGCAGCCCAATCGCGTGTGAAAATGTGCGTGCACCCCTGTAATACCCGCACGCAGCCCAATCACGTGTAAAACTTCGCGCGCACCCCTTTAATACCCGCACGCAGCCCAATCGCGTGTGAAAATGTGCGTGCACCCCTCTAATACCCGCATGCAGCCCAATCGCGTGTAAAACTTCGCGCGCACCCCTAATACCTGCACGCAGCCCAATCGCGTGTACAACTTTGCGCGCACCCCTAATACCCGCATGCAGCCCAATCGCGTGTGAAACTTTGCGCGCACCCCTAATACCCGCACGCAGCCCAATCGCGTGTGGAACTTCCCGCGCACCCCTGGAATACACGCGCCCAGGCCAATCGCGTGTGGAACTTCCCGCGCACCCCTGAAATACATGCGCCCAGGCCAATCGCGTGTGGAACTTCCCGCGCACCCCTGAAATACACGCGCCCAGGCCAATCGCGTTTGGAACTTCTCATGCACCCCTGAAATACACGTAGCCCGCTCCCCCAGGCCTGATCGCGTGAGAAACTTCACGCGAACCCCTGAAATACACGTAGCCTGCTCCCCCAGGCCCGATCGCGTGAAAAAGTTCACGCGAACCCCTGAAATACACGTAGCACGCTTCCCCAGGCCCGATCGCGTGAGAAACTTCACGCGAACCCCTGAAATACACGTAGCCCGCTCCCCCAGGCCCGATCGCGTGAGAAACTTCACGCGAACCCCTGAAATACACGTAGCCCGCTCCCCCAGGCCCGATCGCGTGAGAAACTTCACGCGAACCCCTGAAATACACGTAGCCCGCTCCCCCAGGCCCGATCGCGTGAAAAAGTTCACGCGAACCCCTGAAATACACGTAGCCCGCTCCCCCAGGCCCGATCGCGTGAGAAACTTCACGCGAACCCCTGAAATACACGTAGCCCGCTCCCCCAGGCCCGATCGCGTGAAAAAGTTCACGCGAACCCCTGAAATACACGTAGCACGCTCCCCCAGGCCCGATCGCGTGAGAAACTTCACGCGAACCCCTGAAATACACGTAGCCCGCTTGCCGTGCTGGTACAGGGTTAGCGCAGCCCTTTGCGCTGGATTGGGGATTTTGATGGCTTTTCCCTGCGCGGAAGGCGTTCTTGGGGGCGTAACTGGCGCTGCTGCAAGGTTGCTGCGCCACTGTGCGCCACGGCTGGTTTTGGTGGCTGGAATCCATGAATACGCTGTGCGCGGAAATGGGTTTTGGCGCACGCGGCTGGCGCAGGGATTCGCACGCGCACACTGTGCGCCAGCCGCGTGCGCCACTTGTGCGCTGAATTCTATGAATTATCCCCTTAGTAACCTTGAATATTCCTCCACCAGTTAGAGCCATTCTGGCAGCCTGTTTGTCCAAATGATGAAAGTTGAGGCAAACCACTTACCAAGATAATCATAGGATGGACTGTTTTCTTCACTTCGATTCTCTAATTCTCTAATTGCTTACTTTGCAGAATTGACCTTTAATTCCAAAGTATTTCCATAATCAGTGTATCTGGTAAATCAAGTTTGTAATGAATGGGATGCTTAGGCCAGCAACATGCAATCATCTGTGTAAGTCACCATTCGTATCATCATGTCACCCATCTGAAACATCCCTTAACTCGGGTTAATACACCGCACTGACAGACCCCACATTTATACAGGCAGGGGGTCTAGAAACTATTCCTTTTGCTCCATACCTTGCTCCATAACTTATTTTAGCTGAGTGTTGTGTGTGGAGAACAAACACAACCCTTAAGAGATCAACTTTGGTGCCCATACCTAAGGAGGTTTCCAGAGAATCCTACGGTCTATAAAATGGAAGATGGTGGCCAAATACACATATGCAACAAATAGAGGTTCTTGTTTGAGAAGAATGTATTTGACCACGACCAAATACATTTAAGCTTTGATGTGGTGTGCTCAAGCCCTGTCCAAGCCCAATTGGGCGGCTGACAGAATTCTATTTGTGTTCGCCCATGGCTGAAGTCTATTTAGAACTGACTTATCAAATACTTTAAATGAGTATTCGAAAAGAGAGATTGGCCGGTATCCACTAGTGTGAGCTCTATCGCCTTTTTAGGTTAGAAATAACTTCACATAGAAGCCTAACCATATAATTAAAGATATTACCAAATAATGGAACCACATATCAAATGTTCACTTGCATAAATTGCACAGGACACAATCTGAGCCTGGAGATGTATTGCTCTGTGGGGATTAGGCTGCCACTTCAGATTTAGGCAGCAAAAATGATAATGGCAGAAATAAGCATGTTTTAACATTTTTCCCCACCATTACCTTGGGAGTCAGGTTAGATGATGCTATGGATGTGATCCAACTACAGAAGCATGGGTAACCTACCTGTCCTCAAGGACGTTTGTTTCCATGGTAGCCAAAGCATTTTGCTTTGGTCGATCTGCTACAAAATTCCAACATTTTCAAGAGTTAGACTCTCCCGCTAATCAGGTTCAATCTGCCGATCCAACTTTGCATGAGGACGAGCAATCTTAATACTTTTTCCCTATGCTGCTGTATAAGCTTCCTATCCTTTGGTGCTGATTTCAGAGAAATAAGCAATTGCCTCTTGGCTTCTTTGCATACCTCGTTGAACCATCCTGCTTCGACATTACTTTCAAATGATCTTAGTTCAGTAGTACGTAACTAACAATCCACTCCATTAGAGAATGCAATTCTTTTAGAACCCTCCATAGGTCAATAACTCTCAAAAGGAAATGTTTAACGTAGCCTAAGCGAGTAGAAATCCTCCTAGGATTAAAGGTTTTGAGATCCACGTGGTTTCACCCAATATTTTTCTTAGTGGCGGTTAGATTGCCCTCTAAAACTGCATGAGGATTATTTTGCTATAAGCCCCAGTACAATGAGAACCATAAGTATGAGAAAAGGGCCTGCATGCATCTTCAGACGTGAAAATCTCAAAACTGTGTTTCAGTTTCGTTGTTGCACAGAAACGTAAAAATAGTCAATTGTGGATTGCCCAAAATGGCCATTAAAAGTAAACTTTCCTGGAACATCAGAGGGAAACATATCATTAAGAGATTTCATACCTCATTGAAAGAAGAACCCATTAACAATCAACCCCAACAGCACAGTTATGCAAGTATGTTGTTTTCTGACAGCCAAACCATCACATGCAATCCTTTGAGGTTATCTTTACTTACATTATCTCCCTGATGAGAAATTGCAGGCTCTTTGTTGTACGAGTATTTCAACTCTTTCAGGTAGCAATTTGAACAATTGTAGGTGGACTAAGTTGGAGCTAGGATCTAGTGATTACAAGTCTTGAAATGACATGGAGGTTAAAATGGAAGGATAATGAGACAGATATCTTAGAACCACGAAGATCAATCAGGATTGGCTTTCTAGAATTTTCTGGAATTAGTGTATGGCACATTAGCTTGTGAAACTGTTGTAAAGGTTCCAATGTAATCTCTTCCTCCAGAACCTCAGTTATCTGATAGAAAACATCTGACAATCAGTATGTTGTATCAAACCTGAGTAATAGTGTTGAAGTGATAATTTGTCTATTTTTTTGGACCGATTTACGATCTTTTATTGTGCAAGTGTTGCTCACAAGAGTTTGAATGCATGATCTAATTGCAAGATATAAAGGAGTTGAAATGTAATAAATTACCCACCAGATATTCTATGCCCACACTTGGCTGACATTAAAATGGAAATGATTGCCTTAATGCCACAGCAAAGTGTAATACCAGTTTGAAAGTAAATTGAACAGATGTAATGTATCCATCCAAATATAGACACATGCTTGTTCTCTTTTTAATCTAATTTCGTGAAGCACTGTGGATGATTGAACTTGATAAAATGGTTCCTCCTAAAGGGTCTGCTAGAAAATCCATTGTACTGTTTTAGGACCTGAGGCCTCCGAATTCATTCCTGAATACTGTAATATTGGCTGTATTCCAACAAGAGGGAATATTGTGTTCTTTAACCAGAGTATGGATAGTTTGAAGTAGGAGACTAGAAATGTGTGAGCTAAATGCCTAGTATAATTCAATAGGTAACCCATCTACATTTTCAGCTTTGTTTACATCCAGCTAATGAATAGCTTGTTTAAGAACTGCTTCAGCAATAGGAGGTACCAGGCTGCTTGTGTGGCTTCGAAGAGACTTTTATGCATGTATGTTTAGGTAGTGGTCAATAGCTGCCTCCGTAGTGCAGCCCTCTTTCAAACTGAGTTTCTTATAGAACCGGTTGAAAGTATTTTACACCGCCTCCTTTAACTGCACCAACACTGCAAAGGCATCCTTTATTTTGTCACCCTATTACCCACCTCTTGTTCTTTAGATATCAATGCCAGGCAGCTGCACTCATTCTGGCTGACTTCCTAGTGAAGTTGTGAATTAGGAAGATGCTATTTGATATTGGATTTTGAGCATCATCAATACTAAATTACTTATTCTGCCGTTTAGCAAGACAAACTAGATTGGATCCTTTAGGTTGAGATAGTAGACATGTTCTCTTGGAGCCGACTAATTGGTTGAACTCATTTCATGCACTTAATGGCTAAGGCTTGATAGAATAGCTTAGAATACCTTGTACATGGCCCTTGGACCGGTGCTTTCACACAAGCCTATACAGCCGATATATGTGTGCCAACTAAAGCAATTTAGTCTGTGCTACAAAATAAATGCTGATTAACACATATTTGTTAATCCAACACAGATGTATGAAGCTCAACACTGTGACTTCTTAAGGCCTGCAATGACCTGAAAATGGAATATGATAATTTTTATACACAAAATGGATTAAAGTCAAAAGAACTTTATTGGGCTTGAGGGTATTCTAATAGCCAAGTAACTACCAGTCAAAAAGATTTCAAAGTAATGATTAGAAATTGTGCAATTATTATTCTGAGAAATTGTGCACAGTAGGGTGGAATTATCTGAAAGTAGCCAATTGATTGCCATCTTAAAATACCAGTATCAGATGATTGGACCCAATAAATTCATGGCAGGTTTACCCCAGAAAGGATGAAATCAGGTTCATTTTCAGATTAGGATTCTATGAAGTCAGAAGGAAATGGCATAACTGTAGTGATGACTATGATGAAGACTGCTCTTGGATTATCATAGGGCCTCATCACTAATTTTGGGCACTATACTGGCGGTAAATCTGCCAGGATTAGGCCCACCACAAATAGTGTTACTGCAACTCGGTCCAGCATTATTAGTGTCGGATCATGAGTTGCGGAAAGC
Source organism: Ambystoma mexicanum (assembly GCF_040938575.1). Taxonomy (NCBI): domain Eukaryota; kingdom Metazoa; phylum Chordata; class Amphibia; order Caudata; family Ambystomatidae; genus Ambystoma; species Ambystoma mexicanum. The sequence continues at coordinate 1,439,998,540 of NC_090929.1, read as the reverse complement.
TGTTAGTCCCCATTTTTTCTTCAGTCCATAGGACTCAAATGGGCATGAGGGGCGTAACTACCATCAGCACTATACATGGCGTGGTTATAGTGCCGCAAATGGGTGGTAACTCTACAGATTTACCTCCAGCTCAAAGCTAGAGGTAAGCAGTAATGCGGCAATAATAGCGTTACTGTCACATTTTAACACTCCGCCAAACGTATGATGAAGCCCATAGAGATATCACTTAGAGACTATACTACTGGGTTTACTTATAATATTGTGGCATGAAAATGAGTGGTAAGCACTTGCCAATTCGATTTCCAGTTTCCAAAAAGAAATGTATTTTCATTCGGTTTCATAGAGCACAACAAACAGCTGTTTTAAGGTCCCCTGCTGACCTCCTGGCTGAAACTGAAACTGCAATGGTTACCTGGCCACCCTCTGTTCTCGGGCCCAGGTCCCTCCCCCACCAGTCACACACACCTGCACTGCCTTCCTGGCAACCCCCGCACTTGGGGACTGTTTTCTGTATTGCTACAGTCCCACTACCAGCACTTGACACCTGATGTCTCCACTTACCCTTCCACCTGCTGGCCGTACTTTTACTTATTGTTATTTATTCTATTATCCCATGCACTGCACTATCCCCTCCTCTTCCCTCCCCCCCGCACTTTCCCCATTCCCCCTTCCCATGCACTTGCGCGATCTGAATGACAACTGGCCTAGTAGGATCATTGTCTGTCTCCCCTCTGTTCCCCCTCCCTTGCCTTGTCGCGCCTTGAAAATCTTGTGTATATGCGCGTTATAAATGCCATATCATATCATATAATTGCTGATCCTGTAAATCTTTGCATACCCCATCTAGTCTTCCAGTTCATTCAGTATCAGCTACCTAGCACCGTTTCTCCTATTTCTTCACTTCTCCAGGCTCTGTCTCCTAGCTCGTCCTCATATCTTCTCCTATCATACACTGAGGGCTCTGGCCTTTATAGTAACATTACCCCTCCTCCTGGGCTGGCCTCCCTGTTTGACTTGGGTTGTGCCTGTTCCGGCCCGGGTCATTTGAACCGGGCCAGGTGGAGATGTGCTTTTCCCTATGCTGGTGTTTTTGTGTCTGGTTTCGATGTCCCTGGGCTCTCCTTGGACCCTGATGAGAGGACTAGTGGAAATGTTAGCTGTTTTCTGTGGGTTGTAGGTATTGCGAGCATGCCTTGCCTTTAAGCAGGGACACAGGATGCGGGTGGTCCAGCTGGTGACGGTACCTTGCCTATTCGACCACCCCACTGTTCATCTGCAAAGTCCGCCATGGGACGTTGTCACACTGTGAACATACTGGGTCAGATTCTCAAACCTTTTTGCTGCAAATCTGAGAGATGCAAGAAATGCTCAACAAACACGCAAGAAAGAGACCTGCTGCATTCTCAGAAGTGCGCATCTCAGAGATGCACACGAACACCGATCATGTGCAAAAGAGATTTCACCTTCATTGTGCTTGTAAAATGTTGTAAAGAATGTGTAGTAAAAAAATCTACAGTGAAAAATTGGTCGGTAAAAACACATGGACCCATCAGACTACAATCAGAACACAACACAGTCTAAAAGGCCAACACATTGCATCAGGTGTACTTTTCCAAAACAGCCGATCTGGCTGCCATCAAACTGCTGCATCGACTCCTGAAGAGGGGCAGTACAAGGATTTATATGAGGGGGGTTTCTGTTTTTGAACTGGCAGATGAAAAGTACATCTTTAAGTACTGCTCCCCCCCCTCAGGCGTTACTGGAAATGTCAAAACAGTGGGAGGTGGGCCTCAATGCAATGACATTCCAAAACACCAATAGTGAAGCTAGACGCAGACTTGCACTTTGTTGCCACTGGCTCCTTCTAGAGGAACAGTGGAGTAATAGCATGAATCTCCCAATATTCCCAGTTTTGAGGCACCAAACAAGATCCTCAGTGTGATCCTTGCATTTGCATGGGCATATTTAATTATTCCTCCTTATGCACATGTAATGGTGGAAATGGTGCAGCATTTTATGACATTAGTGTGATCCTTGGTTGTTCGCTGACATTGATTGCACCCTTGTGGCTCTTACACCACTGCAGACATAGAACACTTGTAAAGGAACAGGGGACAGTGGCATACAGTAAATGCACAGAGGGGTGTGAGGTGCAAGCAACATCACCATGAACATGACTGCCAACTACCCTGGAACTACCCATTAAAGCTACATCTACAGCCACTCTGCTATAGTGCAGCAATTTAAGGCAGCACAGTGCACTGATATGTGGTTACCACATGAGTAGGCCACTGGCCAGAGAATGTAACTTATATGCACAGAACAGAGTTTATCTGGAAATATATGATGCCTTGCACAGCCCGGCCTCTGTTGAAAGGGTCAACATGTTTGCAATATATCTGGTCAAAGCAATGAGAGGGCACTGAGAAGTAGAACACTTTCCATGTAGCTAGCTGTCTTGGGATCGCACACTGACAGTTATGTATTGTATTGTATTCGCTATTTATATAGCACTCTTTCCCCATTTGTATGGTCTCAATGCGCTTTGTGGTTGGACCGAAGTTCATGTGTAGGAGGTTCTAATAGTTTAGATTAAGAGATGCTTGATGTATTTTCACTGGATTAGGATTTAGGTGGCTGGCTAGGCTCCAATAAGCAACCCAAAAGTCAGGCACATGGGTGGGCGCTGTTGGTGGTTTAGGATAGAGTGCTATTGCTGAAGATTCAATGTGTGCCCAGCTAGACCGAATTTGATTTTCGTTGTTTGTTGCTGTATACTAGTGGTAGCGGTGTTGAGGTATGTCAGGGGTTTCAGTGTGGCGGCTATGTGTGCTGCTAGGCCGGAATGGCGAAACCATAGCTGCATTCTATGTAGCATGGATAGGTAGCCATGCCTGTGACCTGTGTCCACAGATGTGGTGTAAGGTATACATACCATTTGCTTGGATGGAGTTCGGCTGCAGTGTTCTTTTTCTTTTTCCAATGCGGATGGCTGGTGTCGCTATTCGTGGTCTCCCTGCAGCGAAAGTCTAAGCGAGGCTGGGTCCTGGTCTGCGAGGGCACAGGGGATGAGGGAGCATGATAGGGGTTGAAGGGAAACAACAGGGAGGGAGAAAGTTTGTTATGGGGTGCCTCTGCGAAAGCTTCTGGGATCCCTGGGCTATTGATGGGTAGAAGTGTTGTTGTGCATGTGGAGGGTGATATTTTGTTACAGTGAGCCACTGCAAACGTTGCTGGCATCCGTGCTGTAATTGGTGGATAGGAATGTTTTTTGGGTTCAGCAACGTAGTTTGGAGAGGGGGAGGGTGTGATGCTGGAAATGCATTGGAGGGACAGGGCCTCCCTGTCGTTGTCCTGTAGTCCTTTTTCATTTGTGTTCTGTATTGTTTTCTGCTCAGGAGTCCATATGGGACTCCTGGCAGTGCAGCTCTTCCTGTTTTTGGTTTGGTGTACAGACCCATGGGATGCCCTTATGGCACCCATGGGTGGGGGTGCAACCCTGTGCCCCTAGTGTATGTGGCCCACAGAGCAGGGTATGGGCTGGTGGCAGCTCCATGCTGAATTTGACAGGTGCTCTGAGTATCCTCCATTTTGGGATATCCAGGCCCTGCTATTGGAATCAGTTGATTCCTGATTGGAAACAAGATGGCCTGTGTGGCCTCTTGCTGTCTATTGCCTGTTACCTTGTTTTCCCAAAGTCCTGGGAAGCCCTGGCTCTGTCCCTTCCCCCTGAGTGGATGTGGGTGGGACCTGGGTGAATGGAGTGTGTGACCAATATGCACTTGTTATGGATGTCTGGTTTCTGGTGTATGACACAATGACTGAGACAGCCCTGCCTGAAACTGGTATGAATGCAGTGTGTAGTGTTGAATGGCTGGGTACTTGTCCCAATACACATTCCTTGTTGTGAGTGTCTGAGAGGGAGGAGTATGGCCTGAATGCGCTGTATGCCTGATTGGCTGACTGACTGCATAAATGCCCTTCTGTATGATTGGCTGCTGAGTGTGACCCAGCAGTGTGGATGAGAGACAGAATAGTATATCTGGGGACCTCTCACCACTGGAAAGTGTTCAGAAGCTGAAGAGAAACTGGAGTTGAAACTGAAGCTTAACCTTGAAGCCCTGCTGGAAGAGAAGACTTTCTGCTGCTCTACTTCACCAATCTGAAAGCTGCTGTGTCTACAAGAACTGACCCAGAGAGGACCTGGTTAGGCGCCCTCTTCCCGAGCTACGAGGGACCATTGTGCACTGCTAATCTTTGCCAGTGCTTCCTGGTAGACAGACCTATGACAGGCTGCCGACCGGAGCTGGGGACCACCGCGGAATCACAAGAAGCGCCCAGACACTGTTGTTCATCACTGTCGACGCCGTGCTCCCTTTGCCTAAGTAATATTTGATCCAAGGATGCTCTCGCCTGCACCATTGACTGCTTTGTCCCGCCGGAGAAAGCCGAAGCCGCCGACGTGCCGAGGAGCATCCGCCGGTGTATTTCCCACCACCTAAAGACCACAGAGATGCTGACGACTCGATGCCCTTGCTGGGCCACAGTTCTTCAAACTCTTTGCAGTCCTGAACTCTCGTCACTGAGGTGCCCTTCACGCCTCTTCCTTGCAGGACGCCAACGCTCCGTCGTCGACGAGCAATGCTAGGAAGGAAGCTGCCTTCTCACTGTCGTCGTTCAACCCTTTTCCTTGTGGGATCTCGATGATTTGTGGCTCCTGCCTTAAAGGGAGCCGCTCAAGAAGGATCCATCGACGACCTGGCGACAAACTCTGTTATTCCAGGTACATTGGGGTGGTAGAACTATTTTAGAAGTAAATAAGACTCTTGTGAATAATATATGGACTGGGCTTGTATGATATCTTTATTTATAGGTTGCCCAGGTGGGGGGATCTCCACACAGAACTGTGTCTAGGTAACGGGGCCAGTATTCTGCCAATTGTTCTAACCAACTGCTTTCTTCCTATGTCTATTGTTGGTTACCTCTATTAATTGATTTGTGTGAAATTTACCAGAGTACAGTTGATGCACTGTAAAGGAATCCAATAATAATTGTGGAACCACTTAGAACTGTATATATTTGCCATTGTAGATTCACTGAGCACAAAGTGAGTTATTGTGATTGTGTACATAACCTTGAACTTAATTATATAAAGACTGTGTATTAACTAATACAGTATGTGGACATTCCTTTGTGGGGGCGTGGGTACTACACTGTACTTAAGAACCAGCCTGCATCACCTCTTGAGAAGCTAGGCCTTGATTGCTCGTCCATTGCTACCGTAATAGAGAATCTTGGCAGGGGTCCTCTGTGCCTCTCCTCTACCATATAGAGAGCAGATGTACAGACCTCCCTCTCCAATATTTACAGAGGGTTTCAAGAGGAGGCAGGGCAAAGACAGGTTTTGAGGGCCTTTCTGAATTTCAGGTGATTTTCGATATTGTGAATGTGTAGGGGTAGGGAGTTCCAGATGATCAGTACTTGGACGAAGAATGCAGATACACTCAGTCTGGAGGAGCTGTGAAGTGGGACCATTAGGCAATATGCTGTGCAAGATCTGAGACTCCTTGAGGAGTGGTAGCGCTGGATTTTGTCTTGAAGGAATTCTGGGCAAGTGTTGCGGATGGGCCGGTGGGTGATGCCCATGGCTTTAAAGGTAGTACGTGGATCAATCGGGAGCTAATGGAGGACCTTTAGTGTACGCCTGATGTGTTCTCTGGTGGGCAGGTTGATGAGCAGGCAAGCTGCAGCGTTTTGGATTCTTTGCAGATTCCTTAGTTGAAACGCTGGTGCCCCTAGGTAAAGGCAGTTTGGGTAGTCTAAGCGGGAGAGGATGATGGAGTTGATGGCCGAGAAATGGTGAGGATAGGTGAGGTATGGGAAAATATGCCTGAGAATCGCAAGATGGAAGAAACAGGTTTTAGATACAGACATGGTGTGTTGGGAAAGGGATAAGTCAATCCCTCTCCCCCTTGTGACTGTCTTTTTTTAATATAATGGTTTTGTAGCTTGTGAATCCGAGGTTTTTCACCAAGTTGGATTTTGGCGGTGTGGGTCCAAGTGATTGCGACCACGGAATCAGTTGGGGAAGGGGCGCCGTTTTCCCACAGATTAGGATTTCAGTTTTCCCAGGGTTGAGGCTGTGGTGGTTTGTAGTCATCCAGTGGTCGATATCCGAGCAGCATGATGACAGGTCTGGACTGTGGGAGCTTGGCGATTTGGGGATTATAAGGATGATCTTGGCATCGTCTGCATTGTTGTAGCAAGTAAGATTGTGGGAGTGGATGATTGCAGGCAAAGGTTTTAGGTAGAGGTTGAAGATTACGGGGATTCGGATGCTCCTTGTGCGACTCCTTTTGTTACTGGTCGTGACGTGGAGGAGCATAATTTGTGAGCGATAAAAGTGGGATCCAGAGTGTCTTTGATTCCTAGTGTTTGTAGCCTGTCTAGTAGGGTAGTGTGATCGATGGTATCGAAGGCTGCAGACAGGTCAAGAAGGATGAGTACAGCGCAGCCTTCTGCATCAGCTGTTCCTTTTAGGCCATCCCAAATGGACACAAGGAAGGCTTCTGTTCCTCTGAGCGGTCTGAAGCCCGATCGCACATGGTCTAAGAGGTTGTTGGCTTCAGTGAATAGGCCAAGCTGCATGTATGCTGTGCGGTCCATGAGTTGGGCCATCAAGCGTGTGTTGGAGATTGGCCGGTAGTTCTGGGGGAGGAGAGGGTTGAGTGTAGTTTCTTTGGGAAGGGGTTTAATATAGGTGGTTTTAGGGTTTCCGGGAAGGATCCTGATGTAAGTGGTTGACGATTGAGCATGCAATACTGCCTGCACAGGTTGAGGCTAGGATGTTTTTGAGGAGTACAGGCGCGGGTCCCCAGGAGAGCCTGATGGGCAGCTTTGTGCTAGGAGCAAGAGGAACTCCTGGTGTGAAATTGTAGAGAAAGAGCTGAAGGTTTGTATCAAGGTTTTTTTTTTTTATGCGGATCGGCCTGTGAGTGGGTAGGGGGCGGGGGAATGTATTTCAATTTAGAGATGATGGCGGAGTGTCTGTCAATAGCGACATTGTAGAAGTGTAATGATAAGGTGTCACATAGGGTTTGGGAGATGGGTGTGGGGGTGCTGTAGCAAGCCGGGGAGTTGAATTCAGAGATGATTCTATACAGTTCCTTGCTCGGGTTTCGAGCATTTTGGATTCTGTTCCCATATAATTTTTTCTTGATTTTTCTGATTTCCAGTATGTATGCTCTGGTTATTCTTGCTAGGGCGGTTTTGTTCTGGGCCGCATGAGCTTGTGGACTCCAGTATCTAACCAAATAGAAACCTTCATTCTCTCCTTCACCTTTCTTCTTCTCATTGCTTTCAACTCTCTAGCCAACCAGCAAACCTTTGCTGAATGCCATGGCCACCTGTAAAGGCTGCAATCCAAGGTTCCCTTTGTGATATTATCACCCTGGCCACTGGTCAGGGAGACATGGGCAGAGGCAGGCTCCCCACCTACTCCCATTGCAGCTGTAATAGCAGAAGAGCCTTACCATGGGGCAGTCAGGGACTTCATTTAGGGGTTGCAAGGGGTCATACCTGCAACCCCTGAGGCCTCCCTTGCTATCCCTGTGGTCTCCCTTGCTAACCCTTTTTCTTTCTTTTTTTTTTTTTTTACAAAATGAAGCTCCTCTTTGTTTCTAGAGTGGCTGGCTTTCTTGTTCAGGTTTCTTAAAAAAACAGGGGGTTCCACAAGTGTAACACTTTGAGCAGAGACCCTAAATAAAAAAGAATAGGAATAAAAAATAATTTGTCTTTCTGGAAATCACAACAATAATTGCTAGACTCATTAAAGGTTTATTTCAGGCACGCTTCAGGGGGCGAGTCACTGATTTAGTCTGTTCTTAAACACTTCAAATTCACTATACAGACAAAATCCTCCAAACAGCATTTAGAGTAGAATAAGAATCCATTTCGGACTATGCATTTTGCTTTTCGCAAGTTGCAGTTATAGCATGTTTTTTCTGCCGATACATATGGTGATCCATTCTTGTATGAAATGTATATCACGTACAGTGATATTTTAACAATACCATTCATAGTGTACTTAGAAACAATGATATGTGATGCCACTTCTTGTTTTGTGAAGGAGTAAACAGTCGTGTTCCATCGCTTCTCGTGATGTCACTTTGGTGTGGGGTCAAATGACATCACTTCCTGTAATGCTAATATGCTAATCTAATGATCTTGCTGGTAATTACTGGGTTCCCCTTTGTTATCCAAAATTCTTTAAGAAATAGAATTTAGCATTGTTTTGGCCTAACCAGCTGGATATAGGCAATTGAAATGATTTACTGCTATCTCTCAAATTGAGATAGAGATTACAAAGCGCTTTCTGGTTTATCTTTAGTTTCCTTTTCTTTGACAGCATTTACTCAGGAAATGGCTATCAACCTGAGTACTTAGAAGTGTATAACATGTTTTGACACTGACATAGACCTTGAGAGATCATATGGAGATGGAAAACACGTGTCAATTGTCTGCACATAATGCATTGTATAATGTTTACAAAGGATCACCACCGGGTGTTTATTCCAGAAAATGTTATGGTCCTTATTTGTGTCATGCACGTCCAGACTGTAAAAGTCGATGTGTTCACATTCGATTGTGATCCATCGACCTTGTATCAGAGACACCCAGCTAATATGGATGCAAGTGGTGGTCACCTCTCAATTGCTACGACTGAAATTATTAATCCAGTAAATAGTTGTGCATTCTTCCCTAGATCATTTTAGGTTGTAAAACATGTTTAATATTAGCTTATGCTTTTTAACACCATCTGCCCTTCCCATCCCCAAATTCTGTGACCCAATAACCTGCATGTGCTGGGCTGTCGTGCTCCCATGCCCTCCTTTCCATCGCACTTTACTGCGGCAGGCAGAGGATTGCAGGATAAAAAAGAGGGACAGAAAGGAATAGGGGGAAAGAGCAAAGAAGGAAGAAAGAAGATGTGAAATGGATTGAAAAGGAAATATATGAAGAGGTAAGAAATAGAAATGAGGATAGAATTGTCGCTGGGATAATACCACGCACAGGTGCCATTTGCCTTGTCTCCAGGTGCTCTGGCCTTTCTGAAATTGGTGGGTTAAGTTGGTGGGGGAGATGGAAAATGCAGGATACCTTTGCTGTGGCTCTGTTGAATTGCCATCTGGCAAGTGTGTGAAAGCCCTGGCATTCTTTTTATTTTTATTAAGTAATAAAATGATGCAGGTAATTCCATCTCTGAAGGGAAATCTGTGTATCAGATGCCCCTGTTATAAACTCCAAGCCAAAAGCATAGTATGTACTTGTGTCCTGCTGCATCGGTATCCTGATTCACAGAAACCGCTCTACCAGTGGCAGAGAGCAGGTTCAGAGGTCAAAAGTGCCCTCTTGACAGCTGCATTGACATCCAAATTTCTGCCACGCAGGCACTGCATCAGAAATATGCACCCCTGTTCCAAAAGCTTCATAACTCTGGAGACTCTGTCCTGCTGGCACACTAAACTGTACATATAAGCCATCGCTGAGATAGAGTATGCAGGCCAGCATCTCTCAGTTATCACAGCCACATTAAATTGATTTTGCACGTGGCAGCCCTGTGTGCCCAGTTCAGCTGTGGAAGGATTATGTGTATTTCTTCCAAACAAGGCACACCCCTGTGTAGTAATAGGACTATAGCCTTGGGGGATTGCTTCCCTTTGTTCCTTTGTAAGGGCAGGTAACCCCATTCCCCCAGAACAGCCACTCCATAGGATATTGGCCTGGGAACAGAAACCAAGAGATACACCCATGCACAGAGACTCATGCCTCACATCGGGTGCTGCATTTCTAAAGGCATGTGTTCTTAGAGAGAAGGGAAGGGGCAGAGTTAGAGTAGTCAGGGGAACTATGTTCAAGGGAAGGAGACTTCCACCATTTTGAATCTCTCTGTCTCTCTTTCTATTCCCTGTGCTCTCCACTTCCTCTGGAGCAAAGCACTTTGGGTGTGACATCAAAAGGGCAAGGTGCATTCATTTCAATGGCGGAGATTGGACCCCTAAAGCAGGCCAGCTTTAGATCAGTCCCCTGGAGACATTTGCCTTTAAAAGAAAGGGGCTCCCACCACTCCTTTGAATCATCTTGAAGCATCTTTGGATCATAACTTGTGAAGATTTTGTTGGACCCTGCTGAGAGAGCAGTCCTTTTTAAAGTCCTCCAATTGTGAGGTGAAGGCAGGTGTTCGAAAGGCAAAGGCAAGCTCTGTAACTAAACCATCCTCAAGGACCATTAGGGCTGAACACTGCTGCTGGCCCATAAGCCTGCTTCTTTGTCTGCCACCCTGTTGCCTAAGACCCGGAAGCTGTGTGCCAGCCTCCCCGTGTTTGGGAGCTGGAGAAACAGACTGACATTGGTCCTTGAGACCCTACAGTGGGTCTGACAGCACCTGGTAGATTTGAACATTGCCTTGATGCTGAGCGATCCAGCTGGACCTTTAGCCACTGCCCTTTTGTGCCTGTTGTTCTCAGAACCACCGTCCGCTGCTCGACCCTATTCACTGCTGCACCATGCAAGCTGAAGCGCGTTGTTGCCTCGGCTCGAACTACACAGTACAGCTGCCGTGCTTGAGTCCCCATATGAAACCCCAGTTGCTTCGCAGCTGCTCCTGTGAGTCGATCAACTTGACCCCGGTGTTCCCCGAACTGGGACTTCAAACCTCAGCATTGAACTGACTCACCTGCGCCTCTTGGTACCAGCTGAAACACCATCGATCCTCGACCACAGGACCAGACCTGGTAACCACCAATCTGCACAGCTTGAGTAGACACTTCAAGACCGTAGCTCCTCTTCTGTTTGACCCTGACTCGACACCAACTACATGAAAGTGACTGACAACGACAATGCTGGAACATGTTGTAAAATGCTTCGGTGTATTGTTGGTCACATGACATCTACTGGATTGTATGACGCTTTGCCTCAGTTTCCTTAAAAATCATGTAGTAAAATCCACCATTTTAACATATTCATTTTAAAATGTTCCCAGGTGGAAAAACACAACATCATCATCTACATAAGCTAAGGTTCCTAAGCTACTCATGGTTGCTTGCACTAATTCTTCAGAGAGGTTAATGCCCCTCCACAAAATGACTCCCCAACGAGGTGCAACCCATGCCCCTTATTCCTGGGCCAGCCTCAGCCACCACACATGGGAAATGCACATAATGATCATGCTGCTGCTTTGGCATGCCATGTTCTGCACTAGGTGAATGATATTAGTTTGCTTTTTAAGCAAATCAAACCTTACATCGTTCACCTAGTGTATAAACCGAGGGGGCTGCGCCTCTCCCATGGCACCCAAAAGTACCAACCACCAATGTGCATGTCCAATAACATTATTATGTGCATGCCAGTGGCAAAGGCAGCTTTCGGTGTCAGCATGGTGGGCAGATCCTCAGGGGACACTGGCATTATAAACTATTCATGGTCAGTGGTGGCAGGAGAGTCATTTTGTGGAGGGGCATTAACCTCTCTGAAGAATTAGTGCAAGCAACCATGAGTAGCATATTGCACTGCCCACCACCCAGGCCAACAACATTAAGACAAGGTTTCATGTCATTGCACAACTTGCCTAACAGCCATTGACTGTACCCATGTTGCGTTGATTGCCCCCCAGGCCCATGAGACCGTATACAGGAACTGGAAGTACTACCACTCCCTCAACGTGCAGGTGACCTGCAGCCCTAACCTCATCATCAGCCACTGATGTGCCCGCTACCCAGGATCCACCCATGACATCATGGTCCTCCGCAACAGCACACTACCAGGATACATGGAGAGGCACAGAGGACAACAGACTTGGATAGCTGATGAGTACAATCCCTGCCACACATGCACAGTGAAGCACAGTTTCTGTAGGGATATTGATGTTGCCATTTATAAAAATAATTACTCTAGTATTCCTCTGCCTGAAGTCTTTTCTTTTTCTTTTGCAAAATCCTGTCCTTCTTGGTCTACATCGAGAACGTTGAGAACACATAATAAAAACACTAAAAACTCCTCTTCAAGAACAAAACGTCTTTGTAAAAATCTAAACAGATTAAATGCAAATAATAAAAAAATAATAATAATAATTACAGGAGATGAGGAACTTTCAGAAATCCAAACTGCGCCTATTATATTTCCTGATCCTGCTTCTCTTCTTATCGACTTCGACATTGTATCATTCCAAAGTCGAAGCTACGTAGCAGCCTCCAGTGGTTTAACACAAAACATGAGTCTCCTCTGCCAGCCCTGCTGAGTGTGCCCCCCGACCTCCCCAATGGGGAAATAAAGCTAAAGCCATTCTCTTCTTGCTCAACATTCTTCTATGGTGATTTATATAATGTAAGGTTGGTTTATTATGGAAGGCTAGTTCATTAATTACTGTGTGTTATTTTCAAGGCATTGCTGTAAACAAGTACATGAAACCCCCCAAAAAAACCTTAATAAATCTTTATATTAACTAAACCTAGGAAGGTGTGGTCAAGTGCTTAAATTGCCTACATCCCGGTTTCACCACTCGGCCAGTAGGCGATCCTGGGAAAATCACTTAATCTGTGTCTCATATGGAGTCTCAGTAAGTGATTCAGTTCTTAGCATATACTAATATATGTTATTATAAAGAAGCCTCACACATGGCTTGCTTGACTATAAAGTTGCCTCATCTATATTTATAAAAGTGAAAATGTGTGGGTGGCTGGGTTTGTGGCAAAGCAGTGTTCCTTATACAATTCCACACTGTTTCACCAATCTGCACCATATTTTGCATAGTTACCTGTTAGGATCCCCACCCCGTTCCCCGGATTTCAGCACAAGTCAAAATTTGTGCCTTGGGGAAGCATTGTTCCTTATACAATTCCACACCGTTTCACCAATCTGCACCACATTTTGCATAGTTACTTGTTCAGACCCTCCAGACATTACTGGCTATGTGACATTTGGAAACCCTATCCCTTTCCCCAGATTTCTGCACCTTCAGAAAGGAGACGTTTGCCTGAAATCAGTTAAACATCAGTGTGGTTGTAGAAGGACCAGTCCTTAACCCTAGAATGCACGTTTCTAGGATACTTGCGCCGCAATGCATCGCAACAAGCTGCACCATGCCACAGTGAGGCAACAGGTGGGGAGAGAGCACATTAGGTCCCAGTATGCAGCAGCACACCAACTCTCGCCTCCCCCCAACGTATGCTTCGGGGTATGTCAGCCAGCCACACATGCCCATTCTCAGTGCATTTTACTACAGAGTGCAAAGCACATCAAGCGATAAGCGAATCGGAACAGCGACCTACAGGATCATTGATTTTCAATAATTGATGAGAGTGCTGTCATTGCTGTCATTTTTGCTGGTATATTATGATAATGGTGACCATTCATGTATTTCACGCCACAAAGTTGTTTGCCTCTTATTTTACTCATGGCATCTTCTTGTAATGCCACTTCCGATGATGCCACTAAGTATCAAAGAGTGATGAGGGTCCTTTCAATGTCCTTTTCTGTGAAGCCACTTCTGTTGAATACATGAATACATATGCAAGTTAGCAGGTTTGCATATCTTTTACCCCATAGGGCCTGAATAGATCTCTAACCGGTCCGTGTCCTGCATACAAAATGGTCCTACAGTGTTGTTACTTTTTGAGCTGTATATGTGTTAAAATGATATCTGCCACTAATGTTACCAAAGCATTGATTGGTGGGGGGGGCGGGAGCAGAGTAGATGTGAATGTCACTGTATCGAACTGTGCACACTGCAGGCCTTTTTTGATGCACTGCCATCTCTAAAGTGACCTACAAAACCATTTTGTTGGCCACCCTGCAGCCCTTGTCTTCTCGTTGTTCAACTCATGAACCTAGAGAACTGTCATCGAGTTCCTTCACTTCTGGGTGTGCTTCTGGGGGCACGATAGGCAGAGCTAGCACCAGCATCTGAGACAACACATCTGGTCACTAACACAGTATCAACAATCCCAACCTCTATCAGATCTGGGGATTTCATTCATATCCGCCGGGCTCCCTACACCGATCGATCGAGCCTTCACCTCCTCTTTCAAACCATTAGAATCTGCTGATGTTGTCACATTTTAGTATCTTCAATATGATCACCCAAATACATATCCCAACTTGTACACTATGCTAACATCTTAGCAATTGAGCACTGTATACATTACAATTTACACTTCTCTTACCTCCTTCTTTGAAATCTTGACCCCAACTCTGTTCTCTGGCCGAACCCTCACAATTGCTAAGAGACCGTTTATGCAACAATTCACGTTGCCCTGTTCAGAGAATTATCTTTTGTGCCTAAAATCATACTTTAAATATTTATTGATCAAAGCTTTCTTTGCTGTACATTTCGAACATAACATTGTGACTAATGTAAAGATCTGTGTGGAACCTTCAGGCATGAGTTTGAATCTCATCTCTGCCCATAAATCCCTTTATTCTTAGAGGATAACCAAGGGAGCATTAATAGCCCTTACGATTTCAATGCCTGGAAGTGGAAGAAATCTGGAAAAACGCAGTTTGTTACTTATTGCGAGTTCAGCAACAAAAAAGTGGTGGAAATTCCCTTATTGCCACTGTTTTTGGCAGTCATGGAATTACCGCCATGTTTACTGCACTGCTGAATCCCGAGTTTGGAGGAAAATTAGAGGATTAACCTCCAGCAAAATGCCAGTGGTGCACCCATTGCGTTACTTGAAAAAATGTCTGAAGCAAGCAAAATCCCCATGTAGTCCTATGAACTCCAGAAATGAGGATTTACACTGCCTTGCCCTCACTCTAATCCCAGGGTGAATCCATGGGACTGGGTGGCAGTAACAATAAATGATTATTGTGGTAATTTAACAGGTTCACCACTGAACTACCGCCACAATCGTAAGCAGTCACTACATGCAAATGTTGTGTTATTTACACAAGTCAAAAGAGATTGCATGGTTGTGCCAGAAAGTTAAAGCGGTGTGTTTATTCTCATCGAGTGGTTCTTTTTGCAAAGAGGCTGCCTCGCTTACTAACTGTTCAGCTGTAGATGGGTACTGTGCAATGATGAAAGCTAATGCATTATTGCCCCTCTGTACTCACTGTGCCAGGCAAATAAAAGGGAATCCTACACACTACTTCTTTTCCCCTCAGAGCCTCCTTTCTTCTATAGAACACAGTGTGAATCACAGCGGCTGGGGGCACAATACACCACCTCATTCATTCATTTTGTCATTTGTACAGCGCCTTTCACCATAATTATTGTCTCAACGTGCTTGTTGGTTGAACGCCCTCGGATGGACCACAGTCCAAATTTGGGAGAATTTGGAGGTGCTATTATGCATGTGTGTATTTCAGCCATTAAAGTTTTGGACAAATGTCAGCACCATGAGGCCAGTACAATGGTTATCCCCGGGCGGGGGCACAATAAAACAGCTTTTCGGACAAGGGTCAGCGCCATGAGACCAGCACAGTGGTGATGGGCGCAGTAAGCACACTTTTCAACATAGCACACCACATCACCATCCAACTGGACACCAAACTGCCAACATAATCCACACAATTATGATTTGCAAAACATTCCGAGCAAATTGTCATATGTTTGCAGCATATGAAAAAAAAGACATCTTTGTTTTGATGGTAGCTTATAAAAAGAACATAAAGTTGAAAAACATGAATGCATCCCACAGAGCGACTGCGCTGCCAGCTAATCATGAAAGAGCTCTGAATTCCTAAGGTGAGAAATCAGGAGGCATGAAATGGCGGAGAAGCCGTAGCCGCCTTGGTGTATTGGGCTCATTTCCTCATCATTCCTTATTTTCAAGGGTCTATTAACAAACCTCAAGTGATTGTTGGCGACGTGGGCTGACCACGCTGGATTCCTCTCCCAGCTCTTCCTCACGTGACGCGTCGCGCTTGTTCCTTTTCCATGGCTTCCTGTTTAGGTCTGGCTGAAGAGAGCTTTAGCTGATGCACGGAATAGGTTTGGTGAAGTGAGGCGGGTTTCATAGGAATCCCTTGGTGTTGAGAATATACAGATTGGCGGTAATCCATGTGTGGTTTGAAGGCAGAAAGAAAATGAGGGCATTTTTATTGTATACCGCATTCCATGCCGCCATTGTGCCTCCAATAGCATGAAAATCCCCCTGTCTGTAAAAGCATAGCATAAAGCGCTTACGCCTTTGTTTTTACACTTTGCTTTTATCATGGGGGTTCCAAAAATGACTTACTCTGTGATTACTAGATATGGCCTAATCACAAATCGTGCTCCAAGAGATGACCCGCAAACAATCCCTCCCTTGTTACACAACCTCCCTCTGCAACTGAATCCTGGTACTGGCTCGGAATGCCCCACGGTGCTCCAATTTCACAAAGCTCTAAAAACATGGTTTTTTAAATAATACCTGACCGTGGACGAATCCCAACAACTCGGAGTACTGCACTGCTGGTAAAAGACGCCATCCCAAACTCTGGCTACCAACATCCTGTACAGTGCTCCCCTGCTCTCCAGCTAGGTCTTCACTTTAAACAATGATAGATGAATAAATAAATAAAAATGTCCTAGTGTTCTTTTTGCCAGTGAATCCGATGGAGTGGACAGGGGAGTGTGCCACAGCCACACATGGGGTCCACCAGAGTTTGATCATGTCCCACCTTTGGTCTTCTCTAAATGAACTTTGATCTCTTTGATCTCCCCTGTGCGGGCATACCGATGCACACACACAGACAGCGACGGTCGTTACAAGAATCCTCATGGATTCCGGGTGCTTTTGTTAGGTGTAAGAATCCAGGCAGGGTTGCGCCCTTGATGCCCAAATCCAATTCGTATGTTGGTGGGGACGCCGTCGCTTTTCCCGCATGGAGCGTTCCATGCTGCACTCTGTCGTGGCGGAATTAAAACATTTCTCATAAAATAGTTCTAATGCACGCTGCTGCGATTTCTATTCGTCATTTATTGGAGGAGTGTGGTTTGGTGGTTTACTGGATCTGCGTTCGCAAATATTACATTTCAAGGATAGACGAAACACATGCAACTGATTTCCTCAGCACCACACCCACAGTTAAGAAGCAGCTATCATACAACAACCACACCAGCTGAACACGCATCCGGTGCACCCACGCACTTTACTACACTCTCTCTCTCTACTGACTTGAACTAAGGTTCCCAAGGGCGTTCAACCTACCAGTGCTTTGAGATCATACCATTGATACATAAGGCGCTACATAAATGCAAAATAACATAACAGTTGAAATGCTCCCATGCAATAGTTCCATAAAATGGCTCTGGAGGTTATTCTTTAGTCCCCCTGGGTTGTACTATATGTGTCCTCATAGAGGAGGAGTGGGGAACGGGGGCCGGGAGGGGGCAGAAGCAACAGGGCTAACCATTAAGTCTGATGTGGCCTTCAAATCCTTGTTGTGCTGATGCCTGCTGTCAATCTCTGGAAGCATACACCCACCGCTCTGTGTGCCCTCCTACTCTCCCCAAACCGACTCACAAGGCACAGTGGTCTGATATTGGGAATGCAGAGGATGCCGGCCCCTGAAAACTTGATAAGCCCAAAAGAAGGTGCTCTGCTCAACCCACCCATCCCACTCTGGTCTTATTGTCAGAGCCTTTTGTGGGCAGATAGTTACATGCGTGTGTCATTTCACTTCAAGATTTCTTTGGCGATGTACTCTTTGTGTTACTGAACATGCACTGTGCGTTCATGTCATTGATTCAAAAAATTCACATTTTCAATTGGCTAAATTTTTCTTGTCAGGGTCGAGAAAGTGACATGACACTATAAAATTGTATACTTGGTGAGAGGCTCTAGGATGTTAATCTATTATTCAATTATTCAGCTCCCCACGTTCAAATTCTTAACTCCCCGTCTTCCTGATTTTAGGGCACAGACCCATTGTGACCCTGTCAGGATGAAGCGGGAAGGCGTGGAGTGGGGCAGGACCCACGTATGGGGTGACATCCCCTTTGCACATAATGGAATGACTTGGATAGATGAAAAACTGCATCCATGAGGTGGAGGCACCTGGGCACATGATGACAACATCTGCCATACGAGGCAGTGCATAGGCATATTAGAGTAATGTATGCCATTTGAAGGGCGTACTGCCAAGAAGCTGATGGAGACTCAGTTTCTGTAAGCCAGTGATGTTTCCTCTCTCTCGCTAGCAATGTGGATGGCAACATCAGGAGATGATACAAGGTTGCCATAAAAAACAAGGTGCATTTAAAAGACATAGCCCAGCGGTAAATGTGCCGGGATACCGCCAACGCAAATAGCGTTACCACAACTCGGTACAGCCATATTAGCACTGAATCCCGAGTTGTGGTAAGGCTGTTACTCTATGGGGCAGTAAAGGCGCAATTAGTGCCTGAGCTGATAGGCCGAAAATGGGCAGAAAGGGGAGGTTTTTACCTCCAGCAAAAAGCTTGAGGTAAAGCTCCCACTTTCTGCCCAAACTCGGTATTCGGCGAAGCGGTAATGGGTTGGTAATAACGTTACTGCTGCATTTGTGCTGCTTAGCCGAACCCTTGATGAGGCACATAGAGACTTCTTGGCACACAAAATTAAAGAAAAAAGAAGTGTGTGCATGTGTGTGTTTTAAGAAATGTTTGAAATTATGATGTTCTGTTTCATTAAAGACCCTGACCATCTAAGACATTGTACAACTGAAATAGCTCTTGCAGCTCAAGTGAGAGGGATGTTAAATCAGTATGAGAACTACATTTCAGTTAAGACATCACAGGCATCATATGCTATGGTGATTATTTTGTTTGCCAAATCTATAATGGTTCTGCCTTCATAGATACCCATGCATTTCTTTTTTATTTAATGAGCATTTGTAAGGCACCTATACAACAAAATAGTATTTCCAGGTGCCACAAGACAAATGGGGAGGGAACTGTAAGTGGTTTCAACCCAGCACTCCACCTAAATCAATGCCTAGCGTGTGATGCCCAGCTGGAACCCTTGATTATATATTTTTATGTCCAAAGTTCTTTTATTTCTGAATGATGTACCCTTATATCACACCCCTCTCTTTGAATCACCCCCGCCCCCCGGTCTCACTGAACCAAGAAGAAGGTTGTTTTGCAAAGTTAAAAGATTTATTTTATGAATTGAACAATATATATATTTATATCACACTTTTATGAATTTGAACAACATCTAGATATAACACTATTAATATTTATGGTTAATATTTAGTTATTGGTTCGTTTGAAAGCGACGGATGTTAACTTTAATCTGACACTTAAATTTCGTTTCTAGCATGTACGGTCCAGAAGTTATGAAGGTTTTAGTAGAGGTCGATTTTTTCAAGAGTCAAGATTTTCAAATGAAAGATGCGCTTTTGAATATTACAAACAAAGAATTTTTACACTAGGGAGTCTATGAAGCCACAAGCTACACAACAGCACAGCCACTGATCCAGTGACGCCCCCGGATGGTTTCTATCTGCCGAGATGCTTGCCTTTCTTCAGCAAATATATCAGCGCAAAGATGATTTTATCACTGCAATTAACAAAGGACTATCTGGATGAGGGAACGATTCAGAACAGACAAAAGAGATTCTACAATGCAGTTATGGATATGCTAGAATGGTTTGGGATTGGATTACTTAAAGCTAAGAGATTGGCTATGGACAATTTTATGCTAGCTACTCACAACTTTGGTTTGGAATCGGCCCGTCAAAGATCTGGTCAAAGGTTTTGGACTGGAATTCTGCTAGTGTCATGACCCACAGGAAGCGCCCCTTTTGGTCTTCCTGGTCCTTATCGCAACGGGCCTTGCATTCCCTGACACTCCCAACATGGCCGTCCAGCGTGACACGCCTTCCGCGGTCTATACATTGGACGTAACATATTCTACTAATAGACTGCACCCCAGCGGGTCCGTACGTCTCAATGCTATTGCCAAGTAGAGATCAGACGTGTGCTCCGTAGTTCGCTGTATTGCTTTCCTGGTTCCTAGCTTTTCTACTTCCATTCCTTGCCCCTTTCCCTTTCCTCTTGCTTCCTGGACTCGTGTGCCATCAGCACGTCTTCTTCGTTTCCCGGATCCCCGGATTGCTGCATCCCGGAATCTTAAACGCATGCTGGAGTCGGAAGAGACTCGCTCAGCCTTATTCCAGTCCAGGTCTGCCCGCAAGAAGACACTGCCCACGGAGTCCAGCAAGGATCGGTCTCAGGTGAGAAGGGGGTACCTCCGTGACAGTTTGAGATGCCTACCGACCGCACTCGAAGTCAACATGGAAGCGGCCGTCCAGGACCTGATGCGAGGTATGCAAGAATTAACCACCGAGGTGCAGAATTTAAAGGCGGAAAATGCTGCTCTCAAGCAATTAGTTCTATCCCGTGATTCAGCTGCAAAAGAAAGTATGTTACTGGGCGGCATTGTTGACAAATACGATGGGTCGGCAAAAACCCTTCACTTTACATTTAAGCCCAGTACTTTTCCACTCCCAGGGCTAAGGTGGGTTTCATAATCTCTCACCTTTCCGGAAATGCTTTAACCTGGGCTACACCCCTAGTTAACTCCGGCGACGCTCTCCTAGATGTCTATGATGGTTTCATACGGGCCCTAAAGACCATGTTTGATCGCCCAGAGCAGGTCTTTCGTGCCCAGGAACGCCTCTTAGACTTTCAGCAGGGATCCCAGGATGTGCTCACGTATGTAACCCGATTCAACCAATTGGTCAAGGAAGCTGATTGGTCTCCGGAGGCAAGTTTTACCCTTTTCAGGAGAGGACTAAGTGAGGAGATTAAAGATAAGTTAGCCAGAGTGGCCGACCAAACTCATTCCAGGCTCTTATGGACCTTGCCATGCAAATAGACTTTCGCATCAGGAAAGGAAGGCAGAGAAGAAGAAATCTAGAGGAAACCCTCTGAAGGTGTCCTTTGAGAGTACCTCCAAATCTGACACAAACCTAGGATCAGTCACCGAACCAGAACCCATGCAGATAGGAGCCTTCCGTGGACCCATATCCCTGCAAGAAAGGATGAGAAGGATTAATACGGAGTTGTGCATCTATTGTGCCTCAGACAAACACTTGGTTAGAGAATGCCCTCTGGCCCCTCCCCGGCGTTCGGGAAACGCCAACTCCCAATCCTAGATGGAGAAGGGCTTCGGGAGAGAGATGTTTGCTCCACATCAATTCCATCCTTGAACTCTGCTGGACAAAACAATCTAGTGATACTACAGGCCTTGGTAGACTGCAGGGCTATGGGAATATTCATTGATCAAGATTGGGTTTTTAGTCACCACATCCCATACGAAACATGAAGCATCAAGCAGCCGGTGGAAGCGATTGATGGAAGACCCCTCACTTCGGGGCCCATAAGCCTGCAGACCAAAGAGATCCAGCTTTCAATTAACCACCACCAAGAGCGGATTCGATTCGACATTATTAAGTCAGCTAATTACCCCATGGTACTGGGCATGCCATGGTTACAGAAACACAATCCGTATATCAATTGGACAGCAGGATAACTATTCCTCGGCTCAGAGTTTTGTATGTCTCACTGTCTAATCCTGGATCCCTCCTTGAACCCTTCCAAAGAACCACCAATAGACCATCAAGCACCTCTCATGGTTTCCAATATCGTGCAGGTTCCTAAAGTCTATCAGGGATTTGTTGATGTGTTCTCAACTGCCATAGTCCAGGCCTTACCCCCTCACAGGCCTGAAGACTGTGCCATAGACACTGATCCCTCAGCAGTGATTCCCTTTGGCAGGATGTTCATCCTTTCCGAACCTGAGAAAAAGGCCCTCCGAGAATACTTGGATACCAACCTTGAGAATGGCACCATAAGACCTTCAAAATCTCCAGCCGGAGCTTCATTGTTCTTTGTTCCTAAGAAGGATACTAAGGAACTCAGACCCTGCCTCGATTATGGTGGATTAAATCAATGCACCCTCAAGGACCGGTACCCTTTAACCTTAATCTCGGATATCCTGGAAGCGGTCACAGGCGCTGTGATTTTCACGAAACTGACCTCCTGGGTCCCTATCATTTGATTCGTATCCGGGAAGGAGACAAATGGAAAACAGCATTCAGAACACCCTTTGGTCACTTTGAATATCTGGTCATGCCCTTTGGATTAGCTAATGCCCAAGCAGTCTTTCAACATTTTATGGACAGGGTGTTCTCTGACATGCTATTCCTCTTCGTCAACGTCTACCTGGACAACATTTTGTCTACTCCAAGCCAAGGAACTTCTAAAGCATGAAGAGCATGTAAAGGCAGTACTACAACGACTCTGGGAACATAAACTCTTGGCCAAATACGAGAAATGTCTGTTTCACGTTGCTTCTGTTCGTTACCTAGGATTTATCCTTACTCCAGAGGGAATTGGCATGGACCCTTCAAAGGTAAAGGCTATATTATCCTGGCCTGCTCCCACATCCGTGAAACAAGTTCAATCCTTCCTGGGGCTTGCCAATTTCTACCGGAAGTTTATACCCACCTTCTTTGAGATTGTTCTACCGATTGTTGCTCTCCTGAAGAAAGACACCCCCTTTGTCTGGTCTATTCCGCAAGATAAGGCATTCCAACTCTTGAAGACAAGATTTACTCAAGCCCCCATTCTAGCCCTACCCGACATTAATCGACCATTCCTTGTGGAAACGGATGCCTCTAACTACGCCATTGGAGCGGTGTTGAAGCAAGAGTTTGAGGATAAACTAGAACACCCCATTGCTTACCTTTCACGAACCCTGACTCCCAGTGAGGCACACTACTCCGTCCTGGAAAAAGAACTTTTAGCCATCCGCCAAGCCTTCACTGAGTGGCGACATCTACTCCTGGGAGCTAGATATCCAGTCCAGGTCCGCACGGAACACCGAAATCTTCAAATTCTACAGTCATTAGAGTGTCAGAACAGTCGTCAGGCTCGTTGGGCCTTCTTCTTTGCCCAGTACCAGTTCCACATCACTCATGTTCCTGGATCACAAAACTTGATTGCTGACGCCTTATCTCGACGGCCTGACTATGAAACTACCGAAGAAAAGGCCTATGCTAAGATGTTTCACCACACGATTTTTGTAGCTCAAGCAGTCAATCTCCTGGAAGAAATTTGAGTACAAACCCAATCCTCTTAACTCTGGAAGAATATTTCAAGAAAGAATCAATGGAACCAAGGAAGGATATTTGTTCAAGGACAACGCTCTGCTCATTCCTACACAAAAATTACAACAAAGAATAATAAACCTCTGTCATGATACCCTTAACTCCGGACATCGTGACATCACCAACACCCTCCACCTCATACAAAGACAATTTTGGTGGCCTAAAATGAAGACTGCGTACAACTATACGTCTGAGCCTGTGTAATCTGTAGTGAGATGACAACAAGAGGCCGGCGGGTCTTCTGCTACAACCCGCACTGCCAACAAGGCCATGGGAATATATCGCTACAGACTTCAGTGTGGAATTACCGCCTTCCAGAGGGTACACCACCATCATGGTCACCATTGACTTGTTCACTCATATGGCTCATTTCACACCCCTCAGTAAGCTACCATCCTCATCTGAACTGGCTGGAATCTTTCTGGAGCACATATTCCTTCTTCATGGACTTCCTTCCAAGATAATTTCCGATCGAGGACCTCAATACGTCTCACAATTCTGGAAAAACCTCTGTCAAATATTAGGAATCCAACGCGCACTTTCATCAGGTTATCACCCTGAAACCAACAGGGCCACAGAACGTGCTAATCAGACTCTGGAACAATATCTTCGATGTTTTGCCACTAAGGTTCAGGATGACTGGTCGCTCCTGATACCCGTGGCTGAATTCGCCTATAACAATTCCGACCATTCAGCAGTAAAGACCAGTCCCTTTTATTGCAGCCAAGGATTCCATCCATCAGTTCTGCCCTCTGTTCTTCCACAACCCACACCGGTACCTACTGTCGACTCCTGGATTGAAACACTCATCAACATACATAAGGAGACCAAAGAGCACTTAGAGAAGGCCAGAACACAGACCAAGAGATATGCGGATTCCAAAAGAAGACCCGGGCCTTCTTATTCAGTTGGAGATCAAGTCTGGTTGTCCTCGAAATTACTACCCCGACATCTACGGCCAAACAAATTGGCCCCCCGGTATTATGGTCCGTTTTCCATCAAGGAGATTATAAACCCAGTCTCATACCGGCTCAAGCTACCAGAATCCTGGAAAAAGATTCACCCAGTTTTTCACACCTACTTATTAAAACCTTACATTCAATCCTCCCGGAATTCCTGCAGACCCACTCCTGTGGTGGTGGACAATCAACTGGAATATGAAGTGTCCCGGATATGCGACTCCAGGTATAAACGGGGTCAGCTTCAATACCTGGTTGAATGGAAAGGATATCCCCCCAGTGAAAGAACTTGGGAACCACTTTCTAATCTGAATATCCCTCGACTGCTCAGAAGATACCACATCATACACCCAGGCAAACCTGGAGGAACAGGTTTTCGGAGGAGCCATGCTGTCATGACCCACAGGACGCGCCCCTTTTGGTTTTCCTGGTCCTTATCGCAACGGGCCTTGCATTCCCTGACACTCCCAACATGGCCGTCCAGCGTGACACGCCTTCCGCGGTCTATACGTTGGATGTAACGTATTCTACTAATAGACCACACCCCGGCGGCTCCACGCATCTCAATGCTATTGCCAAGTAGCGATCAGACGTGTGCTCCGTAGTTCGCTATATTACTTTCCTGGTTCCTAGCTTTTCTACTTCCATTCCTTGCCCCTTTCCCTTTCTTCTTGCTTCCTGGACTCGTGCGCCATCAGCACATCTTCTTCATTTCCCGGATCCCCGGATTGCTGCATCCCGGAATCTTAAATGCACGCTGGAGTTGGAAGAGACTCACTCATCCTTTTTCAAGTCCAGGCCTGTCCGCAAGAAGACACCGCCCACGGAGTCCAGCAAGGATCAGTCGCAGGTGAGAAGGGGGGAACTCTGTGACAGCTAGCCCACCAGACAGGACTCAGACACCCGGTTCTGCATGCAGCACGGTACTGGATCTCTGCACGGCCTCCAAACTGGATCTGACGGGTTGGTTCTGGATTTATAGCTATATAGCTATCTGGTTACAGCTCTGCTCTACTGGTTTGGATCTCTGGGTTCTGGCAAGAAGCAGAAAACAGCACAACCAGGCTGTTCAATTTTTGATGTGCCCCTTGGAAGTCTGGGGTTAAAATCAGGTTGCAAGATTTTAAAGGCCAAGCTGAGAAGGGTTCAGCTTTGGGATTGGGCCTTCTGCTTTCAGAGTTCTGGAGTCTGGATCTGGGTTCTCCTGCAGAACACTTCGCCAGTAAATCAGTTGATGGGTGAATGTGTGTATGTCTAGGCCCTAAACAGTCCCTTTTTATCTATTTCCCAAAGGGGTGGGTAGGCTAATTATACTAAGCCAAACCTCTAGGAATCCGATTGGTCAGAGAATTTCCTCTCCCCTGATTTGAGAAGCAACCAGAGTGTCATGATGTGTCATGATGATGCTGTGTTTATGGTTCAGGGAAAAACCTCCCCTTTGTTTCTAAATCTATTTTTCATAGAAAGCATATCTACAATATCACCAACTTGCTAATAATACATATTCACATCACATATTTAATAAAGCACGTATCCGTCTGAGTCCCATCTTCTTGAGAGTTTCGGTTCAAAATTGACAGTTTTTCGCGCTTTGGGTTGGTTACCCAGTGCCAGATCTGTACACATTTTTCCACACACATGCACATGACATCTGGGCATAATCCTGTAAACTTACATATTCCTAGCATGATCACAATTTCTACAATATCAACATTTTAATGGTCCGGTCTCAGAAATTTTATTTTAACAACACTATATTTACAGATTTTTACCAATTTTGTTCAGTTTTCTATGAGTCTTTTTCAAAAAGATATTTTTCGGTGCTTTCATAATAAACAAAACTGTCTGTCCCCGCCTCCAAGGCTTGGCTGGGCCAGAGCAACCTAAGCCTCTTCCTGCCAGCAGTTGTTTGTTTGTTTGTTTGTTTATTGATTTATTGTGCGCGCCGGACCCTGAGGTAGCAGGGCGCATGTGACAAGAGGGCTTACAGCTTGGTTACAGAGGTTACAAGTTTACAGTAGTAACACGTTTACAGAGCATGGTAGAACAATTTTCTTGGCTCCACAGGATGAAAGTTAGGCAGTGGAGTACAAGTACAACAGTATGCTGACAACAAGTCAGAAGGCTGACGTTGTTTTCTGTCGACACCCAAATTTGCATTTCCTTTCAGTTCAAGAAGCCTATTGTCTCTTTCCCAGAGCAGCAGAGCAAATCCCCTCCCACCTCCATTAACCACCCCATGCCAGTTCCTGAGCTGAGAGCAGGGGGAAAGATGCTTTTGTTTCAGCAAACTGTGGAATGCCTTTGAAGTCCAGTGTAGCTGCATTAGTTCACTTTTAAACACTGCTTAAAATTGTCTTTTCTAAAATAAAATTACATTTTCTACAAATATCCACACAAGTCTCTTCATTCCAGTCTTTTTAAAACATAGAAATTGAATTGTAACAACCTATATGGCTTTTGATGGCAAGTCTCTTCTTTTCTACAATTTGATTATTTATTTTTTTAACCATATTTTTATTATTTTACACGTGAATAAACATCAACACATTATTCTCCCCAGCTTCCCTCCCCTCCCTGCCCACCCCCTCCACCCCCGGAAGAGTTCTGGTCTTCATAGGTTTTCTCTTTAGGAACTTTTTTACGTGCTGTATATGTCTGATATTTTGATATTGTGTGGGCACCATTGTTCCATATAGTCTGATTTCAAGTATTCCAGCACAGATCCCCATTCCCTCATGAAGGAGGTGTTTTGGCTCTGAAGATGGTTCGTGATTTTTTCCATGGTCATTTGGGACCACACCTTTTGTAACCAGGTGAATACCAGTGGTGGGTCTCGTTTCTTCCAGCTTTGAGCTATCGTTGCCCATGCCACGATGACTAGGCCCATAAAGCTCCTCCATTGTGCTTTGTGGAGTCTCTTGGCCGGTGGGTCCTTTAATCCGCACAACCACACCCTCATTCCCATTTGGTCTGCTTCAGGGAATATTTTTGACATTTCCATTTGCACTTCTTTCCAGAGGCCCTTCACTCCCTGACAGTCCCACCAAATATGTCTCCATGTTCCTGCGTCCGGACACCCCCTCCAACAGCGATCCGACGTATCCGGGTACATTGATTTGAGCCTCTCAGGGATGTAGTGCCATTGTGTACTTATTTTCAGCCACATTTCTCTGGTTTGGACGGCCCTGGTGAGTTTGGGGATGCCTGCCCACAGTTCCTCCCATTGCTGCCTGGGAATTTCCTCCCCTAGCATGGCGTCCCATCTCCTCATGTATGTCCACTTAATTTTTTCTTCTTGGGTGTTCATGAAATTATATAATGTCGACACCTGGGTTGGTTATTATGTACGTCTCAAATGGTGTGAGATCTCTCGTGGCCGCCTGGAAGACCTCTGGTGTACTTAGCCAATGTTTTATCTGCTCATATTTGTATCTATCCGTTTCTGTTAGCTTCCACATATTTTTACATTCCGCAAAAGTTCGAATTTCTTTGTCTTGGATCATTTCTCCTATTTTCCTGCATCCTGCTGCTTCTCATTTCTCAAAGCCACCAGATTCCTGTCCTGGTGGGAACTGTGGGTTTCTGCAAATAGGCGTCAAGGGAGCCAATGGAGTAGTCATGATTCCCTTTCTGGTTTGGACATCCCAGGCGTTAAGGGTGGTTCTCATGACCTCACTTACTCGAAGATTCAGGTGTCTGTGTTGTTTAGGTTTCCACAGTAGGTCCTCCAGGGGGGTCCTGGCGACCGCCCTATCTTGTGTTACCCAGATCATCTGCTGGTCCTCCCCCAACCACTCCTTCAGGACCCAGAGTTGAGCTGCCTGATAGTACTTCCTGAAGTGTGGTAGGGACATTCCGCCTGCCTTTGTCGGTCCCGTGAGAATGGCCCTGGCGACCCTCGGGGGTTTCCTGTTCCACACAAATTGCGATACTGCTTTGGAGAGAGCTTTGAAGAAGGAGTCGGGGACTGCTACAGGGAGGGCATGGAAATAGTAAAGCACCCTGGGGAGTACGTTCATTTTTACTGATTGAATTCTTCCCCACCATGAGATCCTGAGCGGGCACCATCGTTCTAGATCCTTCTTAACTCTATTTAGGAGGGGTATGTAATTGCACTTATAGATCTTGTCCACCCTGTGCGGGAGTGTCACCCCTAGGTATTTGATGCCTTCCTCTACTGTTTTTAGACTTAGGAGGCCTGTCACTGTTTCTAGCGACTCCTTGTTTCCCGCCAGGGGCATAATCTCTGATTTTTTCCTATTTATCTTCAGGCCCGAAATCCTCCTATATTCCTCCAGTGTTTCTATGGTTCTCGGTAGAGAGGTCTCCGGGTCTTCCAGTGCTAGGAGCATGTCGTCAGCGTATGCTATATCCTTATTTTGCCTGCCCGCCATCTCTATCCCCCTTACCCCCTCCGATTCCCTTATCTTAATTAGAAGGGGCTATAAAAAATATAGTGTATAGCAGGGGTGAGAGGGGGCTTCCCTGTTTCGTGCCCCTTGAGATCTCCACCCTATCCGTGACTTCTCCATTTTTTGCTATTCTAACCGATGGGGAGTTGTAATTGGCTTTTACCATATTTATAAAATGTTCCCCGAATCCCATGCGCTTCAGTATTTTGAAAAGGATGGACCATTCTACACGGTCAAATGCCTTTTCGGCGTCTAATGAGAGTAGTATTGCTGGTGTATGTGTGATGCCTATTTTTTCTATCAGATGGGTTACTCTTCTTAAGTTGTCGTGTGTTTGCCTACCTGGGATGAAGCCTGATTGATCTGTGTTTATCAGGGACGGGAGGAGGGGTGATAGTCTGGCTGCCAGTACCCTAGTATATATTTTCGCATCCAGATTTATTAGGACTATCAGGCGGTATGAGCCGGGAAGAGTGGGGTCTTTACCTGTTTTAGGGAACACAAGGACTTTCGCTTCATTCATGGATGCGGTTACGTTTCCTATGTCCTTTAATGTGTTGAGTAGCCTTGTCAGGACCGGAACTAATATGTCTGCATATTTTTTGTAAAACAGGGCCGTAAATCCATCCGGGCCTGGTGCCTTTGAGATTGGAAGGCCCGTTATTGCCTTGTGGACCTCTTCGTCTGTGATCCTCGATTCTAAACCCTTTTTGTCCTCTTCTGCTATTGTCTGTATGGGGATAGATTGTAAGAACTTATCTTGTTTCTCTTCATCTGGATGCTCTGTTGTATATAGTTCTTGGTAGAAAGCTTTAAATGCATCCCCTATATCCTTTGTGTTTGTATGCGACTGTCCTAGTGCGTCTTTGATGTTCAATATCGTCATTGATTTCTGTTTTTCCCTGAGTTGTCTTGCTAGGTATTTGTCCGCCTTGTTGGCCCTAATGTAGTATCGTTGTTTAAGGTAGAGGAGGGATTTCTCTGCTTTTTTGTTGCAGAGCCTCTCTAGTTGTCCCTGGACGTGTTTCATTGCTTTGTTGAGGCTTCTTGTGGGATGGGTAGTTACCTCCCCTTGAATTTCTGTTAATTTCTTCTCAAGGGATCTTTCCCATTCCTGATGCTGTTTGTCTTTGGCGGCTTTTAACGCTATTATGTGACCCCGAGTTACTGCCTTAAAGGCTTCCCATACTGACCCCTGTGGGACTTCACCATTGTCATTTAGCTCAAAGATTTCTTTGATTTTGTCCCTTAGTTCCTCCCCCAGCACCGGGTCCGTTAGAATGTCGGGCGGCAGTCTCCATCTCCAGAGGCCTCTCCCCCTTCCGGGGGTCTGTATATCGAGCCATAGCGGGACATTATCTGATAGTGCTATCGATCCCTTTTCGATACCCTGAATCCTCCCCACCAATCCCACCGACACCCAGATATAGTCAATCCTTGACATTGTGTTATGCACGTGTGAGTAGTACGTGAATCCGCTATCTTGTCCCTTCAGTTCTCTCCAGGCATCTCGTAATGCCATCTGCTCCATTCTTTGTTTGAGTTGTTTGGATGGGGACCCGTGCGCCTGCGTTCCCCCCGCACTCCTATCCAGACTGGGTTGCCAGGCCAAGTTCAAATCTCCCCCCAATATAATCTCGCCCTTTGCAAATTCCTCTAGTTTCCCCAGGGTGTCTCTGAGGAATCCGTCCTGCCCCGAGTTCAGCGAGTGCTTTTGTTAGGTGTAAGAATCCAGGCAGGGTTGCGCCCTTGATGCCCAAATCCAATTCGTATGTGGGTGGGGACGCCGTCGCTTTTCCCGCATGGAGCGTTCCATGCTGCACTCTGTCGTGGCGGAATTAAAACATTTCTCATAAAATAGTTCTAATGCACGGTGCTGCGATTTCTATTCGTCATTTATTGGAGGAGTTTGGTTTGGTGGTTTACTGGATCTGCGTTCGCAAATATTACATTTCAAGGATAGACGAAACACATGCAACTGATTTCCTCAGCACCACACCCACAGTTAAGAAGCAGCTATCATACAACAACCACACCAGCTGAACACGCATCCGGTGCACCCACGCACTTTACTACACTCTCTCTCTCTACTGACTTGAACTAAGGTTCCCAAGGGCGTTCAACCTACCAGCGCTTTGAGATCATACCATTGATACATAAGGCGCTACATAAATGCAAAATAACATAACAGTTGAAATGCTCCCATGCAATAGTTCCATAAAATGGCTCTGGGGGTTATTCTTTAGTCCCCCTGGGTTGTACTATATGTGTCCTCATAGAGGAGGAGTGGGGAACGGGGGCCGGGAGGGGGCAGAAGCAACAGGGCTAACCATTAAGTCTGATGTGGCCTTCAAATCCTTGTTGTGCTGATGCCTGCTGTCAATCTCTGGAAGCATACACCCACCGCTCTGTGTGCCCTCCTACTCTCCCCAAACCGACTCACAAGGCACAGTGGTCTGATATTGGGAATGCAGAGGATGCCGGCCCCTGAAAACTTGATAAGCCCAAAAGAAGGTGCTCTGCTCAACCCACCCATCCCACTCTGGTCTTATTGTCAGAGCCTTTTGTGGGCAGATAGTTACATGCGTGTGTCATTTCACTTCAAGATTTCTTTGGCGATGTACTCTTTGTGTTACTGAACATGCACTGTGCGTTCATGTCATTGATTCAAAAAATTCACATTTTCAATTGGCTAAATTTTTCTTGTCAGGGTCGAGAAAGTGACATGACACTATACAATTGTATACTTGGTGAGAGGCTCTAGGATGTTAATCTATTATTCAATTATTCAGCTCCCCACGTTCAAATTCTTAACTCCCCGTCTTCCTGATTTTAGGGCACAGACCCATTGTGACCCTGTCAGGATTAAGCGGGAAGGCGTGGAGTGGGGCAGGATCCACGTATGGGGTGACATCCCCTTTGCACATAATGGAATGACTTGGATAGATGAAAAACTGCATCCATGAGGTGGAGGCACCTGGGCACATGATGACAACATCTGCCATACGAGGCAGTGCAAAGGCATATTAGAGTAATGTATGCCATTTGAAGGGCGTACTGCCAAGAAGCTGATGGAGACTCAGTTTCTGTAAGCCAGTGATGTTTCCTCTCTCTCGCTAGCAATGTGGATGGCAACATCAGGAGATGATACAAGGTTGCCATAAAAAACAAGGTGCATTTAAAAGACATAGCCCAGCGGTAAATGTGCCGGGATACCGCCAACGCAAATAGCGTTACCACAACTCGGTACAGCCATATTAGCACCGAATCCCGAGTTGTGGTAAGGATGTTACTCTATGGGGCAGTAAAGGCGCAATTAGCGCCTGAGCTGATAGGCCGAAAATGGGCAGAAAGGGGAGGTTTTTACCTCCAGCAAAAAGCTTGAGGTAAAGCTCCCACTTTCTGCCCAAACTCAGTATTCGGCGAAGCGGTAATGGGTTGGTAATAACGTTACTGCTGCATTTGTGCTGCTTAGCCGAACCCCTGATGAGGCACATAGAGACTTCTTGGCACACAAAATTAAAGAAAAAAGAAGTGTGTGCATGTGTGTGTTTTAAGAAATGTTTGAAATTATGATGTTCTGTTTCATTAAAGACCCTGACCATCTAAGACATTGTACAACTGAAATAGCTCTTGCAGCTCAAGTGAGAGGGATGTTAAATCAGTATGAGAACTACATTTCAGTTAAGACATCATGCTATGGTGATTATTTTGTTTGCCAAATCTATAATGGTTCTGCCTTCATAGATACCCATGCATTTCTTTTTTATTTAATGAGCATTTGTAAGGCACCTATACAACAAAATAGTATTTCCAGGTGCCACAAGACAAATGGGGAGGGAACTGTAAGTGGTTTCAACCCAGCACTCCACCTAAATCAATGCCTAGCGTGTGATGCCCAGCTGGAACCCTTGATTATATATTTTTATGTCCAAAGTTCTTTTATTTCTGAATGATGTACCCTTATATCACACCCCTCTCTTTGAATCACCCCGCCCCCCGGTCTCACTGAACCAAGAAGAAGGTTGTTTTGCAAAGTTAAAAGATTTATTTTATGAATTGAACAATATATATATTTATATCACACTTTCATGAATTTGAACAACATCTAGATATAACACTATTAATATTTATGGTTAATATTTAGTTATTGGTTCGTTTGAAAGCGACGGATGTTAACTTTAATCTGACACTTAAATTTCGTTTCTAGCATGTACGGTCCAGAAGTTATGAAGGTTTTAGTAGAGGTCGATTTTTTCAAGAGTCAAGATTTTCAAATGAAAGATGCGCTTTTGAATATTACAAACAAAGAATTTTTACACTAGGGAGTCTATGAAGCCAGTGACGCCCCCGGATGGTTTCTATCTGCCGAGATGCTTGCCTTTCTTCAGCAAATATATCAGCGCAAAGATGATTTTATCACTGCAATTAACAAAGGACTATCTGGATGAGGGAACGATTCAGAACAGACAAAAGAGATTCTACAATGCAGTTATGGATATGCTAGAATGGTTTGGGATTGGATTACTTAAAGCTAAGAGATTGGCTATGGACAATTTTATGCTAGCTACTCACAACTTTGGTTTGGAATCGGCCCGTCAAAGATCTGGTCAAAGGTTTTGGACTGGAATTCTGCTAGTGTCATGACCCACAGGACGCGCCCCTTTTGGTCTTCCTGGTCCTTATCGCAACGGGCCTTGCATTCCCTGACACTCCCAACATGGCCGTCCAGCGTGACACGCCTTCCGCGGTCTATACATTGGACGTAACATATTCTAATAATAGACTGCACCCCAGCGGGTCCGTGCATCTCAATGCTATTGCCAAGTAGAGATCAGACGTGTGCTCCGTAGTTCGCTGTATTGCTTTCCTGGTTCCTAGCTTTTCTACTTCCATTCCTTGCCCCTTTCCTTTTCCTCTTGCTTTCTGGACTCGTGTGCCATCAGCACGTCTTCTTCGTTTCCCGGATCCCCGGATTGCTGCATCCCGGAATCTTAAACGCATGCTGGAGTCGGAAGAGACTCGCTCAGCCTTATTCCAGTCCAGGTCTGCCTGCAAGAAGACACTGCCCACGGAGTCCAGCAAGGATCGGTCTCAGGTGAGAAGGGGGGACCTCCGTGACAGTTTGAGATGCCTACCGACCGCACTCGAAGTCAACATGGAAGCGGCCGTCCAGGACCTGATGCGAGGTATGCAAGAATTAACCACCGAGGTGCAGAATTTAAAGGCGGAAAACGCTGCTCTCAAGCAATTAGTTCTATCCCGTGATTCAGCTGCAAAAGAAAGTATGTTACTGGGCGGCATTGTTGACAAATATGATGGGTCGGCAAAAACCCTTCACTTTACATTTAAGCCCAGTACTTTTCCACTCCCAGGGCTAAGGTGGGTTTCATAATCTCTCACCTTTCCGGAAATGCTTTAACCTGGGCTACACCCCTAGTTAACTCTGGCGACGCTCTCCTAGATGACTATGATGGTTTCATACGGGCCCTAAAGACCATGTTTGATCGCCCAGAGCAGGTCTTTAGTGCCCAGGAACGCCTCTTAGACTTTCAGCAGGGATCCCAGGATGTGCTCACGTATGTAACCCGATTCAACCAATTGGTCAAGGAAGCTGATTGGTCTCCGGAGGCAAGTTTTACCCTTTTCAGGAGAGGACTAAGTGAGGAGATTAAAGATAAGTTAGCCAGAGTGGCCCGACCAAACTCATTCCAGGCTCTTATGGACCTTGCCATGCAAATAGACTTTCGCATCCAGGAAAGGAAGGCAGAGAAGAAAAAATCTAGAGGAAACCCTCCGAAGGTGTCCTTTGAGAGTACCTCCAAATCTGACACAAACCTAGGATCAGTCACCGAACCAGAACCCATGCCGATAGGAGCCTTCTGTGGACCCATATCCCTGCAAGAAAGGATGAGAAGGATTAATACGGAGTTGTGCATCTATTGTGCCTCAGACAAAAACTTGGTTAGAGAATGCCCTCTGGCCCCTCCCCGGCGTTCGGGAAACGCCAACTCCCGATCCTAGATGGAGCAGGGCTTCGGGAGAGAGATGTTTGCTCCACATCAATTCCATCCTTGAACTCTGCTGGACAAAACAATCTAGTGATACTACAGGCCTTCCTATCAACCTCCGGGAATAAGACCTATCCTGTTTTGGCCTTGGTAGACTGCAGGGCTATGGGAATATTAATT
This sequence comes from Ambystoma mexicanum, assembly GCF_040938575.1. Lineage (NCBI taxonomy): Eukaryota > Metazoa > Chordata > Amphibia > Caudata > Ambystomatidae > Ambystoma > Ambystoma mexicanum. Next base: position 1,439,963,827 of record NC_090929.1, on the reverse strand, counting down.
GATCAAGATTGGGTTTTTAGTCACCACATCCCATATGAAACACGAAGCATCAAGCAGCCGGTGGAAGCGATTGATGGAAGACCCCTCACTTCGGGGCCCATAAGCCTGCAGACCAAAGAGATCCAGCTTTCAATTAACCACCACCAAAAGCGGATTCGATTCGACATTATTAAGTCAGCTAATTACCCCATGGTGCTGGGCATGCCATGGTTACAGAAACACAATCCGTATATCATTTGGACAGCAGGATAACTATTCCTCGGCTCAGAGTTTTGTATGTCTCACTTTCTAATCCTGGATCCCTCCTTGAACCCTTCCAAAGAACCACCAATAGACCATCAAGCACCTCTCATGGTTTCCAATATCGTGCAGGTTCCTAAAGCCTATCAGGGATTTGTTGATGTGTTCTCAACTGCCATAGTCCAGGCCTTACCCCCTCACAGGCCTGAAGACTGTGCCATAGACACAGATCCCTCAGCAGTGATTCCCTTTGGCAGGATGTTCATCCTTTCCGAACCTGAGAAAAAGGCCCTCCGAGAATACTTGGATACCAACCTTGAGAATGGCACCATAAGACCTTCAAAATCTCCAGCCGGAGCTTCATTGTTCTTTGTTCCTAAGAAGGATACTAAGGAACTCAGACCCTGCCTCGATTATGGTGGATTAAATCAATGCACCCTCAAGGACCGGTACCCTTTAACCTTAATCTCGGATATCCTGGAAGCGGTCAGAGGCGCTGTGATTTTCACGAAACTGACCTCCCGGGTCCCTATCATTTGATTCGTATCCGGGAAGGAGACAAATGGAAAACAGCATTCAGAACACCCTTTGGTCACTTTGAATATCTGGTCATGCCCTTTGGATTAGCTAATGCCCCAGCAGTCTTTCAACATTTTATGGACAGGGTGTTCTCTGACATGCTATTCCTCTTCGTCAACTTCTACCTGGAAGACATTTTGTCTACTCCAAGCCAAGGAACTTCTAAAGCATGAAGAGCATGTAAAGGCAGTACTACAACGACTCTGTGAACATAAACTCTTGGCCAAACACGAGAAATGTCTGTTTCACGTTGCTTCTGTTCATTACCTAGGATTCATCCTTACTCCAGAGGGAATTGGCATGGACCCTTCAAAGGTAAAGGCTATATTATCCTGGCCTGCTCCCACGTCCGTGAAACAAGTTCAATCCTTCCTGGGGCTTGCCAATTTCTACCGGAAGTTTATACCCACCTTCTTTGAGATTGTTCTACCGATTGTTGCTCTCCTGAAGAAAGACACCCCCTTTGTCTGGTCTATTCCGCAAGATAAGGCATTCCAACTCTTGAAGACAAGATTTACTCAAGCCCCCATTCTAGCCCTACCCGACATTAATCAACCATTCCTTGTGGAAACGGATGCCTCTAACTACGCCATTGGAGCGGTGTTGAAGCAAGAATTTGAGGATAAACTAGAACAACCCATTTCTTACCTTTCACGAACCCTGACTCCCAGTGAGGCACACTACTCCATCCTGGAAAAAGAACTTTTAGCCATACGCCAAGCCTTCACTGGGTGGCGACATCTACTCCTGGGAGCTAGATATCCAGTCCAGGTCCGCACGGAACACCGAAATCTTCAAATTCTACAGTCATTAGAGTGTCAGAACAGTCGTCAGGCTCGTTGGGCCTTCTTCTTTGCCCAGTACCAGTTCCACATCACTCATGTTCCTGGATCACAAAACTTGATTGCTGACGCCTTATCTCGAAGGCCTGACTATGAAACTACCGAAGAAAAGGCCTATGCTAAGATGTTTCACCACACGATTTTTGTAGCTCAAGCAGTCAATCTCCTGGAAGAAATTTGAGTACAAACCCAATCCTCTTAACTCTGGAAGAATATTTCAAGAAAGAATCAATGGAACCAAGGAAGGATATTTGTTCAAGGACAACGCTCTGCTCATTCCTACACAAAAATTAAAACAAAGAATAATAAACCTCTGTCATGATACCCTTCACTCCGGACATCGTGACATCACCAACACCCTCCACCTCATACAAAGACAATTTTGGTGGCCTAAAATGAAGACTGCGTACAACTATACGTCTGAGCCTGTGTAATCTGTAGTGAGAATAAACATGACAACAAGAGGCCGGCGGGTCTTCTGCTACAACCCGCACTGCCAACAAGGCCATGGGAATTTATCGCTACAGACTTCATTGTGGAATTACCGCCTTCCAGAGGGTACACCACCATCATGGTCACCATTGACTTGTTCACTCATATGGCTCATTTCACACCCCTCAGTAAGCTACCGTCCTCATCTGAACTGGCTGGAATCTTTCTGGAGCACATATTCCTTCTTCATGGACTTCCTTCCAAGATAATTTCCGATCGAGGACCTCAAAACGTCTCACAATTCTGGAAACACCTCAGTCAAATATTAGGAATCCAACGCGCTCTTTCATCAGGTTATCACCCTGAAACCAACAGGGCCACAGAACGTGCTAATCAGACTCTGGAACAATATCTTCGATGTTTTGCCACTAAGGTTCAGGATGACTGGTCGCTCCTGATACCCGTGGCTGAATTCGCCTATAACAATTCCGACCATTCAGCAGTTAAGACCAGTCCCTTTTATTGCAGCCAAAGGTTCCATCCATCAGTTCTGCCCTCTGTTCTTCCACAACCCACACCGGTACCTACTGTCGACTCTTGGATTGAAACACTCATAAACATACATAAGGAGACCAAAGAGCACTTAGAGAAGGCCAGAACACAGACCAAGAGATATGCGGATTCCAAAAGAAGACCCGGGCCTTCTTATTCAGTTGGAGATCAAGTCTGGTTGTCCTCGAAATTACTACCCCGACATCTACGGCCAAACAAATTGGCCCCCCGGTATTATGGTCCGTTTTCCATCAAGGAGATTATAAACCCAGTCTCATACCGGCTCAAGCTACCAGAATCCTGGAAAAAAATTCACCCACACACCTCCTTATTAAAACCTTACATTCAATCCTCCCGGAATTCCTGCAGACCCACTCCTGTGGTGGTGGACAATCAACTGGAATATGAAGTGTCCCGGATATGCGACTCCAGGTATAAACGGGGTCAGCTTCAATACCTGGCTGAATGGAAAGGATATCCCCCCAGTGAAAGAACTTGGGAACCACTTTCTAATCTGAATATCCCTCGACTGCTCAGAAGATACCACATCATACACCCAGGCAAACCTGGAGGAACAGGTTTTCGGAGGAGCCATGCTGTCATGACCCACAGGACGCGCCCCTTTTGGTTTTCCTCGTCCTTATCGCAACGGGCCTTGCATTCCCTGACACTCCCAACATGGCCGTCCAGCGTGACACGCCTTCCGCGGTCTATACGTTGGATGTAACGTATTCTACTAATAGACCACACCCCCGCGGCTCCACGCATCTCAATGCTATTGCCAAGTAGCGATCAGACCTGTGCTCCGTAGTTCGCTATATTACTTTCCTGGTTCCTAGCTTTTCTACTTCCATTCCTTGCCCCTTTCCCTTTCTTCTTGCTTCCTGGACTCGTGCGCCATCAGCACATCTTCTTCATTTCCCGGATCCCCGGATTGCTGCATCCCGGAATCTTAAATGCACGCTGGAGTTGGAAGAGACTCACTCGTCCTTATTCAAGTCCAGGCCTGTCCGCAAGAAGACACCGGCCACGGAGTCCAGCAAGGATCAGTCGCAGGTGAGAAGGGGGGAACTCTGTGACAGCTAGCCCATCAGACAGGACTCAGACACCCGGTTCTGCATGCAGCACGGCACTGGATCTCTGCACAGCCTCCAAACTGGATCTGACGGGTTGGTTCTGGATTTATAGCTATCTGGTTACAGCTCTGCTCTACTGGTTTGGATCTCTGGGTTCTGGAAGAAGCAGAAAACAGCACAGCCAGGCTGTTCAATTTTTGATGTGCCCCTTGGAAGTCTGGGGTTAAAATCAGGTTGCAAGATTTTAAAGGCCAAGCTGAGAAGGGTTCAGCTTTGGGATTGGGCCTTCTGCTTTCAGAGTTCTGGAGTCTGGATCTGGGTTCTCCTGCAGAACACTTCGCCAGTAAATCAGTTGATGGGTGAATGTGTGTATGTCTAGGTCCTAAACAGTCCCTTTTTATCTATTTCCCAAAGGGGTGGGTAGGGTAATTATACTAAGCCCAACCTCTAGGAATCCGATTGGTCAGAGAATTTCCTCTCCCCTGATTTGAGAAGCAACCAGAGTGTCATGATGTGTCATGATGATGCTGTGTTTATGGTTCAGGGAAAAACCTCCCCTTTGTTTCTAAATCTATTTTTCATAGAAAGCATATTTACAATATCACATATTTAATAAAGCACGTATCCGACTGAGTCCCATCTTCTTGAGAGTTTCGGTTCAAAATTGACAGTTTTTCGCGCTTTGGGTTGGTTACCCAGTGCCAGATCTGTACACATTTTTCCATACACATGCACATGACATCTGGGCATAATCCTGTAAACTTTCATATTCCTAGCATGATCACAATTTCTACAATATCAACATTTTAATGGTCCGGTCTCAGAAATTTTATTTTAACAACACTATATTTACAGATTTTTACCAATTTTGTTCAGTTTTCTATGAGTCTTTTTCAAAAAGATATTTTTCGGTGCTTTCATAATAAACAAAACTGTCTGTCCCCGCCTCCAAGGCTTGGCTGGGCCAGAGCAACCTAAGCCTCTTCCTGCCAGCAGTTGTTTGTTTGTTTGTTTGTTTATTGATTTATTGTGCGCGCAGGACCCTGTGGTAGCAGGGCGCATGTGACAAGAGGGCTTACAGCTTGGTTACAGAGGTTACAAGTTTACAGTAGTAACACGTTTACAGAGCATGGTAGAACAATTTTCTTGGCTCCACAGGATGAAAGTTAGGCAGTGGAGTACAAGTACAACAGTATGCTGACAACAAGTCAGAAGGCTGACGTTGTTTTCTGTCGACACCCAAATTTGCATTTCCTTTCAGTTCAAGAAGCCTATTGTCTCTTTCCCAGAGCAGCAGAGCAAATCCCCTCCCACCTCCATTAACCACCCCATGCCAGTTCCTGAGCTGAGAGCAGGGGGAAAGATGCTTTTGTTTCAGCAAACTGTGGAATGCCTTTGAAGTCCAGTGTAGCTGCATTAGTTCACTTTTAAACACTGCTTAAAATTGTCTTTTCTAAAATAAAATTACATTTTCTACAAATATCCACACAAGTCTCTTCATTCCAGTCTTTTTAAAACATAGAAATTGAATTGTAACAACCTATATGGCTTTTGATGGCAAGTCTCTTCTTTTCTACAATTTGATTATTTATTTTTTTAACCATATTTTTATTATTTTACACGTGAATAAACATCAACACATTATTCTCCCCAGCTTCCCTCCCCTCCCTGCCCACCCCCTCCACCCCCGGAAGAGTTCGGGTCTTCATAGGTTTTCTCTTTAGGAACTTTTTTACGTGCTGTATATGTCTGATATTTTGATATTGTGTGGGCACCATTGTTCCATATAGTCTGATTTCAAGTATTCCAGCACAGATCCCCATTCCCTCATGAAGGAGTTGTTTTGGCTCTGAAGATGGTTCGTGATTTTTTCCATGGTCATTTGGGACCACACCTTTTGTAACCAGGTGAATACCAGTGGTGGGTCTCGTTTCTTCCAGCTTTGAGCTATCGTTGCCCATGCCACGATGACTACGCCCATAAAGCTCCTCCATTGTGCTTTGTGGAGTCTCTTGGCCGGTGGGTCCTTTAATCTGCAAAACCACACCCTCATTCCCATTTGGTCTGCTTCAGGGAATATTTTTGACATTTCCATTTGCACTTCTTTCCAGAAGCCCTTCACTCCCTGACAGTCCCACCAAATATGTCTCCATGTTCCTGCGTCCGGACACCCCCTCCAACAGCGATCCGACGTATCCGGGTACATTGATTTGAGCCTCTCAGGGATGTAGTGCCATTGTGTACTTATTTTCAGCCACATTTATCTGGTTTGGACGGCCCTGGTGAGTTTGGGGATGCCTGCCCACAGTTCCTCCCATTGCTGCCTGGGAATTTCCTCCCCTAGCGTGGCGTCCCATCTCCTCATGTATGTCCACTTAATTTTTTCTTCTTGGGTGTTCATGAAATTATATAATGTCGACACCAGTTTTTTGTCACCTGGGTTGGTTATTATGTACGTCTCAAATGGTGTGAGATCTCTCGTGGCCTCCTGGAAGACCTCTGGTGTACTTAGCCAATGTTTTATCTGCTCATATTTGTATCTATCCGTTTCTGTTAGCTTCCACATATTTTTACATTCCGCAAAAGTTCGAATTTCTTTGTCTTGGATCATTTCTCCTATTTTCCTGCATCCTGCTGCTTCCCATTTCTCAAAGCCACCAGATTCCTGTCCTGGTGGGAACTGTGAATTCCTGCAAATTCGGCGTGAAGGGAGCCAATGGAGTAGTCATGATTTCCTTTCTGGTTTGGACATCCCAGGCGTTAAGGGTGGTTCTCATGACCTCACTTACTCAAAGATTCAGGTGTCTGTGTTGTTTAGGTTTCCACAGTAGGTCCTCCAGGGGGGTCCTGGCGACCGCCCTATCTTGTGTTACCCAGATCATCTGCTGGTCCTCCCCCAACCACTCCTTCAGGACCCAGAGTTGAGCTGCCTGATAGTACTTCCTGAAGTGTGGTAGGGACATTCCGCCTGCCTTTGTCGGTGCCGTGAGAATGGCCCTGGCGACCCTCGGGGGTTTCCTGTTCCACACAAATTGCGATACTGCTTTGGAGAGAGCTTTGAAGAAGGATTCGGGGACTGCTACAGGGAGGGCATGGAAATAGTAAAGCACCCTGGGGAGTACGTTCATTTTTACTGATTGAATTCTTCCCCACCATGAGATCCTGAGTGGGCACCATCGTTCTAGATCCTTCTTAACTCTATTTAGGAGGGGTATGTAATTGCACTTATAGATCTTGTCCACCCTGTGCGGGAGTGTCACCCCTAGGTATTTGATGCCTTCCTCTACTGTTTTTAGACTTAGGAGGCCTGCCGCTGTTTCTAGCGACTCCTTTTTTCCCGCCAGGGGCATAATCTCTGATTTTTTCCTATTTATCTTCAGGCCCGAAATCCTCCCATATTCCTCCATCCAGTGTTTCTATGGTTCTCGGTAGAGAGATCTCGGGGTCTTCCAGTGCTAGGAGCATGTCGTCAGCGTATGCTATATCCTTATTTTGCCTGCCCGCCATCTCTATCCCCCTTACCCCCTCCGATTCCCTTATCTTAATTAGAAGGGGCTCCAAAAATATAGCGTATAGCAGGGGTGAGAGGGGGCTTCCCTGTTTCGTGCCCCTTGAGATCTCCACTCTATCCGTGACTTTTCCATTTATTGCTATTCTAACCGATGGGGAGTTGTAATTGGCTTTTACCATATTTATAAAATGTTCCCCGAATCCCATGTGCTTCAGTATTTTGAAAAGGATGGACCATTCTATACGGTCAAATGCCTTTTCGGCGTCTAATGAGAGTAGTATTGCTGGTGTATGTGTGATGCCTACTTTTTCTATCAGATGGGTTACTCTTCTTAAGTTGTCGTGTGTTTGCCTACCTGGGATGAAGCCTGATTGATCTGTGTTTATCAGGGACAGGAGGAGGGGTGATAGTCTGGCTGCCAGTACCCTAGTATATATTTTCGCATCCAGATTTATTAGGACTATCAGGCGGTATGAGCCGGGGAGAGTGGGGTCTTTACCTGTTTTAGGGAACACAAGGACTTTCGCTTCATTCATGGATGGGGTTACGTTTCCTATGTCCTTGAATGTGTTGAGTAGCCTTGTCAGGACCGCAACTAATATGTCTGCATATTTTTTGTAAAACAGGGCCGTAAATCCATCCGGGCCTGGTGCCTTTGAGATTGGAAGGCCCGTTATTGCCTTGTGGACCTCTTCTTCTGTGATCCTCGATTCTAAACCCTTTTTGGCCTCTTCTGCTATTGTCTGTATGGGGATAGATTGTAAGAACTTATCTTGTTTCTCTTCATCTGGATGCTCTGTTGTATATAGTTCTTGGTAGACAGCTTCAAATGCATCCCCTATATCCTTTGTGTTTGTATGCGACTGTCCTAGTGCATCTTTGATGTTCAATATCGTCATTGATTTCTGTTTTTCCCTGAGTTGTCTTACTAGGTATTTGTCCGCCTTGTTGGCCCTAATGTAGTATCGTTGTTTAAAGTAGAGGAGGGATTTCTCTGCTTTTTTGTTGCAGAACCTCTCTAGTTGTCCCTGGACGTGTTTCATTGCTTTGTTGAGGCTTCTTGTGGGATGGGTAGTTACCTCCCCTTGAATTTCTGTTAATTTCTTCTCGAGGGATCTTTCCCATTCCTGATGCTGTTTGTCTTTGGCGGCTTTTAGCGCTATTATGTGACCCCGAGTTACTGCCTTAAAGGCTTCCCATACTGACCCCTGTGGGACTTCACCATTGTCATTTAGCTCAAAGATTTCTTTGATTTTGTCCCTTAGTTCCTCCCCCAGCACCGGGTCCGTTAGAATGTCGGGCGGCAGTCTCCATCTCCAGAGGCCTCTCCCCCTTCCGGGGGTCTGTATATCGAGCCATAGCGGGGCATTATCTGATAGTGCTATCGATCCCTTTTCGATACCCTGAATCCTCCCCACCAATCCCACCGACACCCAGATATAGTCAATCCTTGACATTGTGTTATGCACGTGTGAGTAGTACATGAATCCGCTATCTTGTCCCTTCAGTTCTCTCCAGGCATCTCGTAATGCCATCTGCTCCATTCTTTGTTTGAGTTGTTTGGATGGGGACCCGTGCGCCTGCGTTCCCCTCGCACTCCTATCCAGACTGGGTTGCCAGGCCAAGTTCAAATCTCCCCCCAATATAATCTCGCCCTTTGCAAATTCCTCTAGTTTCCCCAGGGTGTCTCTGAGGAATCCGTCCTGCCCCGAGTTTGGCGAGTAGATTGCCGCTAGGGTGAGCCTGTAACCTTCTATTGATATATTGGCAAATGCAAACCTCCCTTCCCTGTCAACTCGGTATCTCTGAGGGTTGCCACCAGACCCCCTTTTGCTGCTATCATCACTCCTGCTCTTTTTTCCCCTGCATTTGCCTGCGCCCATATCGTGTAACCTCTGAGGTGTACTTTCTTTTTGTCCTGGGCCTTAATATGCGTCTCCTGGAGAAGCAGAATGTCCGCCCTTTCCCTTCTTACCAGAGCCTCAATTTGTTTCCTTTTCACCTGCGAGTTCAGCCCCCTTACATTTTGTGAATAGATTCTAAGCATCCCCATCCCGTCTAGTCTACTGCTTCAACCTTCATTCCAGCTTGTTGTGGTCCCTTCCTTCTTCCGGAGTTTCCCCTCCTGTTTCCCCCCCCAACTGCCCATCTCCCCCCCAACTGTTAACATAAATTCAACTTCTATCCCGAGGAGGGCCCGGGCACCTATGGTTGCTATGGCGTTGCGCCTATCGCTCCCTGCCCTCTCATAACTCAGGATTAACTGTGCAGGGAGTCCTAAACCCCGCGTCATCCTTCGACCTAAGCAGTGTTCCTCCCGGTCCCCGCCGGGCCTCATGGCTCTTGGTATCCAAGGTTTTGATTATTCTTCCTCTGCCCTTACCCTCGGGTGGGTGAGCCGTCCGACCTGATTGCATTTCTCTATTGGTCCCCTGATGGCTTCCCTGCTTTCCCCCATCCATTTGTTTTCTTCTTTCATCGTATTACTTCCCATCCTCTTGGCCTTTTGTGCGGGTCCCCTTTTGACCTGGCATTTCTCATATCCGTCTCTTCCATTTGCATGTCCATTATATGGAGGCCTTCCTCACAGGTGGTCACTCTTCTCTGCTTGCCCTCCCACTCAAAAAGTAGACCAAATGGGAACGTCCATTTGTATCTGATTTCTTTTGCCACCAACACCCTCACTAATGGGGCCATCTCCCTCCTTTTTAGAAGTGTCGCTGAGGCCAAATCCTGGTACAACTGTATTTCCACTCCGTTCATCCTAATGTGGTCCAGCTGTCTCGCTTTCCTTAGAATCAGTTCCTTTTGTGGGTAAGATGTGAGTGCCGCTAGTACGTCCAGTGGTCTCTCCCCTGGGGCGCCTGTTCTTTTCGGACCCACCCTGTGGACTTTGTCTATCCCAATGTTCTCTGTTTCTTGTATCGCACTCTTGAGATCTTTGTCTGTCACCGATTCAGGCACATACTTGATGCAGATGTTGGATCTGCGGGAACGATTCTCCAGATCCTCACATTGTATTTCTAGGTTGTGGGTGAGTCTAACCAGATGTTCTTGTGTTTCACTGTTCTGTTTCGCTTCCTCCTCTATATTTTGTACGATTCTCTCCATGGTGTCAGTCCTTTCCTCCAGTTTGGCCACATCTACTTTCAGCTCTTGTACCACCTGCTTCATCTCGTTCCTCATTGTGGTAAATTGGTCCTGGCCTGTGGACATGAACTTGTCCTGGAGCTCCGCGAATAAGGCCCGCATATCGTCCTTTGACGGTGGAAGGGTGCTCTGGCTAGTGGGGTTTATGTCCAACGAGGGTTCTTCGCCTGCCCTGTCTTTCTGGGTCGCCGATGCTTCCGAGGACCACAATTGGAGCAGGTTCATGTCCTGCCTGCTGGGTTGTGGTGTGGGTTGTGAGGCGCCCCCTTTCCCTCTCGCTCATGACATCTTCCTTGCTTGCGGGGGTCTGTGCCGTGCCTGGATGTCTCCCGGGGGGTAGTGTTGTGACGGTTTCACGTGGGCCCCCGCGTCTTGTTTGGTATTGTCTTTTCTCTTTATGCTGCAGGAGTCGGGCCCCTGTAATGTGCGTGGGGCTGTTTCGTTTGAGGGGGCGTATTATGGCCTCTCCCGTGTCTGTCCTGGGTGTAAGGATTGCACAGGGTTTTATAATGTCATATGCCCGCACCCGGTTGGCCGCGGTGTCCCCACTGGCTTATTCACTTTTAATATTCTTTTGTGAAGATGGGGGTGGGGTGGGGCGGTGCTCCGCTGACCGTAGGCCTGCGCTATGCTGGTTATACACCCCCGTCTCTGGCCTTGGGTACCCAGGAGACGGGGGGGGGGGCGCTTCTGCGAGTGCTCTCATCTCTGAGTCTCCTGTCCTGTCGTTTCCTCGGGTGAGCTGGTGGTGCCTCCGCCTCCTCTCGTACTTCTGTGCAGGGGCCCTGTGTGCTTAAACGTTGCCGGTCTTCCTGTTAGCGTTGTCTGTGGGGGGCCGCGCGGGCCTGTCTGGCGGTCGGCACGGTGCTTCGCTCAGCGGGGGGGCGCTCGCGCCACCCCCGGCTGGTGCTCCGTTGGTCCTGCCACTGCGCTGCTCTCTACGCGGCACCACTGGTTTCCCTGCGCACTTCCCATTGATTTCTAGTGCACATAAGGCTTTTCGGCGGCCATTCTGTTGTTTTTGATGAAAGCAACACACAGTGATGTTGCAGGGTAGAGCCAGTGGGTCAGAACATCCCACAGAACAAAGGACAGTAAGTATACAAATGTGGTCCTACTAGGCATTGTAACATTCGGACGTGCAAGTGCAGTGAAAGGAAGTGCAGGAGATAGGGGAGGGAGGAAAGGGAGCAAGGTATGGGCAAGTGCTAGTAAGAGCCCAGGAGGGATGTGCTGAAGGGTGCCAGGGGAGAAGGGAGCTGGCCAAGTGCAAGGGCAGAGGAATGCCAGGGTGGGGTGCTGGGGGATGGGGGAGTGAAGGCAGGGTCGGACTGGGACAAGAAATAGGCCCGGACACTGAAAAAAAAGTGGCCCACGCCTCGCCTCACAAAAGTGGCCCTCAAACCATCATCTGTGAATCGTGTCAATTCACGACTTTACAGAATATGCTACTTATGGAGCGTTCATGAGTTTCCCACATTACATCACAGCTCATAAAATATCGTAACTTTGCATACAAGAATGGATCACGATATGTATCATTAATATCTGTATAGATCCATATTGTCAAATTACTGTGAATGCAAGCAATCGTCCAAGGCCAAATGATAATATGTTTTTGTATAGCACTTACGCTTAAGCTCTTTTTTATAGAACAAATTTGCATACAATATCACCCAACCTGTGTTGGTACTCATTTATCGACCTAAGAAGGATGAAAGGCTGAGATGGCCTTGCTGGGATTCACACCTGCAGATCACACACACATCGCAGTAGCGAGCGCTCAACCCACTGAGCTATCATATCGGATATAGTAAAATGAGCAATTATTATTTGGTGGATACCATTAAACTGGTAACTGAGATTTAACGGCAGACCAGTTAAGTTCATCTGCAGGTCTGGTGCAAATATGGCTGCATTTCGAGCCCGCGTGCATCTACTTTTCAGGCTTCAGATCAGAGGTTGGCAAAATAGGCAAAGCAGCACACTCACAGGACATCCCATACTCTGATCACTCATTACCTGATACATGCAAACAAACATCCTGAACAGCATGCCAGAGATGGGAAAAATAGACACATTACAACAAAGCATTCATTCATTGTGGACAAATGAAGACTAGTCAATGGCCACTTGATGTGCTATTGTCAAATATTTCTCAAGTAGTCCGTACGGTGTATTACTACTGTAAGTCATCAGTTATCATTTACATTCGCTAAAATATTATGGAAAATGCATGTTTTTTGCAAAAATGTGAGCCGTTTTTCAAAGGAATGTTTCTTGCTTGGGCCCATTTATACTGGAGCGTGTTTACTAATCACAAGAGAGAGATACCACATACATGAAGATCTGTTGAACACATGTGCCCTCATTGATGCATTTAGCAACACCTCTCTGCGGCTTGTCATTTTAATGTTAAGTGGATGGAAAGACCAGGAAACTGGAGCTCGCCTGTGTAAGCAACAGGAAGGAGAAAGGATGAGAACTCAGGAGCCAATAAATCACGCTTTTTATGGGTGACCCACTGACCGACCACCCCGGCGAGCGAACAAACACCGAAGAAGGCAGAGCTGCCAGGGTGTTGCAAAAAATAACAATGTAGGGCACCTTCGAACACATCCAACCCCCAGTGAAGGATGTAAGGAGGAGTGTCTCCTAATGTTACACTTGGACTAGAGCGCAGGTCCCTTCCCTCCACCCAACAGGCCACCTTTGTGCTGCGGTGCACATCCACCCCGTCGAACAACAAACATGAATGACCGTGGTGACCCTTTCAGTGTTGGCCTTTTATGGGACAGGCCGGACAGCCAATGACCCAAAGCATTTTCTAGAGATCTCCCATTTTCTAGAAATGAGTTCACACACACAGCCTCTGAAAACATCTTTTTTTGGCAGGCAAATGTTGCTGCGTGCTTTCCAAGTGCGGCAAAATCTTTACCTCAAACCACTTTGACGAATCTAGCCCCAGCTGCATTACATGGACTGGTAACAAATCAAATATCATACTTGAAATGCTTACATTTGGAGCACAACATTTCTTAGCTGTTAAATATGCATGCATGGCAAGCACTTATTGTCATGTGGAAATCAAGAGCTGCACACATCCTCAAACTTAGTCATTGTGAACGGGGACGGGGAGTACCCTCCTCTGGCAGCACATTGTCATCACACAAGCAAGACTGGAATGGTTACTAGTATGATCTCACCTCCTCTCAGCAGGTCCGTCTGCCTCTCTCTCCGCTGCCAGTAGCAGCAGGCAGGCAGCCTGTGGCGCGGGCCTGTGGGGTGGTGGTGTTGGGCTGTGGGTGGTTGATGATGGGTCCCTCACCTCTGTGCCGGCAGGCTGGCCTGGGTGGCTGGTTGCTGCCTGAGTGCTGCTCTGTGCCCTCCTGGGCTGACTGGGGGCGGTGGCCCACCCTAGACCATCCCTGAACACCGTACATGCACCCAAGCCGCCGGAGGAGAGAGCCAGGAGCACCAGGCACACCAGCGGGATCCTGAGAGCTGCCATTCTCGGGCTTCTAGAGAGAAACCTCCATGAACTTCATGAAGGGGTGAGCAGGGAGAGGTGACTGGCGCTGCCTTCTCCGCCCCCACTGCTCCGAGTTCGGGTCGTGCGCTCTGTACCTGGACCATAAAGGCAGCACGGGGGCGGCGAGGTAATGTCACGAGAGGGGAACGCGCGCCTTTTCAATAAAGCCTCCACTTCCTCCACCACCCCATCTGCCCAGCTAGAAAGGGACTTCCCTCCTCTCAGAGAAGAGTGTCACCAGTCTGTGCCCAGCGTGTCCTGCGGGGCCAGTGCATGGCAGGAGCCCAAGGGTGGGACCTCCCCAAACTCCCTAAGGTGCCGTGCAGGCAATTTTTCAAAAATGATATGCCCCCCACGCAATACGTTGCAGCCTGGCTCCAGTGTAATACAAAACACTGGGAGGGAGCAGGCCGGGCTGAGGCAGCTCCGCCCAGCATTGCCGCTCCCTCCCAGTGTTTTGTAACACTGACTGCTGCTGGCGCCAGGGTGTCGCGGCCGGGCCGCGGCAGTTGGCCGCCGGCCCGCCGCATTTATCAAAGAAAGGTAACACTTGAGTGTTACCTTTCTCTGCATCTGCGGCGGGCTGGCGGCGGCGGGCGCAGGACTGCAATTGCAAAGGATCTGTAAATTGCTTACTTACAGATCCTTTGCAACTTGCATCCATCCGTCCGGCGAGGTCGAGGCCCTGGGGGCTGGTTCCTGAAGTGTGAAGGCTTCACAATGAAGCCCATGCCTGGGCCGAAACCGGCCCACATGGTCTTCAGGAACCGGCCCCCAGGTCTCCAGCCATGATTTTGCATCGGCCACGGGCCGATTGGCCGACGACCCAATCCGACCCTGGTGAAGGTGTATAATGGCCTGGGTCCTGGTAACCTGTGAGATGCATGAAGGTCCAGGCCGCCAGTCTCAGCTGCAGAGGAATGATTAGCAAGGGAGGGAAAGAGAGAGAGAAAATCAGAGTTTTTAGTAGTTTTCAGAATTTAAGGAGGTCTGGCTCGAGTCTGAGAGGGGCAGAGAGGCTGTTCCAAAGAGAGTCGCCCCCTGAAGAGAGAGACCTGCCCCCCACTCTCTGCTTGAAGAAGCGTTTGACAAGCACAGAGTTAAAGTTAGAGGATCGGAGGGCTGCAGCAGGGGAGTATTTAGGGAGAGAAAGTTGGAGATAGCTTCATGACCGTCCTTGCTTGTGAAAGGTGGGAAATGGCCCTGTGCACTTTCCCCGTCTGGTGAATTGCTCTTTTTTATAATGTTTTGTGGTAGCCTTACCAAATGTTCAGCTCAGGTAAAATATCAGCCCTGGCAGTAAGTATGGAATTATTGATAACCTCAGAAAAGGCCATCCGGATTGAAGAGATCTTGTTAATCTCAAATCTGAGTCTGTCTACGAACATGTCTTCTTCAACGTTAGATATCATAGACTTTGAACCTTAGGACAATGTCCCCAAAACTATTAGTTGGTTGAATATTGTGGTTCCTACCCATAGTAAGATAAAGAGTAAAGACTAAGGGCCTCATTATTATATCAGGTGGCAGTAGATCGCTCTGAAGTATGGCATGCTACCAACGGGCAGTGCATGGAGACCACTATGCAAACCCTGCAGTACCAGGTGGAGGCTCGCAATCCCTGGAAAAGAGTAAGGCCACAATAGCATGGGAGGGATGCACCATGCCAATTTGGCTGCCTCCACGGCACCGCCAGGCCTTGACAATCCTTACCAAGCTAGCTGTGCAGGGGGGCAAAACACAGGGCAAATCTGGCTCTTGCCAAGACCCATGTGGTGCAGCAGGAACCAGGGGCACCCTTCTCCCCACGACGATGTGGGTCACAAACAACTCTTACTGCGTGGGACGGCTCTGCCTATTGGAGGCATCCGCACCCAGCCATTCCATGGACCACTCGGCGGGAATGGCAGGTTGGATGGGAAAATAGGCCAATCAGCCCTTTTTCCTGCCTGCTTTGGTATATCTATGATTTAACTGCAGGCACAAACATGCACCTTTTGACTTGGTGGTGATAATTCCTCCATGAGGAGGTCCTAGAGGCTAAACCCACTAGTGCAACATTTTAAGAAACAGAACTCTGCAATTCTATGAACAATGGCACTTCTATCACCTTGCTGTGGCGTGTACAGACGCAAGTTCAAGTAACTGCCCTAGTGCAAAAAACATTCTTTCAATGCCTTGTCCCACCAGGGCAATGTTTGCCCTTGGCCTAGCACTAGTGTGAAATGTGTATCCGGTACAAAAATGCATTGAAACGTGAGTGGGATTACAGACATTTTGCACCAGTGCAAGTACAATTGGCACTAAGATAAAAATGCCCCTAGTGCAAAAAACATATTCTTTCAATGCATTTTTGCACCAGGGCAATGTTTGCCCTAGTCCTAGTCCTTTGCCCCGATACAAAAATGTATCCAAAGAACATTTTTTTGCACTAGGGCAATTTTTGCCCAAGGATTAATTGCACTTGCACCAATGCAAGCTTTTCGTAACATCACCCCAGATTCACGTTAGCGCAAATCTGTTGCTAGTGTAGGAAAGCAGATCTCTGGTATTATTAACCTACTAACTGGTGCTTTTGTATCATCTGCATGTTTACCCATGCGAAGACGAATACGGCGTAGGCTGTTACACTGCATGCCTACAGGAATTAACGAGAAGACATTATTGTTAGCCCCTTGCTGCCTCTACCCAGTCTTTATGGCTGCCTTATTAATTAACCACTGGCGCAGTGATGACTTCCATTAGAGTTCGTTGATTAAGTTCATAGATTTATATATTGCCTGGTGAGATATTATTACATCTTGCTGCTGATAGGCTCACTGCACTTAAGTACAAATGGCACAATTATAATAATTAATGCACAATCCAGTCCAGGGTTAGAGTGGCGCGCTTAGATGTATAATGATATAGCAAAGTTGTTTTTCTTTAATCAGCTGGTAACACTTATTGTTATGAAAAAAATTTCTACAGGTCATTAAAGCACATTTTTAATAAACTGTTCACGTAAGTGCCGCTCATACCTTATATTAGTTCAGAATGTGTTAGATGTTCGAATATTTCAACGTTAATTGCTCGCCTGGCTATTGTATAAATGTTCACATGTTAAAATAGAAATGTTTAGGTTTATCTCAATTTGCTTTACCATATGATAATTCTTATATTGTATTCTTCACTCACCAACCTTTTGTCAATATTCAGCTATAGTTTGTTATACATGCATAAACATTGCTTATTTCTTTTCTTATATATATGTATCTATATATATATATATATATATATATATATATATATATATATATATATATATATATGTAAAGAAAGAGAGGAGAGGGGAGGGACCGCACTCTCCGTGCACCCAACAAAGTTTGGAAAAGTTCCAACAAAGTTTCCAAAAAAAGGAAA
Organism: Ambystoma mexicanum; assembly: GCF_040938575.1. Lineage (NCBI taxonomy): Eukaryota > Metazoa > Chordata > Amphibia > Caudata > Ambystomatidae > Ambystoma > Ambystoma mexicanum. Next base: position 1,439,946,511 of record NC_090929.1, on the reverse strand, counting down.
GGAAAAGCGCAGCTCACACAAGGTAGGTAGAAAAAGAGATAAATATTTAATAAATTCTTAGCTGTGCAAAATGCACAGAACAAAAGGCTGGGGAAACAGCATACACAAACAGAGGCAGGACGCCTGTGGGCACGGCCCGCTTACAACGCGTTTCACGCTCAACTGAGCGCTTGATCACGTAACACAACAAAGAACAAAGACATGGTTAAAAGGTATGTAGTCCATCTTCTATGTCAATTATAGAATGAAGGTGCAATTACAAAGTGATTCAACAGTGGCCATCTTGGAACGGAAGGTCAAGCTATTGCCTGCCATACAGCCGTAATGTACCGTAATTTCCACCATATGTTACCATTAAAAAACAAAGCCAAGCTGAATTAGCATTTTAGTTAAAAGCCTAGTACATTGACTTAAGTCAGATTGTGTCTTGTATACAAACAGCCAACAGCTTATATAAATCAATCAATTCAGAGGAAGTGTAATGTCATCATATGCATGTAGATTAAAAGAAAAGGGCCAACTCGGGTTGTGTCATTGTAGATAGATTTTCAACCTGGCCTCCGGTTTAGCATTGTGCAGATACGCAAAATAGCAGCATAAATTGGCATACATGACATCTGATTACTTTGATGGACTAGACCATATGTCTTGTGCAAAATTGCAAAGATAAAAACACATATGGTATGGTTAAAAATCCAACCCAATTGCAATATCAAAATAGACATAGGAACTACAATTCAAGTACCAAGGAAATGTTACGCAGTCATAAATTCCAAAGATTAATTATAAAAAAATATTTTTGATACTTGACCTAATCATATTTAAAAGGGAAGGAAAGTGCAAGTGCAAGTCCAATATGGCAACCTGAGCGATGTAAAAAATAGGCAGGAATTAACGAGAAGACATTATTGTTAGCCCCTTGCTGCCTCTACCCAGTCTTTATGGCTGCCTTATTAATTAACCACTGGCGCAGTGATGACTTCCATTAGAGTTCGTTGATTAAGTTCATAGATTTATATATTGCCTGGTGAGATATTATTACATCTTGCTGCTGATAGGCTCACTGCACTTAAGTACAAATGGCACAATTATAATAATTAATGCACAATCCAGTCCAGGGTTAGAGTGGCGCGCTTAGATGTATAATGATATAGCAAAGTTGTTTTTCTTTAATCAGCTGGTAACACTTATTGTTATGAAAAAAATTTCTACAGGTCATTAAAGCACATTTTTAATAAACTGTTCACGTAAGTGCCGCTCATACCTTATATTAGTTCAGAATGTGTTAGATGTTCGAATATTTCAACGTTAATTGCTCGCCTGGCTATTGTATAAATGTTCACATGTTAAAATAGAAATGTTTAGGTTTATCTCAATTTGCTTTACCATATGATAATTCTTATATTGTATTCTTCACTCACCAACCTTTTGTCAATATTCAGCTATAGTTTGTTATACATGCATAAACATTGCTTATTTCTTTTCTTATATATATGTATCTATATATATATATATATATATATATATATATATATATATATATATATATATATATATATATATATATGCCACTTTGGTTTTAATAAATGCCTAGAAATGATGAGGTTTATCAGAAATGCGTTAGTGTCATCCAGTACGAAGTCAGACAATGCAAGATACTTTTGCCATTTTGGTTCTTAACAAATGCCTAGAGAAATTGCACCTTATACGACAATACCTGCCATTTTGGAATGTCCGAATGCATGCAGTAACGTTATATGATATATTGTGTGTAAACTCATCTCGCGTATTCAGTCAATGCAGAGTATAGTTAACAATAATTATGATACTGTTATAGTGAATCAGGACAAACTTTTGAGCATGTGGACATCGGTATGTATATCGGTCTGATGACATGTAGGCTTTATTTACCCATTTGCATGGTGCTAGTTTTCTTTAGCACTGACTATGTTATAAACACTAACAAGGGACAATGTTTGCAATGGATATAAACATGGGGCAATGCATTTGGTGTGAATACGAAATACCTATTTCTCTTTCTATCATGTATTGAACACGTGTTAAATGGGCGAAAAAAAAAAGATCAAGCTATGTGATCAAGCGACTAGGTGTCGCGAAACGTGTCAGCTTTTTGTGTTGCTGCCTTGATACTGCTTTGGATCTACACAGTGTATTTTTTAACATTTTGTTAAGTTAAATAAAGAAAAGATTTTAACTTTATCTTTCGGTTCCATGGTGCTGCTGTTTTTCTTGGCCGATAGCTGCTACACTTTGACACTTCGAGTGGGAGTGCAAGTCAAACTTGCCAGTGTTCTGGCGAATAGAGATCAAAACTGTTTCTCATTGTTGCGAATGCAACAGGGAATTTGCACCAACTGAAGATTTGGATTATGAGCCCACAGTTTGTTGTTCGCCTTTCGTGACGAGAAGTCCTGCTGCTGCTTGGATTATGCAAACTTTGTGCTATGACTGTGCTGCGTGAAGAGAACCCTGGAGGGTGTGCTTGCTGTGGGTGAGGTGGACCTGATACGCCGGAGGGTGTACGGGACAGCGTCGCCCATTGGTAAGTGCACTCATCTTTGTGCCCCTTTGCCGCGGTAGTCTTACTTTACTCCAATTTGGAGTCTTTCCCGCATAATCCTCTGTTGAGTCTTGCAATGCTAAGATGTACATAGAAATACTGAATGTTCTCTTTTCATCAGCGACCAGCCAACACACATATAACAAGTGACTGTTAAGCGCCATTGTTCCTAGCACCTAAGGACCTTAGTGTATTTACATTCTACTGAGAATGAGCTTGCACACCATCCGGGAGGCAGACCAGAGAGAACAAGCCCTTACTTTGTTCATTGAGACATTAAAATCAAGCATCATTGGCAGTAAGCCAGACACAATTCCAACTAAAGAGAAAAGTGAAATTTCTTTGTTAAAGGAACTGTAGAAATTGCAGAAAAAGGAAGTTAGTAAGTGGTGGGAGCAACACTCCTTGCAGAACTACATTGATGTAGAGAGAATTCTGATAGGCCTACGAATTCTTACCACACCATCCTTTGATGAACAGGATCAGGAGATGCTGGAGGAATGGGGGACAGCTACGAACATATGTTCCAAGACATTTTTGAAGATACTTGTGAAATACGATGGCAGTGATTGGAAAGAGATACTTGGTAAAATGACTGAGATGGAAGAGAAACTCACACAATTGGACCTCAGTGAGGAAGACAAAAATTGAAAAGTAACATAGAAGTCAATTTAAAAGCTTTCGAAGAAGAAAGTAAACAGAGAAAACAACGGAAATTCCTAAGAGACAAGGAGGACTATGAGAGCAGCCAATTATATACTTTTGCTCGCAGGTTTGATCGTTTAGGAATACAGACCAAAAACGTTTCTGCCAATGTACCCCGCAATGATACCGAATCATCCAGTGAGGTTTCCTTCCACCTCAGAATCTGACATCACTGGAAGTGAGAATGATGAACCAGCAGTGATATTACATTCTTTAGAAGAAATGCGCCTGTTATGTCAAGATGGGAGAACAGGCAAACAGGCAAGAGGGGCAACACCGTTCGTGGACAAGGAAGAGGGGGAAGAAACAAACAAGGCAGGTCTCTGCGCTCTGGCAAGTAGATGAACTGGCATTAAAACAAAGAAATATGAAAATGCATGTGATCAGTCTATCAGATCACATACTGACTGATGAGCAACAGCAAGTACTCAGTCTGGGTCCTAATTGTTGCCCTTCTGCTGGTCTCGACTATGTACAAACCCACATCGACCTCAAACATTATGTCTGCAAAACACGGCTGAAAAAGTTCTTCTGCACAAATACCTACTCAAAACCACCTTCAACGGTGCAGCAAGGTAAGACCGACAATCCTATTGAGGACCTTGACACACTAACTGCTCTAGTTCATTTACAAAAGGATTGCCATATTGATGTCAGTTAGTGATTTCGGCCAAATGGGCATTAATGTTGAGTGGTACAAAAGAAGTAGTTTGAAAAATAAATCAAGATTTAATCCCCCATCTGTACCAGGCAGCACTATTGAAGCTTTTCAGAGTTTGGTTATTGAGGATCTCAAAGCTATCAGAATCAAGGCAAACAAAAATTGGAGAGCTACTCTTTCACAAAGAAATAGGAATGCCCTTCAGGAACTGGACCGGCTGACGCAATGTAGCATAAAGCCGTCAGACAAAGGACACAACATCGTCATTGTCAATAGGAGGCACTATATTCGTCAAGCAGACAGACAGTTGAATGATAAGACCTGCTATGAAAAGCTTGTTCTCAATCCCATTAAAGAATTGGAAATTAAAGTGCACACATTTCTCAAAGCCTGGCAAACTAAAGGAATCCTGGAACAGGACGCCTGCATGTTTTTGTTCAAATGCCATTCTACAGTTCCCAACATTTACTTTCTTCCCAAAGTCCTTAAGAATTTGCATAGGCCACCGGGTAGACGTATTGTCACCTTGGTTGGCTCACTGCTTGAAAACATGTCAAAGTATATCGATGAAACATTATTTCCATGTTTGTCTTACTTGCCCATCTTACTTAAGAGACACAAAGGACTTTCTCTCCAAAATAGATTACCTGTCCTGGGACCCAGAATACATCTTGGCCACAATGGATGTAGAATCTGTGTACACATCCATACAGCATAAGTGTGGAGTGAAGACTTGCAGGTACTTTTTGAGTAAAAGATCCTTGAATTATCTCAGACACACAGAGATGGTGCTCAAAATTATCATGCTTTGCCTTACCAATAACATATTCTTGTTTAACAATCAGTAGTTCAGAAAAGTTCAAGGGACAGCCATGGGCTCCACATTTGCCCCTTTATATGCTAATCTATCAATGGGGTACTGGGAGAAATTCAATGTATAGAGTGAAGAGAATGAAAACCATACGGATAAGATCATTATGTGGCTTCGCTACATCGACGACCTCTTCATTATTTGGCGAGGTAGTCAGGAGGAATTGTTGGATTTTCATTAAATGACTCAATAGAAATTAATTGAATTTGAAATTCACAGAAGCACATAGCTCCAAGTCGGTTGTTTTTTGGATGTGGCTGTCATTGTCGAAGATGATCGTCTAGTAAGTAAGCTACATCATAAGCCTATAGGAGCTAACACTCCTTTACATGCTACCTGTTGTCATTCTAAGAATTTGATTTGGAGTATCTTGTATGGGGAGTTTATAAGACTACAGAGAAATTGTTCAAAATTAGAAGCATTTGACAGGGAAAGTCAAATCACAGCATGGGGATTTTTACAACAAGCTTACCCCAAAAGGGTAATCGAAAGAGCTTACATCAAGGCCCAGAAGTATGATAGAACATTACTCCTGTCCATAAATCGACAAAATGATGACATATTAGAAGATAAATATGTCACACGTCTTATACTCACAGAAGGTCTGTGACTCTGATTAAGAAGATTCTCAGACGGCATTGGGAAATGCTAATGGCAGATCCTGATCTGAATCATGGTCTAGGGACCCATTCCACCGTGTGTTCTCGCAAGAACAAATCCTTCAGAGATACATTAGTTAGCAGTTTTATGGAGGATGAATACTCAAATGCAGGACAGACATGGCTCAACGAGGTGACTCTGGGGTTCCATAAATGTACCAGATGTAAAATTTGCAAATATGCTAACAATTGTACTTCATACCAACATCCCATTCTGAATACCACTATCAAGATAAATAGTAAGATCAAATGTGAATCTGATTTTGTGGTATACGTACTTAAATGCACATGCAACAAGTGGTATATTGGGAGCACTAAATGTAAACTGAAGGTCCGCATTTTGCAACATGTTCGTGCGATTAAGAATCATGATGCCACATATCCCATGGCAAAACATTTTTAGGATACACATGGTGGAAAATTCAATGGTTCTTCCTTCTTAGGGATACACCGAGTGGTCCTGGGACCTAGAGGAGGTGATAAGGAATGCATGCTACATCAGCAGGAAACAAGATGTATTGTGGACTTTGAAACTAAAAATCCAACAGGACACAATGTAGACGAAGAGTTGTACACATTTTTAGGCGTATGAAAGCCCTGCATTGTGACTAAGTAAGGGGGCGGTGCTGAGTAGCCAATATAACGTGACACGCTTCCAATGCAATGACTATTGTGAATCTACTGCAATTTTCTCCCCTTTTGCTTGCTTTCTTTTCTTTTCTCTCAGGAATCCTGTTCTCTCCTTTTGTATTTTGTATTATTACTTGTTTTTAACTGTCCGATTTGTGTTTGCCCATGATGATCATTTGTTTGTTCAGTATGTTAGACTATCCTGTATTGTGCTATTTCGTAAATGCTGTTGTTATAAACTCGTGAATTGATTGTCCACCCATAATCTTGCATTGCATGGTATTTTTTATTTTTATTAATAGGACTTTTGTGTAATTCCATCGGAGTTATCGGGTAGATGGAGTATACTTCTCGACAACATGCCCTGATTTCAACATCCTTTGCAACCACAGTAATGGCAGTGCATGACTGTAGCCCTATTTTGTCATTAGACAGTATTGTTTTGCTGTATGTGTATTTCGGCCCTGTTTTGTTTCAGGGTTGGTTATCATCAGGTATGCACTGTGTATTTTCGGCCCTGTATTCTTTCAGAGTCTGGATATTATCAGGTATGCACTATGCTTTTTAGGTGTTCCCTTTTGGAACATCATTTGCATTTTCCTTATTGCATATAATGCTGTTACCAATTGTTGAGGTAAGGTTATCTGTAAGAGTACTAAACGCTGAATAGGGTGTCTGCTAAGTTTATGTAACAAGTGTTTGTAAGTGATGTTGCTAGCTTTGGATGCCATAAATAAGCAATGTGAGCACGGAGCACTTTATAAATGGTGTTTACACATTGGTGCAACACTCTGAGAAGTCTGGGATGTAAGTGACATGTCGTACGTTTTTAGAACTTTAGAACAGGCTAATTTAATGAGTCCAGGAGTACCCAAATACACATGATTGCCTCTAATTGTGCAATGTATACAATTGGGACTCGTCTCACTACGTGCTATTATGTATTAGGCATTTTCGTATAGACCTTAGCACATATCGCACGTGACTGCCCCACGGTATATTTTACGCATTCAACATTAGGAATACATCAGTGTCACTCAGTACGAATGTTGGAGACTAGGAGGTAAAGTTGCCACTTTGGTTTTAATAAATGCCTAGAAAGGATAAATTGTATCAGAAATACGTTAGTGTCATCCAGTAAGAAGTTGTTATATACGCCTTACGTCGCACCACACAGTGACGTAAGGCATCTCTGAATAAAAGCTCTGCCCCCATTACGCGCAGGCAGTTTCGGGCACACTGCAATCAAAGCATGTCCGTGTCTCAATTCAGCTGGTGCAGCGCAGTGGGGCCTTAGCCCACATGGCCCTGCATTCACTTCTTCCCGCCGACGCATCGGCCGGGGAGGAGCACACAACACTGGTGACGAGAGAACGGGATCGCACAACAACACGTAACGCCCATATAATCAAGCCCTCGGCACAGGCACATTTTTGGGAACACGGTGGGGGGCCCATCCCCCACCATAAAAAAATTATAATATATATCTCCTTTATTCGCGCTTATCAACCCTCAGTGGCCCATCACATACTGTTGGTAATCAGAATCACCCACAGCAAACACAAGCAATACGCCGCAGATGGTTTGTTTTCCCTGCCACTCATTGCTGGAGCCAAGCAACCATCATCCGAGCTGCCAAGACATATCAGCAACGCCATCTACGCTCTCCTGAGGTGAGGGGATTCAGCACACGCCTGCCCAAGACGGCCCTCACATCCACTTACTATAGCAGAAGGCCTGTCCACCCCTAGGCCTGGCACACCTTCAAGAATCGCAGCCACCCTATCACTCACAACGCCACACCCACGATCGCAGGGAGAGACAACAATGGCGTTCGGTCCTTTCGACCCATACACCGATCCCTTTTCAGTTGGCCCTGGACTGCAAGGATGTCACCACACCTAGGAAAATGAGGTTGCACCGCCTACTCAATGTGGGTGACAAAGTCTTGCGCATATTCAACTCACTTGAAATCGGAGATGGCTCAGACGTTTATTGGCTGGCCAAAGACGCTCTCACAGCCCCTTTCATGCCTCAAAAAACCCGGACTATGAAAGTTTCATTTTCTGCACCACCATCCAACTGGAAGACGAGACACTCAACGCTTATCACACGAAGCTCAGGAAACTCGCACACTCATGGGAATTTGATAACGTCGAAAAAGAAATCCGATGGCAAATCATCAATGGCCTAGACTCGGAAAAACTATGCAGGATGGTATTAAGCGAGAAGGGCATCTCCCTAGCAAGGATCCTTGAATACGGATGCCAGAGGGAGCTATTGCATGCCAGAGCAGCAAACATGGACACCACCGTGCAGAAACTCCAACCGACATCGACGATGGCAACGATAGCACAAATCACAAACCGCCAACAGCCGAGAGACACGCCCAGCGGCACAAACACCTCACCCCGGTGGCAGTCAAGGATTCCAGGACCCCCTGAATGTGGTTGGTGCCTAGGAACACGCCACGGAAAACAAAATTGCCCAGCTCAGGGCACCACGTGCAGGGCAGGTGGCCGGAAGGACCACTATGAAAGGGTTCGCAGATCGTCAGGGTCAACCCAGCACCCCCAAGCACATCAAGATTAAAGCGCCTGGAAGAAAAAGAAAAAAGGCCAGTGCTCGCCGTGTCAAAACGACCAACCCGTCGACCGATGAGGAAGATGATGACGGTGTCGACTCACGAAAGGAAGCAGAGAATGGACAATGTAAGAAGGGAAGAAAGATATACTTAGTCTCAGCACTCGACCACAGAGGCACAGCGCCCATGAAAAGACAGAGAAGACGGAGATGTAAAGTGGTAATTCAAGGCCAAGAAACCCAGATGACGATAGACACTGGGGCGTCAGTCAACGTCATGCCAATGACCGTGTTCAGGTAACTACGCCCCCCACCAGTGTTGAAAAAGACAGACACACTGCTATTTGCCTATGGGTGCAAGACTCCACTACCAATACTAGGACGTTTTCGAACAACACCCAGCAGAGGCGACAAAACACTGCAGTCCAAAATATATGTCGTAAACGCAGGCATTGAATGCCTACTGAGCCGAGATGCGGCAGAAGACCTGGGACTAATATATTTTATCTGTGACGTGACAGATCCAACAGACATCACCAGCCTCCTTGACAAATACCCGAGCCTCCTCAAAGGCATCGGATGTCTAAAAGGGAAACTCATCAAACTCCACATCGATGAATCCGTACAATCCCGAGCAATGCACCACAGAAGAACACCATTCCACATGAGAGACCAATTCGAGAAGGAGCTGCGGGCACTCGAGAAAGCGGGCATCATTGAAGAAGTAACTGGAACAACACCGTGGGTGTCACCCATGGTCGTCACCAAGAAACCAAAACAACCCAGAAAGGTGAGAATCTGCATTGACATGCGCCTCCCCATTGCAGCAATCAAGACGGGAGCGACACATCACCCCCACACTCGACAAAATCATAACAGACCTCTCCAAAGTGGAACTCAATGCTGGATACCACCAACTGAAACTCCACCGGGACTCCAGATACATTACAACCTTCTCCACGCACCTAGGCCTACGCCAATACAAATGGCTCAGTGTTGGCATTTCCTCAGCAGCCGAAGTATTCCAGCAGGCCATACAGGAGGTGATATGTGGCATCCCGGGGGTACTCAATGTCAGCGATGACATTCTCATCCATGCCAGCGATATGGAAGAGCACATACGTCGCCTGGACATGCTACTCAGCAGACTAGAGAGTGCAGACTTAACAATTCACAAGGACAAGTGCACATTTTTGAAGGAGGAGATCTTTTTTTTCAGGTACATGTTCAACAGCGCAGGAGTCTCAGCTGACCCTCAAAAAGTGGCAGACATCCGTGCTGCCTCTTCCCCAACCACACCCACTGAGGTACGAAGCTTTTTGAGGATGGCAACGAACTGTGGGAGATTCATCCCCAACCTGGCGACTATGTGCGAGCCACTGAGGTAACTCACCAAGTCCAACACAAAATGTGTCTGGAGCCCCACCTGCCAGGAAGCATTTGAACAAATCAAAGTGCCCCTTTCGGCCGACACCACCATGGCATACTACGATCCCACACTGTCGACCGAACTATACGTCAACGCCAGCCCCGTTGGCCTTGGGGCGATCTTAGTCCAAGTGGCTCACACTGGAGAATCGAAGTTAATCGCATATGCGTCCTGCACCTTGACCCTGACGGAGCAACAGTACTCACACGTAGAAAAGGAAGCCATTGCAATAATGTGGGGCTGTCACCATTTTCACCTGTACATGTACGGCCGCAAATTCAAGGCTTACATGGACCACAAACCCCTCATACCCATATTCACAGACTCCTCATCCCACCCTCCAGCCAGAATAGGGAAGTGGCTGCTACACCTACAGCAGTACGAATTCGAGTTGGCATACCAACCTGGCAGCGGCAACCCAGCAGATTTCCTGTCCAGGCACCCGAGAGTGGTCACGCCTGGGGAGGTGCATGTGGCTGAGGAAACCAAGGAACACATCTGCCAAGTCGTTCACACAATGAAGGCCAAAGCAATCGGCATCAAAGACATCGTGGAGGCCACCCAAGCCAACCCATGTTGTGACCTGGTCAAAGATTCTGTCATCTCTGGCGAATGGAAATCCTTCCTTCGGAACGTACATAACCGCACAGCCGAGGCCAGAGTTCCTCGCTGGCATGTTCACAGTAAGGCAAGACCTGTCTGTCACGAAGGAAGGACTCATACTAAGAGGGACTCGGATAGTCATCCCCTCAAGTCTACAGTACAGAATCATAGCGCTGGTGCACGAAGGCCACCAGGGCATAGTAACGACCAAAGCCGGAATCAGACACCGCATATGGTTCCCGCACATAGACGACAAAGTGGAGCAACTTATCACAACATGCCTCCCATGTCAAATCACGAGCGCACCGCCAAATCCTGAACCAATACAAGCGGCAGAGCGAGGGTCCTCCAGATGGGACGCCATTAGTATTGACTTTTGCAAAGTCCAGGAGGGCACGTTCCTGTTAGTAGCCATTGATGACCACTCAAGATACCCAGAGGTTGAGATTGTATCATCCACATCAGCAGAGATGGTAATACCGGCTCTTGAAAAGATATTCGCCACCAATGGCCTTCCGCGACACATCCGGAGTGACAATGGGCTACCTTTCCAAGGGGAAGACTTCAGAAAATACTTAGATGACCGCAACATTCAATATCACCATAATGCTGAGATGGCCACAGGCCAACGGAGACGTGGAGAGGTTCATGCGTACCCTTAACAAAGTGCTACGCCTATCCCGAGCAAACTCAAGCCCCTGGAGGGTGGACTTATACAGGTTCTTAAGAAACTACAGGGTGACACCCCACAGCACCATAGGATTACCACCAGCCGATGTCATGTATGGAATGATAATAAATTCATCCATCCCACACCGCCCAAGCAGGGGTGCAGACATTTACGACAGTGAGCGCACTCACCAGAGAAGAACTGTATCGAATGAACACATGTGCATCAATAGACACGCCAGGAAGTCCAAACACCTAGTTGACGATCAAGTAATAGTATTGCGAAACCCTTCCAAGTCGAAGCTGGACACACAGTACGACTCTGTCCCCTGGACCATAATCCAAAGACGTGGAACTATGATAACAGCCACAAGGGGGCAAAAACAGATCACCTGGAATGCTTCATGGTTCAAGAAGGTGCCACGACAACTGTGGACTGACGGAGACCAGCAACCCTCGGAAGAGACAGATTTGCAAGTTGAGGACGAGCACCATCATTTTGAGGGGGAAGCGAGCGTGAACTTTGGAATGGACGAACTGCTGAGCGAACCAGGTGAGACAGGTCCGAACAACGAAGGTGAGTCACAACTGAATGAGAGTCAGGGGATGGCCCCCAGAGGTGGGCGCTATGCTTTAAGAACTGCACCGAAACCTCCAGAAAGACAAAAAGACTATCGGGCTGATTCATGGAATTATTTGCGCCATTCTGCCCGCAAATCCATGTTTAACAAATGGGGATTTGCGGGCAGAATGGAGCACAAATCCCAGTTTTTTGGCGTAAATAATTCCATGAATCAGCCCCTATGAGTGGTAGAACCACAACACATAGTGGCAGTATAAGACACAGTTGTAATCACAGGTTGGCACACACCATGTTTGTTAATGTTTGTTTGGAAAAAAGGAGGAATGTTATGTATGCCAAACAATGACCAAGCTATGTGATGAAGCGACTAGGTGTCGCGAAACGTGTCAGCTTTTAGTGCTGCCTCCTTGATACTGCTTTGGAGCTACACCGTGTATTTTTTAAAACATTTTGTTAAGTTAAATAAAAAAAAGATTTTAACTTTATCTTTCAGTTTCATGGTGCTGCTGTTTTTCTTTGCCTGACGACTGCTACACTTTGAGACTTTGACCGGGAGTGCACTTAAAACTTGCCATCATTCTATATATATATATCTATATATCTATATATATATATATATATATATATATATATATATATATATATATATATATATATATATATATATATATATATATTAATATTACACAGTAGTTATGGTTAAATTGCTGTTTCCATAGGAAGAGCACTTTTTGGGCGGCCTATAACTTTGCTCCCCCTGGACGAATCCTCACCAAACTTTGCAAAGCATATGGGCCACTCTGAATTTTTTTGCAAAGTTTGGTGACGTTTGGTCCACGGGTGCAAAAGTTATAGGGGGGGTCCCAAAATGTCTTTTATTCCCATAGACTGAATGGGGGAAAAACATTGTGCACGGCTATGGGCCAAACCGCTGGATGGTGTTTCGCCAAATTTGCGGCAGGGGCAGGGCCTTGGTCCTGAAAGCGTGCTTTTGTAAATTTGGTGACAATCCGTGCAGTACTTTTCTTTAAAATGACCAAAAAGTAGGTCTCACAAAATTAGTGATATCTATGTCCGCTCGGCGGACAAGATACCAATTGGCTAAGGGGCTGGAGTCATGACCGCGGACACATGCGACGTCTCTGTCGATTGGCTGCAGTGAGACGTGTTGTGCGTCAGATTGTTTGGATGCGCCCGACATCTTGGATCCGCCGACAGCGCAGCGGCGACCAGTGGCAACATGCTATTTCGAAACCAATTTTTCTGTGTCATAGTGCTTGGGGTGATTCACACTGTAAGAGATGGGTGAAAAAATGTATTTGTTCAGGCGGTAGGTGTTAATATTGTATTCTCTATGCACGCCTTGTTCTGAATGTTTGTGCATACAGAAAATGAGGGTTTTAATAGGGGTATTATTTCAGTCCTTGCTGCGCCCAGGCACCTTGAAACTGTTGTAAGGACTTGCGTGGTGTTAGTGGAAATTGCAATTGAGTATATGCCGTTATTACATTATTTTCTCCTATGGGTGTGCTATTAATTAGTACGCCGCCATGGGTGTGACATGCTGTGGTGGTTGTGGCCAGGGCCTAGAGTCTTGGATGTATAGCCGTAGGCTATACTTTCAAGACTGTAGGCCCTGGCCACAACCACCGCAGCATGTCACACCCATGGATACACCTGTAGTATTGATTATCGATTAGATGGTTTTGGGGAGTGTGCAGGCCATGCACCTAAGAACAAAATAATAACCACTGGAGGTATTAGCCACTGCACACCCATACATTGTAATAGGTATGGATATACAGGTAGGAGTCTAGCCTCTGGCCAGAACCACTGAAGCATACTACAACTATTGCTGAACCTCTACTACCGCACATCACTCAGGTGGTTGTGGGAAGGATCTGCAGTCTTTGGTGCATGGCCGAAGGCCATGCACCTGAGAACACACTTGTCAACTCTAAAGTTATAAGCCAACATGAATTTTACATAGTGCGCTAGTTGTGACCAGGACGTTCAGTTTTGGGTGCATGGCTGCAGGCGGTAGGCCATACACCGAAGAGTGTAGACCCTGCCCACAAGCAGTCCAGGATATCACAGTCATACATCATAGCCACACATTCCATTATATATCTGGCAGGTGTGGGCAGGGCCTAGAGTCCTGGGTACAAATTGAGTACATGCTACACTTATAATGTTTCATTGTATGGGTGTGTCACTCCTGTGTAAGCGACCATGGGTGTAATATGCTGCAGTGATTGTGGCCAGGGCGTAGAGTCTTGGATGCATGGCCTTAGGCCATACTTCCAAGACTCTAGGCCCTGGCCACAACCACCGCAGCATATTACAGAAATTGATACAATTGTAGTATTGCTTATGGGTCAAATGGTTGTGGAGAGTGTGTAGATACTTGGCTGCATGGCCGAAGTGCTGTTACAAGCCACAATGGCCGTGATATGGTGTGGTAGTTGTGGCGAGGACTTAGTGTTTGGTGCATGCCTGAAGGCCATGCACCCAAAAACAAAGTTATAAGCACTGCAGTTGTAAGCCACTGTGGATTTCATACACTGCATACCAATACATTCAAAAATCTATGGGCTTAAACCCAAGTCTGTAGCTTGTGGCCACAACTACTGCAGCATATAACAGGCATCGGTACACTCGTACTATGAAACATCAGTCAGGTGGCTGTGGGGAGTGGTAATGCTGAAGTAGACATTGGTCATTAAATTTTGGCTTTAAGAAGATTAAATACGCATTTGTAAGATTAGCTGGCAATCTCTGCTTCAGAGTAATGGTGCTATCATTCCATTCCATCCATCCACATTTCTTCTTAATGTATGCAGTGTAGTCACCTGCATTGTTTGTAGCTCCTGCATGGTAGATTATACCTACTGTTGTAAAGGTTTTCTTTCCCAGTGACACTTGACCGTGTGTGAATCCGGTGAGCTTGCAGTTGTTTTTGGTACCATCTGCATTATAACGTAGCAGCATAAGTATTATTTACTTTCTATGATTTTGTATCACTAAGGTGGAGCGATTGTCTGAATTGCACATAGTTGGACATAATCTGGCATGGTTTGCATTCTGTACTAGTTGCTGAAATGGAATGGATTCACAATTAGGTATGGATACATACACAAATCGCTCATTTGGGATTTGTTCCTGTATGACATTACTACAGAGATTGCATGTATGTTTCCACATCTATGAAATCTGGAAGATTTCTTTTATAGGTATGCTTTTGTTTTCCAGTACTTGTAGTAAGTACATTAGAAATTCTTGTGGATCTTCCTGTGTGTTTATAGTGAATCTCACCATTCCAGCACAGTAGTCCAATTCGTGTCTTATTCCATGAACACTGTATGTGTTGTAAGGATTGTTTGTTGCATTTCTATGAAGGACTAACATTTGCAAACACAATTGGTCTGTACTGTGTAAGTAAATATTGTTAACCATTGGTGGCAATTGAAATAGAATATTCATTGCTACATTTGCATAGCAACTTAAACCACATTCATTTGAAAATTTGAATGGACCAGCTAGTTCCGTTTCAGAGTGCTTTTTTCAGAGTTTCTCTTCCTTCTTGGAAGAAGTACCTGGTTTACTTTCCCTAATAGGTTCTTCTTTGCTTGTGGTAATTGATGAACCTTTTCCTTCTTTTCTTTTCTTTGAAGGATTTGCAATCAGATTCTGTTGCATTTCTGATAGAATTACTTTTCTTTAACCACGTTTTAATTTTTCTGAAACTGGATATTGTTTCAGATGGGGGGTGTACAGTGACTGCAGTCTATTGTATTCCAAGATGCAAGGAATATCAGCGGACACTTTATTTGCATCAAAGTGATTAGAAATAGACCGTCAATTGTACGTAAGTGTGATAGTGCTACGTAGCTCATGCCTTTTTTAAAGATATCTATTAATGCTTTGTCTTGGGTAAGACCTTGGCATTTATGAATGGTGACTACATATGCAAGAGTTAGAGAAAATTGTTCACTACGTACATACATGTCTTTGAACAGAAGGCATCGAGCAGTTGAGCGCCCTATCCTTTTCACTTCTGAAAGTTTGTCAAAGCGAATTTTGACAAACGGAATGTTGCTGTCACGTGGGTATGATTGAAAGCCAACAACTGTACCCAGTGCCCCATTAACTAGCCTTTGCTCCACGTCAAGGTTACGTTTCAGCATTACTCTACAATTTTTAAGGATAATTTTAATATTTTTTTCCAACCCAGCTGTGTTGGATATTGAATTTTCTAAACTACTTAGTCTTGTTGTGGCTTCCTCACACATGGGTAGGGTCATACCATGTATGTCTAGTTTGTCTGTGGCACAAATTTCAATTATTGGTTGCATTTCTTTATTTAACATTGTTTCATTGATTTTGACACAGCTTGCAAGAGTTGGCATTAAGGCCATACAATCAACATTTTTGTCCGCTAATTGTTCCATAACATCAGTAGCACATGCATTATCACCGAAAAAGTGCATGAATGTGCCGCTTTTTCAATATTGCTTGTGCTTCCTGAGATAGTACACCAACTGTAATACTTTTTAGGATGTTGGCATAAGTGAGATCTGCAGATTGCCGCATGTTTTCTGTTAATTCTCTGTATTGGAAATGTTGCCAAAAGTTGACATTTCCTATACTGCCAACAGTTTTACGGCACAGTTTGTGTCCTACGGTTTTAAAAATAGGTTCCCCTTTCACTGGTGTCAATTGTAGAAGATATCCGAAAACGATAATGTGTTTCTTTGCAAAGAGTTCTTCGTAGTTTGCTTTAAGTACTTCTTGCAATCAGAGGTGAATCAAAGCGAACATTAGACCATGCTCACTTCAACAATTAGTAGCATTTTCATTTGCTTTAATACTCTGTGTAGTTCCATTGCAGCTTCTGCAGAAGGTTTTAGTAGTCTAATTTGTTTTGGTGTTCTACTGGAAGAAGTAGTAATCGGTGTAAAGTGACACTGCCTATGTTGTAGGCAGCTAAACCTGTGGGGGCAGTTACAAAAGCTGATAGTTTGTTGTTTGTCAATTGCTGAAGGAACTTGCTGATGATTTTGATTAAGAATGTTTTTCCTCACCCAGCTTCAACACTGATGTACAGCAGTATTGGTTTGTAATTTTGGCAGGTACATTCTTTATTTTCGTGTTGTACACCATGTGCAATCTGTTTTGTTATGTCGTCAAAAATGGTGCGGTGCTCTTTGTTAAGTTTTGCTTGTTGTACAGTTAAGTCTTCTATATTTTCTTGATAGTGACACATGGTGTTTTCCACTTCTGTCATAGCTAATTCTGTCTCATTTGCTATTAGTGGCTGTCTTAGTGGTTCTTGACTTCCTGTTACAGAAGGTTGACTACTGTCGGAAGAGTCCTTATCTAGTTGGGCCTGAAGTTCTTTGTGTTGCTGTTCATTGTGCAACATTGCTTTGTACTGCGTGAAGTTCACATCGGTGATAGTACTTTCATTTGCTTTGAAAGCATCTTCATAGCAGTCATACTTATCTAGTATCTCTTCCTCTTTTCTCCATGGTTTAAAAAGTTGTAGTAGCAACATGTAATACAGTTCTTTCTGTTGAGGACTTTTTAATGACAATTTAACATGATTAATTAGGCTTTGTTTTGTAAGTTTCACTAAGGGGCCTTCACAATCTGTGACTGTATATCTGCCTTTGCTTTCATCAGGGTTTATATTATTTTTGTATGAAAAGTTTTGAGCGATGTGGTATAGACACATGCTCTCCAAAGTGCTACTCCTGTTCGGATAGTATGTGTCCAGTAAATTGTTTTTTAAAATATCTTGGCTGTTGGGATCATTTCTGGCAATTGTTTCTATGTCCTCATATGATTTTGGAACTATTTTACTAGATTTAGTAGGACCAAGACTTGGCCATACTATGTTGTCTGATTTTCCGTACAAAGCAGTACTAGTTAAACGATCTGCCGCTTCAGGGGCACCACATGCTCTATGAGAGAGCATTTTTATGCCTAGGCTGTACAATTTCTGAGATAGTGTTTTGTCTGATGATAAGGCATCCCAGAGGTCTTGAAGCTCTGTTCTTTTAGCTTTTGTTAAGTAGGCTGTAACATATTGTGCAATAGCAGTGGAATTGTCTGCAATGTACTGCACATCTATGTTTGCATTCCATAAGAGGGCAATAATTGCATTGTAATCATTGATATATTTACATTCTTCGGTTCTTTTTATGTAGTACGTGTTCTTAGATGATTTACTTTTCACACTATGTCGAACTGAAGACATGAAGTTGTTCACTTCACCTGTTTCTGTAACTGGTCTAGGGAAACCAAACCGGCCTTTGGTGTAGTATTTCCCTTTGTTTTTGTATTTGCGGATGACATATTTGCCACATTTGTGTCTTTGGAATTGTAAAACATGCCCGTGCAGGTCACTATGTATCCATTGTGAAGGGATTTCACATGCGACATATTTTTGGATGAACTGCAAAACTGTGGAATCAGTGTCCTGACCAAATTTAGGTGCACCTTTGATCCATAAAAGCATGTGAATATGTGGTGCTCCTCTTGCTTGGTATTCTTTTCTCCAAACAAAGTGCTGCACTTCTCCGAGAGGAGGAACAGTTTTATTGCAAATAAAGTGTAGCATAGCAATGAAACGATGATGGAAATATCTTGACACATTAATTGGATCTAGAGAGCAAAGTTCTCCAGGTGTTAATAAATGTATGTTGGTTTTGTTGTTGTTTGATATGCATAGGAACTCATGTAAATCTTCCCATGCATATTCTGCACAACTTAGTGTAACAAACCAAGTCGGTGGTCCAAGGTTTCTGATCATACACCGTACGTCTCTGTGCCGTCGGAACCAGTATTCTTTTGTACCACGCATGTTTGCAAACAAATTTGTTATACTTGACTGTAAACCTTCATCTTTTTCTTGTACTTTTTGTATTAATTGTGTAGTTGACATATTTTGAAAGTGGGTTCCAGATTTCAAAATGTGTGCAACTCTGTAACATAGGGTTGCTAATTCACTTTCAAAGAGTAGGTGGAATATGTATTCCACATTTTGTCTAAACCTGGGATCTTGCAAATACATTCGTAATGAGCGGTATTCTGATGCTGTAATTTGAGTGGGTCTATCATCGTACCTTCCACCTTTGCCAGTAGGAAATAGCAGTGGAAAAGCACATGCGTCTACACTTTTTTCCCATATGCTCATTGGTGAACCTTTGGTTTGTCGCATTTGGTAAGTTTCTAGTGCATCATCTATGCTTTAATTGGAATGCAATGGATGAATTGTGTACTGGTCCAAAAGAGTGGATACTGCAGCAGGATCCAGAAGTTCAAATTGTCCAGTTTCTGGTGACTGTTCAATTATTGCAGTTGTTTCCCTTAAGCTTTCTTCAATATTTATTTCCTTGTAGTATTCGTTATTGTATTTTAGATATTGCAAGGCTTGTCTAACGTTATGTGAGTCCACAAGTTGTTGCCAAATTTGTTTGGCTTTGGTTGGTACACCATTTACCAACACAATTAAAGATTGCTCTATTGAACGTTGCACTCCTAGAGTGTGCAAATTTTCTGTAAGATCTAATGGCAAATAAACTACTTTGCCATGAATGCCTTTCACCAATTCAGAGGGAGGTAATTTTGCTGTTTTTGGGTTAAGGCGTATAATTGCTTGAAATTGATGAACTGTTTGAATTATGATGCTCTCGTACAAATTTAGTTGCTGCAAGGTTTTTGGTAGTGGGAACAATTCCAAATGATTTGTGATAGAACGTGAAGGACTTTGGTTGTTGTCTAGTTTTGTAGTGCAGTAACTACAAAATATTAGGGGTTCACTTATTTCATATTTGTTTTTGGCTATAAGGTACAGAGCTAATTCAAACCACTTGGAATCTTCATTGTCTTGTATTTTGTATGCTATGTCTACATTTTTTGTGTTCCTTTTGTAAAACGTTCTGCGGCAACACACACACATATGGTTTGGTATTTCAGCCGATGCACTTTTAAATGTTAGTATTTCTTTTTTGTATGTGTGTAATAGAAGGTTACTATGTGCAGAAATGTTGGTAGTCTGTTCTAAAACTATTGCATTGTGTAAGTGACTTTCACTTCCAAAATATTTTCTCTAGATACGGTCAATTTCTTCTTGTAGATACTTGGGTATACCATGCAGAAGAGTGTTATTTAAAATGGCTAATTCTGAAGCTGGACTTTTAGCATAGTATATTTTATACACTAGATTTCTTACATTTGAATGATGTATTGATATCCGTTTGATATCATGGAAGGTGCTTTTGCAAATAGGTCCAGAAATGCAGGCTAATGAATGTCCTTGCAGTCCTGTATATTTGCGCACTGGACACGTATCCATATTTTGCAGCACTTTCATTTTATTTTTGTCTTTACCTGTCACATACTGATTGAGGAACTGACATAAAGATTTGAAAGATTTGTTAGGAACAGCACACATTGACGTGCACGGCCATTTGTATACTGGACGATCTGATTCGGTCGAATCAAGAGGTAATTCTGAGTTTTCACGGGATACTTTTCTAAGCAGTGTTTCTTCTTCCATGATGGTATTATTGATTTTTTTCATATCCTCTTCCACTGCTGTGGATGGCAATTGTTTGTTTGATTTTGTTTGTATGCTTCTTCATTAAAATATGGTTCTGTAGTTGTAGTGTGACTCCATTCACCTCCACAAATATGTAAGAAGTTATATTTGTTCACATTCCGTTTATTGATAAGTTTCTTTTGCAGTTTGGTATTTAGTTTTGTTAGTGGTTTCATTCTATTTAACACCAATATAAACAACTTCCTTTTGAGAAGGATTGCACTGTCCACAAGAGCTTGTAGGATTCTTTTTTTATGGTAGGTTTTAAGGGGTGAGGATGATTTCGGTCCTCTTATAAGATTCTGAAGGACTCTGGCAAAACATTTTTGCAAAAATATTTTTTTACTATAGGTTCCTGTTGCTATATCAGGATTATTAGGAGCATTGTTAGCGATACTGGTAGTTGATTTTTTGTGAAGAGTTTTGTGCTTCGTGCCACATTTTGTTGGAGGAGGTAAAGTTTCGGTAGTTGAGGCTTGCTTTGTTTGGGTAAACAAATGTATTAGCTGTTTTGTTCCAATGTTCTCTACAAACTCTGGTACAGATGGATGGTTAGGTTGGAAACTTTTATTTTTATTTGCTCTACTTCTGTGTTCCTTTCTACAAACTTGCTTTTTGGTAGGGATTTTTTGGGGTCTGTTGGAAAAAAAAGGCATGGTTTGGTCTGTTGTACAATGTATGTGTGCTGTGTGCTTGCGTGCATGAGTTTGATGGGTAAGCACTTTGTGGTGGTGTGTGAATGTGCATTGGCCTCTTACAATGGTTTGGGAAGTCTACTTTTCTGTTTGCATACTACTACTATGTGCTTCAGATGAGAGTAGAAAGTGGGCTAGTGGTGAGGAGAAGCATTAATAGTGAACGTACTGGCATCAAATTGAAACAGCTATTTGTTTTCTAGTACTAACATTCTAAGGGATTTGTATGTTATTTGAGTTCCAAACATACAGGGTTTTGTGAGTGATTCTGCCTGTTATTCTTTGTTCAGTAAATGGCGATTTGTGGGTATAATGGTTCAGAAATCACTGTTTGCTTTGGTGCACAAATTAAATACATAACCCACACAGTCTGTTTGAGGAATAGTAAGAATATAAAGGTCGTACTGTACTTACATTTTTTTGCAGAATGACCAGGTTTCTTCAGATGTGTCATTTGCAGTGTAGATGCTGTTGATTTTCAGGAGAGTAGTTTTTACTGTGATTGTAAAAAGAAGAAGTTAGTAACTGTGTGTGTTTAAAGCTGTGATGTTACAGTACACATTAATGTTGTATTTTTCGTCGCAGTATTCTTCTTTGACATTTGAACACAGTGCATGTATGCTTTTCGCTGTACTATGTGCTGCCTTTCTATGTTACTTGCAGTATGTCAGTTGCACGTGCTTCAGAAATGCGTACACTTTTTGGGTTACGAAAATGTCTTGTTTCTTTTAAGCTGTGTTATCTATGGCAGAGAGGTTTGTAAGCGATAGGTCAGTATAGTAAATGGGGAAAAAATCTGTACTTTCACATTATAAGTACGATTTCGAAAAATCGGGAGACCCTCGAAGGGAGATGTCACCACAGCAATCGGGAGCATTTACTTTTTCTCATACGATCGCATTGGAAGTAGCATTTATGTAGACGCTACACAGTAAAAAATGGTGCCATTTTCTGATGGAAAATCGAGTTTCTCACTGAAAAGGGAGGGTTCTAACATATGTATAAGTTATGTGGGAGACAGTAAGAAGTAGTGCGGTTTGTTAATGAAAAATCGGACATCTTGTACTGAAAGGACGACAGTTGGTATGCATTGCCTATGCAGATTTAGTGGTAATAATTTCTTTAAATTAAATCATAAGGGTTGCACATGTTCTCTGAGTAAAATATGCATACCTGTAGTTTATACGCATGCATATGCGCATGGATGGAGCTGTACGTAGAAATCCGCAACACTTGAACAGTAGTTTTTGAAGTTGGTGCTTTGGAATGATATGCGACTTGCATTCATAATGATCAATAGTACATTTGAAGTGCAAACTTTTGATGACGGAGTTAGATGTAGGGATCGTTAATGTGATTGGTGGATGGTTGTGTGTCTGCTTAGCTGTGTCCAATGAGGAAATGGAATTGCGTGTGATGTGGAAAGGGTAGAAGGACTGGCTAAGAGTTACGTGCCGCACGTAGGCACCGCTTGTCCGCGGGTAGGGCATGTCACATACGGGTATCTACAGCAAATCGAGCATGGAAAGGGGACTGTGGGCATCAGCGAATCAGATGTTCACATTGTTCCTTTGTGGCGAAAGACGGTGCGTATACTGAAGATGGCAGAGGCGCAGGGGGTCAGGGTTTTGGTCCTTGGAGACATTTTTGTCCAAGGTTTACAGCTGTATGCCGAAAGTAGGCATGTGGCACATCATTTTGATGTGAGAAGAGTGGAGGTGGTGTGGAGCGCTGAGACTGATCGCAATGTTGCGGCACTTCTCCAAGTTTGCATCGAGATGCGAACGATGACCACTCCTCATGTGATACTTTTGCACTACGGTGCTTGCCATTTGGGCTACATGAGTTCCCATACTTTGTTGAAAGATTTGGAACAGTTGGTTGAGGCAGTCATGAACATCTTTCCAACTGCAAAAATATTTTTTTCTGGGTTACTGCCTGGAAAATGGGACAATCGTTCTGTTTTCTTTCCCGATCAACATATTGGGAGGTGTGACATTAATCGCGGCATGTGTGATTTTATTTTACGTGCTGGTATGTTTTTCTGCAGCCACGAGAACATTGTTCCCAGTAATGCGGCTTATTTTGAAGCAGATGGTGTTGCGTTATCTTCTTTGGGAAACACCATTTTCTTTTGGCATGTGAGGCTTGCTTTGGAGAAGTTTCTGTAATGGTTGTAGGAGTAAAGTAAGAACAAACAATATCAATTGACAAAAAAAAGAAAAATAACAGGTGTCTGTAAGGCATTTACCCCCCAAAGAAAACCCAAAAAACTGCTCTTTTCAGAGCCCACCTTCAAGAGGAAAAGGGGAATAATATTTAAATGTACAGTCATCATGCTCTGCTCCTGTACGTGTCCGTGAACATGGCGGTAGTTTGCAGGCGCCGCCTTCTACCAATGGGGATTTTGGGGTGGAGACGCATGCAAATGAGAATGTGCGAAGGTAGGGATGGGCCACTAAAGGTCAGTGGGTGTGTTCTGTACAGAGATATTTAGTCAGAACCTCTTTTCCTTGACAGGAGACCAGACAGCCATGGCTCTGTGTGTTCGAAAACAGATTATCTGGATTTTGGGAGACTTGTGATACATTAGCTGAAGGTGCATGCGGAAAGTTGCGATCTATCTGCAGATCTTGGATTTCCCCATGTGGAAGTGCACTGGCATGGTGTGCGCGGAATGAGGTGGTTGGACTTGGTACCTCTCTGCATTACTTTACAGACAGAGCGTCATCCTGATCTACTTGCGGAGGCAATAGTTTAGGCCATGTTTCTGGCATTTCTTTGCAATGTGCAATGAAGGAAGGACTTGCGCAAGTCATGGACATGTTTCCAAATTGCCAAATAGTTTTTTCCCGTATTGCTCAAAGACATAAGTGACTGCGTTCATCTGCATTTGGCCCACAAATGGAGAAAGCGCGGCACAATGTGAATAAGGCTATTTGTGCATTTCTAAGAGATGTGGGCATGTCCTCATGCCACAATGAAAACGTTTTGTTTCGCAGCTCTTTCATATTTAGCAGAGATGGAGTCCATATCACATATGCTGGCAATCAAATTTTTCTTCGCAATGTACAACATGCATTGCAACTTTTTTTGGAATCACAGTCACCTATTTGGCAATCCATTTTTTCCACCCTACAGTTTTTGAAGCACACTCAACACCACCGAAAGGCTCTTTTCAGAGCCACCACTTACTCCCAGCGAAAAGTACATTGGTTTTGCTTTGCTTGCACCCACCATTTTTGTGTGTCTCATGACTGTTCGTGGACTTATCAAAAAAAGCGAGGGGGCCTACAACGGTCACTTCAAAGCTCTATTGTTAAACTGAGAAAGGCGGCTCTGAAAAGAGCCTTTTTTAAAATTTTTATAACTTTTCAGTTCACTGCTTTTATGGACACAATACACTAGGTGAGGAGGGCACGGGAGGGTAAGGAAGAGACACCAACCACGGGGATAAGAAGGGCCAGGTGGAGAGAGAAAGATATAGGGTGGGCTTCGCTTAGGTAGGGCGCAGTTCTTCTCGTGCTCAGTGACCGTAGCCTCAAAAGCACTTTGAAGACTCTCCCACCTGCAGAGTACTGCGTCACAGTACATACACAATATTGTGACCCTCGAAAGGTAAGGGTCAACAGCATCGTGAATGGCTTATGACGCAGCTGGAGGAATGTGCTCCCCCACAGGAGTGTCTCTTGTGGTGAGAGGATCGGACACGGAGGATGCTGTGGAGGAACTCAATCTACTACGTTCTTCACATGGCACCACGCTTGTCGTACCAAAGCTGTACGCACCAGGTCTGCCGCGACTCAGCACCAACTGGCACTGGTTGCACTTGACCAGGTTCACACGTGCTTTCGGTATGTTCTCATAAACGGAAAACAACCGCCACACCCACGACTCCCGCCGAGTGTTTGTAGTGCAGAGTTCTTCCACCTCATTCTCTTCTTCCTCTTCTTCCTCGATCTCGACATCCTCACCTGTATATCCCTCTGCAGGCCCTTGGGGAGGTGGTGGCAGTGGAGGGTTTGGGGGTGGTGCTGAGGGTAATGCAACAGTAGCAGCCATGGATGCCATAAGGATTTTTTGTCAAATGGTTGCTACAGTACTAAAGGCAGCACAACTCTAACTGTTATAGCCAGAAGCACAATGAAGATGACCTTGGGGGTGTGGCCAATTATAGTGGTCAAAGGATGTGGCTCGTGACCAAATTGCTAACCATAAAACGCTCCGAAAATTGTAAACGCCACATTCACAGGTGGAGCTATTGTATGGGAAATGTCAAATGGTGATATTATACTGAAAAATACTTTCCCATGTATGTGTTGCGGAAGCAGACAAAGTGCGCAAATTAGTCCACACGCTCAGCGTGGGTGTGGTCACATGATGACGTCGTGTACACATTTGCAAGGGAAAAGCATGCCCGCACAACAGCAAATGCAGACTAACGCACGTGCGCATGCACACCACTGTTCTACAGACAGTGTTCGGGTCCTGCATCTAATTAAAAGTGCAACACAAATGAGATGGACAGTTAGGGACAGGCGGGATGTTCGCAGTACTTATGGGTGTACTGCGCATGTGCGTACCTGATCTGATGACTGTAAGGACAGGTCCAGTCCCCTTAGGACACCTCCATTTTGTTTGATAACGAACACGCCGACCACCGCGCCTGTTGTATGGACGGTTCCATCTTGCTGCGGACGATACGGACAGATATAGTGTCCTTAGAACACTTCCAATTTGCCTCATTTATATACATCCTGCCTACCTTCTATATTCTAGGAACATGTTTTATCTCGTTTTTGAGCCGTATGGAGAGGTATAATGTCCTTAGCATGTCCCATTCTGTTACTTTACACACAACATGCACAGATGGTGCCTTCTAAGATCAGTTCCATCTTGCTTGTCATTGGTACGGGTAGGTGTATTGTCGTTAGAACATCCACATTGTATTGCTTATGGCTAACTCGAACAGGTGCGCTGTTCACGAACATTTTAAGTCTTTTTTAAAAAAAATGTTTTTTCTCTAACCCGTATTCAACAACAACCATACAAACACTTTCTAAAAAATTACACGCACTTTAATCAACAGAAACACAGGGGGATGCGGACACTGGCACGAATATAGGGGAATTAGGGTTCAACACGGGCTGATTGTGAGGAGATGATTTGTGTGGGGAAGAAGGTATGGATGTTTCATCAAAACATCTACTTTCTTCTTGAAGGTTTGGGGACGGTTCACTGGGGAATGGAGAAGGAGGGCAGGTACAGGTAGGACAGTGGTAGCGTACTTTTCCTCTAACAAATTCTTCCACAAATTCCCTTAAACTATTAAAATTGTCATTCAGTGTCTCCATTTTACGTTCTATCCTTTTCAGCCTGTATTCCTCTGTGTCCTTTGACGGCTTCTCTTCTGTTTTCTGCTGGTCTGCTACAAATAAATATGTATATGTTAAATGGCCATAAAATAGTGAACATTATTTTGGTTATGCATAGCAATGTGTATCATTACTGTCGCTATCTTCGGACATTTCCCCATGCGGAAAATTCTCCTCCAGCCACTCCAAAGTACTACACATTTCTGTACGAAAAGAACAGAAAGAAATAATTTTTCTGCCCCTTATACCAAAAAAAGTACACACTTATATAAGAAAAATGAAGTTAACATACTTTTTTGCTGTAATTTGTCTTCCTTGAAGTGCATGTGTCTACTGTCAGTCCTGCCTACAGAGTTTCTGTGAGGTACTTATGTTGGAGTCATCCTTTTTTTTTTATGGTACAATCCATTTCATTCTACATGGTCATTAAATGCATGGTTTTTGTTTCAGACGTTTAGGTTTCTCTATTTATTTACTAGTAATTATAATGTCTTTCTGTATCTTTTCTCAAAGTTGAACATTTTTTGTGTGACACATTAGTACAATTTCAGATGGCCCCTGACTGTTTTGGTAGTGATGACCTTGTCCGCCCGCAGACAGGTGCTCAGTCTGTGCCTTCACAATATCAATAGCGAGGAGGTTCTGTATGGTCTACGTTATATGTTTGTAAAGTAATCAAACTATACTACATATCTGCAAGATCACATGCTGATAGTGTATATTCAGCATGAAAACGTCATTAACGCGCTGTTATGATTAGGTTCCCCTTCAGTAAATCTGTGAAATTCAGTTACAATAAAAATGTTGTTAAAGGAACGTTATGGTTAAGTTGCCCTACTAAAAACCCGTACAATTCACTAAAAAAAAACTTTGTTAAGGGGACATTATGCTTAAGTTGCCCTACCAAAAACCTGTGCCCTCCACTACAAAACTTAACCAAATGTGCCATTATGGTTCAAAGTAAAACCGAAAAACCCCTGAAATTCGCCAGTTATGGTAGGCTAAGCAACCATAACTGGCTGCACCATTGTGCACTGCTATGCACATTTGAATAGGTTTTGAAGTGGAGGGCACAGGTTTTTGTTAGGGCAACTTAACCATAACGTCCCCTTAACAAAGTTTTTTTTAGTGTATATATATATATATATATATATATATATATATATATATATATATATATATATATATATATATATATGTAGTTTACATTGTGTGCTGACATGCCACCACAGCAGCACCTGGATGCTTCAGAGCATAGGCGGTGTAGATAGGGACGGTGGAGAAAGTGACAGATTAATGTTGAAGATTTTAGATTATACAGTGGAGTTAGGAGGCAGTAGGGTATTCCTATGAGAAGAAACCAGCATGCCATGGAAAATTTGGTGGAATTAGGTGGTTGGTCTAAGATTATGATGTAAGGTGTTCAATAACTTGATTAAATACACTGCAACACATCTACCTTGGTACTGTGGCTATTTAAGTAGCAAGGCCACCGCAAAGTTGCTTTAAGAGGAGTGTAGAAGGCTTGTTCATAGGTGCCATTTGCGCACTGATTACTAGCACCTAGCAGACTACATAGGGACATAAATCTAAGTATTAAACATAAGTCTCTATTTGAAGTATGTAATGGGTGTCTGGTGCCCACCGTATTTAAAGCTTGGGCTGCCTATTGCTGCACAGATGTGGATATCTCCTTTGTGGAAGTGCTTCTGCCAGGCACATACTCTACACCCTGAGAGCCACCAGGCATGGTCTCACCTTTTCGGGTCACACTAAGGCTGACTGGCTGCCAGCGTGGGGCTAGCAGGTACTACCGGTAGAATAAAATGGCTGGGACTCTAGTGGGGAGAAAGTGTTTTGAAGGAGAGGAGCTGTGGTTGAATCTCACATCTAAGAGTTTCATGACATTTGAGAGTAGTCAAAATATCTGCTCAAGGTTAGTGGACCAGTGATAATGAATTCATATTAAAGCACTGTTTTCTAGTGTCTTACTTTCAGGTGAACCTTGCAAGAAAAAGAAGAGCTTGGATCAAAGAAATGGTTACCAAGCATACCTGCAACCCCCAGGGGGAAGGCTGACCCAGGGTGAGGGACCAAGACTCTATAAAAGCCTGGGCAGATCTCCGGGGGTGCAGGATGAAGCAGGAGGCAGAGATGCAGAGTGAGCTGAAGGAGCAGGAGGCAGCAAATATGCAGAGCGAGGGGAAGTTGCAGGAGGAGGTGGAGATGCAGAGATAGCTGAAGGTGTAGGAGGTTGTGAAGGCACAGATAGAGATGAAGGTGCAGGAGGAGACGGAGGCACATAGAGATCTGAAGTTGCAGCAGGGACATTAGGGGCAAGAGAATGTGGGCTGTATTCTCTGGACAAAGCCAATGTTGGGATGTATGTACAGCGTCCCAGCCAGGCAAAAAGGGTCAGGCTGAGAAAAACCTATTAGCGTGGACCACAGTGTGAGGATGACGAGTTTGGCATGGCAGAAGGCGCACATATCACTTGTGGTTAGCTTTGACACACATTAGATACCCACATACAGCAACACAGAAGGAGAAACAAATATATTACTGTTGCGTTTGCAGAGGCCATAGGTACGGCATTGTATAAGCCCTGTGTTTGGTAGTTGTAGATGATATGTTTTTAGTGAGGTGGGATGAAAGAGCTGTAGTAGGTGGAAAATGGAGTCAGAAAGGTATTGTGATAGGAGCAACGTCAGTGTATTAACATGGCAGGAGTGCCGCCATATTGGATTTAAGGCCTGGTACACGATGAACAGAATAGAATGCAGGCACGGATGTAGAGCTGCAGCTCTGTTTAGCTCAGTCCCAAGACATATCCCCTTTCCATCCCCCGTGAGAGAAGCCGAGGTCAGAGGCACCTGCGTCGTGCAGATAAAAGCTAATTGTATCAGCTGCTGGACATGAACATGGTGGGAACAGAATGTTAGCTGTAAGGAGGGCAACTAGGGATGCACACTTCAAAGGCAAAATGTATGAAAACATGGCATGAGGTTTGTGATGGCAATAGGCCCGTCAATCATTTAGAGCACTACTGCCCTTAGCCTAGGAGTAGTCATCTCATTTGAATCATAAGTAGCAACACAACCAAAGCAAATAAATCCCTGAAATTCAGATGTCAGGGTGGTGCCCTGGTCACATCATTACTGGGCACCTGGCGTTTCAAGGCGATAGGGGGGAACCGTGTCTGGAACGTTCCATGATTTGGGATAGGAGGTATAGAGGTGATGCCAATAAATACTGTGCAAGGTTGGGGGTGCAGCTTGTGTTCGCCGTGGCATCTGCTATAATGAGAAGGCCTATTGGCCTATTGTCTTATCAAAGCAGAGTTGGCCTTGCCAGTTCACATTGAACGTGTCTGGATTGGAGGGGTGCACATCACATGATGATCACGATTTATTAGTGTGTCAATATTTCAGGAACGAATCCCATATCTGTATTTAGTAGTTACGATGTAGTGGACGACGTCTACAGGGGAGTAGGTTTAGATAAGGAGTGGCCAAGCGGTCCAAGGAATATAGTGGAGATTAGCATGTTCCATAGGTGGTAGCCAATGAGGATGGTGGGATGGCTTTGTAACCTATGTATTCAGATTTTGCGTTTTACTGCTATATCTCTTTTTTTTTTAATGATTCATGGTTTATTTCAAACTTTATCATACATCATGCATTTTCCTGTTCTTTTACATCTAAGACCATTTAAAAAAATTAATAAGTCCGACCCTGAGACAAAGAATGGATTAGGTAATTAGTTCAAATGCCTACTTTAAAAATAACAAACCGTAGTCATTATGTTGTCTCCCTTCAGGAGAAAAGTCAAACTTTCATCCACCTCCATCAATTTACGATCTTCAATTAATTTAAACATATGCCTTATTCTTAAGTCCTTCAAGCCTTGAGAGAAGAGTGTCACATGTTTTAGTGTCTCTATTCTCTCTGTAGTCAAGCAGAATCTACATCTTGACTGCATGGATTTCCGGTAGATCTGCAGTAGTTGGTTTGTTGGAAATGGATCAAATTTCAAGCATTGAAACTGATTTCTGTTCCACATGGTAGCTTTGGTTAGATATTTTGGTATCTCACCCCAGATCTTGAAATGGAACTGCCGGTGTAGGTAGCATGCACTTCTGAAAGAGGGCCAATGTCTTCCATGTTGCCTGTGCTTGTAGCGAAGTGAGCCCCAGTTCATACCTAATCAAAGTAGTCGATAGCAGGTTTGGGAGCCTCAAGATTCTATTCCAAAAAGTACCTTCCAGCGAGGGCCAAGTTCCCAAGGGATACGAGGAAATCCTTCAGCTATATATATTAGAGAGGGGATCACTTGCAAGTTGTAGAAAGAAAGCACAGGCAAGATAGAGAACTTGCCATACTTTTTTGGGATCATCCTGCCTTGACTGGTCAGTATTTTCAACCCGGATTTCAAGGACATCTGGCGGGGTTCAGCACATCTGGTTTTATTAATGAGGGCCCCTAAGTATGTAACCTGGGCTGTCTTCATCAGCCGTTCATGACCAACATACCAATTAAACGCAGGCTTTGGTCTATTGCTTTACGGTCCAAGGACCATGATGCATGTCTTAATAGAGTTCGTTGATAGGCTGTTGTTCTGAAAGTACTCGATGAGAGCAGATAGTCTCTTCAAGCATATGGGAGTTATATCGATCAACACAAGATCATCAGCATAGAGTATTCTTGTCAGTTTCTCGTCTCCAATGTTCCGGGGGAAAGCTCCCACCATGGCTAACGATTCGCCTACATCAGACAAAAAATAGATTGAACAAAATCCGGGCTAGGGGGCACCCCTGTGTGAAGCCTCTGAAGGTATAGATGGGAGTTTTCAGAAGGCCCCCAGCATTCAGTCACACTTGGATACTAGTAGATTCATAAAGAGATTTAATAGCTGCCAAAAGAGGCACCGGGCAATTCCAAGATTCAATTTTTTTCCAAAGTCGTTGGCCGTCGATACTGTCGAATGCTTTCTCAAATTGACAAAGGCCAAGTAGATCTTTGGGTTGCTATTAAAGGCCTTTCCTTTCAAAATATTTAGCAAGAAGAGGTTCAAGTCGGTTCCAATACCATTGACAAAACCTGTTTGTCTTGGGTCCTCTATCTTTGTTGTCTTGATCCAAGTCTGAAGTTGTTTTAGAAGGAAGGCGGCGAACAACTTGCCCAATGCATCTAGTAGGGTGATTGGTCGATAACTGGACAGATCCGATCTGTTACCCCTTTTGGAGATTGGAACAATTATTGCCCTTCTCCACGATCCCGGGATTGCAGCTTTCCTCATTATCTGATTAAAAAAGTCCATAATAAAAGGAATCCAGAGTTCTGGGGTCTGTTTAATCATGTTGTTAGTAATTTCATCAGGACCTGGTGCCCTAGAATGATTGGCTTTTCTGATAAGCAACTCCACATCTAAGTAGTCCAGCTGGAATGGCCAACCCAGGTTACTTTTATCATCCATCGATTCATTGGTCCCCTCATTTGCTGTAAAAATCAATCCATGCGTCTTCAGAAACGGCATTGGCCAGAGAAGCTGTCCACAAAATAACTGTCTTGTTAAGCATCTGCCACATGGTCTTTACATCCTTTTTGATGAGGATTGCAAGCATAAGTTCAGAATCTGCTTGCAGAAGCAAGGCTTTGTTAAGAGCCATCCAGTTCTTATATTTATAAGGTTCTTCTGTTGCTAAACTGCTGTGTTAAAGCTATGCTTGTGTGGTGGAGCAGTTGTCAAATTCTAATTAGGCGTAGCCATAAATTCCAACAGAAGCGGCACCTAGTTCAGATCTTCCCCTCATACTTGATTGGCTTATTGTTTACCTATAGAACAAATGTCTTGCTTTCTCAGCCTAAGGCGATTGACCCCCTGGGTTGTATCAATGTTCATAACTAGCATGTCTTGCTCTAGTCATCGTTTACCATCCAAGGTTAGTTTCAGCAACGCATGATCCCTAGTTTCCTGCAGCAAGACATTCGGATTTATCAAGCTAGAGATGAAAACGTAGTCCAGTATACTGGAGTTAAGGTTATTTGACCACATGGTCTTAGCTGGGATGTCACCCATGGTTTGTCCATTTACAATATGCAAACCTTTGGCATTAATAATCTCTAGCCACTTCTCAGCTCTAATAGATCTAGTAGATGGTCTATTAAGCTGAGGGGATCGCAAGTTATTGCTTGTCTATATGCAAGGACAATTTATGTCCCTTCCTACAATTACAAAGTGAGGGTTGCAATACCGAGTTACATTGTCGATTGCATCTGATACTGCATTCGTGAAGTCCTCAGTTGTTAGTATCACTGGGCTCCAATAGACGTTAAAAATCAGGCCACATTGGACCTCACCTCCTTCATCTTTCTCAATAGTGATTACCAGGGTCTGCAAGAAGGGAATAGGACTGGCTGCTGTAAGGAAGGCATGATATCAACAGTAAGACGGAAACAAGTGACCACAGTTCAAGAGTGTTTGTTGAACATCAAAAAATGGTTTGGAAAAGGCCTATCTAATCCTAAATTTACACATGGGTGCAAGCTACGGCCATCAAATAATAACGCAGTCATAGTGGTCTTGTCAAAATAAAAGGGCCTATACTAATAAACCTATTGCCAATCCTCACCTCAAAATACAAGTATTGTGGGAAACAATGTTAAATAAAAGAAAGAAGTGTTCAAGAAATGATATTTCAAGGTGTTCAGGCCGTTGGCCTCCCTGACCCACGTTTTCAGCACGGGATAAGGTGGTACACTCGAGCTTAGCAAAGTCTCTGGCATCACTAGCCCGAGTGTGCAGTTCAAACATTACCATCAGGGCCTTCTAAAGTCTCTTTGCCTTTCAAAGTCTCTTCTTGCAGAGGGCTGATACGACGAACAAACATTAAGTTATTTTCCTCTCAGAATTTCACATACTCAATTTCTCAGGTGATTCAATATTCACCTCGGATCCCCCTCATTCTGGCTTAGATCCATTTTAACACAATGTTCAATCAGTCTCCCTCCACCGGCCTCAGACCAATTTAATTCACTTTAACACAAACTTGCTTTATCCCCAAAAGCTTTCAATTGATATCCTTCATTTGGGCCAACTTTTTCTATTTTGTTATCAATTTATTCAATTGATCTCCCTCGTTCGGGCTCAGACCAACGTTTTCCATTTTGTCATTAACTTGTCCGGCAGTATCAACATCGAAGACTTTAGACTGTAAACATGATTTTGCTTGACCCGTCGCAGGACCACTTTGATGTACAGTTCTTTGCAAGCCTTTCACCTTTCTCAACTCTCAGTAGGATACCTTACAGAGACCTTCGAATGAGCATGTATGCAGTGCCAGACCACTCTGTCAAGGTTATCGTAAGTTGGTTTCAAAGTTCAATCACTCATATGTTGTTCCATTTTTACTCACTTTGGTTGTCACAAGCGTTTCATCAAATGTTCGCTTCAGCGCTCACCATACAATGTTGCCGCTTGCAACTTTGGCTTCAACACAGGCCGGTCTTGTGTCAGTCTCCCCAACTCATCAGCTGTGTTGATTTCACTGGCGCTGCTTTGTTGTAGGAGCAAAGGACAGTACCATGGCGGCAAGCGATTCTCCCTGCCTTGATTATAGAAGCAGAAGGGAGAATGGTACCTCCGACACACAATGCAGGATTCTACAACCTGGTTTCCTGGTCTTACACCTTTCTATTCTGAGGGGTTCATGAAAGTAACAGTTCCTCGTCGAAAATGTCAAGGGCACTTCCCTCCTTGCGAGCCCCTTCTGTCTTGCCATCTTTCTCCTCATGTTAAACTGCCATCTTGGAACTGCTGCTTCCTCGTGTGGTGTGCCTTCTCAGAGTGTGCTCTCATGCTTCGCCTTTTATCCGTGTGGGGAAGTTTAATGGCAGTTAGGTGTGTGATGGTCAGCAATTGCCTGACCCTGCCTGACCATTGTATTGGGAAATGTCAGGTATACCACTCGGGAGTTAGTCTGTTCTCTCTCATAGCGAACTATCCGTGAGAAAGTGTTCGTGTTGGGGATGGAGGGGGTTAGATTTCTAAATATCCTACCTGTGGGATGGGGTAAAGATGTTGCAGGGAAGGGGATACTGCGTCTCGCCATCCGGTGTCCCACTCCCACTCCCAAAGATCCCTCACTCAGGTGATCCTCCCACACTGGTCCACCCCCAGGAACTCGATCCAAAAGCGATGGCTGTATCCTGGCCACCTGGATGACAGTTCACTGGGGATAGCGGGTGAGACACCTTGAGGTTTCTCACACTGCGTCTATGACTCGAATCCCTGCTCCAGTTTTCACAAAGGTGATCAGGCCCACTGAGAGGCTTCTTCTCATACCTTTTATAGGCAGTTTTGAGAAAAGAGGTATAGCTCTCAAGGGTCGGGGGCATAGTTACCCACGTTTCTTGTAGGCAAATGACGTCAAACAGACCTGAAAGAATCGTTGCATCTGCCCACAGATGTGAAGTGCCCCTGGTGTTCCAAAAAA
This sequence comes from Ambystoma mexicanum, assembly GCF_040938575.1. Classification (NCBI taxonomy): domain Eukaryota; kingdom Metazoa; phylum Chordata; class Amphibia; order Caudata; family Ambystomatidae; genus Ambystoma; species Ambystoma mexicanum. Next base: position 1,439,911,365 of record NC_090929.1, on the reverse strand, counting down.
GCTAAATGCCATGGAGTGCCTTGTTGTCATTTGGAAGTAGAATGAAGAGTGTTAGGGTGGCCCAAGGGCTTGCTTACATTGTTTTTCCTTTGTTGTTGATTAGGCGGGTAGTAGGTTATACACTTATTCTGGTCATTCCTGTTCACAGTGATTGTCAATTCTACCATTTGGTACCTTCGTTTGCCAGTCTGGGCCTTGTCACAAGTGGCAGTGATAGTGGCTGATCCGATCGGTGAACTCCTGCATTTATTTTACATTTACGCTCTCTCTTCACCACAGAGGAGTTATAACTCTGACATGGGATTCCAGGATCCACGATCTTAGGGTGTGACAGAGGCCTCCCTTTGGCATATCTGTAAGATCGAATCCCATTGGCAGAATTAGATATGCCACTTCTAACAGGGATTCAATCTTAAATGGAGTATTACCCTGTCATGGCAGCTTTCATTTGGAAACTCCACTATATACTGAAGTCTTCCAATTGCAGAAATCTCAAGAGTGGAATTTGATGTAAGAGCAACATCACATTGGCCAGTTCATAATCAGGCCACCATCCGTTGACAGCCGTCTATCCAGAAGCAGTCTACAAGATCCTGATTATTTTATGAACAGTTCCTGATGGCAGTTCATATTGCTCTGCATTATATTATTACATTCCTTTCTAAATGGCCCCTGTGTACCCTTAACAGCCTGTTTGAGGCCAAAAGGTCTTGTTAGATCTGAAATTGGGCCGGCCTGCCTCATCAGGTTTTTGTTTTTAACGATCAATGCTTCTCGCTTTTCCTTGAGAGTAAAAAAGGGCTGTGCATTTTCCTAGAGTTCAGACTGAGAGATTGGTCGATAGGGATGAAGTTAGCACCGGGATCCCCATCAGAAGCATGAGAGTTGGCCGTGGATTGAAGAATCTTCACTGGGCGTTTCCCCAGGTTGACATGTCGCAAAGGCTGGCTGCGTGATCATTTTCCATCAGCACTACGCTCTTCATCATCTAACGTATAGGTGGAAGAATTTAAGCAGTCCGACGTTGACTGGTCGGAAATAGAAGCAGGTGCAAGTAGACGTTCAGCGTGAGCACTTGCAAATTTGTCAATGGAAGCACCCTTTATTGGGCCTCCCTCTTGGGAAACCATTTTTACCTCATTCCGGGTAGTAGGGTCACAAGGCACCTAGCGATTTCTTATAAATGCACAGTCATTATTTCCATTTTGATTGCTGGGCATCTGTACATTTTTAGATTTTTTTTGTTATTGCAGCGATTTTTGATACAGAGCTGATGGAATATCAGAAAAGGTTTTATTGATGAGCATGTATCCATGGGAGGACTCAGGAAGTACAGGGAGAACAGAATGCAGGGCACGAGATAGCATGCCTTCGCTTGTGGTGTTCCTGGGAGAAAAACTTGCTGCCTCTTTTTAACTTCTGTTGATACCTACAGTAGAAGGTTGCCCCTGAGGTCCTGTTGGATAACATTTGTAATACTCCAAGCCGTGTCGTGTTTATTATATGACTCTCCGTTGGGTGTCCGGTCAAATGGTCCAAAATAAAAGATCGAATGAACATTTGATCGAAAGTCAAATGGTCGGAAAAAAAATGGTCGAATTTTATTTATTTATTTATATACTTTTTTAGTTTTGTTTGGTAAAAAAAAAAAATATATAGAAAAAAGGGGGTTGAGGGGGGGGGTGAACCCCCCTAAAAAAAAAATCGACCATTTTTTCAACCATTTCACTCTCCATCAAATGGCATTCGATCATTTGGTTTTTGACCAAATGACCTACAACCCCTCCGTTGGCCTGAGGTGATGACAGTTCTATGCAGTCATTGTCCACAGGAGGGTTATCGACCGTTCTGTGTCACAAAGCCCCCCTTTCCTATCATGGACCAGGGATTTAAGTTGGAGCAGTGCCAGCACAGAGTTCAGTAAACATGTTTTATCGGCTCTCTTCAAGTCCAAGACATCTTGCAGTTTCTTCTGAATGACGTTCGCACATTCTACCTCGTGGTCAGACTTTGGATTGCATAAATGTAACAAACAATTAAATAAATATGATTTTGGAATGAACCCTAGCAAGCAGGATAGCCTGATCTTTCACATTTTCGTTCATCTTCTCATTGAGTTTTCAAAAAAGAGGCCAGTGAGATGGTAAGGGCCACCATCAGGTTGCATTGTGTCTTGAATGTTGAGGGCAAGAAGCCCTGTCTTGTGTGTGAGGCTTTGGGAGAATATTGAATGCTCCAAAGATTGAGTCTCTGGGGCATGAGGGAGAGGTGGAAAAGGATGTATTGTCCAACTCTCCGTAGAAAAGGAGATTAAAGGCAGAGAGCACTTTGAAGGTAAGGTCTCTTCTTTGCAATGCGCTGCGTGAGATACTTCAGACAATACATTGTTCACACTTTGTAGAGGGGAAAGGAGCCGGAAGGATTGCTCCATTCTGAGCACATTGATTTGTTTGAACTTCCTTTGTTCGGGCCGAAGCACAAGAGGTTTCATTCAATGTAACTGGTTCGTCCTCTTTCCGGTTCATTGTTTCAGGATGCTCTATTCTGATCTCCGGGGGGTTGGGGGGAGATGGTTGTTAAATAGGAGGTAAGTGGGGGGGGGGAGAAATTTCCAGTAATGTTTCAGAGGAATGAGAAGGGGGGAGTCTGCCTCAAGATGGTGGTTTGGGGCTCAAGATCATCCACTTGAGGTTTAGGTGGCGAAAGGGAAACCACCTCCCGAGTAACAGGCCCAGGAATAGTAGGAACAGAGACGTCATTTTCCAAGTCTTAATCTGTCGCTTGTTCATGTAACACTGATTCTTTAAGCGTGTTTTCACTTTGCAAAATCTCTGCATCAGTGAGGTCAAAAGGTTTCTTAGTTGGAATAACAGATCTCTGAGGAGTATCAGTCAGCACCTCAACTGATTTTATCAATGGTATCTCATTCAGATTCAGCGCATCGGCAACAATCCCTGAGGAAATAGTCAAGGTTGTATTTTCTTCTGGCATTTTTTCCACTTCAAAACACGCATGAGACCCAAGCACTCTACCCCTCCATTCGAGTCCTGTAGCTAGGTTTTCGCATCTTTCATAGGGGTCATAGGGACTTGTTTATGAGAATCCGTAGAAAGGGGGGATGCGTGCAGTGATCATTTGTCAGTACTGAAGGGTTTGGGGTGAAACCGTTCACCTGAGATCTCATCTGTTGTCTGCTGCGCGACATCAGAAAGAATCTCAACGCTTCCATATGAGACTGACTGGGACAGGCTACCAGAAGGTGCGATGTCCAAGAGCAGGAATCGTTAGTCACACGGGCCGCCCTGGCCGCTCAGGCAACAGAGCCAACACTCCTGCGCACTCTGCGTTGCTTGGAGACTGAAGTAAAGTTTTATAATGCATCACCTCCCAGCAGCAACGGAGATAGAGGAAGGACTTTGTTTCTCAAGACAAGAATAACTGCAGCAAATAGAATGCAGATAGTGTTCTCCAACCAGCCAACTATCCTGCGCACTTGCTGCTATATAACATGTAACGTTTGGGGCATGATGAGCTTTGTGTCAGTTTGGTTCTACAGGACCGTCTGAGACCTTTTTTGCATGTAATAAAACTTGTTTTCCTTTGCAAGTTGGTACAGTGATCTTTTAGTTTCTTGGATTATTTTACTGTTCGGGTTTTTGGTTGCTATTTTCTTTACAAATTGGTGACCCTGACGTGATCCCAGACTCTCCGTGAGGATGGAGGTGTCCCAGCCACCCATCCTGGGGTGTTGTACCTATCTGCAGTGACAAGACCCCTGTGCATGACTTGCAGGTGCCGTGTTGCCAAAAGGCTTGCCTGCTCCTTTGAGTGGGGCGGTTCTCCCAGTTGTGCAGGCCATTGATGGGCCCTTATATCGGAGGAGCTTGGGCGAACACATAGATGAAAGTGAACCTTTGTGGTAGAAAACAATGAGGGGAGAGTGTGAGTGGAGTGAGGAACTGGGAGTGTCTGGAGTGAAAAAGACCCTGTGGCAATATATCATGTATATGGAAATATATATATATGTGGCCAGAGGTGTGAGAAAAAAAAGAGGAGAGAAAATGGGATCTCCTCCATTGCGGACGAAAGGCAATGCTGCAAATAAAAGTAGATGTCCAGTATATGACGGAATTGGGATCCCTCCACTCAGCAAAAGGGAGTGTGAGGCGGGGAAATTCCCTTGTCCCAAGGCAAGGAGACAGAGGAAGGGTATAAACCATTGTGTAAATATGTGCAATTTTGTTGTGTAGGTTAATTATATTGCAGACCTGGGATGTGAGGAGGTAAATTCCCTCGATTCAAAGAGGAGACTGAGGAAGGGTCTAAACCATTGTGTATATAATTGAGTTTTATTGACTTTAAGGTGTTTTGGAGAAATTGTTATAGTGTAGAGTGATGGTTGTTGAAATGTGTGAAGAGAGGTGTGGTGTATAATTGTGGGGCAAATATAAAGAGGAGGGGGACGGGGAGAGCGGTCAGTATTGGGAGGGTGGGGTAGATCGGCACTGCTGGATCATTGTTTAGGGAGCAAAAGACTATTACAAGTGCAGAATTGGACGTAATTATGAGTTACCTCACCCCACTCAATTACATGTGCACTGCGCTCCCACTGCATCGCGATACACTTATGAAGTACCATCATGAGTGGGTCGCTGATACGAGAGGAGGAATATATAAATCATGGCCCAAAGAAGTAACAAATAATAAAGATGTTCTGGGCCAAATGTACACCTATCTAGTGGCGAGATATAAGAGGAGAAAGCTGAGAAATAGGAAGGGCATTCTTGAACTTAGTTGAATGATTGAGGATTTGGAAGATGTTCCCAAGGGCCCTAAAAGAGGTGAACTTGTAATACCAGCTCCCTGTGTCACCCCGCACTTTGTGTAACCCCAGCAGCCACTGAAACACGCACAACCCCCACAGCCCTGCCACCCCCACAGTGGGGGTATGCCATGCAAGCTGCTGCAGCCGTACTAATCCTGATTATGTGCCCTATGCAGCCCTGTGAAAGAGAGCGCCACCACCTAAACAAAATCTCACAGCTCTCAGCAGTGAATGCCACGTGTGACCCATAAGTGATGGAGACTGAGAACAGGGTGCAGAGAGATTTAGAAACATTGCTTCGAAGGAGCGAGGCAGAGCTTGCACGAGTGATGCAAGAATGTGGAGAAGGGCTAAAGGGCCAATAGGCACTGATAAATGGATAGTGGGTGATATTTGATTTCAAATTGACAGTACCGCCATTAGGGACGTGCATGTTGAAACACAGTATGATGGCCGTAATGTTGAGCGGAATAGAGAGGAACTACAACATGCCAATAGTTTAGATTATGAGTTAATCAGATCAGATGTAGATGCAGGAGTAGCAGAGGAGGAGGAATGGGGAACAGAGGAGGAACAGGGAGGAGAGATGCCTCCCAGGGTGGCACCAAGGGTAGAGACTGTGTGGGGTCCAAGATTTAGAGTGCAACAAGGCAGCTTGGCAGAGGTGAAGGGCAAGCAAGGGGGAAGAACGTTACCGGCTAAGCAGGTGGAATACAGATTCCATTGTTACATAAGGATCCTGGCAGTGTACAGTATGTGCCTATGCCACATATGGAGAGAAACAACTTGATGAAGGCACTGCCATTGCTTGCAGCAGGAGCGAGCAAGTGGATATATCACTTTAAAGGCAGACCGCAGGCATCACAGTGGTGGTCGGAGGTATGAAAAATGTGTTTGCCGCATTGTAAGGAGATCCAACCAAGGCTATCAGGGGGATTATCAGGGAAATGCCCCATGAGGTAGAGGGGGATGTCATGAAAGATGAAGGAGTACAGGAGGAGGATTTGGCAGTATTGGTGTCATGATCTCTGCTTCCAAAAGGTCAGGGTTTTCCCAACTCCCTTGGAAGCAGATCCATAACCCAGGTTCCGAGTGCCAACCAGTCCCAATTGGGACCTTTTGGACCCAGTCCTGGCGCCAGTGGCACCAGGCTCATAAATATGCCCAGTCCCAGCGCTGGAAGCGCCGGGCTCATAATGCTTGGGTGGACTTACCTGCAGCAGACCATGCTGCTTACTTGCCTGCCAGTTGAGCCTCTGATCCTCTTCTGTTTGGAACTACTTTTCCTGTTGGGTGGGGCAGGAGCCACTCCCTAGATTCAGAACACTGGAACTCTTCTGGAAAGCAGGAACTCTTTTCTTACCTAGGCGTGGCTGTGGAAGGAGACACCTAAGCACTACAGGAGGCTATTTAAACCACACCCGATGGATGAATCTTGCTTTGCGTTATTCTGCATCCTCTGCAGCAGAACGCTCATCGTGTCTTCTGCATCTGATCCTGGGCCTAAGGAAAAAGGCTTACCATCCTGAATCCAGTCTTCAGCAACACCTATAAAGACAAGAAAGAACAGGTTAGCATTACGGTCTTCAGTGACAGCTCTTCACTTACCTGGTCCATCGGCTGTCACCAACGCCTCGCGCTGCATTCCGGCATCTGAAAGACAAAGGCTTACCTACTCTTCGTGCGCTCCGGAGGTCTTCACACTGCATTCCGGCATCTGAAAGACAAAAGCTTACCAACTCTTCGCACGCTCCGGAGGCCTTCGGCGCTGCATCCCGCATCTGAAAGACAAAACAAGGTGCGTTTAAAGACATTGGGGAACTTTAATACTCACGTGCCATTACTCCTTTCCACATCTAACCCAGTGGGTATTCCGGCACTCTGCAGCCGCTCCGAACTTGTACCTGCAAAATAAAAAGACAGAGCGCATCGTGAAGCAGGCAACAAGCGCTTACTTACGTGCTTCCAGGCGCTTCTATTCATCACACGGGCTCCATCTTCAACTCACTTCAGCCCGTCATCCGCCATCGCCGGAACCCTGCAAAACAAGAAACATCATTACTAAAGACTTTAAAGACATTAGAACTACTCGAAACTTACCGTTCGTGCAGTAAACGACGGACAGCAGTCCTCTGAAGTCAAGAGGCCTGCTCCCCTTATCCAGTGAAGAAACTGGTTACAGCCGCCTGCCCTGAGGCAGATGGAGAGCACGGCGTTCACTTACCTAAGGTGAGAGCGTTAACCTTTGGGGTTCTGCAGGAGAAGAGAAAGGGAAGAAGAGAGAGACATTCAATAACCCAGTTCCTTAATCCCATATTTTCTATCTGCAGACATCTTACCCTTCAAGTCAGACATACAGTGCACAGAGGTCCAGCCCAAAGAGCCAGCCGTGTGTTACACATCACCTTTGCAGATACGGTATACGCCCAGTCAAGACCGGCGCCTCTACGGGAATCAGGTGAGCGTTACAATTGGGCCGAGATTTGGTGGACCAGGAACATGTTGGTCATGTGGGAGAATGGGCTGAGTGTAGGAGCAGGCAAGCGTATGCGTATGATCCCTGTGCATATCCCAGCGGAGCTGCGGACCCGGTTCTATATCAACAACAGTACAGAATGATGCCTCCAAGCACCCTGTATGTCTCAGTCCCCACGCAGGTGCCCCAGCAAGGGTAACCGTCCAGTATTAATATCAGCTGTCATCACCACAACAGATGCAACCACAACAGAGGCAACCCCCAGCATCCAATACTACAATAGTGTATGTGCAGCAACAAACACAACAGCCAGCAACACATGTTTGGGACACAAATGCCTTTCCGCACAGCACAGTAACACAGCATCAAGGGGCGAGTATGGTGGGTGGTAACCCCTTCCTATTCCCAGGGTCGAACACCAATCCAGATCAAGACAGCCTACAGAGAGCCCTGATTTGCCCAGTCCTGTCAGTCACCGCCAAACCGGAAGAGGAATCCTTGGTTGGTGTGGAGATAGGCAACACATCATTTGTTTTCATGGTTGACACAGGTGCAACAAAATCTGGTATAAAGGAAGGGCGCTTCCCCTTATCAGGAAAAGTAATGGACATCCAGGGGTTCTCTGGAGCAACATAATCGGTTGAATTTATGTAAGACTTGCCAATAAAGGTAGGTAATAAAGAGGTGTTAGCCCCCCTATTGTTTTCATCGGCAACACCAGTAAACATATTAGGTAAGGACCTGCTGAGCAAGTTAAACATGACAATCTCATGGAGCAACCATCAAGTTGAGTTGGGTGCCAGGCATTAGAAATAAACCATGGAGACTGCCGTCTGAATTTTTGTTTAGGCTAGCAGTTCCCCAAGATTATGCCATTATCACTCAAGATTTAGAGGGGGTGTTGATTGCGGACTACAAGAAAGTGTTAATAGTGACTTATGAAGATGTAGATGAGTGGCACAGAATTTTGTGTATTGACCCAGCTCAACCGTTGAGTGGGGTATCAGATGGGCAGCTGTTTGAAGACGCTGACAATGATGGTGAGAGGATACTGGACATTTGTATCCCATGGCAAATAATGACCAAGCATAGGAATGTCCCTTGCCCCATACTCATTGCCAAATCTTTACCTGCATAATTATAGGAGGACTTGTTAAGGGTACCCAGCACCTCATGGACAGACATTATCCATGATGTATGGCTCTTGAAGAGTAAAGGAGTTGTACGAATAAAGTTTAAACAAGGAGCAGTGCTGCACAGAGTGTGGCAGTATCCATTGGCCAGGGAAGCAGATGAGGTAATACATGCAGCAATTATGTGAAATGATCAAATAAAAAAAAACAAATGGAGAAATAACCTACTTTTTTGGACCATGAATTACTTTATGCTTGTTCTACTTTTTATTTTTGAGAATGTGGGGAGACTCCCCTCACCACATACTCACCCCACCCTTCCCCAACTTATACTCTTACCCCACCCCTCACCTATTATTTACTGTACATATACAAGAATACCTACCATTTTCGGTCCAAAAAATGTGATAATTTCTCCTTTGTTTTTCATGTATTTGTTTTTTTCTACAAATTTCATGTTAGCCAAGGCATCATAATACCTTCAGAATGCCAGTGTAACATGGCGAAATACCTAGTCAAAAAAGCAAAAGGGTCAAGTTGGAGGATGATAAAGGATTAACCCCTGTTGAATAGTATTGTTCAAGCTGAGTTCCCAGTAGTCCTGAGCCCCACGACGCTCCTCTGCAATATATATGCTGAGGCCACACACTTCACTGTTGTTGATTTGAAAAATGCATTATTTTCCATTCCATTGCAGCCCGATTCTCAATATCTCAGTGTGTTTACTTATCATAGTAAATGTTCTAACACACCGGGGGTACTGTGAGTCCCCCAACGTTTTCAACAGAGTACGCCACATGGATTTGGGCAACATACATGTACAAAGCACTGTCAATCAATATGTAGATGACCTCCTAGTGTGAAGCACAACTGAAAACCTATGTAGAGCAGATTCAATTAACTGCTAACACTGCTTGCAGACACCGGATACAAAGTGGTTAAGGACAAAATGCAATACTGTCAGCAGGTGGTATATTTGGGACAAATAATATTATCAGCAGGGAAAAGAGTAACCCCAGAAAGAGAAGCTACTGTACAGAATACACCACGGTCCACTAAAGTTAAAGAAATGCAACAGTTTCTGGGTTTGTGTAACTATTGTTTAGCATGGATTTTCGACTATTCTATTTACACAAAGCATCTACTGCAGGGACTGAAGGAAGCACAGAAAAGCAAAGGGATACTCAGATGCACAGGTGAATTGATAACATGTTTCCAGGAACTGAAAAATGACATAAGTAATGCTCCAATACTAGGGACCTCTGATTATACCAAATAATTCTATTTGTTCTCACATTCCGATGGTCAGCTCATGGCTGCAGTGCTGGCCCAGCACACATCCATGGGACACAAACCCCCAGCATATTACAGTGAAATATTAGATTCAGTGATGCACTGTCAATTTCCCTGTGAACAGGTACTGTCTGTTGCAGTATTTGCCATTGAAAAGTCGTCAACAATTGGGTTGCTCAGTAACATTATATGTAGAGCATGCAGTTTTTGCGATTCTTGAGTGATCTAAATCCACACAAAGGGCATCTGCATATGAAGTAATTTTGTCAGGACCATCCATTCACATTGTGAGGTTCCACCCAGTGAACCCAACCACCTTTTTTGCAATACCTGTCCAACAAGGTGAGGAAGTGCATGATTGTGTCAGATATGAATGTCCTAAGGATGATTTAATATGAGCAAGGGAGAATGCACTTGAAGAAGGGGAGGTCCTCTTCGATGATGGGTCATCAATGATTGATCAGGAGACTGGCCAGAGAGACACAGGTGCAGCAGCTGTGTGCCTTGTAGATGAGGTATATATGGTTGAAGTTCAAAAAAGGTTACCAGCCCACTATTTGGCACAGGTAGCAGAACCCATTGCATTAATTGAAGCATTGGAAGCATCCCAAGGATGCTTAGTCACCATATATTCTGACTATGTAACCACCACTGTACATTCAGGGTTGTCCAGGTGGAAAAGGAGGGCATTTTGAAGGTCATAGAGCATACCTGTGCAGCATGCAGCTTTTTAGAGAGATTGATTTATGCTTTGTCGCACCCCACACTAGTAGCAGTGGTTTAATGCACCGCTTACACCCAAAATAAGGACCTGTTTCACTTGGCAATGATGCAGCAGATAAGCAAAGAAGTGGCTTGTTTGCAGGACCCAGATGTCACTGCATAACCGGAGGTGGCAAATCAGCTATTCCATATACTGGAATACTGCTCATGCAAAATGTCGAGTTACAAGGTCAGGTGCCCCAGGAAGAGAAAGAGCTGTGGGTTAAAAGGGCATGTTTACAGGCCCCAACTGATTTGATATGGAGACAAAGCATTACAGGTAAAGTAGTAATGCCGCAGGAATTGGTTATGTTTGCTTTTGAGCAGCTGCATTACCCAGTGCATGCCCCAACCTACAAGAATACCTCAACCAGTTTGAAGCAAATTGTACAATGTGTTATATTTACAGGACTGGACAGACTGGGCAGCTGGACCTTTCTGGGAACTCCACATTGATTATGTGGACATGCTTAACAGGTGCAGTAACTACCATTACCTTATTGTTGAAGTATGCCTGTTCTCCCGTTGGGTTGTGGTTGGTCCTTGCGTACAACCAGATGCAAAATCAGCAGCTAAATTCCTAGTCTGCAATGTATTTTCTCACTGGGGGATATGTGAGTTTCTAAAACTCTGATAATGGAACTAACTTTTTTAATCAATTGCTTAAAGAGATTGCATCCCAATTGGGGATACGACACAAACTGTGCTTGATATATCATCCGCAGGCCAAAGGTATTGTAGAAAAATTAAATGGACTGTTGCAGAGTAAACTGTCAAAATATGTACTACGTTAGGGAGGAACTGGCTGTACTGTCTCCGCCTGGCTTTGTTTAGCCTGAGTAGGCAGCCCAGTTCAGGTCACCACTGGCCCTTGCTCAAGACAGTGATGGGGCAAAGAATGGACACACCTCTTACACCTACCTGCAAAGCTTCAGATGCTCACAGGGCAGTCAGTATATTGGGGGAGGAATTTCAGGGGTACTTGAGGGAGCATAAAGCATAAAGATTTTGTCTCAACAGATTATTCCAAGAAGAGAAGATACAGCTGAAGAATCGCAAGCGGATCCACTGGACTTACCTGTGCCTCAGATGTATTCCGGTGACCAGATCTTCTACAGGAACTTCATCCAGCGCTGGAACAACCACCATTTCCAAGGGCTGTTTACTGTTGTCTTTGCTACATCATTTGCAGTTCGAGTGAAGGAGTTGAGGTAATGGGTCTGCTTATCTGATGTTCAAAAAGCACTCACCACTGCTCCACCTTTTCCTGAGAATGAACAAGTCATTGAGTAATATTAAAGTATACTTTGCAACACGTTTCCATACAATATTACAATTGATCATTCCCTATACAATAATGAGAAGTTTGGATTTTCCCGCATATTTTTCTTCTTCATTCTATCCCTAGCGCATTCCACACTATAACCGGTGTGTACTATATGTGCTATACTGTATATGCTGTTTTCTTTATGGAATAGGTATAGTGTTTCTGTGTATTTATTTTATGTGGTTGGGGCATATAAAGGGGAGCTATTGAAATGAAAACAACACAGATTTATCTTTGGGGATGACACGAACCAGGAGAGAAGTGAGGCATAGATAGAATATAATCAGTATAAAGGGGTAATACTGGATACTGTGGCAGATGTGCATCACCCCAAGTTGGATAACATTTGGTATAATCACATGCACGAAGTGGGGAGGGAGGGATCATACAAGAGCTGCTATGTATGCTCTTTGATCCCTCATGCGACGAGCACATCCAAGTTGTTTATACCCCCAAGAAATGCTGCCTCTTATAGCTCAATGTTTAGTACACCTGGCTATGCGCAGAGTATGAAGTCTTTTACAAAGGCACATGGCCCAAGCAGTAATAACGGACAGGGATCCTGAAGAATGTGCCAAGAAGAAAGAAGAAGCCTGTTGCAAAATAAGACCATTTCTGAAAATGGACGGAGCACCTTTTTCCAATGATACATGGGTGGCAGGACTAGTGAGCTGTGTAGCAGGGGGCCTGCCGGGGTGTTTGGAAGATGTAGTGGCACGTGTCAATCAGAAATGACACATACATTGGCTTCTTCTTCAGGCCAGGATACTGTCCAAGGCTGCATGAATCATCTACAAAGTGGTCACGGTTAGCACACCAGCATACCTGGAGGATAAGCTACACAAATCTGGTGCTTACACTCCTCAGCAAATCAACCAACTGGCTTCAATCACAACTCGTCTGAAAAGTGAGGATCAGCAAACTATCCTTCTCTTTTCATGCACCCACCGTCTGCAACTTGTTCCTGGTATTGGCTCGGAATGCCCCCAAAATTCTCCAACTATGAAAATCTTGCAAAACATGGATTTTTCAACAACACCTGACCAAGAACTAATCCCAATTGATGCACATAATGACACACAGACCTCAACTCACAGTACTGTGCTACTGTTAAGAGATGCTGGCCCAAACACTGGCTACCCACACTCTTGATCTAGTTCCATGCTTTAAATGATAAAAATAAACACCTCCCCTCTTTGCTGTTGCTTCAGTGGTAGTGCGTACTTCCAGACCTTTCTTGCTACCACTTCTATCTATTCCTCCTCTACCACTAGTGTACCTGCCTCCTTCGGGGCCCTTCCTTCTGATACGACCACCACCATCCCTACACTTTTACCCTTGATGTATATACCTCCTCCTGTGACTATCACATCTTTTCATTTGCTCTTGACAATTCCTCTGGTGTCTTTCCAACTACTACCACCTGCTTAACATCAGTCACTGCTCTGGATGTTACCGCCTCATTAAACTCTCCACTTCCACCCTCCTCCAGCTCTTCCGTCTCCTTAGCCTCTGCTTTTTCTACTGTTCTCAAGCTTCCAGCCTCCTCCAAAGTCGAACCTTCTGCAACACACACTTTTCCATAGTGGCTGGCATTATTTGTAGAGGGTTTTTACATTCCAAGGGTGGCCCTTAACTTGAGCGTTTGCACAAGTGAACACTGATGGAATGGCTCTGTGATTCACTACTTCCCTATGTACAGCTGGGGTTGAGGTAGTTCACAATTCTGGCCCAGGTCTATGTCTAGCTTGTCTGCCATTTTAGAATGTAGATCTGTGTTTTTGATTATCTCTGAGGCCGACTGCACTGGTCCAATGTGTGCACCATCATGCCTAGCATGTGAGACACTTGTCTGAAACCAAATTGGTGAGCTCTGAGCATTGGGTTATCATGACCTGTCTGGGTGTGTGAGAATAGCAGGATAATTTGCTTCCACATGTGATGGAAGAAAAGACCACTTACGATTCTGGCAGATTAGTGAACCCTTTATTAGTAAAGCAATAGCAAACACATAACCAACGGCAACACAGGACGTTGACACAAGTGATCCCCCCTCCTTCCTGTACCTGTTCTCTTATAACCACATGAATACATGATTTCCATAGGCAAGGGTGGTTGGTCACAACCTGGCAAGGTCACACCTAGCTACATTTTGCTGACACAGACCAAAACCTCATTATGCGGCCATTGATGCCAGCTGCTGTGCTAGGTAGTGTTATCCGTGAAGACAGCATAGCGTAATATATTACTCCAAGGTGAATATACTCCCTAAAACTTCACACCCACTTTGAGGCAGACAAGAGTCCTTGCAATATGATGACTTCCACCAGCTAAAGTCTGAGTATGAAATCAAGAGCAGAGAACCCGCTTAGCCATGCTAGAAGGGGTATACATCAGAAGCGTGAATAGTGAAGGCAAGCATTCTTTCACAGTGGGCAAAACGCTTTTCTAACTGTGACATACGCAATGCAATCTAACATCTCATTTTATGAAAGCTAGAGACAGTGGTTTAAACATGGTGAGTGGCAAACAGAATATAATGGTATACAGTATCCTTATAGCAGGGGGGTACATACATGAGTAGACAAATCTGAGGATGATGTCCCTTCTCCCCGAGGGGGAGATCCTTCACATGGGGCCATGGCATTGCAGCCACAGTACAATAGTCCCCCTGAGGGTGGTGCGTCAGGGAGGATCACATGGGAGAGGGAAGCCTCTCATGGGATTAGGAACGTCTGTCAGTACTCACCACGTCTAGAGCAGAAGGTAGGTGGACTGGGTACTGCTGCATAGCGTAACTTGAACCAGATTTGGCCCAAGTCTCCTCACTGAGGGTGTTCTTTCCAATGAAAGGCCCCTCTAGTCATTGGGAATACACAAGAACAGAGGAGTAAATCAATTGAAAGAGCAGGGAGGTGCAAACACCACCAGACGTGCGCCAGGCTGCAAGAGAAAGGAGCAGGTCTTAGAATAAAGTTATAGAATCAAGATCTACTGGAAATACGTGGCAGGAGAACTAACCTTACAAGTCTAGGCATCGGACTTTGTCTATTTCTGGATGATGTAAGTCATACTTCCACTTCGGTTCTCACCCCTATGAAACAACAGGAGTCATTCGTAACTTCCTATGACACCAATTTACAGAAGGAAGGCTTGACAAAACATGGGGTCTTACCTAGAGAGCCATAGTAGGAAACAATCAGAGGAAAAGTGATGCGGAAGAGGGTGTCCAAAACTCCAAGAAGCAATCGAACACATAAGGCAAAAGAGGGGTGGGGGGCCAGGAAGGAACTAGAAACCCGGCCGGCACGAGTGACGCACTCGTAATGGATTGGTGCATGAGGAAATCATTGCATAGTTCTGTGCACTTAAGCGTATTCTCGTGTAAGGTTTCAAGCAGAGGGTCAAAAGTACTGCAACACTAGTGGGAAAGTAAAAGGCAATCCATGGGACGAGCAGGTTGGGTTCAATACTGTGCGGTCAGGAGACAGAACACATTCAGAAGGCAGAGGCAGTCCGTGGGACGAGCAGTTTGGGTTCAATACTGTGCTGTCAGGACACAGAACAATTCAGAAGGCAAAGGCAGTCCGCGGAACAAGCACGTTAGGTTCAATTTCCTTCCGGTCAGCAGACAGAGCAAATTCAGTAGGCAGATGGAGTCCGGTACCAGGAAAACTTCAGATCGGAAACTCGAATCTTGGGTAGAATACTACAAAAGCACTAACCTCAATCAGAAGCGTCTTGATTAATGACTGAAAGTGCCTTATGGGAGCGAAATGGGGGGACCTTGCATTGCGGAGCAGCGAGGCCGGTCATGTGACTATTCCGAACCGCAAACCGTGCTGCAGTGGAACGCACCGTTGTAGAGTAGCGTGTGCATGCTCTATGGGCAGCGAGTCGCCATGGCAATCTCCAACGGCAAAAGAAGGGGGATTCCCCAGGCTGGAACAAACGGAGTGAAGGTCTCTGCCGGGGAGAGGGTGAAGCAAAGGAATCATGGCAAGATGGAACCGTGACATGCGATTCCCAGCGTGGTATCCCACTGCCTTACTAGACCCTCCCTTCTACCCTAAATCAAGTCCCCCCCCACCTTTCTCCAGGCAGTGCTAAGATATGTTATTGTAAGGCTAAACCACTCAGTATGATAGAGCTACATGGGAGGTATTTTGTTTAGCTTTACCATGACTACTGTGACGAAGAAGAGGATCAGGAGTATGATGATTACAAAAAGGTAGAGGGAAAACAAGATGGGAAGAGTAGTACTTGAGTGAGGAAGCTGGGCAGACGCGACTCGATGCCCCGGAAACTGAGTCGCTGTGCACAGAGCTGACTCGGGAGCGAGCAAGCAAGCAGAAGAGGAGCTCCTTTGTCTGCTGCCCAAATGAGCCTCCGGGCGTCCTAAAGCCCGGGAACCCAACAGGAAGCAAAGCCCTGTCCTATGAAGTTCGAAGCGACTGCCGGAGTGGCTGCCAACGAGAAACCGAAGAGAAACTGATGGTCAGGCCACCGCCAACCAAAACAAGCAACTGAATACTACCAGAGCCCCAGAAGGAAGCAGCGTTGCCTAGAAGACATGCACCAGGGAAACGCGTATGTGGGCAGACCTGAAGGTGCTGAAGATCTGGGAGGTGTCAGGGAGCAACAGAAACAAGAGAGTGAGAGGGTCAGAGACCCCAGGAGAAGCAGAGAGAGTGCAGAAGGGGGCATATGCTTGGCATGAGAGTAAACCAAGCTATTGCGCCCATTCATTGTGAGTCTGAGACCCGCACCCATATGAAGACAAGAGAGTGAGAGGGTTTGGGACTCTAAGAGAAGACAAGAAAGTGGAGAAGGAAGCATATTCTAGGCAGAAGAGTATACCAAGCCATTGCAACAGAGCACTGCGAGTCTGCAACCTGCACACACATAAGAATAAGAGAGACAGGGGTTCTGGTACCCTAAATAAAAAGCAGATACACTGCAGAAAGGGGCACATACTTGGCAGGAGAGTAAACCAAGCCATTGCAACAGAACAGTGCAAGTTTGGGTCCTTCATCCATATGGAAGCCTCAGAATAAGAGGGTCTGGGACCATGAAGGATGTAAAGACAGTCCATGAGAGGACATACGCTTGGCAGGAGAGTGAACCAAGCTGGACATATACTTGTAAGAGTGAACCAAGTTATTATGTTCAACCATCGCGATTCTGGGATTCGCACCCAAAAGAGAGTTAAAGAATAGAAGTGTTGGGGCCCCTGAAGACAAGAGAGACTGTTTTGATGAAAAACCCATGCTTGGCAAGGAAATACACCAAGCTGGTATTATAAATAATTTCAAGGCTGGGACTCACACCCTTATAAAGATATCAAATACAGTGATATATACTTGAGAAGACACAGGGTCTTTAGGACCCAAAGAAAAGGAATGTATAACCAGAAGGAATCCAGGGTAAAGGAGTAAATCCCCTAGCACCCTGGGCCTTTTACCTGGTCGAACATTTCTTTTGTCTTTTGGGCCACCTAAG
Source organism: Ambystoma mexicanum (assembly GCF_040938575.1). Lineage (NCBI taxonomy): Eukaryota > Metazoa > Chordata > Amphibia > Caudata > Ambystomatidae > Ambystoma > Ambystoma mexicanum. The sequence continues at coordinate 1,439,894,047 of NC_090929.1, read as the reverse complement.
ACATTGGGAACTTTTCTTTTTGCAAGAGTTATCATGAACACTTTACTTTGCAAGGAAGTAACCCTATGCAGTTGATCTAGGTTATTAGTGTTAGAGACAGAAATAGGTTTTTGGGACATGACGGTAACAGACATTTCATTTTGCAATCCTGATGTATTCCTTAGTTTCATTTGAGGCAGGGAAACCACCCATAATATTTAGGGATAGAGAGGCATTTTCCCCATCCTTTTATTGGTTAATAAAGGTTTATAGCCATAAATATGGCACTTTTGTGTCTGAGCCTTCCTTCTGCACCCTTACACTTGTTACTTAACTTTTCTCCACAGTCCCCTCCTATGAGACCTTCTCTCAGTCTCTTTACACACATTTCTAATGGAGCACAACTCCCAACCAGGAATATCATAGCGAATTGTGTCTTCAGTAACTTGACAATACATTATTTGAACAGTTTGGGAAACATCAGAACATGAACTGATTGCTCGTTGACAGAGGCATTTACAGACCATTGACAGACATGACAAGCATAATATTACTACTACGGCTATGAGCAGGATCTGACCAATGGACGTGCCTACCGGTCCTAGTAACCCTACAATCCAAGACCCAAAGGACAAGGTGTTCTCAGCGCTACGGTGTAGAAGGGTTACAGTGTGTCATATCTGAGTGATGACATTGGTGATATTGCTTGCGTAATTTGGTATAAAAGTTCAGCATTCACTTTTTACGACTGCACAGACACCTTCTTGCGAGGCTATAATGCTATCAAGAGCCATATGGTATGGAGTACAATGGTTCGGATTGCCAACTGTTTGTGGTAAAGCAAGGACAATGATGCAGAGGTGCCATTGGCAATACCTTTGACTAAACCGGACAAGTCAATCCGGTCTCTGTTTGATATACCACCCCTGCAACTAAGCGTTCCCAATCAGTGCTCCTCTAGGAACGGGGTGGACCAGGAAGCATAGGGAAATGTCGCACTGCAGATAAGATATATCCCATTGTAACAGCTCCCACTCAAATTGATCGGCAACCATGGACAAGCTTTAGCCCAGCAGATGCAGTAAGTTACAGAATAAGTGGAGTACCCAGACTGGGAGAATGAAAATCTGGGGACAAAGGCAAAAGTGACATTATTAATCACTAGGGTTGGTCGACATGTAATGTCGCCATTTGCTAGTTCCCATGTATAGAGACCCTGAGTTGGTATAACGCAGGAGACAAGTCACCACAGATGATAGATGAAGAGCGGCTGGTTTGACCTGTACTTGCTCCGAGGTGAAGAAATGTGGGGGTCAGTTGAAACCCAGGTGCGAATTAGTGCCCAAGGACTACACCCTGTGTCACCAGCTTCAGATCCAGACAGATGTATCTCAATAGGAAAGGAATGGGTGTGATGAGAAATCAAGAAGACAGATCATGGGGTAGGTAGGCACACACCCAGCAATTGGTTAGGTTGTAAATGCAGGCATACTGCCAAGGGGTGTCCATCTGGATCCTCATTCTCATGACATGTGGTGTGGAAACAATCAGACACAATTACACAGGAAAAAATCATGAGAGTTACTATCATTACAATAACAGAGATATATACTGACACAGTGCGCTCTATGAGGCTCTCCTTGGATTCTTCCAGTACTGGGGTTCTTCAGTATTTTCTGAGGGACAGTTTGTGGTGTGGAGGACGTTCACCCCAGTTGGTTGGATCCAGTGAGATTCAAGGTGCAGGTGGAGAAGCTTGAATAGGGCCAGTCCTGTCACTCAGGCTAATTCATGCAAATAACAGCATATGTATACAGATTCTAAGGGAAGCAAAATGGGTGTTTTATTGGCAGTGTTTAAAAGCAGCCATTTCGTAATGGGTGCAAATGGCGGCTTTTCTCAGATGCAGCCAGTAAAATGGATGTTCATGTTTCAGTAGCAGCCAGTAAAATGGATGTTCATTTTTAGAAATACTAAATGAAACAGGCAGTTATTTTAAATTGGGTGCAAATTAGGGGTACAGTTCAGCATGGTAATGGGATTAGCCTGGAGGTAGAGAAGAGTTGGGACATTACATGGAGCAGGTGAAATGTCACATTAGGGTTACATAACAAAAAACAACAACAGGATGACAGGGTTTCAATGTGCATATGTACAAATTAAGTATATCTATCTGTGACAAACTGCATTGTGGAAATAACCTATGTAACAGAATATACTAACCAAAAGCCCATTAACAAACTAATTGTCCCAAATTAACATTGTAATGCAGTTGGTAAACACAGATGAAAATTCATTCGGTTTTAGTGCTCTTCTATGGAGAAGAGCAAATATGCACAGTAGGAAACTAGATGGGTAACAGTTTCTTGCATAACCAAAGCTCCCATTGTTCTCATAGGAAGTGAATAGTTACATGCAGGCCCTTGTAATGTGATTGGTAGAAGTCTGTGGGTGTTAGAACCATGTCAGGGAAGGCTGAGTTAATGTGTGATGGACAGAGGACATTTAAGCAGCTGAGCTGGGGGGTGTAGTCAGTCTGAGATTCGGATGCTATCTGCACACTGTGGGATGGGGTGCTCTGGGCGCTGCAGCTTGAAGAAAGCTAGAAGACAGGGCAGATTGAGTGTTGTCCTGGCTTCAGAGTGACTGGAATTCCGAGGGCTTTGTCCGTGGGCTGTGTGAGGTCGTGCAGATAAGCTCCGGCAGCAAGAGATGCAGGTGGAACATAGAAGCAGACTTCAAAATAATTGTAAGTCAAGTTAATTGAGCAGCATGTGGGATCGGTGACATGCGATCAATTAGCTGAGGGTGCTAGGTTATAAAACAAAATGCTTTATTTTTGTTGCTTTCTGTCTGCATTTGTTTAAAAGAAAAATTGCACACGTTTACAGACTCTTCCATGTTGCCCTGTGCTTGTGTTTTTCTCTCTTTTTATCTTTTAGAGGGTCGAAGTTGTGATTGCTGTTGGTAAGAATATATGTAACTGTAATATTATGAGATGCAACATTTTACCTTTGTGTATAATAAGAACAAACATCATAACAAAAGCAAAGCTGGTGCATTTTCTGGTTTTATTTCATGCCTCTAATGAATACTGTTTCAAGGGGAAAGAGTGTGTAAGGATCTGGTCTTATCCTGCCTCCTAATGGAATCTGGAGTGAGTGTCATGATTGACAATGAAATGTTCCTGGTTGAAATGTTTATGTGTGACTGGTGTTCTCTTGAAGGAGTTGAGAGATGTAGCCTGAGAGAGAGGATGCCGGTGCTTCTCTATGAGAACTGGACTTTACCATCTGATGAATAATGACTCTAGAAACTGGATGTTACATTTGGAAACTGATTAAAGAAGTTACTCATCCACACCTTGATGTCAGAGTCATTTTGCTAAACCCAGAACTCCACATTGGCGACGAGGATGCTGGTTGTGCTGGGGGAACAGCACAGAAGAAGAGACAAGCACCGCCCCCCAAACAATGGAAGACCCTCTCTCTCAGGTAGGAAGAGCGCTTAATGCTATAGGCGCAGAAGGGCCCAGCACAAAGGGCACAGGCGCAGAAAATAAGGAGATGCACCAAAGCCAGGGGCCAGCTGGTCTGTCAGTAGTTAGACAGGTCAAGCACAGAGAAAGTCAAGAGACTTTGGCAGGGCTGAGGGCCCAAAGACGGTTTTAAGGGGTTGGTAACCCAAGCTGCGACATGGAGGGATTGGTGCCCAAGGCAGTAGCAATTTGAAGAGGCCTGGCGGTTTAAGTTACACCCGGATTATTAGGAAGCCATGCAGCGCAGCTGGGGGCTTGGAGCCCAGGACAGCAGCATCAGAAAAGGTTGTGAACCTAAGCTGCGCCAAGAAGTGACAGGGAAATTTTTTTGAAGGGGTTTGGGCGAAGGTACAAAGCGCCTGGAGCAGAGAAGGGTCCTGGGGGCCATTGCAGCGTTTGAGAGGGATTGGAGCCCGTACCTGCACCTAAGGGACTTGTAGCCCGTGAATACACTTGGGGTCTTGGAGCCCATGGCACAGTTGGAGGTATTCGGAGTCACAAATGTGCTTAAGAAGGGGCTCGGAGCCAATATGCAGCAGCACCATAAGGGAGTTAGAGCCCATTACAGCGCTGGAAGGGGCTCTTAATTCTGGCTTTGCTGAGGAGAAAAGGATGCATATATCAGGCTCTGGAACTGCCTGTTTTCAGGCGGAGTGACACACTTGCAAAATGTGTGCCAGCGAGAAGTGCAGGGAGCGGCCTGCGCTGTGTAGGAGGTTTTCTTGTTAAGAGTGTAAAAAGGAGACGTTGGAAGAGTCTGCGCTCTGAAGTAGGGATCGGATTATGGTGTGCTGCTGTCGCATTGTTATGAAAGCAGTATCGCAAAGATGCAGAGCACTGCATCATTGAGCCGGAAGAGGGGCCTTGTCCCTGAAGGTACTTTTAGTTTAAAGATGTGGACATGAGGAGGGGCTGTGTCCCTGAAGGTATTTTAGTTTAATGAAGTGGACACGAGGAGGGGCAGTGTCCCCGAAGGTACTGTTTGTTTAAAGATGTGGACACGAGGAGCAAGGAACAGCAGAGTTATTTGTTTTTCTTTGCTTTTGAGGATTTGTTTATTAGTGGAATAGCAGATTAAGTTCAGTTTGGTGATCAATATCATCTGATGACTGTATAACATTTAAAGAGCGTGAGTGTGTGAGAGTGTGAGCTTGAAATTGATGATTGTAGTTTCTTGTGGGATATGTTGTCCAGATATTTGGGTGCTCCATCAAAGTGGTCGAATGCTGAGGAGCAGAGAACAAGGTTTACAATTTTTGTTTACAAATTTTGTTTTGAGTTTAGGTTTCAAAGGTGTTTGTGCTCAGTCAGCCAGGGGTGTGCAGGATTTAAATCCTGATGTGAAGGGTTTTAAAGGAGGTTTAAAGTGACATTTTTGAAGTAAGTGATTGAAACATGCGTAGTTCTAGTGATATTTTGAAATGTTGCTCAGTATTTGTGTTTTAAGAACATTTGTGATGGGGGCCTGTTGCAAGTGGTGGTGCGTGATATTGATTGGTGTGCACGGATGGAGTGTAAAAGCCGTGGCCTCTGTTAACAAATGCTTAGTAGTGGAATAGAGTGTTACTGGCATGTTTAACTAACACACATTTCCTTCCACAGATGGACTTTTTATTGAAGTCTAGGTTGCGTAGTCAGTATTGCTAGAGTTTGGTATGTGGAAACTAAACTAGAGTTTCTCTGCACTAATGTTTTTCTACACAGGTGGGACTTTTGGGACTTTTATAATGCAGAATTAATGAGAGTTTGGTTATGTTAAAGTGTATATGTGCTGATGGTTAAGCAAAGTTAATGGTTGTTGTGCTTAGAAACTTTACAGTATTTGTCATGATAATCTGAGGATTTTAGCAGAGTTATTGATGTTTGTGTGTTGCTTGGGTGTATGAAGTGGGGTTCTCCCAAAAAGGAGTTTGATGTACTGAGGAATACTTTTAACATGGGCACAATTGGGGTAATGGAGTCACTGAGTAATGAAGTGGATACCCGAGTATCAGGGATACTCAGCCTAGTTGGAGATGGTATGTGTTGAGGCACATACCAGTTTGCGATTGAAAGGTGTGAGGGAGTTGTGTGTGTGTTCTATTGGGGGACGTTGGAGTTAAGATGTGGATGAGAGGTATGGGTGCTTCTATGTTTGTAAAGTGTATTAATGGTTTTCAGTATTTGGATGCTATTCTTCACTTAGTAGAAAGAGGAAGGGACATTGGTTGTAATTGTGTCACACGGCGGTGTGGATGTTCATGGAATATAGGAAGTGGTTAGCAGAATGTTCTTAGTTTGGAGAGATGATGCATGTGCATCGAACTTGTGGGTGTTTGTGTGTGCTGTTTATAGCTGTTATGCTTGAGTTAACTGGTTGTCTTTTTCATATCTATAAGGAGGGGAGCTATGTAAGGATCTGGTCTTATCCTGCATCCTAATGGAATCTGGAGTGAGTGTCATGATTGACAATGGAATGTTACTGGTTAGAATGTTTATGTGTGACTGGAGTTCTCTTGAGGGAGTTGAGAGATGTATCCTGAGGGAGAGGATGCCGGTACTTGTCTATGAGAACTGGACTTTACCATCTGATGAATAATGACTCTAGAAACTGGATGTTACATTTGGAAACTGATTAAAGAAGTTACTCATCCACACCTTGATGTCAGAGTCATTTTGCTAAAACCCAGAACTCAGCAGAGTGGTTGGTTGGGAGGTTTTGATGATTTCACCACAGTGGTAACACATTTACCACTTTTGTTCCCACCAAAGGTAAATTTAGGAAACAAGGAAGAATATACATATGCAATATAGAAGGTTGTGTGTGTGAATGGGTTTTCTCTGCATGCTGAAGAGAAAGCGGTGCCCTCCAAGGCACATATGTTACTGATGTAAATAAATCAGTAACATGAGCTACATGCAATAAGTTGCATTCTGTATAATCTTACTGGGTTCCCTGAAAGTGTGCCAGGTCCAAAGGTTCTTTATTGTCAGCCAAATTTGGGTCATAATTATAAAGAGGGAAGGTTTGTTTTATCATAGGGCTGTCTGATGGAAGGTATGCTCACCGCTAAAATTACCACTATACTACAAAAATAAGACACCACAAAAAATTACCATCCAAGTAAACAAACACTAAATTACCACCAGAATAAGATAGTTCTGAACTATTACCAAAATAGGGTAATACTAAACTACCACCAATGGTAAGGCCGATTTACTGCCAAAATACCACGATACTAAAATACTGCCAAATCAGGAATTAGCCCCAAAGACAAAATATCCAACAGTCTTACTATCACTACAATAACAGAGATATATACAGACATGGTGCATTCTGTGAGCCTCTCCTTGGATTCTTCCAGTACTGGGGATCTTCGGTATTTTCTGAGGGACAGTTTGTGATGTGGAGGACGTTCACCCGAGTTGGTTGGGTCCAGTGAGATTCTAGGTGCAGGTGGAGAAACATGAATAGGGACAATCCTGTCACTCAGGCTGTCAGACTTTGTAGGTTGTCACTGACTGAGAAGCAGAGTTCCAAAGTTCAAATGTTTCAAAGTTTAAATGTTCGAAAGTTTCAGGCTCCGGCTACTGTTATATGCACTACTACATCTGCAAGTACCAGACCCAGACGAATATGAGGGTCATGGTCACAAAGAGGAAGACCAACTAGTGATAGCACCGTGCCAAAAACTCATAGATGCATGCGACAAAACAGCAGTGGCATCTAATCTTAGTTCGGGAATTTGATGACTTCTGTTGAATCATCACTAAACCCCAGCCTAAAGTTTCCTCCCATGTGGCCAGGGGAAGGCATCTACTACCTGATCCTAACCCTGGGGGTGGTAATGTGTGGGAGGATCACATGGGAGGCTGTCATGGGCAATTGGTGACTCTTCTAGGAGAGACGCAGCATTCATCCTCTTTTGAGGATGAGATTCCCATAATACCCAAATACCTAATGGCATGCTGTCCATTTACAATTCCCTCTCCTAGAACTACCCAACGCACAGAGTAGGAAAAGTCTGCTAAACAATATAAAGTTGGTACATTGGAGGTTCAGGAAGTAAATATGATAACCCCAAATTGTTATGATTCTGCCTTATATAGAGGTTTTAAAAACAAGGGTAACTCACATCCTCTTTTCACAACCTCCCATAAACTTCAAAACTCTCAGTTCACAAATCAGTTAAAGTTAATTAAATATAAAAAGACAAAAACATGATGGACTTCAGAACCTATAATGCCTGTGCTACTGAGATGAGGAGGAAGGACTCAGAGTTGATGAAGATTATAGGTACCATGAAACATAGTGAGCAGTTTAGCTGGTGAGGTTTGAAACACCTGAGCGGGACACTTAAATTCAGGGAGGAAATTTAGGTGAAAAATTGACTGTCATTTAAAGCAATAAGTCATGCTATGGCTAAGTGTTGCCAAGGGATACCTTTGTTGAGACCATTCTTGTTTGTGTTTAATCTGAATATCCACTTTTGTTTTATTAACAGCAGAAGTCAGCCCATGTCACCACTACTTGGTGGCAATTTGACCTGTTCAATGATTGTCCATTTAAAATCTCTTTCTCAATGTTTCCACCATTGGCGGTGTCTTTTTTTTTGGCACGGATGCACGATTTGTGCTCCACAATTCTCTGCCTGATCTTCTGGGCTGTCATACCCAAATATCGGAGGTTGCAAGGACACATAATTAGGTACACCACATGCAGTGAGTTGCGATTGGTAAAACTATTTTGTAACCATGGAGTGGTCCAACCTATGTCTATTGATGTACTTCTGCATGTTTGTTTGCATACTGAGCAAGCACCACAAGGTGTATGTCCCATTGCCCGTTCAGTGGACCATAAGGTTATCTGAGCAAGGTTTTGCACTGTTTTTTGTCGGTAGCTGCGTACAAGATAATCACATATTTTTTGTCTTTTTATTACAAACCTAGGTCATTCAAGGTTATAATCTCCCACATTGAGCATCGGCCATAGTGGATTAATTTATTTTTTGAGTTGGTTGACCAATGGGTAGTTTCTCAGAACGGCTGTGATTTCCTTTTTGGATGTGCTGGGTCGATGGTGTTGCTGTAATGTTACCTCTCTTGGTATGTTGCCTGCCCTTTTGCTTGCCTGACATATCTTTTTAGGATATCCTCGTGCCCTTAGTTTAGTACTCAGTTGCGCTGCTTGTTGTTCATATTCAAGCTTGCTGGAACAATTTCTTCTGTAACATAGGAATTTCCCAAACAGTAGGTTCTGTCTCAAGCTCAGGGTATGATAACTGTCAAATTTTGATAAGGAATTGCGGTCTGTGGGTTTGTGAAAGACCATGGTTTGTATGACCCCTTCCTCTACTGAGATCCATAGATCTAAGAATTGGATTGCTATTTTGCTTTTGTCATTGTAAAGTGTAAGTTTGCGTTCCTTATGGTTAGCAATTAAAAAAAAAACAAGCAGTTGTGCTTCACTGCCTGTGAGATAATAAAAATGTCATCAATGTACCTTCGCCACGTAGTTACATGTTGTGCAAAGGGATTATTTTCATATATCATGTCTTCCTCAAAGGCACTTGCATATATATTGGCAAGGCTGGGGGTAAAAGTTTCTCCCATCACGGTGCCTGATGCTTGTTGGTAAAACTGTCTGTTGTATACAATGAAATTGTTGGTCAGTACAATTTCTGTAAAATGTAAAATAATTGGATTGGAACAGCCAGAGGGGGTCTACACTTTTCAAAGACTTTCTGAATCACTGTTAGTGTTTCTTGTTGCGGGATCTTCGTATACAGACATTCAATGTCAAGAGTAACTAGCCATTGTGTGTTAGCATCAAATGGTTTTGATGTTCAGGAGAGTCAGCATGGATGTGGTGTCTTTTACATAGGATCTACTCTTCCAAACTTCTCCTTTGAGAATAAAGTCAGAAAACTGCAAGAGGAGTTCTAGGAGTGGCCCTATGCCTGACACTATGGGTCTTGCTGGTGGGGTAACAATTCCCTTGTGGATCTTCATTAAAACACACAGAGCTGGTATGCGCGGGTTATTGGGCGTCAAGAACTCTGCTTGTTTTCTACTGATCCATCCCTCTGCAAGTGTCTCTTTCACTAAGGGGTTGATAAGAATCCTCAGTGTGGAGGTTGGGTCAGTCACTAATGGGATATAGCTCACTCTATCCTCATGGTAAATGCACTTGCATTTACCATGTTGCTGTACTTTGTGGAGTCCGTGATAACTACAGCACCACCCTTACCTGGTGGTTTGATTGTGATCTCAGTGTTGTTAGAAAGGCCTATAAGGGCCACTATCTCTTTTTTACAGCAGTTGGTGAAACTGGGTTTGTGGTCTTTTTCAAGTCGTTCCAAAGATTTGAATAGGGCCTTTTCGAATGTGATTGATTCTACTGTGATGTTGCCTCCTGGTGGGTAGAAAGTGGGGGGAGTGTGTAGACCTGCTGTGTCCCTCTCAGTTCCGGTATCATTGTTGCCCAAAAATAGTTTGCCATATTTTCCTAAGGAGCTTTGCAATTTCCAATCTGGCTGTGAAAGGATCATATGTTGCTGTAGGTACAAACGACAAGCCTTTCTGTAGCACATCGATCTCTGTTGCATTCAGAACGTATGTAGAAATGTTTACCACTGATAATTCTGTGGCAGGAACCTGCCTCTGCCTTTGCTCCTCGTGATGCAGGGGGGGGGGTTGTTCTGCCGTTCTTACCTGCCTTGGCCCCTCTGTCGTAGAAAAGGGGAGCAGTGGGATTCTGTGCATTGTGCTGAGCTTGTAAGTCTGTTTGAAAGTGTATATTCCTTTGTGCACCTCCATTGTTTCGGCTGGTGTTCTGTGCCTGATTTGATGTACAGCCCTGTTGTCCTCTTCTGAGCTGATACCTGAAAAGCTCTAATTCCCTGGGGTTGGGTTTATCCTATACCTTTTGTTTATTCCATTTCTGGTTGTTCCTTTATTGATGACTCTTGTTTGGTCAGGTTGATTTATCTCTGTGTAGTAAGTTTCTGTAGTGTATTGATAAACTTTCTCGTGAGAGAAGGTTTTAGTGCCCTTTTTCAATTTGGGTATTTTCTTCATCAGGTTAAACTCCTGCCTAAACAGTAGGCAGACGGTTACGGAAGCACTGGCACTGTTAGCAACGATGCCAGTGATTCTGTGGTCCCTATAGGAATGAGGAACAACATTTTACTGGTGCCTTACTTTCTGGGCCACCAGGGCTGTAGTCCCCTGGTGGCACCCGGAGGTCAGGCACCGGTAAATATTTATGGGTCCGGCGGCAACCCATTGGTAGCACTGGCACGGTTGCCGCTGGACCCGTAATGAGCTCCAGTGTCTAGTTCTTCTAATTTTCCATTGCAGTGGTCAATCATTGTTTTTGTTTTGAGTCATCTTGTTTGTGTAGAATCTGTCATAGGAGGACTTCTGATACTTTTTGTCCTGTGCTAATTATCAAAATTAGCCAGTTTCTTGTGAATTTGTTTGCTAGGAAGGACCAATCTTTCCTGAATTTAATATTTTCCAAAAATATTCTTAGCTCTATATGTATTAAGAGACCATTCTGCGCTGTGTGTGAGCGCAAATATTCTTCTCATAAGGGCTCCATGGAGCTCTGTCCTTATAAGACATTTACTTAGGGCCGCAAGTTAATTCCACTCGTCACCTTCTATAATTGTCTGGGGAATTGTTGAGGTTTCTAGTAGTGAGGGAGCTGCCAGGATTCCTTCCACTAGCTCCTTCGCAAAGGCCAGATAATTATTCTCTGACATTCTGCACTTGTACTTCCCATGCCTCCTGCTTGTAGTACTAGTATTTCAATGTTATGTATATTGTCTGTGGATGCTTAATGCCTAAAGCCACCAGCATGAACTGGCTGAAGAAACAGAAAAACAAACTGAAGGGCCTGTAGGGCATGTTAACCTCTCTAGTGTCCTAATCATATCATGAAAACACTATTGAGAGAGGGACTATAACTTCATTTAATCAACCTAACAACTGGCTAGCTGTCCCTGCACAGACTCTAACTTTCCCTGTATATGAGGGTGTACTATCCCAAGTCGGTGGTGATGAGCCGCCTATATAAGTGAAAGACAGGGAAAGGTTATCCCTACCTGAACTACTTCTAAAATTGTATTGATTCACAACTGGTCTATTGTAATTCTTTGTTCATTGCCCTCACTCTCTGGTACAGTTTGTTCTGGTCCAGGAACACAGGGTGACTCTGGCACCGGCACAGGGCTGGTGGCATCATAGAAGGTGGTGTTGGTGGTCTCGGCAGGTCTGGTGCATGCCTGAGGAAGATCGGTGCTCTCAGTGGCGATGCCATCGGCTGGAGTGGGGACCTTGCAGCAGTGTGCCGTGTGGATCCAGGCCAGGATCCCATCATACTTGACAGCAGAGTTTGTAGTGAGAAGAACCTGAAACTGACAGTGCCACCTCGGTTGAATCGCTGACTTCCGCTGTTGGATCTTCACCAGGACCCAGTGTCCTGACGGCAGAGGGTGGCATGGTCCCGCGGTTGGTTCAGGCAGGTCCTCGCGGACCTGTGCATGGAGAGATCTAACCGTTTTAATCAACGTGCAACAGAGCTGAATTAACGTGTCATCCTCTAGTGCTAAACCTTTGACTCAGGGAGCTGTAGGTGGGGCAGTTCCCATTCTCATTCGGCGTCCTGTGAGGTTTGCGTTAATGGACAATCTATTTTTAGGCTGAGGGTCATTTCTCTTAGCTAACAAAACTAGAAGTGGGGCCACTTCTTTTTAAAAATTTTATTTATTAGTGTTCGGTTTACAAGAAACCTTTCACATTGAATTCAAATAAAACCAAGTTAAAAACACAACAATATCCACAAATCCACCCTTCACTTAAATACAATAAAACAAGTTAAAACCAATCAACAAACCACAAATCCCCAATTATTTTATGTGTACAAAAGGAAAGAAGAGCATTCATAAGGCCCCTAACGTTCCCATGACACATAAGATCTTAATTCTGTCCCGAACAGCATAGCTGTAACAACCACTTCCTTTATTGACCAGCCCTTGTGCATGTCGATCCCCAGGGGTACAACCCTGTTCACTGCCCATCGTACCACCATGAGATCCCTTATGCGTGTTAGGCCAACCCCAGGAAAATGTCATCCATAAATCTAAGCAAGGCAGTGGTTTTGCTCACACTTTCTCCACTTATGAGCTTACACCACTATTCATCTGGAGACAGCAAGGTTAGGCTGTTGCGTATTTTGCCCAAGTGTAGTGTTCTTTTCTCAATCAGCCCCTGACAGCGCAACATTAGGTGATAGAGAGATTCTTTAGTGTCCGATTTTTTACAGAATCTGCAATTGACATCCAACTCCTACCACATTTTCCTATTTATCAAGACCTCCTTTGTTGGGAGTAGATTCAGCCTGAGTCAGAAATCTTGCTTACATTAAACTGCATGGGAATAGCCTCAGATAACTCAGGATGGAGTTCCTCTGTCTACATTCCACCTTAAAGTTGCAATAGGTCTTGTACTGCTCACTGGCTGAAATAGTGTCCAACCAATATTTCTTCCATAGCTTGATTTTAGTAGCCTCAGGGTGACTCAACAGATCTGATTCAGAGGCTCCCAACACCTTCACGTTTAAAATAGGTTCACTACTACCCTATAGGTCCTCATTCAGGATCTTAAAACCTCGGGTTGGGGGATCCATTCTGCACTTTCTGTACCTGATTGCTGCCATTGGTGTGCACCTTGGAAGGTCCAGCATTCTCCTCCAAAACCTACCCTCCAGTGCCTTCCACCATACAAAGTCCGTAGCCAGGAAAACCTTGGCGCCATACGTGGCAATGGTCATCACCATGGCCTTGTAGAATTGGATCACCGGGGTCATAGAAAAGTGACCACATTCTTTTAACAAGATTTGTGCTTGTGATGCCAGGTGGGTTACCCTTGTTTTCAGTTGGGCAATCCTTGGACCATCATTCAAGCTTATGTTTATCAACATGCCCAGATAGACGAAGGAGGTGGTCTCCTCTATTCATTCCCCGTTTAAATGTCATGCGGGTCTAGATTTTTTCTTCCCAGCAGCGGGCTCCAGGTTTACGATTTGGTGATCTATCGAGTCGAAGGCCTGTTCGAGGTCGACGAACGCCAGGTATATATTTTTTTGCTCGAAAAGTTCTTAGTCTTCAAGATGTTCAATAAGAATACATTTAGGGCAGTCCCCATCTGTTTTAAAAGTTTGCAGAGTTCAAAATCCACTGCTTCAAGCTCTTTAATACCAGTGCTGCATACATTTTGCTGATGACGTCCAGCAATGCAATGGGCCAGTATTTTGTACGGTTGTCCCAGACTCCCTTTTTAAAAATAGGCACTATTATAGATGCTTTGCATGAGTCTGGGACCCTCCCCTGCTGCTCAATCTTCCCACGAAGCACCCAAAGCAAATCAGCCCCCGCTTGTGGTTCAGCTTTAAGCATTGTATTGGTAAGACCACCCGGCCCTGGAGCTTGTGAATTTCTCGCCTTGGTTATTATCTGATAGATATAATTTGTTTTGAATTCCAAGGACCCTGGGCTCGCGTTAGAGGTTTGGGGAGAATCCACCCCTTTTTCTGGCACCCGAATAGGTCAGAAAAATGTTTCAACCAATGCTGTTCAGAAACCGCATTCACTTGGATCGCTCTAGGATCCGACCCCCCTGAATTTATCAGTTTCCACATCTCAGCAACATTTTGTTTTTCATCTGTGCTAGCATGGATTTGGAGTCAGCTAGATCTAACCTCCATTTAAACCTTCTCAGCCAGTTGCAATATTTCTGACAGTGTTTCCTCTCAGGTCCTCCAAGATGTCTAATATCAGCTCTCAAGATCCTCTTTTCATTTTTGACATCCCCACTAAAGGGATGTTTCGGAAGGAAGTCAATTTTAGTCGGGCGTGCCCCCACTGAAAAAAGCCTAACAGGATTTTGGGGTAGTTAATATCAACCCCATCCGACCACTCACTTGTTTTTTTCCTGGATCCCCATAATCTCTTGTGGAGAATCTTGATTTCCCTAGATGTCATTCGGAGTCTGTTACGCCTGGGATTAACCTCCATGCCAGGGAAAAATCTTTGTTTGGGTGAGGCCTGCTTGGTAGACCAACAAGCATATAACATGTTATGGTCGCTTCTAGAGGAATCTCTCAGTTCAAACCTTTTAACAAGCCCCAGGAGTCTCTCAGATCCAAAAAACATAATCAATTGTACTGGGACTGCCCTGACCTTTCCATGTGGCTTTCCCTGGGATGTCCCCTGCTACCAGGCCATTGAGTTTATGTACATTTCTGTTGCGGGTTTCTTGGGCCTACAACCCCCTCTCAGATCTGTCCCCCATCCTCTTACCTCCAAGCACTTCAAAGTCAGCCATGTTAAAGTCGCCACACACTTCGATCTCAGAATCTGGATGGGCTTCCAGACATTTGTTTAAAGTGTCTGCAAAAGTATCCATAAACTTTTCGGTTCACACCGGGTTCCAATAAAGGCTATCTCTCTCTTCCTCTCCCCTTGCCCCCTCTACTCCCTGTTCCTCCTCTGGCCCTTCTTCAGATTCCTCTCCTCCCACCTTCTCTGCTTTCCCCTATTCACCCCTGACGAGGTTTCTAGACAAGTCCGATTTATGAAAGTCTTGTCATAACAGGTTCACCCCTGTTCCTCTAAAACCATCAAGGACCATATTGATACCTTGGCCCCTGCTCTGGCTGACTCTGCAACCACCCATTCACCACTGGGGTCTTCCCTTCCCCCCTGAAGCACTCCCTTGGGCACCTTCTTCTTAAGAAACCCTCTGCCGACCCGTCCTGCCCGGCTTACTATTGCCCAATCTCCATCACTCCTTTCCTGGGCAAACTCCTGGAAAAGCTGGCCATCTCCCAGCTTAATCTTCACACTGAATCTGTTGGTTGTCTCTATGACCATCAGTCTGGCTTCAGAGCTGCCAGAAGCACGTAAACTGCTCTCCTGAACATCTGTGAGGACCTGCTTTCCAACCTCGATTCCAACAACTCCTGTGTCCTCATTTTACTTGATCTCTCTTCTGCCTTTGACACAGTCAACCATGCCATCCTGCTCAACCATCTCTGTGATAACCTGGGTATCACTGATCAGTCCCTGGTTTGGCTGACCTCTTTCCTCTTTGATCGACCCTCCCAGGTCCAACTTGGGTCCTTCCTCTCCTCTATCTCTGCCTGTGGTGTTCCCCAGGGGTGTAACCTCTCTCCCTGGCTGTTCAACCAATACCTGGCACTTCTTGCCCACCGCATTGCTGCTCTCTGTCCCAACTTTCAGTGCTATGCGGATGACACTCAACTCATTTTCAGGCCCCCTTCCACCACTACTTCTCCTTCTCCCATCTTTGACTGTCTGTCTGCTATCCAGGAGTGGTGTGCCGCCAATGATCTCTGCCTTAACGCCAGTAGGACTGGGATTCTCCTCATCGGCACATCTGCTCCCTCCTTTCCTGTGACTCTCTGGTCGGCCTCTCTTGGGCCTCTTCCAGCTCTCACCTGTGAGGCTAAAAAACTCGAGGTCATCTTCGACTCCACACTCTCCTTCTCTCCTCACATCTCTGACGTCTCTATGAAGTCACACTACCAGCTGCACCTCCTCAGAGGTATTTTTGCTTTCCTCTCCTTCCCCCAGAAGCTCACTGTCTCCAGAGCTCTGGTTCTCTCTAGGCTGGACTACTGCAACGGCCTCTTTCTAAATCTACCTGCTTCTACTCTCTGCCTCTACAACTCATCCAGAACAGGACTGAGAGACTTGTCTTTGGCCACAAGCCTAGGAATAATATCACTCCAGGACTGAAATATCTGCACTGGCTCCCAGTGGCTGCGAGGATTACGTTCAAAACACTCTGTACTGTCTGTCCACAAGGCCTTCTGGAGCCTGGGGCCTCCATACCTTCAACTCTCTCTTCCTAAATATCTTCCTTCTCAAGCTCTTCGCTCATCTGCCTCCAACTCATTTGGGTCAGTTGCTTCTCCAATCAATGAGTTGGTGGTAGATTTCTTTCTTCGGCTGGGGCCTCCCTCTGGAACAGCCTCCCTGCCCCCCTGGAACTTGAGGAGAACCATCTCCGGTTCCGGAAGCACCTCTTTGCTTATGGTTTCTCTCCTCCTCTCTCATCTTAGTTCTTTGGTTTTTGGACCGATAAAGCCTCTGGAACCCAAGCCCAAGAGGCAATGTGGTCAAGGCCCCTGTTTGACGTTTTCCCCCGTAATCACTTTTCTCTAGTGTGACAAACTATTGCCCACCATTACAGTAAATATTATGGGCTTGAGCTCTTTACCCACATGCAACTTGAGAGGGCTGTTCATCCACTGATCTTCCTCTAGAATGGGATTCCTCGACGCCTCAAGTGTACACTGTCCCCCGCGAATGTGAATTGGTGGAGGTCCCCCCCGTGCTCCATGGCCCATCGTTCCCTCATCCCCCACTTGTGCGGCCCAAGTATCATCCAAATTTGTTAAATCAAAACCCAAAGAAAGCAAACCCACAGCCTCATCCAATAATAAACATTTCACGTGGTTGGTTGCCAAGTCTATGTGCACTCTATCTGCACAATTATTGTAAGGAAAGACCACAAGGTCAATGTCCCAGGTTTCAATAGGTCGCAGTTTAGGGATGTAATGAAAAAGTCTTAGGATGTTGTATCTATTCAGGATAAGATCATCCGGCAGCGTTCCAGACATACCCGTTCTTGAGATCCTTCAGGGACTTAGGCTGGTCACAATATGCACCCCGTCTTTAGCCGCACGATGGATTTGGATCTTTTCCCCTAACCGGCACAACACACACCTCCGATAGCTGGAGAGGATGGGGGGTTTAGGGGCACCACTGCTCAAATTGCCCGGTGCCATTTTTATGTATGAGACCGGACAAATGGACACCGCTGTACATCCTAAAGCCCCAGCTCCCTCTGTGCTTAATAGATTTCCAAGTGCCAGGTGTGCAGCGGGGCAGGCTTCTTCATGAGGTGAATTCAACGCCCTTATGCGTATGTTTGACAGGGCCTGACACTTTTGTTCAGGCGTCATGAAAGGTTCCAAGGCACATGGAAGGATGGAGCAATTGTTGTCCGCCTCCGCACGATTGTGTTTCAGTATTGCACCATCCTTTCCCTTGGTATTTCTTTCCGTTGATGCAACCTCAATTGATGTTTCTGTGTGAGAAAAAGCTTTGTCCACCGAAAACTGTGGAGTGGTCTCGGGGTTTGAACCCACCGTCAATGCCTGAGAGACCACTCAGATGGTTGCCGACAATGCAGCACAAGCAGGGACTGTCAGATCGTCCTCTTGTACGTTGTGACTCCAGGAGGTGTGTGAAATACTCCGGAGCAGCTTAATTGAATCTGTTGGGGATGGTTCGCATTCAGAAATTGCACCGGCCTGGTTGATCACAAGCTCTTGGCATTGCAGCCATTCAGCTTTTGCACCCCCTTCACCTTCATCAGGTCTGCTCCTTCTGGTCTGTTCTGGGGAACTGGGTAGAGATAGGTTCCTCAAATTTGTTCTTGCTCCATTACATCTTTTTTTTCTGGTGGTTCATTTTTTGATTTCTTGCCAGGCAGGAGCTGTCAGCATCTCGATGTTGATTTTTTCAGCTTTTTCTTGCCAAAAATGGAATACTCTTTATGGAGATGGTTGTCCACTTCCCTCTCCAAGGGATTCCGATCTTACATGATTTCAATGACCTCGGGCAGAATTGACTTGGAGTAGAAACAGGGCGACTCTTCGACTGACTTCTCCTCAGGGCTGGTCTCCCAACCTGTGGACCGCTGTCACCGACCCTGGGGCAGAGCCCTTACTGAGCTGGGGGGATACCTTTGCAGAACCACTCTCCAACAGGTTGCGACCCGGCCCATCACAGGGGACCATGGGCCCTACGGCCAAGCTCTTCTTCCTTTCTGCCTTAGGTTCAGGGCAATAACTAACATCCACGGACTCTTATCTGAGTAATTTCCTTTTTTTGCATTCTTGAATCAAAGATTCCAATGTCGTTTTGAGTGAGTATGCATTTGCCTCCATGCTTTTTCATATGCACCCTGGGATGAAGTCACAAAGCCTTGCAAAACAATCAGCTTTGAGTACATCATGACTAACATAGTGGACTGGTCTTTTAGGCTGTTGTTGAAAACCTCGTACAATTTTATGAATGGGACCATAGCTATGTTCAGAGCTGACATGAAGACCATGTTCCCCTCTTCCCCCACCGGTTTCTTCTTTTGGGTTATTTTTACATATTATACAGGGCCCGTCTTTTCAGTCTTCTACCATCCACCACCCTCAAGGGGGTATAGATTTCAGAAGATGCTGAGCTTTCTGAAGAGGATGACAGCAGTTGATGAATATGCAAAACTTGCGACCTCTCCACTTTTAAGGAGCCGGCTACTTTTTTGTAACCTGGTGTACCACCCGGACACCATCAATAGCGATGTCGCTCAAGAGAATGTGAGGCTCAAAAGGTTCACCGACATGTGAGCCTGCAATTAACCCGTCCCCTTTTTCTTGGTGACTACTCATTTCTTCACTCAGGAGCTCCAGAGTGAACTGTGTATTTTCAGCCTCCTTCGTAGACAATGCCATTAAATCCTTGTTGCAGACATTTTGAACTTTAGCTGCTTTACATGGTTTGACCATTGGTGGGTGAGTTTTGGTTGCCCGGGCCCTATAGGAGAGGAGAATGCAGACCTCAAGGCCATTCTTACCAGTCATGTGGCCCTTTTCACTATTAGATAGTTTAGAGCCACCCGGGCATTGGGCGTCCTCCACTGTTCGAAGGAAGGGGCTGAGCTTTATTTGTTTGCAAATGTGTTGCCACCGGGCAAGAAGGGGATACACCCCACTGTATGTTCTGTTCCACCCTGACTGCCGACACCAACAGGACCCGGTCATCTATTTCATTATCGACAGCTTCGTGTCTATTTCCCAATGGTTTTTTTTTAAAGAAGAAACGTTTCCTTTTTAACCAGTCACTATCACCCTCTGAGAGAGCTTTCTTTTCAGGTGAAGGGAGGAGGATGCAGTCCCATGCTTCTATTTTGTAGTTCTGGGGTCAATTGTATTTCCCTCTAGGCTCCCCATAACTGCTTTAAGCCCTGTTTCCAGTAGAGTTTTACTCATATCAGCCCCTTTGAGCAAGGCGACTGGCGTTAGAGTGCCATAGGGAATCGGGAAAGCAATCAATGGGTCACTTTCAAGGGAGTTAGCAACAAAGTCCACCTGGGCCAGAGTTGGTTGCAGCGCATTGGCAGCAACTGCCTCTAGCCCACCATGCAAGTTCACTGTGACACATCACCCTTCCATAATTGCACCCGTGGGCAATTTTACTGGGTAGACAATTTCAAAGTCCAGTGCTGTATCCTCCCTCGACTGAGGTAGGGCTGATTTCTTTAGAAAGGCTGCCTCACTTTTAAGGCGTGACTTGCCCCTCATACGTGGAGCGACTCCTCACCCATGGTCTGGGCTGTGACCAGAAGCGACACGCCCTAAGAGAACAAGCCGTCAAAAGAGAGGAAATCCCAAATCTGGACCACCCACAGACCATTTGATCACCACACTCCAAGCGTGAGTCAAGCACAATGAAACAATGGTGTAAGGCTCTTCCTAGACTGCAGCATATTATACTAAAACAGTTCCAAGTACATTTCCAGGTACAGTATAAGGTCTGTCACTTTACCTTACTTTCGAGTGAGGTACGTTGGGGTACGTTGAGAGTCGTGGGGGCACGTAATCTGGAACGACTGATGTAATTACTCACTTTTCCTCGTTCCCCTGCACCACACCGGAACACACAGAAACATTTCCGGACACTTTGCAACACTTTGCATAAGGCTGGGTGTTTTAAGCCCAAATCCTTGAAGACACAGCAGCACAGTTTTCTTCAGCAGCTCCCACGGGAAGAAAGGAGCTGTAACATGGCACTCTGGGCAGGTAGCAAAACACACAGAAACACATTCAGACACTTCAGCCCTGTTTCTTTACACACTTTAGACAGTCTCAATTTAAGGTCGCTGTTGCAGAGTTCTACGTGCATGATAGAATGCAGGTGGTAAGCACAATGGAACTGGTGTACTATTCTTAGAGCCTTACAGACTTCACTAATGACCTGTCTGGTAAAATGGGTACCTCAATCTCTGTCAATATTGAGGGGCAGTCCAAACCGAGGTATAAACTCGGCGAGCAGTTACTTGTCTACAGTGATCGCATCTGCCTTTCTACATGGGTGAGCCTACACCCACCCTGAGAATACATCGACCAAAACCAGACAGTAAGGATAAGTCATAGAGGAGGGGCGCTGTATGAAGTATATTTGCAGGCATATAAATTGACCTTCCGGTACGGAACATGCAGATACCTTCATATGCACTGCTCTCCTGATATTAATACGAAAGACATGTTACATAGCTTTCACAGTAATATTGGGCTATGGAAGCTAAACCAGGGGCTATCCAGGAGTAACATGGTCATGACATTTTTACTTCAATGGGCCACCCCATGATCTTCACAAACTCAATAAGGAAGTAGTATCTTGCACCCCACCAGGCAGCTGTTAGGTGAACACCACAGGGAGTCTATTCCCAGGCTATACCTATGATGCACCAGGTCATCTTCTCAGTCTTCAGAGCTTAATCTTGGAGAATCGCCAGACTGGGAAGGGATGGAATGGGTGACCATGGAACTCCAACACAACAAGACATTCATTAGGAGCCAGGGGCCCTTTCAGTACCACTGAGCGAGCTGCACCATCAACTAAAGTATTTCCTAGGGCAATGAAGGACTGGGGGAGGTCGTGCCCCTTGCAATTAACTATAGCTATGGCTGCAGGGAGTCACAATGCACTCCAATAAAGCTACAAGGTAGTGTAAGGATGGCATGGTATCACAAGTAAGAATATAAGACAAGTGGTTCAAGTTCAAGGATGTTTATTCAACAGTTTGCTTATCTTGCCTTAATGATAAAATGGGAGCATTCTCGACCAACAACACAAATGAAAAGACAGTCCTGGTCAGTCTAGTCAACTTAAAAGGCCTAAACTAAATAAACCTATTTCCTGCCCACTGTCTAATACAAAAGAAAGTGACAGGAGTAATACAGCTTCTCATAATAATAATGGGGATAGTGATCTCAAAGAAAAGAGTGTTCAGGTTTTCAAGGAGCAAAGAAAAAAGAGCAATGTGTCTCAAAGCAAATATCACATTAGCTGGATATGGCAGTATTAACTCCCTTCCCCAAGTTAAAGGCATTCCGGTAGGTAGAAATTGTTGGCAGTGGGGCACACTCTGGTTTGCTAGCACTTCAACCCAGCTTTGGCTCTTTAGCTCAGACAGTTCCTTAGTCAATGTCGACAAATTCACGGTTCTAAAGTTCCTTGATGTTAACTCAGTTCAGTTTTCACAATTTTGGAGGTTCCTCCCAGCTGGGCTCAAACTTCCTTCATAATGTGGGATTCACTATTCCCAACTTTCCATGGCATCCTTCAGTCGTGTTTTCATTTGCCATAAGAACAATTCCAATAACACAGTCCTCCCGGCATCCCTCGATCAGGTTCACGTTTGCCTCAACAATAGTTCACATTCAACACTTGTCAAAGACTTTCGACAGTACGAGGTGTCTTTCGCATTCGCTTTCCCTCACACGACCACTTTATCACTGACTTTTCATTGACCTCTCCTATGGCCTCTTGCTATTCGTAATTTCACTTTTTCCTTTGCTATTGTTCGCTCAGAGACTTTCAACAAGGTAAATCCTTTCACCGGATCACCCCGTTATTATATCTCTTTCTCTTTCACACGATTGTTCACTTTGCTTCTCTGGTGGTTTCTTGGCACACACGCAGCCTTCGCTTCAGCGTTACTATGTACAAACTTCTTGATTTCGCTCGCAATAGCACGGTACACACTCAGCCCTCTCCTGCAAGTTTATCACTCGATTGTCTACTATAAGGAACTCATAGTGGCAACAGTAGACAGACACAAGTGACCACAGTTTAAGGGTGTTTATTAAACTGGATGCATGGGTGAGAATAAAACCTAATCTAAACCTAAAGCTAAGATGGGAGCAAGCTACAACCATCAAATTATAAGGCTAGTGGCGTAATGTCAAATAAAAAGGGCCTATACTAAAAAACCTATTGCCAATCCTTGCCACTAAGTTACAAAAGAGTGTGGGATACTGTTCACCAGAATAGAACGAAATGTTCACAAAATGATAAGTCAGGATGGTATGGCTGGGACTCCCTTCCCCTACGTTTTAAGCATGGGACGAGGCGGAACTCCTGAGCGCAGCACACTCCTGGGCCTCTCTGGCACAAGGCTCCAAATTCCATTCAACAAAATCAGAACCTTCAGGGGCCAGGTCTCTTTCCACAAAGTCTCTTGTCTTTGAAGGTGTGCTGGATCAAAAACAACAAACAAACAAAAGTTCCTTCGGTGATCTTGCACATTGGGTGATTGCTTTTCGCCCCTTCGATCGCCCTCTGCCGGACTCGGATCCTTCTTGCAACGTGGGCCGCCCTCAGCCGGGTTCACTACGGCCTTTCACTCTGTATAGCAATACTAACACGATGCAGGATTTACTTCTCTTAACTTTTCCTTTGACATCCCTCCGTCGCGTTCACATAGCCATCTTTAACACAGTTCATGAATTTCTAACACAGTTCATGATTTGCTTCATCTCCTCAGAAAGCGTGGTTTCCCTCTTCCTAGCCTTTTCTTGGCAATGGGTCAGAGATTTTCGATTGTACAAGGGATTTGATGTGACCCTTGTAGGACCATTTTGACACCTCATGCTACCCTTTCCTAGTGCCTTTTGTTGCTTGCAGTTTCAACACAAAACAAATGGGGCCAGCGAGAGTCCTTCGAATGAACACTGCTGCGGCGCCTGACAACTCTGCAGCTGGCTTTTGTCAGGGCTTTCCCCAAAGTTCAAACACACACAGGTTCTTTGTTCCCAAGGTCCTTGCATTCATACAATGTTGCCACTTGCAACCTTGGGCTCAAACACAGTGTGTTTTGCTATCAGCTTCCCCCGACTCACCGGCTGTGCTGAACCTGTTTGCTTGTCTTGCTTCTGGAGTCAATGATGGTACCATGGTAGCCAGCATGCCTCCCTGCCTCTGCTGTCAATGCTGGAGGCCCCGTGCACTGTTGACATTGATTACTCCAGACGGCAGCTGTGAATCCCGGTTTTATGATTTCTCTTTCGGAGGCTTTGTGGGTCTGATTTGAAAAGGGAAAGGCCAGTTCCCCCTTCATCGTCCCTTCAGGTCTCGCCACCTTTCTCTTCCGTTTGAACTGCTGGTCTGATGTACCTGTTTTCTCATGTGTTTGGCCTTGCTCGTAGTGTGCTCTCGTGCTCCGCCTTTTATCTCTGTGGGGAAGGTAAAGGGCTGTCAGGTGTGTGGGGTTATTGTCAATTGCCTGACACTGCCTGACCCGTGTGTTGGGACATGTCAGGTAAACGGCTGTGGTGTTAGTGCGTTGTCTGTTATAGAGTAAGAAAATGTTCATGTCGGAAAAGCGGGGTGGGGGGTGGGGGTAGAGCTTCTAAATATCCTACAGGGTAGGATGGGGAAAAGGTATTACAAGGAAGGGGGGGGGACTGCGTCTCAACTTTTGGTGTCCCACTTCCACTCCCTGAAGACCCCTCATCCAGGTGATCCTGCCCCACTGGTCCACCCACAGGAACTGGATCCAATAGCAAAGGCCGTGTCCTGGCCACCTGCATGACAGATCTCCGGGGACTAGCGGGTGAGACACCTTCAGGTTTCTCAAACTATGCACACCGGTCTCTCGTAACACTTCTCACTCACCGGTGGCATACAATGTATTCTATCATGGTTCTCTCTTTTGAGGTCAAGGTTCCTGATACCAAAGCAGCTGTCTGCTTCCAAATCGCTTGTTAACCCAAAGGAGATGCTGGTTATCCTTGAACAAAGTGGAGGAGTTTTCTTTGAGGCCTCTATCACAACCCTCCTGTACGGCCATAGTCGGCCATAGTCTTCCTTGCACCGCCTCACCAACTCGCTTCTGCATCCAGGGTCGCCTCTTCCTGCTGCGCACTGCTCTTATGCCGCTTTGTTCGCCTTGCTCAGCGTGTACTTCTGATCTCTGCCTTTTATCCAGGTGGGCAGAGTTAACAAGTCTCAGGTGTGTTTTCTGGGCTTGTTTAGCCTGACTTGCCTGACTCTTGTCAGTGAAGAAGAGCCAAGGCAACTCACAAAAGGTAAAGTGTCCATGATCTGTCCTTCCGTTCCTTACCATAACAGTGGGAATGTAAGGATTGTGGGAGTGGTAGTGTTTTCATGGATTTTTAGAGAGATTATATAATTTGTTGTCAGAAAAAGAAGAATAGGTGTGTTGTTGTGAAAGTGGAGTACTCTGGCAGTCAACAGGAGAATAGAGATTCTGGGAGATGTGGTTTCCCAATGCAACTGGGTTTGGGTTTAAGTGGTGTGGATTGTTTTTGATACATGTGGAGAATGACAAAGGGGTAACAGAACAGGAATGATAGTGTCCCAAAATAGCAGTATGGTGAGGAATAATTGGGAAGAGGGGTTGGATGATATTGTGGAAAATAGCTGATCCCTCTTTTAACATTGGGATGGTCAAATGGCATCTGTGGATTTTGGGAAAGGTAGTTTCATGTCTCAGGGTAAGAATTAAATCTGTTAGAAAGTGGGTTTGAGAAATGAATTAACACTGGTTGATCTCTATAGTGAAAACAGGGATCATGGAAGTTGTAGTTTGGTATAGAAATCATAAGAATGTTATACAGAACATTTTCAGGATAAAGGGGACAGTTATGTTGTGGTGAAGAATGCATCTTAATTACCCCACTTGTACTCCCAAGGTGTTATTTCTTGTTTCCATCTGTCTTCTCCTTTTCCTAATAGGTTTAGCAGATGTGGAGGGGTTGTTGGATTTTCCTTTTGGTGAGGGAGATTCATAGGGTGGAAGGAAGGGTGTGATGCTGGAAATGCATTGGAGGGACACGGACTCCATGTCCTTGCCCTGTACTCCCTTATCATGTGTGTTCTGTGTTGTTTTCTGCACAGTAGTCCAGTTGGGACTCCTGGCATACCCAGGCCCTGCCATATGAATCAGTGGATTCCTGGTAGAAGGCAAGATGGCCCCTGTGGCCTCTTGATTTCTGTTAAGATGGATTTCTGAACTCTGATCAGGTGGGCAGAGGTTCAGAAGGCCGGCCTAGTTTCTTGGAACAGGGTAACCTTCTGGACAAGCCAGACCAATCAAGGTAGCATTGGCAGCGGTCAAGACTAGGTCTCAGGAGGGGTGTGGGTGACTGAAAGACCTCAATGAACACACAGAGTAAAGGACACTTACAAATCACTCCCAGTCAGGTGTGTATATATATTAAAAATACAAATAGATGTATTCAAGGCCTTTGAGTTTCAACACACAGTAATTATCAACAGTAATATTTTTAAACCAATACGATCCTACTACAATACATATATACAAGACCAAGTGGCCTAAAGGGTTAAACGCACAGAATGGGTCCACAACCTGTAAGGGAAGGAAGCAAGCAGTGCAAATTATCTTTAGAAAGTTCTGCAAAGTTCCATACCTAACTGAAAGGCAGTCCAGTCCTTACGTTGAGAGGAGCCTAGTGCTCAAATGTACTTTCAGGTGCTGGTGCACGCGATAGTGCAGAAGGGCGAAACCAGGGTCTCTTGTAGGGTCTGTAGCAGATCAGGAAGGTGGGTGAGGTGATGCAGACTAAGCTCCCGCTATTCGTGCAGGGTCTCCCCAACAGGGCAGAACAGGTTCCAGGAGTTGGGAATGGTTCGATAGCTCAGGCTCTCTGTGGAAAGGAGAGTGGCCCTCAGGGGACACTTGTGCGCAAAAATTAGTGGATGCGCTAGGTGACACCAGTAAAGTTTGCAAGTACTCACTGACCCCCGGCACACTCAAGATCAAACTTCGGGTGTCGAGCCCACTTTGGTTGCGGGTTCTAATGTGGCAGTTATGCGGCTTTCAGCTGCGAAGTTACAGCAGCGAAGTTACAGCGTTGGTTCTCAAACAGTGGTGATTTCTCCGGTCCTGCTGGATGGATCAGGCCAGATTCACTGTAGCAGGCTTCATAGCACAGAGGGGCAGAGCAGCAAGGCACCCGCAAAGTTCGTCACCACAGCTGGGTGACACAGTAACCACATGTACTCTGGTTCGGGTACTCTCTCTTTACTTCAGACCTGGGAATGCCAAGTGTACAAAATTCAGTGTGAGAGTGCCTTGAACACAGAGCTTGCGATGTCCTAAGTTACATGGGTCTCCTCGAAACGGCGGCGGTGTCAGAGCAAAGATCCTGCGCAAGCTGGTCAACCCACTGGTTGGGTCCGAGCCACTTCTGAGAATGCTTACTTTCAGGGTTCGATGAAGGTGCTGAGAATAGTTGGTCCCACTATTCTATTGGGCTGAAGCATCTTCGCAGGCCTTCTATTTTGATCAGATGCAGAGGGGTCCAGCGGGACAACTGTGGGCTCAGGGTGCCAAATCTTCCAGCGGGTCACCAGCGGTTCCTCGACTGGGCTTCTAAGTTTCAGGATACTTGGATCCTATCCTTTGTTCAGTGAGAACTCCAGAGATCGACCTGGTATGGGTGTTTAGAGCCCTCTCTTATTCAGAATCTCGCTCGCGCCAAAATGATGAGGACCCAGTGGGAGATCTACTCACATACAGGCACAACAGACGTGGACCAATCACGGACCACGGTGGTCCCAGTCATTCACAGCACACCAGACTCTCTGGCACCCAGGATGTGTATTGGAACTAGACAATCCAACCCACATCCTGGAAGCACACACACAAGGCAAGAAGAAGCTTGCGAAAGCTTGGCGTTTCGCGGGAGAATACATGCCGAAATAAGAACTGACCCAGGTCGGCTTGACCTGGAGAAGGTGAAGGGGCAAAATGGCCAAAGCGCAGGACAAAGAACCTTGTGGCATTGACCATTTTTGAGCCAGGCCAGCTTTCTGTGCCAACCGCGGTAAAGGCGGTTTGCATGGCAAGAAAGGGTTAAAAATACATGAAAAGATAAGCTGCCACCAGCCCTGTCCAAGACACATATGCACTTCTCATAAAAAATCCTTCGAGGGTGTCTAGGGCCTTTGGAAGTTACAGGAGACCCAAGCACACTGTACTGTAAGGTACATTGTGCACTTGTAACATGTTGCAGAAAGTTACAACATTGGAAAGGACTCAGGGAAACAAAGTCTCCCAGTACTGACTGTCTTTAAGGGCATGTCAGTTTCCCCATAATAAAGTGAGCGAAAAAGCCCACGGGAGTGCAGCTGAAGGCTGTGCTCCACTGGCAAAGTCAGACTATGGTGTTTAAACAGCAGCAAAAGTTGGGGAGTACACAACTGGAGTGAAAACTTCACATAAATGGGAATCTTTCCTAACAATTTCTATTGCCTGTTACCTTGTTTTCCCAAGTTCCTGGGAAACCCTGACTCTCTCCCTTCCCCTGACTGGCTGTTTGGTGGAAGAACCATATATGGCATTGTGGGGATGTCCAGGCCAGACTGGCTGGAGCATTCCCAGGTACTGTATGTCATGGGTAGAGCCTTGGGATGGAACCTGTTTGAATAGCGTGTGTGACCAATAAGCATTCTATGTTATGGGTGTCTGGTTTCTGTGTGTGTGACACAATGAATGAGACAGCCCTGCTTGAAACTGACATGAATGCAGTGTGGTGTGCTGAAAGGCTGGGTGCTTGCCCTAATCCACATTCCTTGTTATGGGTGTCTGGATGGAAGTGAATATCCTGAATGCATGTCAGTCTGATTGGCTGCCTGATTGCATGAATGACCTTCTCTGCGATTAGCTGACTGAGCCTGGCTCAACCAGAGTGAATGAGCGACAGATGTGTTTATCTGGGGAGCTCTCGCATCCCAATTTGTTCAGAAGCTGAAGTTGAAACTTAAAGCTGCTTATCCTTGAAGCACAGCTGGAAGAAGAAGAATTGCTGCTGCTTTCCTTTGACGAAATCGAAAAGCTGTCAAGTCTGTCGAGGACTGATCTGAGAGAGAACCTCACTAGGAGACCTCTCCCCGAGCTACAAGGGAACATCATGCAAAAGCTGATCCTCTTCGAGGTACCCTGGATGCCAGTACCGAAAGGCTGTCGACCAGTGAAAGGGTCCATCAAGACTCTTTAGGAAAATGCTCCACCTTTGACTAAGAACATTTTAACGATGAGCTCCCTTGCCATCACCGTCGAGCGATTTGTCCTGCTGGAGAAAGTCGAGGTTGTCGGCTACCGAGGAAAGTCCACCGGTGGGTTTCCTGCCACCAGACGCTGACAAAAACGTCCGCAGTCCGACCCATGGTTGGGTCCCGATCGCCAAAGCTATGCCGAGGTACGTGCTGAGACCGCAGCACCGACAAGCCAGAGGACTGCCAAAGCATCTCCCAAAACCTGACGCCCGCGGCTGGTCCTACACTCATCACTGAGTCTTCTTTGTGGCACCAAACTCTTTGCACCGAGGTGGACCGCATGCCTCATCTTCACAGGACTTCCATGATCAATCGAATGGCAGCTCCGGAGTGAAACACTCACTGAGACCATCAGCCTTGTGACTGCCGCCTCAGTTGAGTTAAAGAAGCATTAATCCTACGCGCTACCGGATAACAGGGGAGAAGGACGGCTGGCGGTGAGTCCTGCTTGCCCCCAGGAACAGCCGCTGTGGCTGTACCACGCTCCCACAGATCGTGCCGTGCCTTCGCTTGTCCTAGGTACTGGAGGACGACCGTGGCTTTGTTTCACTCCCCTGTTTCACTCCCCTCCCCAGCTGGATACTTGTGCCTGCCCAGAGCCCCAGAGCGTGGAACTATTGTGAAACGCTTGCCATGAACAACGCGATATGCAGTGATTATATCCCTGGTCCCTGCGTGGTGAGTGGCAAACCTCTGGAGTCTCCCCCCACCCACCCTCGCTTAGTACAAGTGGTGCACAGACCCCCTCCATACGGAACGTTGTGATCCTCACATGAGTCGTGTGCGGGCAGCGTACGAGTGAAAAGAAAAAGTGTACATCTACGTTTGTGTGATAATCTGTGGGCCTACATGAGAGCCGCAAAGTGGGAAGCTATGTGCCATTGTAATCGGTGCACAGGTGGAAAGGACTGTGGAGGCACTGGGTGGTTCCTTCACCTGTTTACCATCGAGCCCCAACACTGGTATGTGCACAGATCCAGTCGACACACCCACATTGTCCAAGGGGTGGCGGAGTGGTCACCCGAAAGAAGGGACAGGATCACCTATGCTCGGGTCCATGCACACTCATATAGGGCCCCAATGAGGAACACAAAATAACAATGGAGCGAAGCAAACCAGATTGATACCTCCCACCGGAGCAAAGTGTACCACTTGACCATAAGCAAAATAGGCTATTCAGAATAAATAGCTGTACCAAGCATTGGGAGGAAGTCCAAGCAGCACCCACCCAGGACTCGGCAGACGACCAAAGCAACTCATGACCACAAGCAGGCCGGACGGTGCGTAAGGTCAACCACAGATACCTACCCACCCCACATCAATCAGACCTCTGCCCACACGGTAGTGCTGACACCCGGCCAATAAACTGGAATCATTCTAGAGCCATCCGGGCACGCCTAAGTGCAGAGGGTTGGGCCCCGCAAACACCCCATGAACATTAAGGGAAGACTGGCCAGATACACCTATATCCCACCTCAGCCAACCCCAGGGTTCAAGACCAAAGAGAAAATGGAAGCCTCCGAGGTGGGTGCAGCAGCCAACAAAGGGGACATAGCAGCCCTCTTGAATGAAATAAAAAATATGGGTGCCAACCTGGGTGGTAAAATAGATAAAATAACACAGAGAATGGACAACATTGAGGAAAGATTAGAAGGAGTCGAGAATAATCAAGCCTCCATAGACACCCTCGAAACTCAAATGGACCTCAGAATACGAGAGATTGAGAAAAGAGAGGAGGAATTTTGACTAAAAATGGATGATTTGGAAAATAGCGAGAGAAGAAACAACCTGCGTTTTTTTGGCATTCTATAAACACGAAGGGGAAACGGAAAAAGACCTCAAAAAAACAATCCACAACATCATCAAAATCTTGACGGCGGACGAGGACATCAACGAACTTAAAACAGAGAGAATACACAGAGCCGGAGGCCCACCTGGCGGCCCAAGATCGATCCTCGCTAGATTCCACCGATACCAGGACAGAGCCAGGATACTGGAGAAATCCAGATCTGTAGGCCCCCTCACCCTTGGTGGAGCCCAGATAACCATCTTCCAGGACCTATCCTCGATCACCCTGACATTGAGACGCCTCTGTAATCCACTGACGAAGTGGCTTAAAGAGCAAGGCACCCGATACAGGTGGGGATACCCCTTCTCCCTCACTTTCGAGCACGGAACTAGCAGGATACAACTATGATCAGAAGAGGATATCTGTGACTGCATCGCAGAACTCCTTGGAACGGGCCCAAAGGAAGGAGATCGAGAAGGACCCGAACAATATAGAATGCAATGGGAACTCCAACTCCAAAGGCAACAGAGGTATAGAGAATACTTAGATAATTACAATCATAGGTACTGGTTAAATACATACCTTGGGTATCAACATGATAATGAAATTAAGCAGTCTTAGGGTTGGGCTACTTACAGTACATTCAGATTCTGTAAATTAGAGTGCTTGACAAGTTTGATTAGGATTAGTCAAATTTGTCAAAGAGCCAGGTTTTGATTGTTTTCTTAAAACGCTGGTGGGAGGGCTCATTTCTAATGTGGGCCAGTAACATATTCCAAAGTGATGGTGCAACTACTGTGAAGCTGGAGCCTCCCGCCCTTTTGCTCTTAAAATGCTGGTGGGACTGCTAATTTCTAATGTGGGCCGGTAACATATTCCAAAGTGATGGTGCAACTACTGTGAAGCTGGAGCCTCCTGCCCTTTTGCTCTTGTAGCGGGGGACATTCAGGGTAGGGCAGTGCTGGTGCTTGAGGAACAGGTGGATACCTTTTGGTTTATACTGTTATTCAGTTAGATGGGAGCATCATTAAGGATACATTTATGGGCAGTAATCAGGGTCATAAATTGGATTCTTGCTTTGACGGGGAGCCAATGAGTTTCTTTTCTGGTGTGGTAATTCCGTTTTAAGCCAAGGGCTTCCTCTAGGGCTTTATTTTGAAGTAGTTGTAGTTTCGAAATGTTAGTGGACTTGGTACCCAGTAGCACTATGTTACAGTAGTCTAGTTTTGAGAGGATGAGGGCTCAAGCTAGGGTAAGGCAGTTCTGAGAAATGAGGAATTGTCGACTAAGTGAGATGAGTTTTGTGGTATAGGCAGTGGATGAGGATAGGGCATTAATGTGCTTGGTCATGGTCAGGTTAGCATCTAGGTATATGCCTAGAGTTTTAACTTCTTTCGGGATTGAGATGGAGGTACTGTCAATATATATGGCAGAGTAGCTATCTCCCAGAGATTTTAGGCAGGCATGAGAGCCTACGATGAGGATCTCTGTTTTCTCATAATTTAAGCAAAGGTGTGTGCGTGGCCATCCAATTTTGGATGATTGCATAGATGTTGTTGATGGTGGTTGTGTTTTGTTTATAGTCTCCAGCGATGGAACTCAGTATCTGGGTGTTGTCAGCAAAGTTAGCATAGATGATTCCCATGACATCAAGTGCTGCAAAAAGTAATTTATTGTAAGTATTGTACAATGTAGGAGATAGGGGATACCTGAAGGTACTTTGATAGGATCAGCAGCCTCATCGCCAGTAAAGACTGTGGAGGTTCATTCCGATAAAAAGGATTTGATCCAAAGGGTGGCTTCTGGAGAAAAACGAAAGTTTTCAGCCAGAGTGTGGCACAAAATGTCGTGGTCTACCAAGTCGAACACCACTGAGACGTCAAGTAAGAGTAAGATGGCTACATTACCTGATTCTCAGATGCTGTCCATTTGGATTTATAACTCTAGAAATGCTGTTTCCGTGCTGTGTTTAGGGCGGAAACATGATTGTCTGGCTCCTAACAGCTGGTTGCTTTCCAAGAAGTGTTGGATTTGAGTATAGGCTACTTGGTCAATTGTCTTCAGAAGGAAGGGAACAGTAGTGATAGGGTGATAGTTGGTAGGTATAGCAGGGTTGAGGGGAGGTTTCTTGAGAAGTGGGGTTACCCAGGTTGCTTTGATGTCGGACGGGACTGAGGTGGATGTAAATGAGGCATTGGTAAAGTCTGTGATAATGGGCACTATGGCTGGTGCACATAGTTTGACCAACCTGGCGTGGAAACTGTCGACTTTGCAATTGGAGGGTTTGAGGGTGAAGATGGTAGCCAAGACTTGATCCTGGGAAACGTTACTGAATTTTAATTGGGGTACCAAAGTGACAGTATTAATGCTAGGTAAGTGAGAAGGCATATTTCTGCTGGATAGTACATTTCTTTTGTTATTTATTTTCTCTTGCAAAGTAAGGATTTTGTGTGCCGGTGCATTTTGAAAGGTGGTACACCAGGCTTTGTCTGAGTGGGCAGATGCTATAATGGGTATGGGAGATTCTAACTCCTTAAGTATGGAGAATAATTCTTTAGCATTTGAGGAGGCGCTAGTGATGCAGGTGTTAAGGGAATTTGCTTTATGAGCTACCACTGTCGATTTGTACATTTTAGTGGTTGTGGCAAACGCAAAAGCTGTATTGTTGGAGGGGTTCTTGTTGTGTAGGTGCTCCAAGGCTCTTTTGTTTTTTTCGTAGGAGTACCAGTTCTTCATCAAACCAGAAGTTAACTAGCTTCGGTTTGTGCTGGATTTTGGATGTGAGAGGGGATACTGGGTCGAGGGTAGTTTTGAGGCAGGCGTGGCTATGCTATCGGGGTTAGTATCTGCGGATGAGTGGGTCTTCTACACGTCTGTGAGTATAGGGATGAGATTTTCTGCTGTGAGCTTACAGGTATTTCTAATGGAAATAGGTCTATGACTGGCCAGTGGTAAGTCTTGTGGCTTCATGGTGTGGAAGTAAAATTGTATTAAGAATTGGTCAGACCAGGTAACATCCGAGATGGATTCTAGGTTTATAGTTGCATAGAGGATTCTACCTTTAGTGTGAGTTGGAGCGTTGGCAATTTGTGTGAAGTGCAGGTCATGGAGGGCCGAGGATTGGACAGTAGCTTTACGGTCATGTTTGTCGTCAAATCCAAGGTTAATATCTCCTAAAATAATACATTTGGTCAGTGGTTTCAAGAGGGGAGTGATGCGCAAAGGATGTGAAGTATGGGTTTGTTGGTGGTATAAGGTTGTCTATACATGAATAAGAAATTAAAAGTGGTTTTCGGGTCTGTGGCAAGCTTCAAGAGCAGGAGTTCAAATCCTGGAACTGGATCAATGGGGCATGATCTAAACTGCATAGTGATTTTGTAGATTATTGCTACTCTACCCCCTATGTTATCCTGGCGATCTGTCCTGAGGATAGTATAGTTGGGGAGGA
Source organism: Ambystoma mexicanum (assembly GCF_040938575.1). Taxonomy (NCBI): domain Eukaryota; kingdom Metazoa; phylum Chordata; class Amphibia; order Caudata; family Ambystomatidae; genus Ambystoma; species Ambystoma mexicanum. The sequence continues at coordinate 1,439,860,052 of NC_090929.1, read as the reverse complement.
TGGCTAGTGCGAGAGATGGGCCTGAAGCCAGTTGTAGCCATACATTCTGTGATAGCTAGGGAGTCTAGATTATGATCCAGACGTAAATTGTGGATATCAGTGGCATGTGCTCCTATGGAACGTGCGTTTAACAGTGCACCTTTGAGTCTGGTGTTGGAGGCTGTTGTGTGAAGTGGGGAATCCAAATCAGTGGTGGTGGGGGCTATTAGGATGGGAACCTTGGGTGATATCATCCCTTGCTCCTGCTGTGGCCAGAGGGGTTCATCATGTAATATGCTAGCTCGTGTGTATAACAGTATGATGTTAGTGGTATGTGAGGGATCAGTGGGAGTGAGGGTAGTGGGGTAGGTATGATGGTAGTTCTGGCCTGTTCGTGACGAAAGTCTGGCATGTCTGGCTGGTCCTAGTACGGGTATGGTGCTGTAGTGCTGGGTTACTAATGTTGTGATGCTGGGGCACACAAGACAAGTTGTGTCTGTGTATGAAGCAGTGTTTGCTGGCTGTGCAGTTATATTCGCTGCTGTATCAGAACAATTGGAGCGAGTATACAGCTTGCATGTCTGTTTAAGGGGTGTGGTCGTTTTACGGGTGGTATTGGGTTATGCTCGGAGGGCATTTCGGTAGGCATAGATAAAGGTTATTGGAACTGTGTGGGGGTGGTTGGCTGATTAGTTTGGAAAGATGAGAGGGGCTCAGGTATAGGGCTAGTTACTAGGGTGATGGTGGTGTTGCTGGTCGAGTGTTCTAGGACTTCAGTGGGGCTGGGGTAACTGGTTAATAGCCAATCATCTGATATTGGCGTAAAGGAAACTGCAAATGGGGAGGCTTTAGGGAGGAAGGGAGTAGGGCATGGGGTAAGGGTATGGCGTAGGCAATAGAGACGTACAAGGCCGTTTCTGACCTGCATGTATGCTTCCACACACTGCCAAGCGCTGGGTGTGCCTTGGTACAAATTATCCCAGGGGGCAGTGGTTTCCTTCGGTACATGCAGCGGGCAGATGGTGAGAGGAGCCTTACCTTCTTGTCACTATATTCCAGTTTTAACAATTACTGGGTGTGCGGTGTGTCTAATTGTTGGCCTAGACATGGGCCAGTCGTAGTCTTGGAGACTAGGTACTCCATGCCTGAGGGCAGGGGTGGCACTGGTGATGGCCATTTGAGGATGGGAGGGTTGGCAGAAAGGTTCCATGGGGGTAAGCACACTCTTCTAACTGATTGGCAGCGATATGGTTTTCTGGTATCAGAGGTACAGGTAACTAGTCATGGGTGTAAAATGGTGCAGTGCTATGGTGAGCAGATAACACAATATAGGCGTAAATGCTTACCACATGCTAACAAGTACCATGGGTGTTTAGTTTAAACTCATTTAAGCATAATACAGGTGCCACCAAGTACATATTTAGTATTTATAAATTGGGTTTCTAGCAGTGCTAAGTTGGGGTAATGCACGTAGGTACAATCAGAGGGTCCTCAACACAAATATCTGTAAGTTATGTAGGCAGTATGAGGCTATAGGGCTCAACAAAGTAGGTCATGCTAATGCAAGTGTTATTAGGCATTTCTAGGGGCATTGGAATAGTAACATAGCAAAATACAGGTCCATGGTAGTATAAATCGGCAGCTATTGCTCAAGTATTACCAGTCTTAGTGGACGATAAGGAATGGCAGTATGTACTATAGTGAACCTTGACTTGAAAATCGGAAAAAAGCCAAACAAAAAAGAAGCGTACACAGCCAGTGGGTTGGCAAGCAACCTGAGGGACCGTTGTGTTTTAAAGTGAACGCTGCAGGCATGTGGATGAAACGCGAAGGAAGCCAGACCCGTGAATGAACTTTAAAGTGAAATACAGCTGCAAGATAAGGCATACTAAGTAATGGAGTGGTCCAGTGAAAGGAAGTAGCCCATTCGAAAGTCTCAGTGAAAGGTGCAATGTTTGAAACAAAAGGGCGAACAAACAGCCAGAGTGAAAGTAAATAGTGAACGTTGAATTAAATTGGTTCTGCAGTGGTCTATAATGAAAGCCACTTACTGTCATGATCCCTGCTTCCAAGTGGTCAGGACTTGCCCCACGACCTTGGAAGCAGGCCCATAACTCTGATCCCAGGAACCAGCCAGTCCCGATTGGGACCTTTTGGACCTTGTCCTTGCGTCAGTGGCGCCAGGCTCATGATGGTGACCGGTCCCGGCACTGGAAGCGCCGGGCTCATATCTCATATTAGGTAAGAGTGCTTGGTGGACCTACCTGTAGCAGACCATGCTGCTTACTTACCAGCTAACTGGTCTCCTGATCCTTCTCTGCCTGGGACTACTTTTGTGTCTGGGTGGAGCAGGAGTCACACCCTGGAAGCAGAACACAGGAACTCTTCTAGAAATCTGGAACTCTTTTCTTACCTGGGTGGGGCCGTGGAAGAAGACGCCTAAGCACTACAGAAGGCTATTTAAATCACACCCGATTGGTTTCACGTGCTTCGCGTTATTCTGCATCTGCAGCAGGACGCTCACTGTGTCAGCTCCAGGAAACCTCCAGCTCCAGATCCTGTGAATACAAAATAACCTGCTGGGATCCAACCTTCAGTCTTCTTCAGTCTTCTGCAGCTCCTGCAAGACAAGGGCACAGGTTAGGCTAAGGCAAAGGCAGCGAATCTACTTACCTAATCCAACGGCAGCATCCGAAGCGCCTTTTTCTGCCTTTCTCTTCCGGCATCCGACATCTGCAAAGAGAAAGAACATCGGTCAGTAATATTTAACTACAGAGTCTGCTTACCTGTGGTACGCCCATACCAACTCAGCTCGCGCTGCATTCCGGCACCTGCAAGGCAAGATATTTCGGTTAGTAACGCTTAGTTACAAGACTGCTCACCTGTGTTACGTTTGCTTCCAATCTGTTCGCGCGGCTCCTCGGCACCTGCAAAGACAAAAGAGACATTACGGTGCATTCTAGAGCGCTAGAACAGTCTCTCTACTTACGTGCCATTAGAAGGATAATCTTCATCGCCACAGCATCTGAAAAGGGAAAAGACATTGGCCCTCATTACGACCCTGGCGGAAAGCAACCGACCGGACCGCCATAGCGTAAATAGCGTTTCCGCCATTGCACGACGGAGCAAAGTGCGGCTCATTCCGACCCATCGGGCACGAGCACCACGCCATGGCGGAAGTGCAAAGTCCGCGATGGCGGAAATGACCCCAAAACGGCCCACACCGCCGCCGTACGGCGCCCTAGGTGCAATTCCGCCACCCCTCTTAGCAGTCACCGCAATTAGCGGCAATCGGAAAGTACGGTGACCGTAAATATACGGAAACGGAAGTAAAAACATGGTCCCGGAACGGGAAACATCACGCCGTACACCTATAAAAACACTATTTCCACACAACCATTAAAAATACTACCCTGAGACACATCCCAACCCGACATCCACCCTAGTGAAACCAAGAAAAATGGGAAAAGTAGCGAAGAAAGCGTGCGACCGCAAGCGGCAGGTCCACTTCTCCCGTGAGGAACTCACCGTGCTCACAGAGACCCTCCAGGAGAATGCTGCCATCGTCTTTCTCCACGCAAATGACCAGGACGGCACTTGCGAACAAGAAGGCCATATGGGCCCTGGTGGCACAACGGGTAAGTGCGGTGGGGACCGCACCCCGCAACCCACAGCAATGCAGAAAGCGATGGGACGACTTGCGGATACGCGTCCGTAGCATACTTTCTGCCAACCGCAACATTGCCACAGCTACCGGGGGAGGATCGGAATCACCCATCAAGCTGACCCGCTGGGAAGAAATCTGTGCCTCCACCATTGGAATGGAGAGTATCGAGGGAGTCGGAGGGATGGAGAAAGGAGTGCAGACATCCGAAGAATCAGGTAGGTGTCCCAAATAAAACAATGCTAAAACCACAATTTCCAATCATGTGAAGTACCACGTGTCCACATAGTGCAACAGTAACACATGTCCAGGAGAACGGCCACATACATAGGCCCGATAGCACACTTTAAAACTCACATTAAATACATAAATAATTAAAAATCCTAAAAACACCCTCTACACGTGCAGCAGGCACACCCTAACTGCAGGCTGCAAAACAACTGCACCCTCACTCCACACAGAAAAGAAACCACCTCCAAGGCCCCAACCCAAATCACCCTCAGGTACCACCCCAATGCATGTGATACATTGCCATTCCAATTCCCACAGACCCATCAATAACGCTCGCCCTCTTCTACTCCACCACAGGGTCCGATTCAAACGACGAGCTCCAGGACACCCCTACCAGCACACCTGCAAAGAGGGCCAAGACCGACGGCCAAAGACCCTCCACCTCAGCTGCACGCATCAAGACACGGCAGCAGGACAAATCAAGTGGCAGCACACAGGAGGGAACTCCAACAGGCACCCCAGCAGCCAGCATGCCCACAACAGCACCACCACAGGTCCCCCCAATGGATGCCACAGTAGGCACTGCTTCTGGTGGCAGCAGCACCATAGGTGACACTGCATTAATGGCAGCATGCTCAGACACAGAAAACGGGGATGTCGAAGTCAGATCCATCCATGACCTGTCTCAATCCCCCTGTCTGTTCCATCCCGTACACCATGAGGATACCACGCAGGGGCACCCACAAGACGACGACTGGCCATCCCCCACAAGCCCTGTGGCAAGGCAACATGAGGTGACCAGCCCCTCTGTGACACCACCGCAAATGGCCATGGCCCAGCAGAGGCAACAGTCCCTCGACCAGGTAATCGTGCAACAGCAGCAACTGGCCACGCTCCTCAAGGACCATGCTGATGAATGTGGGGGTACTAAGGCAGCCATAGAAACATCAACTGAGACACTTAGGGCAGAAATGGAGAGAAGTACAGAGACACTAAGGGCACAATTGGAGAGTAGCACCGAGAGCCTGAGAGTACAAATGGAGAGAAGCACCGAGAGCCTGAGGGGGGAACTGCATGCGACGTCCAAAGACGTATGTGCCGAACTTGCCGCTGTGCGCCGTGTGCTCACTGAGCTCTCACAAACCCTTAGGGACATGCATGGACGTGAGCAGGCAGAGACATCATCCGTTGCAAGTTCCGTCCAGGGCAGCCCCCAACGTAGATCAGGGAGGAACCTGCGCTCCACAGGCAGGGGTGCCCCTGATAGCCGGAGAGGGGGCTTGCAATAGTGACTGCCCACTGACAATGAGCATCTATGGACACTGGTGTTCGGGGGGGAGGTAGGAGGGTGGAGGGGGTGTGTTGGGCTCACTTGGGTGGCGGGTCGATGGGGTGTGTAACATGATTTCACATATGCCATAAACAATGCACGATTATCCAATGAGATGTGTGGACATTGATCTTTGTGTTCGAGGCCATTATATGCGTACAGTCCATATTGTGCATGTCCCAGACACACACAGTGCCACAAGTCCCGTGTCCATGTATCAGCCACCAGGCGTGAGTGCTAGAAGCATGCATCTATGATATGCTGACGAATGTCACGGCCCTCCTGTGCCTCGGGGACTCCTTGAGGTGCTGCCACATCCCCACCCTCATCATGACCATCTTCAGGTGCTTGCAGTTCTGCGTCAGGGGGCATGGGCACATTTCTACGTACGCACATGTTGTGTAGCATGACACATGCCATGACCATCTTTGCAACCTTCTCATGGCGGTACAGGAGTGCCCCGCCAGACCTGCTGAGGCAGCGGAAACGAGTCTTCAGTAGGCCGAATGCCTGTTCTATGACTACACGGGTACGTGAGTGGGCATGGTTGTAGTCCTCCTCATGCTGGTCCCGTGGGTTCCGGAGTGGTGTAAGGAGCCATCTCTTCAGTGGATACCCGGCATCACCTGTATGTGGACAATAAAGGATGTTTGAGGAATGCCATTGCTACGTACGCACCCCCCCCCTTCCTGCTAGGTCATTGGCGCATCACATACCCCACATCATCATGCTTGAAATGAGACTCACCGAGTAGCCAGGATCTGTTCCCTGCGTGTCGCTCCATGTAGCGTGGTATTGTAGAGTTCCTCAAGACCATAGAATCATGGGTTGATCCAGGGAATCGGGCACAACAATGTGTAATGATCCTGTTGGAGTCACACACCATTTGTACATTTAGAGAATGAAATTGTTTTCGGTTGCGGTACTGGGCCTCCATGGCATGTGGGACGACCAATTCCACATGGGTGCAGTCGATGGCACCAATGCAACCCGGTATGCCGGCAAGTGCATGGAATCCCACTTTTGTGTTTGTAATTTCCTGCTCCGAGCGTGGTAGAGAGATGTAGTCGTCTGCGTGCCTCAGGAGGGCATCGAGCACTTGCAATAGTGTCCGTGAGAACAGTGGCTGTGAAATGCCATGCAACTGTCCGACTGTGTGCTGGTAGGTGCCTGTGGCCAGGAAGTGTAGTACAGACACCACCTTCAGTAGGGGTGGGATGGCGGTTGGGCTATCTATCATGCTGGCAAGGTCAGCCTGTGTCATGTCCACAATGGCGGTTATGGTGTCCCGGTCCAAACGGTAGAGGGTGTGGATCTGCTCATCAGTGAGGTCGAACGGATGTGCTCGGAGGCGTGGGATTGCGGGCTGCCTGCGTGGTGGTAGTGGCTGTGCTGGTGGCCCTTGCCGGCCCTGCCTTGCCCTCCTCCTCCTCCTGCGTCTCCTCCGTGCGGCCGGTTGTAGTCAGTTTCGTCTTCTTCTTGAAGTTGGAGTACTTGCAGTGCTATCAGGTCCCCCAGGGCCAACATGGCTAGTCCTGCCGGTAGCATTTCGGAGTGGGTGTGGTTGTGGGAGGGGGTTGGGTGTGCAATTTATGTGTTTCCAGGCTGTATGGCCTCCACCTGTGGTGATTCATTCCACCTGTGCAAGCTGCTCTCCCCTTTGGGCGAGCACGTCCCGCACACAACGCTGCAATTCGACGAATGGCATCTTGCCATTGCAATCATGTATTTGTACCCGATGGCAGTGTTACATTGGTTGATATGTTCATTCTGCTTTGGTCCCATTGTTTCACATGCTATCTTTGCAGTCGCGAACAGACTTGTGAAGGGTCAGTGGAACGTAGTACTCGAGTAACGGTGGACCCTCATGCAACACTGCACCGAGGTTCACCGACGGGCGGGGCGTCCCATTTGTGAGTGAAGGCAGTTGCCATTTTCACACACAGCCGCACTAGATGGATTAATTTGTGATTTCGAGCGGCCACAGGTGCCTTTTCGACGTGATGTTGCAAATGAGGAATTCGAAGGACGGCGCTTTCGGTTTTCAGCTAGCGGCGAGGAGATGCCCACAGGTCTGACTGCAAATATAACGTTCTATTGTTCAATGTCCTTGGGACAGGGGCCATGGCGAGGATGCAATGATTGATATGAATAGTATGGGATGCGCAATAGCGAAGTGGGCGATCAGGCCGGAAGTTCCCAATTACATGTTGCTTCACAACACTGGAATTACGGGCTGGGGCACAGTGGATTTTGCAGGCTGCATTACGCACAGACTCAATGGAAGTTTCACATGTCATGTGAGTATGGAAGCAGGCGTTTGTGATGGTGTTTTCACCTCGATATAGATAGTTATGATTCGCAAGTGGTTTTTGGTTGGTGATGATCCTTTGGAGTGGGCTAGCATGCATATGGCTGTGGATTTGGTGTGATCATTGAAGTGAGTAATTCAAATGTAGTTCTGATGGCCATACTATTCTTTTTCATTTCGTTTGGGTGACAGGTATCTCCTCCCCTTTTGCCACTGCCATCTGTATGCCACTCCTGCAGATGGATTTTACTCCCGACACCTGCTGCTTCGTGTTCATCAGTGGAGCAGCATTACGATCTTATGGGACGATCGCCGATGGGCCACATGCCCTTACGCAGTACTAGTGGCTAGGAGCAACATTTCGGCCTTTCAGCTGGACTAGTGCCTCCCTATTGGGACGGCCCTGCGGGTCGAGGCGCTTCCATGTTGCCTTTTCGTACGAGAATGTAGCCCCTGTGTGCCATGAGGGTACAGGGCGTCACACGAGATGTAGCTGGTCATTTATTGCGGATGCAGCCCACAATGGTGAAATGTATTTTGGAGTTCATGGCCTGATGGCTGTATGGGCTTGGTGAATTTGTTGTGCATTAAATTCCTATTCTGATATGAACCGTGTAGCGTTCTTCTTTGCAGCTGATGTGTCATATTCCTATTTGTGGAGCGATGTATTGTGAGAAGATCTGCATTGGGTTCCAGCTTCGGAGTATAGTTGCGTGGTACTGTGCTGGGCGCGTTTGCCTACGAAGCCCAGTGAGGTCAGGGATGAGGGCTGCCAATGTGACTGTTTTGATGATGTGATGCTCAGGGGCGGGGGAATGGCTTTTGTGTAACAGATGCCGGTCAGCCAGTTGGATTGGTGGTATGATGTGATTATCAGAATATGGCTGGTCACAGGTGCCTGTGTTTGCGTGCGTTTCTTGGAGGGAGACTGAGGTCATGTCCATTTGTGTGGCTTCTGTATTCGTGCCATCTGTGCCCTGCAGCTCCCATTGGCCCCTCTTGAGATTCATTTGTTCGTTGGCAGGCATGGATGACTTGTACATTTCATTGGTTGCATTGTGTGGCTTCATTGCACCTATGGGGAGTTGTACAATGTGGCCAGGGAGCGGTGTACAGGCACTCAGTAGGGCCGTTTACGGTTGGTTCGCGATGCCGTACTTCTCGCCATGGCGGAATGGTACTTTCCGCCGTGCTTGATGGCGTTAGGTGCATGTCCGCTGGGGTCAGAATTTGCGTACCGTTGCGCCATGGTGGTATTTGCGGTTTGGCATGGCGCGCGCGTACTTGGTGCAGTTAGCGTTGCCGTTCACTGCGGTGTCGCTAATGGCATCGTACTTTGCGGTGACGGGTCTTAATCGCACCGAGCGCTATTCGATGGCGGTGTTGCATTTCCGCCATCGTTTTTCGATTTCCGCCAGGGTCGTAATGAGGGCCATAGACTTTAAAGACTTAAGACTTTTGAAAGAGAAGAGAACAATCTAAAAGGAACTTTATTACTTACAAGGCACGCTCGTGCATTAACGGCGTCTTCGCTCTCAGCAAATCCTCTGCTATCAAGAGGCAGAGCTCGCATCCAGTGAAGCAACTGGACCCAGCGCCCCTGCACAAGACGCAGGATGGAGAGCCCGGCAATTACCTATATAAGGTAAGCGCAATATCAACCCAGTTCCACGGGGAAAGAAAGGGCGAGAGGGGCAAGGAACTTTCCAAACCTTCCAAACACTAATACCTTGGTTTACCCTTGCAGACATCCCACTCTTCAGCTTAAACTGTCGGTTGGAAGGGGGCCCAGTCCGGGAGCAAAACGAACCCTGCGCCTAACACTGAAGACAGTATCCTCGCCAGTTCAAGACCTGCGCCTCCGGGGGAACCAGGTGAGCGTTACACTTACATTCGAAAGACTTCAACATCTGAAGGTGGTGCAAGCCCGATGGAGGCAGACCCGATATGTATATTAAGCTTGTGGAAGGGAGTCCCCTAGCAAATTTGTGTGGACTCTATCGTGAGAGGTCTGAGCCCGGCAGAGGGGGACCTTTGTGAACGTTTTGGTTGAAACATTATTTTGAAAGCCAGAGTAAGGAACTTTAAACATGGAAGGTCATTCAGGCCTCGACCCACGGTTATAAACTGTGCACTGTGTTGGAAACTGAGCCATAGTGTGTCATCCTGCCTTCAAGGATCGCCTTACCTCATGCAGCCTAACGTGGGGAGGAGAGCTGGTTCAGCCACATTATCATTTGAGCACTGACTTTTCCTTTTGCACACATTTTCTCCTTTTTACATTTTCTGTGCAAGAAATAGGGAAGGCATTAGGTATTGTTAGTATAGGCAATTTCTGATTTATCAGACTCCACTAGGACTGTTTTGTTTATCGTTTGATGGTCGAGACTAGGGCAGAGTAGGAGTTTCTTCAACCCCAACATTATCAATAAAGGTTTTATAAATTGTATCCATTGTGTCAGTGTCAATACTTGTGATACCATCCCTTCCCTACATAACAAGGTTATACATGAAATCCTTTTGCTATTACTAACTTGTAATCTATTTAATATTACTAAAGGAAACATTTGAACTTTGTACTTGTTCTCAACAATCATTCATAGATATCAATTGTTACCCAAAGCATGTATTGCACCATAACCACTCCTATCAATACTTTCATTCAGTAAGTAACTTAGCATGCTATTCAAAATTTGTAAATGCTCAACGGAGCATTAGCTGTCCAGTAATACAGACTGGACTGTAAATGGGTCGTAATTACATTTTGCTTACTTGCACCCTATGTACTTTCCTATTTGTTCAATTGATTACTCGGTTACTTACTATTTCCCAAATATGCAATAACATTAATAATAGAAAAGAGGAGATAGCTGCATCGTGTACATTTATCCCTGTCCGATGTTCCAAGTAATGAATGCTTCCGGTTGGGCCTTGGTTATTTATGATGTTCTTAGAATGACTTTGGGGCTCATTACAAGTTTGCTGGTATTCTGGTGGTAAATCCACCAGAATACTGGCAAACAGATTTATCTACCACCACTCGGTCCAGTGGAATGCGGACCGGATTATGAGTGGCGGCAGTTGGTGTAACTTCCCATTTCATGGAGACCCATTGGACTCCATGGGGGATTTTGCCAGTATTACAGTTGCCAATTTTACTAGCGCCTGTAATACCGGTGATGTTTGCCATTAAGGTGGCGGAATGACCTCCAACTCTTAGCTGGAAGTCATTCCACTTCCTCACTGGCAACCTCGTAGTTGGCTGGGGCAGTAATGTGCTGGTATACGTTAATACAGTCGTGTTACTGTATGGTGGCTTGGAAGGTCGACATCCACACATTTTTAAATTTGAGTTATTTCTTTCACTGGACACCGTCATTATTTATATGGATTAACTTGGTTTATGTTTCAGACATTTTTATTCATTGTTCATCTTCAAAGCATTTCAAGTCATTTTTCTAAATGAAAACCAAGATTTCACACACCAAGTGTCACCTATTCAAAATATTTCCCTCAAAGATGTCACCAAATGGTCCACACTAACTTTTACTAAATGTGACAGAACTCAATCATCCGACCAAGCAGAAACTATTTCTGAATTGAAAGATGACATTTTCCTACATCCAAAAAAGTCCAACAGGGAAAAAGAAGAAAGAAAAATGCAAAACAAATATAGATCATGTCCTTATTGTCTAATGCAGTCAACAAAATAACGGTAAATTAATTGATCTAAAAAAGGGGAATTTTAAATTATTTTCACATGATAGGAACTGCTTCTCTGTTATTTGCATAATGAGGAAGCCAACATGTACCTTTTGAATATTTATGGACAAATCTCCTATCACTAGTCCTGCCAGGTTGTAGAGTCAGCATGGTGGGAAATGTCAATCCTTATAAAAGCATTTAATATGAACGATCCAATGGATCAATAATTCACCTTTTTCTCTTCTTTGCACCAGCGCTATTAAGGACTACAATTCCTCTTCAACAACTGCCCATACATTCCCCAAACCTCAAATCCAACAAAAGAGGCGATTTCTTTCTCAGATCAAGCCTGAATTCTCTTGTTGATTAATATGTTCAAACTATCTGCCAGCAGATATGGTGTATACATTAATATATTCTAGAAGGATTCTTTCAAGACAATGTTTTTCAAATGTGCACACTATTGTAGAGGAGGCGCCAAATGCCTATACCGGAAGTCCCGCCCCCATTTTGCCTATATGTTTGAAACTGGAAATTGCAACATGCGCAAAACCAGTGATGGTACCTATACCACAAAGAGTCGTTGACACAAGGTATCCATTGAGAAAACCCCACATGATGTATCTGCGAGGAAATGACAGTCTTCTGAAGCAAATTCCGGAAGAAGTGTGAAGATGAGTGAAAGAGAAGACTGGTGACGTTACATGAAGCAGAAATGATGCACCCAGAAGAGATGCCAATGAAGAAGGTATATAGACCTTATAGATTCTGATGGCGAAGTGAAGAATTGAGTGACATTGCATGTGCGGGAATGAAGATTGCACATGCGAAAAGCACTGAAGAAAATGCAAATCGTTTTATAACTGGACAGATGCCGAAACGCAAGTAGACTAAGTAATCACAGAGCTGGCTATACGTAGTGAATAGACTGCAGGCGGTGCCGCCAATATATATTTTTATGTTTGGAATCTGGATGTTCCATGGCATATTTTTAGTAAACTAAGAACCCCACGACCAAAAGGACTGGTAGTGTGGCGCAACAAAGAAAAACAGCAGACGATGAAGGAAGATTTGAGAAGGCTTGTCTGCCCAGTGTCAAGGGTTGAGGCAGCCAAGAAACTAGTCATCTATTTGAGAAGATCCAATGAACGTGAGAAGTGAGATGTGCTCCTGTTTGAGGTGCAATGGAAAAACACTATGGGTGCCAAGTCTTATTCATTTAAATGTATTAAATATGAAGAAAGGGAGTTCAACCGCGGTCTTCTGCTACATGGTCCAGATGAAAATAGACTTTGGGCAAAACACAATGAGACTAGAGATAAGGCTGTGCTCACACACCCTTTTATTCTCAGGCACAGTGAAACTTCCAAGGCCGAGTTCAAAAGACAATTTTAATGGTAGACAGTTGGAGAGATGATGGATGGTGGGCTAATTGGGTGGGAAGGCATGGACAAGCCAACCCACAAGCACCTGGAGTACCAGCTTGTGTGCTGCTAGCGAGTGGAATACTCAAGAAGGGTACAAGCGTGCCAACCAATCATAGAGGGCCATGTAGCAGAGAGAGAGCTATTGTTTGAAAGCCAATGAAACGTTGTTTATTCTATGACTTGGAAGATGACTTGCACTAGGGGTGGGCATAGCTGTCCACCTGACCTTAGAGATCCAATCATAATCCTATCCCTTATAGAAAGTATACCTAGATGGTCCCCTTAAGTCTAGCACAACTTCAAGTAGGTTTTCTTATTTTGCCACATAGTATGATGTCAGTGATGACGAATTTTGTTATATAAATGTGTTTTTTATGCAAAATGTTTGAGAATGCTTGTAAGATGTCCGTTGATGTCCGCTGTACTCCCTGTTTTAGACAATTGCATATAAAACAGTTATGTTTTTGCCAACTACCTGAGCTGGTCTTATTATTGATGTCAGAGTAGGATCTGCATCCCCACCCATCCCATATAGCGCTACCTCGCTTAAAGGGCCTGCGGGTTCACAATCATCTGGGATGCCATGAAACCCTCCATAGGAAGCACACTCATTGGCTTATGAAAATTATATTATTAAAAAAGAAATAGAATATCTAGAAAAAAGATTTAAGACTTATAGATTTTAGACATGTTTTTTAAATCCAATACAATGTCTGTACACTTCAAATCTCTCAAATATAATTACACTAAACTAATCAATAATATAGCAGAAGTATGGATTCAAGCACAAAACACTAAACAACTCTGCTTTACTAATAAATTAGCACATTTACTAGATAACTACCTGAAATAATAATCAGCCTGCAGGACCATTGCTTCCTTCAATACCGCAAGAGGTACTCTCATCACCAAAACTGCAACTTTGCTGATACACTACAAACCTTCAATCATAACTTATCATCTGAATCACCAACCCACTGAATAAGCTTTTAGAGAACTATTTAAAAGACAATGCAAATAAAATGGAAATGTGATTCTTTTAAATATCTATGAATCCAAATCTTTCACAAAGTGGAAGAAACATTTGTTGTAGAAGAGTCTCATTGTGTAAAATGGTAATTCTACCTAGACTGTTGTATTTACTTACTACTATTCCTGATATGATAAAACAGATAGGCCCTCATTACGACCCTGGCGGATTTTTTCCGCCATCGGCGGACTTTTCCGCCATGGCGCAAAGTCCCTTTACGCCATGGCGGATGGCGGACTTACCGCCCCATTCCGAGGTTGGCGGGGCGGTAAGTCCCCATTGTCCCATTTACCCTTCCCCATTCCCATTTCGGCCCCATAGGGCTCAATGGGAGTGGGGAAGGCGTTAATTACGCCACCGTACACTACGGTGGCGTAATTAACGCCGAGTTCCCATAGCGCCATGGATTTTTACGCCCGCAAAAAGCGGGCGGAAAAATGTCCATGGCGCTCTGGAAACTCGTAGTTGGCGGTAAGGGGTCGGCGCAGCTAACGCTGGCGTAAACCCCTTACCGCCAGGGTCGTAATGAGGGCCATAATCTTTTGAATGTTGGGTACTAAAATAGTGGTACTGTTTAGGTGAACAGGTAAGGTGGCGTTGGGGACTCTGTGGGGATTACACAAGGAAGAGGGACTGGCAGTACCAGATTTTGAGGTTTTGGGAGCTGATGGGTGACATACAGAACAAATGCATAGTCAATGTTTTGCAATCAGTATGCAAATGGGTATCTCTGAAGTTTTGCATGATGGGTGGTTATAGCCCAGAACTACCGTTCACTTTAGACATTACGATTTTAAGCACACTTAGAAATAAGAGTCTTTTGACTTTGCAGACTAAGGGATGCAGAAATATGGGGGATTTTTTCAAGTATAGAGTTTTATTTACATTCGAGTAATGGTCGTGCAATTACGGAATTATAAAGGGACACTCTCTGTCTTCTGGCAGGGTGGTAAGGAGAATGGCGGAATTATGGGATAGCATTCTTGATGAGCCTGAAACGAATATGTTACCTCAAGCTCTCCTTGAGATAGGGGATGTAAGGGACTGGTTTCAACCATCTATGGGACGTTGGTCAATGGAAGACCCTCCCCCCCTGTTGTTGACAGTAAAATCCAAGCCGAAAAGTGATAAGTGCTGTGAGACCAGGAGGGGTGCGGGATGTGGGAACAGGTGAAGGAGGTATCGAGAAATGCTCGCTTCAAGCTGGTTTAATATAATTTTCTGCACAGTGTATATATGAGACCAGCAAAGGTGCATGCCATTAATAAACACTTGCCACATAGTTGTCCTAGATGCAGCCGGGATTCAGCAGGATTATGGCATGTGGTGTGGGAATGTGCAATTATCCAGACCTACTGGAGGGAGGTGGTGGATAGAATAAATGTTACTTCGCAGTTCATTACAACGCACATCAAAGATATGTTTAGTTGGGAATTTGCCCCGGGGTAAAAAGGGGAAACATACAAATGTAAGATTGCAATATCTTGGAAGGGTTCAAGTGGCTACTCTTGCAACAATGGGGCACAGATATTAAGAGATGGGGACTGGCAGAGATGGAGATACTGCATACTAATGTGGATTTGGAGTCATAGGAGGGTATGGTCCTAGATTGGAGACAATTGTTAAACATACTAACTTCCTCTCCTGATTTGATGCCGCTGTGAGGAGGAATGTTGACTGAGCAGTGATGATGAGGGCCCTGAGGGTTGGAAAGGTTGTGAGTTTCGGGAAGGGGTGCGGATCCCAGGGATTTAGTTCCGTGGACAATCACATGCAGTTACGGGTTCAAGGAGGAGAACAGTAAGGTATCAGCTAGCGGGGAAGGTTAAGATCGAATGGATGGTTGATTTTGTGAACATCTGATGTTACTGTATTGTATTTCTGGGTAATAACTTCTCTCTAATTGATTAGTGGAATGCTATCTCGGAATGTTTGCACAAAACTAATAAATACAATATTAGAAAAAGACAATGCAATGTCAACCATACCACAAACAGACCCATACTAGATGCCCTCATATGCAAAGACAAAACAACCACTGCCAAACATATAGAAAAGGTGCCAGATTCCGATGCAATCATGCATGCCTTTTACATATTGATTCTGAAACTGTCAGATTATTATTACTGGATCTGCTCAAAATGTTGAATCCCAGGTACGACTGCCAAAGCCATTTTCCAAAGCAAGGTAAAGATTCCCAAATAACATCCAACTGCAGACCCATATCCTTATTAAATTTCGATCATAAGATGCATGCGATTCCTCGATTAATCCATCGATCAGTCACCCCTCCTAGTTTGTATTCAGCAAAAATAGAAAAGACACAAAGAATACCAGACTATTACAACATATAATAAGACACATAATGCCATAATAATACATTTTTTGTAATATAGGGCTTCATGCCAGGTTCCACCTGCTTCTATGCTCTGTAATAACAGCTGTTTTTATCACCCACGTTCGACGAAAGGGTCAAGAGCAAAATTCTTGAGGAACCTCCCACAGAATCTTTCAAGGGCTGAGCCATCCTTGATTGGGATTTGAACTTATGAAGTGCAGGCTTTCACCATCTGACAATTCAAAGTCAAATTACTGAGCTGACACTTCACCAAAGACACTTTTCTCAGATGACTGTAATGAGAAGCTAGTAATCCAAACCGATCAGGACCTATCTCTTAAGTGGTCTTCCAAACATCTATCCTTGTGTGGTTGATGACAATTACTCCTACCATCAAATATACAATATTCATGTTACTAATGAGAGTGACCAATTTATTCTTCTGCCCTTTGCCTCAATAATTACAAAATGTCTATTATCAAACAAGAAAACCAGAAACGCTGCACACCATGCAATACGAATTCCAGCAATCAAAAAACATTGGGCGGCCTAAATCGACTTCATTTCTTTGACTAGGGCAAGCATACTTTGGATCATGTTGCTCTTGGGTTTGCAGCCATCTCTGCCATCACCACACTACTCTGCAGCCACTCCACATCTCCTTAGGCTGGATCTCCCCATTTCCTGTCACCTACCTTCTATTATCGAAATCTTCTTCTTTTTTGGTTGATAAACGTCCCTACTAATGCTGATCAGCGCTTGGGTGCATCCATAGAAGCCACTCAGATGGGGTACCTCTGAATCCACCATTGATGTTGTCTGCTCGCTGCTGCAGGGGGTGCGTTTTACAGGACACATATCAGTGATCCATGCTTTTCATCCAATATTTCCAATCGGGACACCCCCTGAACCCTACTCTTCCATTGATATTTTCCCCTAACTCCCACCTCAAAGCCCTTCTCTGCTCCAACGGAATAGTAAGAAGGGGTGCGGTATTGGGGCAGCGATACCATGACCTGCCCCCAATTCCTTCCATCACCATCTGTTTCCATTGCTTGCCATTAAGTTAGATGCCTTGAAGAGAAACCAGAGGACATTCCTCACCCCTTTGGATCCATGTCAAAACAGTACCCATTAATCAATATAGCATTATCATGCTCCTTAGTACGTTAATCCTCAGAGCACTGGGAATTAAATTATTTCCTATGGGATACGTCTTAGGGGCAGTGAATAGGTTTCATAAAAAGCTATCTGATAAGGTAATTATCCTAGGAGATACATTGCTTCCTGGAAGGCATTCATTTTAGTTCACAAACAATGACCCACATAAAGTATTGCTCGCCTTCATATAATAAAACCGTCAGAATTGACAACTTCCCACTAAACTGCCAAATATGGCTTATCTCAACACATACCTTTGGGTGGGGTAGAATGCTTTCTCTTTTCCAAAGTTATGATCCTCACACCCCCTTCCGAATATCAAGACACAAAACCCTCAAGATTCTAAATGAATAGTTAGACATGTGGCAAGCCCCCTGAAAATAAAAAGCCTTATCCTCGGCAGCTGAGTCAAGATTCTTAACTTTCCACTGCACAGCTTGGACTATTATGAAGATGTTTGAAAGCAAGCGTCCCCAAACAGCACGATCCTCCCCGCAATGAGAGACAATGAAGGACTCTCCCAAAATGGGAATAAGGCCAAGACAGAGTGCGGGTGAGCGTAAATGGGAGTTTATCAATCAGAATTGGGCATGCAAAGAACTCTGCAAACTCCGAGAGCGCTCTGTCTGACAATAGCAAAGACAGGCGTATATATTTACAAAAAACGTCATCAAAACCTACATACTATAGGGGGCACAAGTTCATTGGGATTGGGTGGCGACGACTAACTATAGGTGCTGCTGCGGCGTGGTTGGTCTTGGCTGGAGGACGTCACTGGTCACCCTCGTGGGTTGGGCTGGGCCTGGCAGGTCGGCTTGAGTTCATCCGGGCGGTGTTGGTGTGCCAAGGCGGCCTGTGGCAGAGATGAATGCCTTTCCTGACTTACTTGCCCTCGGCCATGCACACCGCAGTCATTCAGTCATTTACAGTGTTATTCTCTTTAGTAAATCTTCCAATAGGTTATTTTATAGGTTAATGCAACACAGGAGGAATGCACCTTGTGAGGGGTCTGGAGGTAATACATCGAGGCCTGGTTACCCGTGTCCTGCTGACCGGGGCCATAGGTCGAGGGGCTAAGCTTCGGGGCCTGGGACGGGTGGTACAGGTCTTTCTGTCTTGTTAGAAGTTGTTATGGATGTTCCGCTGTGTGTTGTCAAAGTGTTGGGTGTCCTGATTGCACAGGGCCATAAGTCTAAGACGGTCCGGTGGGTTGTGGGGTTTACGAGGGGGCGCGTGAGTTTAGACAAAGGTTTACTGCTGTGCTGTAAATAATGCAGGTAGCTGGTCGCGGCCTTGGGTGCTGCAGTGGGGCTACAAATCTTTGAAGCGGCTCCAGTCCGGTCGGGGGAGGTGGGATAGCGCAGAGCGGGCCTCTGTTCTCATGTCTTGGCAGCCTTTGCAGGGTGGGAGGGGGAAATGGCCTTGTACGCATTCACAAAGGTATCTCCCTCGTGTGTTGCTGAATGTAGGTAAAGACATCACAAACATTTGAACACTTTCTATAATACTTATTCAACATCGCTTCAAAACATGCATTTAAACTTTGCTGGATGTGTCTCGATTATACCCAGTCCGAGCACCATATTTGTACATTATATTCTAGCAGCTACAGTATTTTAGTTACATGCATATACATTCGCAGTAAATGAGGTAGTAGTTGGGTCGGTGGAGTACATAGAAAACGACCCGCCACTGTACGTGACGGTGGTGGCACATAAGGGGCTTAGACATACACACATGATAAGTGCATTCTCGCGCATCCTTTACATGAGTTCATAGTATAGTTGCATTCGCTTTCTCGTGTACTCTTGCAGCATTAGCTTAGTTATGGCGCAAAACCATGGGAGGTAGGCTGCCCAGTGATACACGCAACAAACAGATCCCTGGAGCGTTCCTTTATTATTAGCATCCACCTGTAATGGTGTGAGCTCGCCATTGCTTATATCATGGGAGCATGCTCTCTCATTTTAATACATTCTACAGGCGTTTGTAATATAAGAGATTTTGTGGAAGAAGCATACTTTGCAAGTGGTCTTGACATTACTATATACATATATATTAAGACTGTCTGCCATCAGATGACCATTTTACCGTTCTTCTCATTGTTCAGGCCTGCTGGCCAGGTCATGCTGATAGTGATAGTACACTGCGGGAGGTGAACTGTTACAATGTTAGCGTATTGCGCTAGCTCATGTCCGTCTTGTTCGTGGGAACGTGCTCGCAGCGGATCTGCCAGGGTGCTGCGGCAACAGGGATGAGACTCTCCAAGGGTGGGGGCCGCGCTACAGTGCGCTGAGCTCACACCATCTTTACCAGACAAAAAATGGTTTCTGGGCCTAGCTAAATTTGTATGGGCAATCAATACGTGTGGGCAATGTCTCCAGCGGGTGAGCCCTCCACCACCTGGGCCCGGGTGGCACGAGGGAACGCCCAATGAGCCATAGCCCTCACCTGGGGAGAAAACGCAGGCGAGAGGGGTCTCCTGGACCAGTCTTCCCCTACATTTCCCCCCTTTCGTTACTTAAGTAACGAATTCTTTAGCTCTTCTATCCTCCTACATTCTGCTTCGTCCATAACCGCCTCATCCCATGCAGGAGTTCCTTTGATAGGCATCCATGCTCTGCACACCCCCCTTAAGCTCTCACCTCTCCTGGCGTATTCATCTGGAGTACACGTGAGATATATACACCCACCATCTCCCTCCAAATCTACCCAAACTTCCTCGTACCATTCTAGTATGCGGGGCTCTTTGATGGTGGTGTGCCACAGCTTATCTACAATATCCTTGTCGTGGTACATGGGCACCAATTGGTACCTGGGTGTGTTATCTATCCCTGTTTGTATTTGTGCTTCTTGCATTGTTTTTATTGTACCGTGTGAGTTGCCCATTGTCACCATCATCATTGCACCATTTGGTACTGCGTTAGCACAGACTCGAAGACCCACCTGGCACAGGCAGAAAATCAAAAGGAGGAACACCACAGCTGGCATCAAAAATTTCACAGTTGTTCCAAGCCATGAGGGGACCCAGGAGAAGATGTTATCGAACCATGTACTATCTTCTGCTCCGCCTTCCATCTTCATTTTTTCTCCTAGGTTGTGGACTGCTTCGATCACATGGGACAGGGAGCCGTTCTCTGCGTCTTCAGAAGGTACGAAAGTGCAGCAGGCACTTCCTATTTTTCGGCAAACACCGCCGTCCATTGCCGTCAACAGGTCCAGGACATACCTGTTTTGCATGGTCATCAGTCGCAAAGCTCTTAGTTCGACCTTTATTATGTTAAATCCTTCTTCAGTGTCGTTTGCCAGCTGAATCAATTCCCAACGGGTTATCTGGAGCCATTTTGCGTTTGCCCTTGCTTGGACACTTGATACGAGTGAGGCAAAAAATGTTTCTGCTGAGCTGAATAATCGATATTTGTCTGGGATCTGAGCCAATAGTTCTGATGATGCCTGTGAGATGTAATTTGATGCTCGTCTGTGACGGGTTAGCACCTCTCCCTTGCTTCCGGAAGACAGGACATACATTTGTGATTCTGCAGTTGGTTGGGCCACACTCTGTTGCGTGCGTTCCTGTGTCCTTTTGCTTCCATCGATGTGGCTTTCTGGTATCACCATTAGAGCTGAGTGCAGAGTGGCCATTGAGCAGCTGCCACTCCACGACGGGGGGAGGTGTAGGTATGCCTGGTTGCCACATACCCAGTATGTGTCCATAAGGGCCGCAGTCCCTTTTCTTAGATCTGGGATGGTGAGGGTTTTGTTGCACTTCTTGTTCGTCCCCATGGACGTTCTCCCTTCTCCTTCGAAACATAGTTCATAGTCTATTTCACTCTGCAGCTTGAAAGGCTTTTCGATGGGCGTAACCCAGGTTAGTTTTGAAATGTGTTCCTTCCATACGGGTGTGCACGTTTCTTCTATCCATTGCAACTTCACCGGTGCCACACCCCTCAGTGCTTCAGCTTTACACATTACTTCTTCGTCCTTCCACTTGTTGTCAGAAAAAAGTGTCCCTCCAATTACAAAAAACGGTTCTTGCAGACATACAACCCCTGATGGTTTTGGGTAGCACGTTTTCTCGTTCTGTAGCATTTGAAAAGTCACTTCATGTGCCTGGAAGGTGTTCTTAATTCTGCATAACGTAAGATGAAGGAGACATTGGGCGTCTATAATTGGCAACTCTTTGGGTAACAGTACTTTGGGTGTACCTGATGCGTGAGGAATAAGGGAGCAGACATAACAGCTCTCGTTTGTTGTTTGTTTAGCTGTGGCACTCATATCTGCATACCACTTATTTGTTTGGTGGGGGTGTCGTGGGTCTTCCATTTTATCTAGACCTAGCCCATAGTACTCATCATACTTCCTCCTCCCTGCTTCCCTCTTCCGTCTGTTATTCTTGTTCCTTTGGCGCTTCCCAACCTCCTGAACGAAGGGCAAAACAGACCCCCCTTTCCCCTTCCCGCCCCCCTTCACCCAGTCATCATATAATATTTCATGTGTTGCTTTCATTCTTTGATTGTCTATGGCCATGGGGGCAGGTTGGCTGGTGGGGGTGTTATACAACCAGGATATGGCAGAGGGGTTTCGGTCGTTTAAGCTGTGAGCATTGTAATTAGACATCTCAGGTGGGGACAGTGTGTTATTTTGCCTTTTACCCTTTGGCCCTCCATCTTGTGAGATGACAACATTGGATGGCGTAGTATAGTAGCCCCACACAAGTTTAGTTCCGTCCCATACCAAAAAATCACCTTCCCTTGTATTGGCATTGACAATTGCAGTTGTATTGGTCCCAGTAGTTGTGTTGTTCCCTCCCCCCTCGTTCATCTCGATAGAGATGAACGCTATGAACCAGTATGTAACCAGACCAAACATCAATGTAAAAAACAATACGATGCATGCAGATAGTCCACATTCATACGAATATATGCATTTCTCAGTTAACCACTCTCTAATTCTAGTAAATCTATCCGTTGCAGGCTGCCCGTTAGATGCCATGGAAGCTCCTGTTTAAGATATAAAAGTGCATTGAGTGCATACATGTAAACATTTTGCTAGCACCATCAGTGCCAATATACATGTGACGGGGAATGGAAGCGGGTGGGGATACGGGGAGGGGTATTCACAGACAAGGGTGTATACAAGCTTATAATTTGGCATTCCATTAAATATATATATACACACTCAACAAGATAAAAGTTAAAACATTTTCCTTTTTTTTTTTGTATCTTTATCAGTTGTGCATTTATTCAAGTTTAGTACCAACACATACACACAAGTTCATATTCAGTCATTCTGCTCAGTTGCAGCGTTTGCTGTTGTCTGTGCCTCCTCATCTACCTCCTCTTGTACTGCTATATGCCTTCCGTACATCGGTCAAGTGCACCCAGTACCTCAACCCTTTGACCTTTACTGCCGTGGGCGTGCAAAATATTACTTCGTATGGGCCATGGAATCGTGGTGCATTCCACCGACGCACAAAGCTTCTGACATAAATCCAGTCGCCTGGCATTAGCTGTAGCTGTTGCCCTGGCTCCGTGACAGCGCCTGTTACATTTCCCTCTTCTCTAGTGAAGGGTGGGGAGAGTTGCTTTGATATCACGCGCGCTGCCCTTGTCAATTTCTTTAAATAGTCTGTGAACTCATCTCCCAATATCGCGGCGCTTCTGTGAGCGTCTGAGTGTTCGCGCAGTGGTGAATGTGCTGTGTTCATCCGTCTCCCAGTCACGATCTCGTGCGGGGACAAATGGTGGTCTTTGCTTGGCTGGTTTCTTAATTCAAATAGCGCAAGGGGTAGGCAGTAAATCCAATTCTTCTTTAATGAGAAGCATAGTTTTGATAACCTGCCCTTCAACAGTCCGTTCATCTTTTCCACTACGCCATTACTTTGAGGATGATAAATTGAACATAATTTATGTTTTATTCCCAATAATGTAGTCACTTCCTTAAAAAGCTCATTCACAAAATGAGTGCCATTGTCTGAGCGAATCATGTCACAAATTCCCCAGCGCGGGAATATTCCCTTACTAGGAACTCGGCGGGGCTCTTGGCATCGGGTCGTGCGCAGGGTCCTGCTTCCACCCACCTTGAAAATGGGCACACAACCACGATCATGTACCGTGCGCCATTACACCTTTCCCCCATGTCTGCGTAATCTATATGTAGTTCCTTGAATGGGCCAATGGGTTTAGGAATTGTTCCCCGGAGAGTGCGTAATGTCATTCCTGAATTGTATATTTGGCATGTTGTACATTCCATTGCCAATCGAGACACATGCTCCTGGAGACAGGGCACGAACCATTCTTCCTGTATTTCTGCTGCGATGTGCTGTTTGGTGTTATGTGCAGGGAAGTGTAGCTGTTGAAATGCAATCTCTAATAGCTGTATTGGCATTACCACTTTCCCCGAGTTATTTTGCCGCCACAGCAGGTCTGTTCCTGACTTGCTGCACCCTCGTTTTGTCCACATTAATTTTTCCTCTGCACTGGCTCCTTCTTGTAATTCTATTATTTGTGGTATGGGCATCATATTATATCCTTCTGGGGTCTCGTCGTTTCTCTTGTTCTTAATCATGTACTCACCTGTGTCATTTTTCTGAAAATAGGAAGCCTCCTTGGCGGCAGCGTCCGCTGCTGCGTTCCCTAAAGACACAACATCTGTGTTGGACGTATGTGCTTGGCACTTTACTATTGCTACTGCAGTGGGGTTTTGCAGGGCCTCAATTAACTCTTTCAACAATTCTGCATGCTGTACTGGTGTTCCGTCTGCCCGCCTAAATCCCCTACGCCCCCATCTCGCCAGTCCTCCATGTACTGTCGTTGTCATGTAAGCTGAGTCTGTGTATATTGTCACTGCACAACCCTTTGCTGCATGCAGCGCTTCTATGAGCGCAATCAGTTCTGCTGCCTGTGCGGAGTAATGTGATGGGAGGCGGTATTGTGCCAGTGTTTCATACTCACCGTCTTCTAACCTCACTACTGCCATGCCAACGTGTTTTTCTCCCGTGTCCACGTCAATTGATGCGGACCCATCCACAAAGTACACTTCCCCCTCGCTTAGAGCGTTCTCACACACCACTGTCTCCTCCCCTCTTTCTCCTGTGTAGGTTGCGCAATCGTGGTTCCGCATGTCTTCGAGCGTGCACGCTTCTGTAATGAATGTGGCGGGGTTCACTGTCTTGCATCTTACTATATGGATGTTGGCACTGGACAATATAATCTCGTAGGCTGTCGCCCGCTGTGTGGTCAGTGTGCTTTTTGATCTTTCTAATATTGCAAATAATGAATGTTCCACAAACAATGTCACCGGGCAACCCATTACTATGGTGGCACTTTTCTCAATCGCGAACGCGGCTGCAGCGAGTGATTGCTCGCACGCGAAATGGCCCTGCATCACGGCATCTAAAGTACCACTATAGTAAGCCAATGGCTTGTGTCCTAAGGACGTTTTTTGTGTCAGGACTGCCGTCATCAGTGTTTCTTTGCAGTGTGAGAATAGGTAAAACTCGCGTCCATAATCAGGGTTTGCGAGTACTGGGGCGCTTGAAATCAAATCTTTTAATGTTTGGAAAGAGGAACTCATCTCTTCCGTCCATTCCATCTTCCTGTTCTCCTGTTGGGCCACCTTTAATGCTTGTAATAGGGGCCTGGTGTATGCCGCATAATCTAATATCCATGCTCGGCAGTAATTGCACATTCCCAAAAATGTCTGCATATCTTTTACTGTTGTGGGTTCTCTTACTGATCTTATGGCTTCTACTCTGTCTGGTATTATTCTTTTCCCATCTCTTGAAATCAGCTGTCCTAGGTACAGGACCTCTGTCAGACAGTATTGTAGCTTTCCCTTGTCCACTTTGTACCCCTTGTTGGCCAGCAAAGTCAGTAATGTTATGGAATCTGTTCTGCATTTCTCTTCGTTTTGTGCGCAGACTAGTAAATCGTCTACGTACTGAATAATGGTGCTCTCAACTGATAGGTTTCCTAGGTCTTCATGTAATACGCGATTGAAGATGCTCGGGCTCTCGCAGTAACCCTGTGGTAATCTGCAATGTTCATATCTTTTACCCCCCAGTGTGAAGGCGGTAAGGTATCTACTCTCTTCAGCCAGGGGTATGGAGAAAAATGCGTTTTTCAAATCTACTACTGTGAAATGTGATGCCTCTTTCGGCATGCTGCATAGTATTGATGCCGGGTTCGGGACTAGAGGGAACTCCTTCTGAATTACATCATTGAGGGGGCGTAAGTCCTGTATCATCCTCCAAGACCCCCCTTTTGCTTTTTTGATTGGATAAATACAGGTGTTACATGGGGAGTTTGAAGGCACTATTATCCCTTGTGCTAGTAGGGCATTTATTGTCTCTTTTATCCCTTCTTCAGCTTCATGAGACAAAGGATACTGTTTAACTCGCGGTAAAATTGCTCCTTGCTTTAGCTTTATTACCACAGGCTGTACTCCATGCAACAGTCCCACATCATGGGGGCCTGTTGTCCATAAGTTGTTTGGTACGAGCCTCATGTCGTCATCAAAAAATGACGGTGGTGCTCCTACCACTGTCATCAATTGGACGGGGGTCTCCCTTGCTTGTATTAAAATGTCACAGGGCATCGCTATTTCCATTACTATCTCACCATCCCCTTCCGTGTCTGAAAAGAGATCCTCATCTGTTACCTCTCGTAGGGCGATGTTGGCGTTTGTGCACAGCACTGTGCGCCACTCACACCCTTCCTCGTCCACTCCAATCACAGCGATCCTCTTTGCTGACACTTGTACAGCGTGCAAGTCTAATGATACCACTGATCCTGGTGCTGTGTTGGGACATACTATGGGGCGGAAGAGGAACTCCGCCGGAATCCTCCAGTCCATGCTTCTTAGCTCGGGAATTATGAGGGCCAGAGTCTTCAGCCCTTTGATAAACATTTCCTCATTTTGTGGCAGCCCTCGTATTTCCTGTGTGGTTGTGTAGGCTTGCACTACCAACATTGCACGCAAGGGGCATATCCCGGGTGTAGAGCACACTATCCCTCTCTCGGTAAATGATATGGTCATGTTAAGTTTGCTTAGGAGATCCCTCCCTAATAGATTTATGGGCGAATGCTCATAATACAGCAAGGGTGCTTTTACAGTTTTACCCCCTACTGTTACATCCAATGCTTCTGTGTAAGGAACTTCAATTACAGCCCCAGAGAACCCCTGCGTCTCTAACTTCCTGTTAGATAACGGGAATCGGCCCTCTCTGATACATGATTTCTCCGCTCCCGAATCTACCATGAATATAAACTGCTTGTCTCCTATCTGCGCCCCTACCAATGGTTCCTCTGCTGCATTGTAGGTGGTGGATAGAACTGGACACGCAAGTGTTCTCTGTGGGCTGTCCTATGCGGGGTGTCTCATCGCCCCTCCTTCATTAAAGACACTCCCTGAAACCACTGACATGCCGCTATAAGGTGCTGGCGTGGGGGCCCCGTTTGCTGTTGTCGCGAAAGGGTTACCTGGCGTGTATTGCATACTGTCATTGTTTTGTGGGTGGTTCTGTGTCCTATACTGGTGTCCCTGCTGCTGGCCCGTGGTACCCTGGCCGGGGTTTCTTAGTTGCTGCTGTCCCATTGGGAGACCATATGGGCTCCCTGGGTGTGGATGACCATATGTCTCCTCCTCCTGGAACCCATTGTGTTGTCTACTTCTGCACTCCCTGGAGTAATGCCCCCATCGTCCACAGTTCCAGCAACTCCCCTGGGGGCCCCTGGGACCCTGCCATCCGTTTCCTCCCATTCCCCCGTACCCCTGTCCGCCTCCTCTCCGGCCCCTGTACCCACCTCGTCCCCCTCGAGGGGTCCACTCTTGCCACTGTGGGCTTCCACCTTGCTCCTGCTCAGTCCACTGCCGTTGTGCTGTTCCCGCCCAATTAGTTGCCACCCTTCCTTGGAGTGCTATCAGCCCCTCCTCCTCATCATCTCCCTCTCTACTGTGTGGGAGCGCGGCTACTGCTGCTGCAACCTTCACTAGCTTTGACTGTACTAACTTCGCCTCGTCTGCCAATCTTTTCTGCGCCACCTCCTTCTCCCTCTCCTTGATTCGTTTACAATGGTGTACTATTATGCTCTGAATTTCTGGCCATCCCTTTGCTTCAATACCTGCTATCTTGTCAAGCGCCTTCTGCACTTCCTTTGGGAGCCCTCTCTTTATAATAAAATAAAATAAAGATGTCGATTGATACCAGGGCGTGCCCGTTTCTGCTCTCCACATCTCTTGGACCCGAAAAATGTAATCCATAGCCTCCTCCCCGTCATTCATTGTACACTGCATCACTGACTGTAGGTCCGGTGTATCTGGGAATGTGTTGCGTAAGGCATCCCACACCCTAGCACGCACTGTGTTAAAGGAGGCCCCATCATGGCGGTCACAGTCTAGCGTTACTCCCGGGAAACCGGCCTTAACCCATACCCTTTCAGCCTGATCGCCCACTGCTGATACGAGTAGACTTTTTACATCTCCTATGGCTAGGGGTACCCCAGCAGTATGTTTCTCAAAGGCATATATCCACTTACTTGCCCCTCCTGACAACGGGGGCAATAGCTTTAATAAATTGGCTTTGTCCATCTGTGCCCATGGGATATAATTAGGCCTCCCTCCTCCCCTGTGTATCAACGGGAGCTGTAACCTTCCTTTCGTCGTTGCGTCCGGACCCGTTGTGGCTGCTGATGTTCCCAGTGATGCCATTTTTCCCACTCTGTTCCTTAGTCGCCCC
Organism: Ambystoma mexicanum; assembly: GCF_040938575.1. Classification (NCBI taxonomy): domain Eukaryota; kingdom Metazoa; phylum Chordata; class Amphibia; order Caudata; family Ambystomatidae; genus Ambystoma; species Ambystoma mexicanum. The sequence continues at coordinate 1,439,832,138 of NC_090929.1, read as the reverse complement.
GTCCACTCATCATCCAGGGTTCTCATTGAACATGTACCTTCCTCCCCCTCGCTTCCCCCTCCCATCGCCATACTCAACCTGTCGCTTTCTTCTAACTCGTCCCTTATATCACACAGCAATTCCTCTCTAATTCCCCCAAGCCTTTCTTCGTTTACAACATCTCCCTCTCGGGGCCCTACTTCTATTATTCGCGTTGGTTCTTCCTCAATTCTGAACAGAATCTCGCCCTTTTTCCACCCCTCTTCGGGCTTTCTATTTTCACCTGGTGCTCTGGACGTACGCCCTGATCTAGTTGCATCTAGTGCTGTTCGTTCGCATATGTCTTTTATCCTCGAGAGCTCATCCTTTGCTATCGTCAGTCTTGATTCTAAATCATCTGTGAGCTTCTCTATATCTACCCTTTGTGTGCCTGCCTGGGCTCGCTCCCTCGTGCTTTCATATGGCGGAGGTGCCGTGGGCCGGTGGGGTGTAGTATCTTTCGGGGGAGGTATGTAAGTGGGGTCACTGTACCCCTCTGCGGGCACAGGCTTCTTTAATATCGGGTACAAACTTATTACCTCTACTGGTGGCGCTACACTTGACCCTTCTTTGACATCTCTTTGTATTAGTAGTGGATTGTCTGTGGTGGACGGGAGATCAGGATTTAATGCTGGTGTTTTAGGCGGTGGTATCTCTTCAAATAACCTCCAAAGATCTAATATTTCCCTCCTATTTTGCAGCTGCTTTCCTTTGTATTTTAGAAAAATGCATGTGGCCACCGTATCCAGAACACTTTTATCAAATGACCCTCCCTCGGGCCAAATCTGAGGTAACCCCTCCCCCTTTAGCTCGGTCACCCATTGGTCGTGATATTTTTTAATCCGCTCCACGTATCCCGGGAGATTCTTACAAATATGTGATAAGGGTGTTTCAGCCCCCATCTCTGTGCCCTCCTAGTGCTGGTGTGTCTCAGTGTGTTTGCAACTACAATGTAAATGTAGCATCAATATTATTCTTTATATTTCACTTCACATTCAATGTTGGGTCCCTTTGGGCTCTCCCCCCCCCTGACTGCACAATACAAAACTGGCCGTACACAATGTCTATTCTGTTCTCTTTGGGGGGCACATACAAGAGCAACCCATCCTTTATTTTGACAATGTCAGCCTGGAAATCAAAAAGGTACTCACTCACTTCACTATATTGACGTTGTCTTAAAAGGGAAAAAGTTTTATCCAACCACACTTACCATGACCATTTAACTATTATGCATGTATAACCGCTTTACACATTCACAACATCAAAAATGTCTTCTAGCACATACGAGGTGCACACACCCCTTGGCACCACTCAATTCACCATTCAAGCTGCCCTCCCTTTCCTCCCTAGCCGGCTGTCCCTGTTCGTCTTATTTGAATATCTGGATGCGTATGTATATAGATATTAACCTGTTTTCCCCCCTTTCTAGTAGGACTCTTCTTCTCCTACTGTCTCCCTAAGTTTGTGCTAATCACAGTTCTTTATTCTCCCCCTACCCTTAAAGAAAAGAAAGGAAAAAAGTAATAGCGGTCACTAATGTACTCTCAGTGTCCCCTTTTGCTGAACATTTTTATTTTATACTCCACTTCTTCATTCCCAGTACTAGTCAAGATAGCACTATGCGGCGCCGCCTTCCACCCCCTTTCGGAGCTAGGTTCTCGTCACTTTTATCTCGTATTCACCTCTTAATCCTAATGGCCATATGCAAAGAAAAAGCAAGGAAAATTTAAGATGATCCTTAGTAGATCTGCGTACCCCCTCTTCGTTTCCTGTCCTACACTTCTCTCCCCGCTCCCTTTAAAATCGCTCGCACTCAGTACTCACGTGCCCGTCTTGAACCGATACTCTCCGAAACTGGGTCCGTCCAGGCAGTGTCGCCGTCAGCTCAACAGTCAGCCCCGGCTCCGGCGAGCGGTACTCAAAGGGGATTTTTCAACCGGGATCCCGTACCCCCTCTCTATTGAGTGCGCACTTCTTAGTGTACCGGTCGCCGCTGGCGGGCAGCCTCCCTGAGCCGGCTCCCCGTGCGTATCCCTTTTCGACCGGAGATTCTCGTGCCAAAAGGGGACGGTTATAAGGAGTTAGGAAGGAATAAAAATCACGCTATCGGGGTCACCACTGAAAGCAAGCGTCCCCAAACAGCACGATCCTCCCCGCAATGAGAGACAATGAAGGACTCTCCCAAAATGGGAATAAGGCCAAGACAGAGTGCGGGTGAGCGTAAATGGGAGTTTATCAATCAGAATTGGGCATGCAAAGAACTCTGCAAACTCCGAGAGCGCTCTGTCTGACAATAGCAAAGACAGGCGTATATATTTACAAAAAACGTCATCAAAACCTACATACTATAGGGGGCACAAGTTCATTGGGATTGGGTGGCGACGACTAACTATAGGTGCTGCTGCGGCGTGGTTGGTCTTGGCTGGAGGACGTCACTGGTCACCCTCGTGGGTTGGGCTGGGCCTGGCAGGTCGGCTTGAGTTCATCCGGGCGGTGTTGGTGTGCCAAGGCGGCCTGTGGCAGAGATGAATGCCTTTCCTGACTTACTTGCCCTCGGCCATGCACACCGCAGTCATTCAGTCATTTACAGTGTTATTCTCTTTAGTAAATCTTCCAATAGGTTATTTTATAGGTTAATGCAACACAGGAGGAATGCACCTTGTGAGGGGTCTGGAGGTAATACATCGAGGCCTGGTTACCCGTGTCCTGCTGACCGGGGCCATAGGTCGAGGGGCTAAGCTTCGGGGCCTGGGACGGGTGGTACAGGTCTTTCTGTCTTGTTAGAAGTTGTTATGGATGTTCCGCTGTGTGTTGTCAAAGTGTTGGGTGTCCTGATTGCACAGGGCCATAAGTCTAAGACGGTCCGGTGGGTTGTGGGGTTTACGAGGGGGCGCGTGAGTTTAGACAAAGGTTTACTGCTGT